>NC_090437.1:1327728742-1328396564 GCF_031143425.1 Pleurodeles waltl | reverse complement strand
AAAGAGGTTTGGCTACTTAGGAAGGAGGATAGGCTAGCAACGCAGGTAAGAGCCTATCAGAAGGAGTCTCTGACATCACCTGCTGGCCCTGGCCACTCAGAGCAGTCCAGTGTGCCAGCGGCACCTCTGTTTCCAAGATGGCAGAGGTTGGAGCACACTGGAGGAGCTCTGGGCACCTCCCAGGGGAGGTGCAGGTCAGGGGAGTGGTCACTCCCCTTTCCATTGTCCAGTTTCACGCCAGAGCAGGGCTTGGGGATCCCTGAACTGGTGTAGACTGGCTTATGCAGAGTCGGGCACCATCTGTGCCCATCAAAGCATTTCCAGAGGCTGGGGGAGGCTACTCCTCCCCAGCCCTGACACCTTTTTCCAAAGGGAGAGGGTGTAGCACCCTCTCTCTGAGGAAGTCCTTTGTTCTGCCTTCATTGGCAAAGCCTGGCTGGACCCCAGGAGGGCAGAAACCTGTCTGAGGGGTAGACAGCAGCAGCAGCTGCAGTGAAACCCCGGGAAAGGTAGTTTGGCATTACCCGGGTCTGTGCTAGAGACTCGGGGGATCATGGAATTGTCTCCCCAAAGCCAGAATGGCATTGGTGTGACAATTCCATGATCTTAGACATGTTACATGGCCATGTTCGGAGTTACCATTGTGACGCTATTCATAGGTAGTGACCTATGTATAGTGCACATGTGTATTGGTGTCCCCAAACTCACAAAGTCCGGGGACTTTGCCCTGAACCATGTGGGGGTACCTTTTCTAGTGCCAGGGTGCCCACACACTAAGTAACTTAGCACCCAACCTTTACCAGGTAAAGGTTAGACATATAGGTGACTTATAAGTTACTTAAGTGCAGTGGTAAATGGCTGTGAAATAACGTGGACGTTATTTCACTCAGGCTGCAGTGGCAGGCCTGTGTAAGAATTGTCAGAGCTCCCTATGGGTGGCAAAAGAAATGCTGCAGCCTATAGGGATCTCCTGGAACCCCAATACCCTGGGTACCTCAGTACCATATACTAGGGAATTATAAGGGTGTTCTAGAATGCCAATGTGAATTGGTGAAATTGGTCACAATTAGTGACAATTTGGAAAGAAATGAGAGAGCATAACCACTGAGGTTATGGATAGCAGAGCCTCAGTGAGACAGTTAGTCATCACACAGGGAACACATACAGGGGGCATGCGTATGAGCACTGGGGCCCTGGCTGGCAGAGTCCCAGTGACACATACAACTAAAACAACATATATATAGTGAACAATGGGGGTAACATGCCAGGCAAGATGGTAATTTCCTACACAACCCCCCCCCCCAAACGAAGGACAATAAGACTAGTCATTACCTGATGGGTCTTCATTGTCTAAGTGGAAATATCTGGAGAGTCCATCTGCATTGGAGTGGGTACTCCCAGGTCTATGTTCCACTGTATAGTCCATTCCCTGTAGGGATATGGACCACCTCAACAATTTAGGATTTTCACCTTTCATTTGTTCTAGCCAAAGTAGAGGTTTGTGGTCTGTCTGAACAATGAAGTGAGTGCCAAACAGGTATGGCCTCAACTTCTTCAGTGCCCAGACCACAGCAAAGGCCTCCCTCTCTATGGCAGACCAACGCTTTTCTCTAGGGGTCAACCTCCTGCTGATAAAAGCAACAGGTTGATCCTGGCCCTCAGAATTAAGTTGTGATAAGACTGCCACTACCCCTAATTCAGACATCAGTTTGGACAATTAATTTCTTGGAGTAACAGGGGCTTTTCAGGACAGGTGCAGAGCACATGGCCTGCTTCAGCTCCTCAAAAGCTTTCTGACAGTTTGCTGTCCATAATACCTTCTTAGGCATTTTCTTTGAAGTGAGGTCATTAAGAGGGGCTGCAATGGAGCCATAGTTCTTTATGAACCTCCTATAGTACCCAGTGAGGCCTAAAAAGGCTCTCACCTGAGTCTGAGTAGTAGGGGGAACCCAATCTATAATAGTTTGGATTTTCCCCTGAAGTGGTGCAATCTGTTCTCCACCAACCAGGTGTCCCAGATAAACCACCTTCCCCTGCCCTATCTGCCACTTTGAAGCCTTGATAGTGAGGCCTGCCTTTTGCAGGGCCTCCAAAACTTTCCATAGGTTGACCAGGTGATCATCCCAGCTGGAGCTAAAGACAGCTATATCATCTAGATATGCTGCACTAAAAGCTTCCAGCCCTTGCAGGACTGTGTTCACCAACCTCTGAAAAGTGGCAGGTGCATTTTTCAATCCAAAAGGCATTACTGTGAATTGGTAATGGCCTCCAATGGTTGAAAATGCAGTTTTTGCTTTTGCATCTTCTTATAACTTGATCTCTCAATACCCTGCAGTCAAATCAAAAGTGCTTAGATACTTGGCAGATGCCAGTGTATCTATGAGCTCATCTGCCCTGGGTATAGGGTGAGCATCAGTTTTGGTTACCTGGTTGAGACCTCTGTAGTCAACACAAAACCGCATTTCCTTCTTTCCATCTTTGGAATGAGGTTTTGGTACAAGTACCACAGGAGAAGCCCATGGACTTTCAGAGTACTCAACCACTCCTAGTTCAAGCATTTTCTGCACCTCTTGCTTTATGCAGTCTCTGACATGGTCAGGCTGCCTATAGATCTTACTTTTGACAGGCAAGCTGTCTCCAGTATCTATAGTGTGCTCACACTAAGAAGTGGTACCTGGCACAGTAGAGAAGAGTTCAGAAAACTGACCCAGGAGATTTATGCAGTGGTCTTTCTGCTCAGCAGTAAGACAATCTGCCAAAACTACACCTTCCACTAGAGCATCTTGTTCTGTGGAAGAGAAGAGATCAGGGAGAGGGTCACTCTCTTCTTCGTGTCCCTCATCAGTTGCCATGAGCAGGGTGAGATCAGCCCTGTCATAGTAGGGTTTCAGGCGATTGACATGGAGCACCCTAAGGGGACTCCTGGCAGTGCCTAAGTCAACTAAATAGGTGACTTCACCCTTCTTTTTAACAATTATGTGGGGTCCACTCCATTTATCTTGGAGTGCTCTTGGGCCACAGGCTCCAAGACCCACACTTTCTGCCCTGGTTGGTACTGAACCAAAACAGCCTTCTGGTCATGCCATTGCTTTTGGAGCTCTTGGCTGGCCTGAAGGTTTTTACTGGCCTTTTTCATGTACTCAGCCATCCTTGATCTGAGGCCAAGTACATAGTCCACTATGTATTGCTTTGGAGCTTTTAAAGGTTGTTCCCAACCCTCCTTAACAAGTGTTAGAGGACCTCTCACAGGGTGACCAAAATTGAGTTCAAAGGGGCTGAAGCCCACTCCTTTCTGGGGTACCTCCCTGTAAGCAAAAAGGAGGCATGGTAAAAGGATATCCCATCTCCTGCGGAGTGTTTCAGGGAGTCCCATAATCATGCCTTTGAGAGTTTTGTTAAATCTCTCCACCAGTCCATTTGTTTGTGGATGATAGGGTGTAGTGAACTTGTATGTCACACCACACTCCTTCCACATGGCTTTTAAGTAAGCAGACATGAAATTGCTTCCCCTGTCTGATACCACCTCTTTTGGGAAGCCCACCCTGGAAAAGATTCCCAGGAGGGCCTTTGCCACTGCAGGAGCTGTAGTGGTCCTTAGAGGAATTGCTTCAGGATATCTGGTGGCATGGTCCACTACCACCAAGATAAACCTATTGCCTGAAGCAGTAGGAGGGTCAAGGGGGCCAACTATGTCAACCCCTACCCTTTCAAAGGGAACCCCAACCACAGGCAGTGGAATAAGGGTTGCCTTTGAAGTGCCACCTGTCTTGCCACTGGCTTGACAGGTTTCACAGGACTTACACGATTCATTTGTGTCCTCTGACATTCTAGGCCAATGAAACAAGGGAACAAGCCTGTCCCAAGTTTTCATTTGCCCCAAATGTCCAGCTAAGGGAATGTCGTGGGCTAGAGTTAGGAGGAACTTTCTGTACTCCTGAGGAATCACCAATCTCCTGGCAGCTCCAGGCTTTGGATCCCTTGCTTCAGTGTACAAGAGGTTGTCCTTCCAGTAAACTCTGTGAGAGTCACTGACATCCCCATTTCCTTGTTTGACAGCTTGCTGCCTTAGACCATCTAGTGTGGGACAGGTATGCTGTGCCACAATCAGCTCCTCCCTGGCAGGCCCCCCTTCACCAAAAAGCTCAGCAGTGTCTGCTTCCTCCTCCTCTGGTGTAGGTTCTGCACAGGGTGGAAATTCTTCTTCCTCAGAAGTAGAATCCACTGTAGAGGGAGGGATAGTGTAGGAGGCTGGACTGGCTTGTAGTGAGTACCAAGGGGTACTTGCACCTTGCACCAGGCCCAGTTATCCCTTATTAGTGTATAGGGTGTCTAGCAGCTTAGGCTGATAGATAATGGTAGCTTAGCAAAGCAGCTCAGGCTGAACTAGGAGACGTGTGAAGCTACTACAGTACCACTTAGTGTCATATGCACAATATCATAAGAAAACACAATACACAGTTATACTAAAAATAAAGGTACTTTATTTTTATGACAATATGCCAAAGTATCTTAGAGTGTACCCTCAGTGAGAGGATAGGAAATATACACAAGATATATATACACAATAGCAAAAATATGCAGTATAGTCTTAGAAAACAGTGCAAACAATGTATAGTTACAATAGGATGCAATGGGGAAACATAGGGATAGGGGCAACACAAACCATATACTCCAAAAGTGGAATGTGAACCACGAATGGACCCCAAACCTATGTGACCTTGTAGAGGGTCGCTGGGACTATTAGAAAATAGTGAGAGTTAGAAAAATAACCCTCCCCAAGACCCTGAAAAGTGAGTGCAAAGTGCACCAAAGTTCCCCTAAGGACAAAATAGTCGTGTTAGAGGGAAAATGCAAGGAAAACACAAATCAGCAATGCAACAACGATGGATTCCTGACTGAGGGTACCTGTGGAACAAGGGGACCAAGTCCAAAAGTCACAAGCAACTCGGAGATGGGCAGATGCCCAAGAAATGCCAGCGGTTGGTGCAAAGAAGCTCTTACTAGGCTGAAGAACTGTGAATACTGCAGGAACGACAAGGGCTAGAGACTTCCCCTTTGGAGGATGGATCCTTCACGCCTTGGAGAGTCGTGCAGAAGTATTTTCCCGCCGGATGGACGCCAACAAGCCTTGCTACACGCAAATCGTGCGTTTGGCGTTTTTGGACGCTGCTGGGGCCCAGAAGGGACCAGGAGGTCGCAAATTGGACCTGCAGAGAGAGGGGACGTCGAGCAAGACAAAGAGCCCTCACTGAAGCAGGTAGCACCCGGAGAAGTGCCAGAAACAGGCACTACGAGGATGCGTGAAACGGTGCTCGCCGAAGTTGCACAAAGGAGTCCCACGTCGCCGGAGACCAACTTAGAAAGTCGTGCAATGCAGGTTAGAGTGCCGTGGACCCAGGCTTGGCTGTGCACACAGGATTTCCGCCGGAACTGCACAGGGGCCGGAGAAGCTTGCAAAGTCGCGGTTCCCAGCAATGCAGCCCAGCGAGGTGAGGCAAGGACTTACCTCCACCAAACTTGGGCTGAAGAGTCACTGGACTGTGGGGGTCACTTGGACGGTGTCGCTGGATTCGAGGGACCTCGCTCGTCGTGCTGAGAGGAGACCCAAGGGACCGGAGATGCAGCTTTTTGGTGCCTGCGGTTGCAGGGGGAAGATTCCGTCGACCCACGGGAGATTTCTTCGGAGCTTCTGGTGCAGAGAGGAGGCAGACTACCCCCACAGCATGCACAAGCAGGAAAACAGTCGAGAAGGAGGCAGGATCAGCGTTACAGAGTTGCAGTAGTCGTCTTTGCTACTATGTTGCAGGTTTGCAGGCTTCCAGCGCGGTCAGCGGTCGATTCCTTATCAGAAGGTGAAGAGGGAGATGCAGAGGAACTCGGCTGAGCTCATGCATTCGTTATCTAAAGTTTCCCCAGAGACAGAGACCCTAAATAGCCAGAAAAGAGGGTTTGGCTACCTAGGAGAGAGGATAGGCTACTAACACCTGAAGGAGCCTATCAGCAGGAGTCTCTGACGTCACCTGGTGGCACTGGCCACTCAGAGCAGTCCAGTGTGCCAGCAGCACCTCTGTTTCCAAGATGGCAGAGGTCTGGAGCACACTGGAGGAGCTCTGGACACCTCCCAGGGGAGGTGCAGGTCAGGGGAGTGGTCACTCCCCTTTCCTTTGTCCAGTTTCGCGCCAGAGCAGGGGCTAAGGGGTCCCTGAACCGGTGTAGACTGGCTTATGCAGAATTGGGCACCTCTGTGCTCAACAAAGCATTTCCAGAGGCTGGGGGAGGCTACTCCTCCCCTGCCTTCACACCATTTTCCAAAGGGAGAGGGTGTCACACCCTCTCTCAGAGGAAGTTCTTTGTTCTGCCATCCTGGGCCAGGCCTGGCTGGACCCCAGGAGGGCAGCTGCCTGTCTGAGGGGTTGGCAGCAGCAGCAGCTGCAGTGAAATCCCAGGAAGGGCAGTTTGGCAGTACCAGGGTCTGTGCTACAGACCACTGGGATCATGGGATTGTGCCAACTATGCCAGGATGGCATAGAGGGGGCAATTCCATGATCATAGACATGTTACATGGCCATATTCGGAGTTACCATGGTGAAGCTACATATAGGTAGTGACCTATATGTAGTGCACGCGTGTAATGGTGTCCCCGCACTCACAAAGTTCAGTGAATTGGCTCTGAACAATGTGGGGGCACCTTGGCTAGTGCCAGGGTGCCCTCACACTAAGTAACTTTGCACCTAACCTTTACCAGGTAAAGGTTAGACATATAGGTGACTTATAAGTTACTTAAGTGCAGTGTAAAATGGCTGTGAAATAACGTGGACGTTATTTCACTCAGGCTGCAGTGGCAGGCCTGTGTAAGAATTGTCAGAGCTTCCTATGGGTGGCAAAAGAAATGCTGCAGCCCATAGGGATCTCCTGGAACCCCAATACCCTGGGTACCTCAGTACCATATACTAGGGAATTATAAGGGTGTTCCAGTAAGCCAATGTAAATTGGTAAAATTGGTCACTAGCCTGTTAGTGACAATTTGAAAGTAATGAGAGAGCATAACCACTGAGGTTCTGGTTAGCAGAGCCTCAGTGAGACAGTTAGGCACCACACAGGGAACATATACATGCACACCTATGAGCACTGGGGCCCTGTGTGACAGGGTCCCAGTGACACATACATATAGGCCACAAACCTATGAGCACTGGGGTCCTGACCAGCAGGATCCCAGTGACACATAACAAACATACTGAAAACATAGTGTTTTCACTATGAGCACTGAGGCCTGGTTATCAGGATCCCAGTGAGACAGTGAAAACAGTGACAAACACCCTGACATACACTCACAAACAGGCCAAAAGTGGGGGTAACAAGGCTAGAAAGAGGCTACCTTCTCACACAACCCCCCCCCAAACGAAGGACAATAAGGCTAACCTTGGCCAGTTGAGACTTTATTGTCTAAGTGGTGATAAGTAGAGAGTAGCTCTGCAATAGACTGGTTACTCCCTTTATCATCCACTATATGGTTACTTCCCTGTGGGGATGTAAACCACCCTGTTTGAAGTTTTTTAGCTAAGCAACAATGTGAAGATGTATTTTCAGAGTTTCTATCAGTAAGTTTTAGTTTAGAGCAGTGGGAATTGTCCACTGAACCTATTTGTAGTGATGGAAATGCCAGACAGGGATGCTGTCTCAGAAAAGCCATAGCTGGGCAAAAACTTTGTCCATATGGCTGGAAGAGAGAACAGGGATGCTGTTTCTCTTGGGTTGGAGCAGGGCAGGGATGCTGTCCTATCAGCTCCACACTAGGGCAGGGATGCTGTCCTAAGTGTTGTGAGGCAGTGCAGAGTTTCTGCACTAAAGTTTCTCTGGGAGGGTTGGAGGGATGCTCCATGTTAACTAAAATGGTGTTATTTTTCTCACCAATGTTAGTTATCCCACAGAGAGGTACTTCCACCTCAGGGAGTACAGTTTTGCTAACTGATGAGTCCCTTGGAACAGGTGCCACCCCAGGAGAGGTTTCTCCCACCACAGGAATAGTATCCTGAATGGTAGGGTGGTTAGGGGATACTGTGATACCCTTTTTACCTGTTGATGGAGAGGGATCCTGAGTTTTCAGGCCTTCTCTCCTTTGCTTTTTCATTTCACTTGAAATGAGAGGGAACAATTCCTCCGGGATGCCCAGCATGGCTGCATGGGCATAAAACTCTACATCAGCCCAACCTGAGGCCTCTAGGTCATTACCTAAGAGACAGTCTACAGGTAAGCTAGGTGATACCACCACCTGCTTAGGGCCAGTAACTCCACCCCAACTAAACTGAATTATAGCTAAGGCTGCTACCAATGTAGGAGGCTGGACTGGCTTGTAGTGAGTACCAAGGGGTACTTGCACCTTGCACCAGGCCCAGTTATCCCTTATTAGTGTATAGGGTGTCTAGCAGCTTAGGCTGATAGATAATGGTAGCTTAGCAAAGCAGCTCAGGCTGAACTAGGAGACGTGTGAAGCTACTACAGTACCACTTAGTGTCATATGCACAATATCATAAGAAAACACAATACACAGTTATACTAAAAATAAAGGTACTTTATTTTTATGACAATATGCCAAAGTATCTTAGAGTGTACCCTCAGTGAGAGGATAGGAAATATACACAAGATATATATACACAATAGCAAAAATATGCAGTATAGTCTTAGAAAACAGTGCAAACAATGTATAGTTACAATAGGATGCAATGGGGAAACATAGGGATAGGGGCAACACAAACCATATACTCCAAAAGTGGAATGTGAACCACGAATGGACCCCAAACCTATGTGACCTTGTAGAGGGTCGCTGGGACTATTAGAAAATAGTGAGAGTTAGAAAAATAACCCTCCCCAAGACCCTGAAAAGTGAGTGCAAAGTGCACCAAAGTTCCCCTTAGGACAAAATAGTCGTGTTAGAGGGAAAATGCAAGGAAAACACAAATCAGCAATGCAACAACGATGGATTCCTGACTGAGGGTACCTGTGGAACAAGGGGACCAAGTCCAAAAGTCACAAGCAACTCGGAGATGGGCAGATGCCCAAGAAATGCCAGCGGTTGGTGCAAAGAAGCTCTTACTAGGCTGAAGAACTGTGAATACTGCAGGAACGACAAGGGCTAGAGACTTCCCCTTTGGAGGATGGATCCTTCACGCCTTGGAGAGTCGTGCAGAAGTATTTTCCCGCCGGATGGACGCCAACAAGCCTTGCTACACGCAAATCGTGCGTTTGGCGTTTTTGGACGCTGCTGGGGCCCAGAAGGGACCAGGAGGTCGCAAATTGGACCTGCAGAGAGAGGGGACGTCGAGCAAGACAAAGAGCCCTCACTGAAGCAGGTAGCACCCGGAAAAGTGCCAGAAACAGGCACTACGAGGATGCGTGAAACGGTGCTCGCCGAAGTTGCACAAAGGGGTCCCACGTCGCCGGAGACCAACTTAGAAAGTCGTGCAATGCAGGTTAGAGTGCCGTGGACCCAGGCTTGGCTGTGCACACAGGATTTCCGCCGGAAGTGCACAGGGGCCGGAGAAGCTTGCAAAGTCGCGGTTCCCAGCAATGCAGCCCAGCGAGGTGAGGCAAGGACTTACCTCCACCAAACTTGGGCTGAAGAGTCACTGGACTGTGGGGGTCACTTGGACGGTGTCGCTGGATTCGAGGGACCTCGCTCGTCGTGCTGAGAGGAGACCCAAGGGACCGGAGATGCAGCTTTTTGGTGCCTGCGGTTGCAGGGGGAAGATTCCGTCGACCCACGGGAGATTTCTTCGGAGCTTCTGGTGCAGAGAGGAGGCAGACTACCCCCACAGCATGCACAAGCAGGAAAGCAGTCGAGAAGGCGGCAGGATCAGCGTTACAGAGTTGCAGTAGTCGTCTTTGCTACTATGTTGCAGGTTTGCAGGCTTCCAGCGCGGTCAGCGGTCGATTCCTTATCAGAAGGTGAAGAGGGAGATGCAGAGGAACTCGGCTGAGCTCATGCATTCGTTATCTAAAGTTTCCCCAGAGACAGAGACCCTAAATAGCCAGAAAAGAGGGTTTGGCTACCTAGGAGAGAGGATAGGCTACTAACACCTGAAGGAGCCTATCAGCAGGAGTCTCTGACGTCACCTGGTGGCACTGGCCACTCAGAGCAGTCCAGTGTGCCAGCAGCACCTCTGTTTCCAAGATGGCAGAGGTCTGGAGCACACTGGAGGAGCTCTGGACACCTCCCAGGGGAGGTGCAGGTCAGGGGAGTGGTCACTCCCCTTTCCTTTGTCCAGTTTCGCGCCAGAGCAGGGGCTAAGGGGTCCCTGAACCGGTGTAGACTGGCTTATGCAGAATTGGGCACCTCTGTGCTCAACAAAGCATTTCCAGAGGCTGGGGGAGGCTACTCCTCCCCTGCCTTCACACCATTTTCCAAAGGGAGAGGGTGTCACACCCTCTCTCAGAGGAAGTTCTTTGTTCTGCCATCCTGGGCCAGGCCTGGCTGGACCCCAGGAGGGCAGCTGCCTGTCTGAGGGGTTGGCAGCAGCAGCAGCTGCAGTGAAATCCCAGGAAGGGCAGTTTGGCAGTACCAGGGTCTGTGCTACAGACCACTGGGATCATGGGATTGTGCCAACTATGCCAGGATGGCATAGAGGGGGCAATTCCATGATCATAGACATGTTACATGGCCATATTCGGAGTTACCATGGTGAAGCTACATATAGGTAGTGACCTATATGTAGTGCACGCGTGTAATGGTGTCCCCGCACTCACAAAGTTCAGTGAATTGGCTCTGAACAATGTGGGGGCACCTTGGCTAGTGCCAGGGTGCCCTCACACTAAGTAACTTTGCACCTAACCTTTACCAGGTAAAGGTTAGACATATAGGTGACTTATAAGTTACTTAAGTGCAGTGTAAAATGGCTGTGAAATAACGTGGACGTTATTTCACTCAGGCTGCAGTGGCAGGCCTGTGTAAGAATTGTCAGAGCTCCCTATGGGTGGCAAAAGAAATGCTGCAGCCCATAGGGATCTCCTGGAACCCCAATACCCTGGGTACCTCAGTACCATATACTAGGGAATTATAAGGGTGTTCCAGTAAGCCAATGTAAATTGGTAAAATTGGTCACTAGCCTGTTAGTGACAATTTGAAAGTAATGAGAGAGCATAACCACTGAGGTTCTGGTTAGCAGAGCCTCAGTGAGACAGTTAGGCACCACACAGGGAACATATACATGCACACCTATGAGCACTGGGGCCCTGTGTGACAGGGTCCCAGTGACACATACATATAGGCCACAAACCTATGAGCACTGGGGTCCTGACCAGCAGGATCCCAGTGACACATAACAAACATACTGAAAACATAGTGTTTTCACTATGAGCACTGAGGCCTGGTTATCAGGATCCCAGTGAGACAGTGAAAACAGTGACAAACACCCTGACATACACTCACAAACAGGCCAAAAGTGGGGGTAACAAGGCTAGAAAGAGGCTACCTTCTCACAGATAGTAGGTAGTGATTTACTTCTACTAGCCCTAGCTTTAGGGAGCACTTGGTCCATTCTTCCAGGATCCAAGTCACCCTGTCCTTTTTGCTTTTTGGCCTGAGCCCTTGTCAAAGCAAAAATATGCCCTGGAATGCCCAGCATTGATGCATGAGCCTCCAACTCCACGTCTGCCCAAGCTGATGTCTCTAAATAATTTCCTAATAGACAGTCTAGAGGTAAATCTGAGGCAACCACAACTTTCTTTGGGCCAGTAACCCCCCCACCCCCCCAGTTGAGATTCACAACAGCCATGGGGTGGCTAAGGGTGTTGTTATGAGCATCGGTTACTTGGTACTAGTGACCAAGTAGGTGTTGTTCAGGGTGGACCATTTTCTCTATTACCATGGTAACACTGGCACCTGTGTCCCTGTAGGCCTGAACCTCAACACCATTTATTAGGGGTAGTTGCTTGTACTTATCCATGTTAAGGGGACAAGCAACCAAGGTGGCTAAATCAATAGCCCCCTCAGAGACTAACACAGCCTCTGTGGTCTCCCTAATTAGACCAACCCCAACTAAGTTACCAAAAGTGAGCCCAGCTACTCCCTTGGATTGGCTATTAGTAGGTTTGCTCCCACCACCACTGCTATTAGTAGGGACACTAGGTGTAGCAGCAGGGGTTGGAGTGTTAGGAGGCTTGGTGCTTTTCTTTGGACAACTGGGATCTGTTGTCCAATGGCCTTTTATTTTACATAAATAGCACCATGGTTTATTTTCTTTGTTTTGATTAGAAGAGGATTTGGGCCCACCACCCCCACCAGAGTGTTTTTGTGGGCCTGATGAAGACTCATTTTTAGATTTTTCCCCACACTTGTCAGAAGACTTACCACCCTTCTTCTTGCCATCTTTGTCACCCCCTGTATGAACTTTTCTGTTCACCCTTGTTCTGACCCATTTGTCTGCCTTCTTTCCCAATTCTTGGGGAGAGGTCAGATCCGAGTCCACCAGGTACTGGTGCAACAAGTCAGACAAACAATTATTAAGAATATGCTCTCTCAGGATTAAGTTATAAAGGCTTTCATAATCAGTAACTTTACTGCCATGTAACCACCCCTCCAAGGTCTTCACTGAATGGTCAACAAAGTCTATCCAGTCTTGTGAAGACTCCTTTTTGGTTTCTCTGAACTTCATCCTGTACTGTTCAGTGGTTAAGCCATAACCATCTAGGAGTGCATTCTTAAGAACTTTGAAATCATTGGCTTTACTTTCTTTCACAGTAAGGAGCCTATCCCTACCCTTTCCACTAAATGATAGCCATAGGATAGCAGCCCACTGCCTTTGAGGGACATCCTGTACAACACAGGCCCTCTCAAGTGCAGCAAACCACTTGTTAATGTCATACCCCTCCTTATAAGGGGGAACTATCTTGTGCAGATTCCTAGAATCATGCTCTCTTGCAGGATGACTATCGGGAATACTGCTGCTGCCACCCTGGGTTTCTAACCCAATTTTCTGTCTTTCTCTTTCTATTTCCAAGGACTGCCTATCTAAATCCAGCTGTTGCTTCTTGAGCTTCAGCCTGGATTTTTCCACTCTCAATCTATTGAGCTCCCTTTCTAACACTCTGTCATCAGGGTGGGTGGGTGGGGATTGCCTTGAAACAGAAGTATGGTGAGAATGAACAGAAGGAGACCTGTCCCTAACAGATGGCACTCTAACAGCCTGGCTAACAGAAACAGCACTTCTACTATCATGAGAAGGAACACTCTTACTGTGATGTGAGGCAACACTAATACTGTGATGTGACTCTACATCAGTACCAGCTATGCTAGGTGATCTGCTAATGGGCAGGCTGGGAAGTTTCCCTTCTAAATCTTTTGCTAGGGGTGCCCCAGGGTCAGATCGGGAACCATCAGCTAATTTCTCAACAGAAGTGCCACCTCTGGTCTTATCTTGTTCAATGAGCATATTAACCAATAGTTCTCTAGAGGGATTCTTCCCTACACTTAAACCTCTTTCTATGCAGAGACTCCTTGCTCCTTTCCAGCTAAGGTGATCATAAGCAAGTTTGGACAGATCAACAGTTTAGCCTGTGCCAGACATTTTTAGAAAGTGTTTAAGTGATAGAAAAAGTGAGAAAAAGTTTTTCAGAACTTTTTGAAAGACAGAAAAAAACTTTTAAAACCTTTTAAGAACTTTTTAGAAAGTTTAGAGGTACTTTTCAGCACTTAGTAAAGAAGTGAAAGGAGAAAAGCAAAACTTTTTGGTTAGGTGTACATACACTGAACTTGTTTTGTATATTTTTCTCTTATGAAAAGTACAATGACAAAAGTGGTAAGTAGTTGCAAAGTACTTATCCTACCGCTGCACAACCAATGTAGGAGGCTGGAAAGGCTTGTGGTGAGTACCAAGGGGTACTTACACCTTGCACCAGGCCCAGGTATCCCTTATTAGTGTATAGGGGTGTCTAGCAGCTTAGGCTGATAGAAAAGGTAGCTTAGCAGAGCAGCTTAGGCTGAACAAGGAGACGAGTGAAGCTCCTACAGTACCACTAGTGTCACTTGCACAATATCATAAGAAAACACAATACACAGATATACTAAAAATAAAGGTACTTTATTTTTATGACAATATGCCAAAGTATCTCAGTGAGTACCCTCAGTATGAGGATAGCAAATATACACAAGATATATGTACACAATACCACAAATATGCAGTAATAGCAATAGAAAGCAATGCAAGCAATGTACAGTCACAATAGATTGCAATGAGAGCACATAGGTATAGGGGCAACACAAACCATATACTCTAGAAGTAGAATGCGAACCACAAATGGATCCCAAACCTATGGTAGAGGGTCACTGGGACTGTAAGAAAACAGTGAGGGTTAGAAAAATAGCCCACCCCAAGACCCTGAAAAGTGGGTGCAAAGTGCACCTATGTTCCCCAGAGAGCACAGAAGTTGTGATAGGGGAATTCTGCAAGGAAGACCAACACCAGCAATGCAACAACGATGGATTTCCAGACGAGAGTACCTGTGGAACAAGGGGACCAAGTCCAAGAGTCACGATCAAGTCGGGAGTGGGCAGATGCCCAGGAAATGCCAACTGTTCGTGTAAAGAAGCTTCCACCGGATGGTAGAAGCTATGGATTCTGCAAGAACGAAGAGGGCTAGAAACTTCCCCTTTGGAGGATGGATGTCCCACGTCGTGAAGAAGCTTGCAGATGTGTTTCCGTGCAGAAAGACTGCAAACAAGCCTTGCTAGCTGCAAGGGTCACGGTTAGGGTTTTTGGATGCTGCTGTGGCCCAGGGGGGACCAGGATGTCGCCAATTGCGTGAGGAGACAGAGGGGGTGTCCAGCAAGACAAAGATCCCACTCAGAAGCAAGCAGCACCCGCAGAAGTGCCGGAACAGGCACTACGAAGAAGAGTGAACCAGAGCTCACCCAAAGTCACAAAAGAAGGTCCCACGGCGCCGGAGGACAACTCAGAAGGTCGTGCACTGCAGGTTAGAGTGTCGGGGACCAAGGCTTGGCTGTGCACAAAGGAAATCCTGGAAGAGTGCACAGGAGCCGGAGCAGCTGCAAATCATGCGGTACCCAGCAATGCAGTCTACCGTGGGTAGGCAAGGAATTCCCTCCACCAAACTTCGACTGAAGAGTCACTGGACTGTGGGAGTCACTTGGACAGAGTTGCTGAGTTCCAGGGACCACGCTTGTCATGCTGAGAGGGGACCCAGAGGACTGGTGATGCAGTCTTTTGGTGCCTGCTGTTATTGTTCTCCTTATTTATTAATGGGGTAGATAAACATTTGCAGGGACTACAGGCTGATCCCACATGTGTGGCCGGACGCCCTGTGCCTGCCCTACTTTACGCAGATGATGTTGTCCTGATCTCCAGAACACCCATGGGGCTCCAGAAGTTAATGTGCGGATTTGAACATTTTATGTCATCAAGGGGTATGATAATTAACAAATCCAAAACATTTACTATGGCTTGTGGCAAAAAAGTAAAGAAATTCATACAGAACAAGGAAATTAGTTCTGTCAATTGATTTAACTATCTGGGAGTATTGTTCTCCAGTAATGGGCAGTGGGACCAGCTGATTTGTTCAGGCAGGAACAAACTAAAGAGAAATTCAGGTGCTATATTCAGATTTACTAGCAAACTAGAGAGTCGCCCCATAGGCACTATGTTTAACAATTACAAGGCTAGATTTGTTTCCACTGTAGCATAGGGTGCAGGGGTGTGGGGTTACACTTAAAGTGCCCCCCCACAATTAGAGGAGAACTGTTTTCTAAAACGCATGCTATGTTTACCCACCTCAGCCTCTAATTGGATCACACATCAAGAAATGGACATACAATATTTAAAAGACGTTCTACAGGTGAGACCTCTGCTTTTATGGCACAGCATATGTCTAAGGAAGTCACTGATTTTACCAAAGATCTCATACCAGACTGTATGAAACTGGATAATGCCAAGTGTATACCGTGGCTAGCTTTTATTGATTCCCCCTTTTAATCTGTTTTTTAATAGATCTTTAAAACCTAAACCAGAAGAAGTGCTGTCACTATCTAAAAAATGTATTAAGGGCACTTTTATGCAATTTAAGGCAGAGTATAAGAAGCTAACTGAATCTACCAAAACCACTGTTGGCCTTTACCTGTCTTACTCATTGGATGCACGTAGGTTAGGCTATCTTTCCATAGTCACCAACTTGCAACACCGGTTTGTTTTAACTAGACTAAGACTGGAAATTGCGCACCACCTAGTTGCATTTACTCAAACTAGGCATTGCCCACAAGAGTCAGTTAGATGCCCATGGGATGCAGTTAGTAAACAATGCACATTGCATTTTGTCTTATTCTGTAAAGTCTATGAACATCTTAGAATTTTCTACCTCAAACCGCTTTTTAATGAACTTAATATAAGAACTTACCAGGATGCATTGGAATTCAGATGCCCCGAATGTATGCTACAGGTTGGTAAATTATATCCTAAAAGCAATTCATGTTAGGAAAAGCCTTATTGCACCCTAAAATTTGTTTAAAGTATCTATTATATTTTATTTATTTTATGACTTTACATTTATATGAGCCTTATTGATTGATTTATTGTTATTGTATTTTATTATTTATGTGCTTTTATGGCTTACTCTTGGTAAAGCCAAATAAAGATTATGAACTGAACTGAACTGCACTTGTGTTTGTTGGATTTTTTGTCGTTTTGATTTAGATAAATATTACCTATTTTTCTAAACTGGTGTGGTGTCCATTTTGTAGTATTGTCACTGTATTACTGTGTGTGTTTTGGTACACATGCTTTACACATTGCCTTTGAGATAAGCCTGACTTCTTGTGCTAAGCTACAAAGGAAGTGGACAGAGGTTGTCTTAGGAGTGTAACTCCCTTACCCTGACTAGAGTGAAGGTCCCTGCTTGGAGAGAGTGCAAACCCACTGCCAACCAGAGACCAGATTTCTAACAGTGCATCACGTTTTCTTCCAGGGTTTTGTGTGAGAGGGTATGATGTGTGCAATGCCATATTGAAATGTCATGTGTGACCAATAAGATAACATCATCTGAGTGTGGGTATTGACATCATGTCTGATGCAATTTTGTTTTGTAGCTTAAGTTGATTGTAATATAAGTGACGACCTGTGCTGCTATGGAATTGCGGGTGTTAGGAAAAGGAAAGCATGCCAACATACACAGTTGCCCTAAGTGGGAAGGGTATGCCCAGAAGTGGGTCCCTTGCTCACTGTGCCACTGGAATCAAGCTAGCCTGGCTGATGAGGGGTGAAACCCCGAAACCGGTCCCAGGATGCTTGTTTCCAGTCCAGAGAGGACCTGGCCTGGCAGTTCGGGCTGGACTGTTCCCATGAGGAACAGGGAAAAGACTGATTTGCATATGGCTGGCTCCAAACTGGGGTGGCATGGTGAGCAAAAGAACGATGGATTAAACCCAGATCTGTGACTGGGGGTGAGTGTTTGCATTGTCAGCACTCCGTCCATCATCCTTTTGTGTTGTTAAAGTTGCCCTAAGTGGGAAGGGTATGCCCAGACGTGGGTCCCTTGCTCACTGTGCCACTGGAATCAAGCTAGCCTGGCTGATGAGGGGTGAAACCCCGAAACCGGTCCCAGGATGCTTGTTTCCAGTCCAGAGAGGACCTGGCCTGGCAGTTCGGGCTGGACTGTTCCCATGAGGAACAGGGAAAAGACTGATTTGCATATGGCTGGCTCCAAACTGGGGTGGCATGGTGAGCAAAAGAACGATGGATTAAACCCAGATCTGTGACTGGGGGTGAGTGTTTGCATTGTCAGCACTCCGTCCATCATCCTTTTGTGTTGTTAAAGTTGCCCTAAGTGGGAAGGGTATGCCCAGACGTGGGTCCCTTGCTCACTGTGCCACTGGAATCAAGCTAGCCTGGCTGATGAGGGGTGAAACCCCGAAACCGGTCCCAGGATGCTTGTTTCCAGTCCAGAGAGGACCTGGCCTGGCAGTTCGGGCTGGACTGTTCCCATGAGGAACAGGGAAAAGACTGATTTGCATATGGCTGGCTCCAAACTGGGGTGGCATGGTGAGCAAAAGAACGATGGATTAAACCCAGATCTGTGACTGGGGGTGAGTGTTTGCATTGTCAGCACTCCGTCCATCATCCTTTTGTGTTGTTAAAGTCACATACACAGTGATGTCAGTCAAGATATTTGTCCGGGGTGCTGTTTACCTGATTAGCATGCCTGTTGCCAACATATATGTGTTAGCACTTTTCACAGCACTGAGTGCAACACCAGGTGATGTATATGTGTTGTGGTCTCTAAGGGGCTTAAGAAGGAGACACTTGAACCACCAGTGCCTCAATACTCTTCAGAAATTAAGTGAGGCAGCCGCCTTGCAAGGCGCCTTACTGTGCTGGAGAACAGTCAGTTGAGTACACAATGAGAATACAACTCAGCTCCAGATGGATGTGGGAATTGTCTATAGATTGTAGCAAACTAGATGAGCGCAGATGTACCAACATGATCTACCCAACATGATCATTGAGAGTTAGCTTGTGTACAGAATGTGGATCCTGAGTGTATCCCTGGTACTTAGAAGATGTTAAATGTGCATGTGCACAGTTAGTTCAATAGGAAGGAAAACTGTATCTGTGCCCATTGCAGTGCCACTCTTCCTGTCCTGTTATGGAATGCATGAATTGCACCACTTTGTGACTTGGCACATGGATTTGGGACTTGTTGGGCCACTTGATCCTCACTAGTTTGATGACTCACATGTTGCACAAGGAGGAACTAGTCCACCTACCTCTGGGCCCAAATGGTCAACAATTGATAGCTGTTAACCCAGTGACATGTATATGATATCTTAGATGGCTGGTAGGAAGTTTATTCTTGAATTGGAAATTTACATTGTTGCGGAATGTCTGGTGCGCAGCATGTGTCATCTGAGTTTGCTGTGTACATTGCATGTTTGTTCTACCTCTACCCAATGCAGTATTTGATGCCATGTTCTCCTCATGTTTTAGCTGCCACTATGACCACAGCACAGAAGCGTGTTTTTGAAAAGAGGGCAGAGTGTTTCCACCACATAATGGAGGTAGAGGCTAGGTACCAGAAGATGGCCAGGAGGTATTGGTGAGAAAAATCTTCGGGGCTTGGCCAGTTTTTCAACATGGGGGACCTCCGAAACAGGTTGCAACTGTGCAGGGCACATCGGGCACAACATATGGGGCCAGGGGAGCCTCAGCTGGTCCAAATCCCTCCACATCATCAGCACCTATGCTTACTTAGCCACCTCAACAGCCACCTGCAGCAGCCACATCCTCAAACCTTGAGGTGGACATGATTAGGGAAATGGCAGCCATAATGGCAAGGTTAAACCAACTTGAGAAGGACAATGTGAGAAATTATAAGTTGCTTAAGTTTTGGAACAAAAAAAGCTGAATAAGCTTTAAACATGTTGATGCACAGCCTTCCCGTTCCTTCCCATTTCCTGTTGCATATTGTTATCAGTTTTAGGTGGGTAGTGATAGGTTTGTTAAATAGATTAGGTTAGTTGTAGGATATAGTAAGTATAGTTATGGAGGTGGGTTTTAGTACTGTTGTTTGTTTTGGGTGCGGTGTTCTGCATGGGTTCCTATGTTTATAAAAAAAAAAAAAAAAAAAATCCACAGAAAAAAATTACAAAAAGTATATATTTGTTTAGGATATAGGTTATGTAAGTATATGTGTAGCCTTAGTTTATGCTATCCTACTCGCCTCTTGTCTTTTGAGGGGGGTGGTGGAACACTGTTTAGAGTGTGGTGTTAAATGTTTAAGATAAGTTTAGATTAGGATAGACAGATGTAGGGGTAAGTTTAGATACGTTAGGTTAGTTTAGTATAGGATAATGTCAAGGTTAGGTTTTAATAAGGTGTTGTTTTAATGTTTAAATACATTCTGTTAGTTTTAGACAATTAGTTGTCCATGTTGGTTGAGTGTCTGGGTGTTTTCATGTGTGCATTGGCCAAGTTAGAGGAATGTCTTAGGGTATGCGTTCTGTATTGATTTATATGGGTATCCCCTATGACCAAGAAGCTGTCAGATTGGCTGCAATATGACATTAACTACTCAAAGCACTTGTCATCCCAGGTTTCTGGCATATTCATATTGTGTATGTATAATGAATATTTTACAGCTAAGTATGGAACTTCAACTGTCTTTGTTGAAGTCTGTTAGAAATAATGTTGCAAAGTATGGCACATGTACTTAAACTTATTTGGGGTATGTATCCTGGCACACTGACAGCTGCCCATCAGTGATCAAATTTGCTGGTGTTCTCATCAGGGACAATTCCAGACACTTGGTTCTGACCCGTACACGCCATATGTCAGCTTACATGGATATCTGATCAATACATGCTTGTGAGGCTCTGTAAGTTGGTTGTAACCCACAACACCATCAGACACCTTTTTCATGCTAGAGTCCTAGTGTGTGGCTTTGTGTCTGTCAGTAAGCCACACATGTAATTACGTTCTGTTCTCACTGACATAGCTTCACACCATGCAAACATTATGATGAGCTGATGGATCACAGTAAAAGTTGACAAGATACATGTGAATATAGAGATTTATTTGCATGTGCAAGTGTATCTTCCAATACAATACAATGCCCATTTCACAGACCCCATGAGAGATCCTGACCCATTTGTTATACATTCAGAGTCCAAGGGTGAGGGACATGCCATAAGACATGGGTGTGAGAAGTGTGCATTAGTGAGGAGGTGTCTAGATTGACAATATGTAGGAATTGAGATAATGAAGATAATGAAGGTTGAGTGAAGAGGGCACATTTCCAGCTGTCACGGCACTGGCATGATCTTAAGAGCATAACTAAGGAGATACTGTCCATGTGGCACAGACTGGTGCTACCAGGTGGTTTTCTGTGTGAATGTTGTTCTTTCCACATCTTCATCCTCTGATGTGTGGTACCTCCTGTGCCATGGGTGGTGCTGTTGTTGAAGTTGAGAGCGCCACACACACATCAGGGGATAGAAATTTGGAATCAAAGATCCCAGCAGCTGTCATTTGTGAGAACACATAAGGCATCACTGCAGCAAGGGGGAACTGCTGATTTCTCAACACCACAGCAACATCACTTTAGTAGACAGACATGTTTTCCCTGAGGGAGACCACCCGCTGAGCTCCTACCACTGACTTTTAAAAGGTGATGTCTGGGTCCTTGGAGTCAGGGCTGTGGTAGGACTTGTTGATGCTGTGTGTTGGTAGTTGGGTGGTTCATGTGGAGCCCCACAATGCTGTGTGTCCTCTCTGCAACTGGAGGTGGTGTTTGGAGGGAGCCTAGGACATCCTGGAGAGTCTCTTCATTTATGGTCGGCAGCTGGTAATCTATGTCATCTGTAAAATCCAGGGCAGGCAGGTCGGCAGCAAGTAAGGCATCACCCTTTGAAATGATATAGTAAAATGTCAATTTTTGACTATAGTGGCTGTTGACATGATCCATTATTTACTTGCTACTGGAGGCCCAGTTACATGTTACAGACCCCAGGTTGCAGTTAGTTAATTATGCGTTGCATTGTGCATCACACATGGGGCAACCTTTCAAGGTATTTTGTGCATTGATCCCACACCACCATATTCCTTGCAGGCCCCGTGCCCCAGCCACTGACACCATAGTAGTACATCATTTACCTTCCTATTTACCATGGTGGACATTCCCACAGCAGTACAATGAGTGTTGTCACTCTTTTGGTGCTTTTCTGCATTGACACCGTGAATGATGGCATTAGTGAAGCAAAGCACTGGGAGGAGCATTGCTTACTAAGCTTGTGTTACTTTGTTATCTGCCTTTAGCAGGGTCCACACATGTGCTAATTGGACGGCACAGTGCAACCATTATGGATTGTCAGACCCATTTTTTCATCCATCCCTATGTTAGGGACATTTCCTTGCATACAGACATGTTGGTGTAAGGATGTTCAACACGGATCAATGCATGCATTTGAGACTTGTGGCACAAGGGGAATGAGCAGCTTGGATCCACATGGGCAACTATTTGTATAATGGTACAGTTGCATTACGGGCTAGTGACATTGGGGGTCATTCTGACCTCGGCGGTAAAAGGCGCTTCCCGCCAGTCAGAAGACCGCCATAACCCCACCGCGGCAAACCGCCACGGTCATTCTGACCCGCAACTGGCAAACCCGCCAAAAACCCGACATCCACAGAAGTCCGCCACACCAAAGGTCAGCGAAAAACTGGCGATGACCAAACCTCCACCGTCACGCCAACAGAAATACGCCCACACTATCACGACCCACGAATCCACACGGCGGTCTTTCAAACGCGGTATTCCATTGGCGGTACACACCGCCGCGGTCAAAATACACACACCCTTACAAAACACAGCCACATTGGACAATTTGAAATACACACACCTGATACACATACAAACAACACACCCACACACCCAATACAATATAAAACACACACCCACATTACCCACAAACCCTTACGACGACAATAGCGACTGAAGGACAGAGACAAACAGCACTGCTTAGAGTAGACCATCACACAGAGGCATATCACAACATCACCCACACAATTACCACGCACAAAACACCATACACCACCACACACATCACACTCCACAACACATACACCATCCCTCACCTCATCCACACCACCCCATGGCACCCCAAAGACACCCCAGGTTCTCTGACGCAGAACTCAGGGTCATGGTGGAGGAAATAGTTTGTGTAGAGCCCCAGCTCTTCGGGGCACAGGTGCAGCACACCAGCATTGCCAGGAAGATGGAGCTATGGCAAAGGATAGTCGACAGGGTCAACGCTGTGGGACAGCATCCACGCAATCGTGACGACATCAGGAAGCGCTGGAACGACCTACGGGGGAAGGTGCGTTCCATGGTATCAAGGCACAACATCGCGGTGCAGAAGACTGGCGGCGGACCCCCACCTACTCCCCCAGAATTTACAGCATCACACCAACTCCTTTCAAATGGCTCACCATCACAACCCACCCATCCCAATACCCAGCCCCTCATGCGACCACAAAGCATGGACACCCATCACCAAAGCATGCCCACATCGCACACACATCACCCCCACAAGCCACCCTCACAAAAGCCCCCACAAGGGAATGCCTGCACTTGGGTACACGGCCACCCACCCATTACACGAAATGTCACACACAGAAGCAATAACCATACCCTTATACCCCTGCAGGACCCGAACGCCACCACACCGCCACGGAGGGTCCAGAGAAGTCCATCCCACCCCCAGAAGAGGCCCCCAGTGATGACAGCAGCTCTGTCTCCCTGGACCCAGATGACCAGCCCGGACCATCGGGGACCTCGGGACAGTCGGTTCCCCTCACACAGCCACAGGCCACAGCAGACCCAACCCCCTCTGGGAACACCAGCACAGCTCCCACCCAGCGGGCCCATGCCTCTGTCTCCAGGACACGTCAATCAGCGGTGTGTCCGCCCCTACAGGGCACCCAGGTTGACCCACCACCCCAACAACAACAGGGACCTGGGGGCAGTGGTAGTGGGCACACCGTCCAGGGGACAGAGGCCCAGGAACACAGGGGAACTGGGAGGGCTGCTGTGCGATAGGGGTGGGACAGGCCCAGGGAACCCATGCTCCAAGAGGCCCTCTCCTCCATCATGGGAGCATACCACCACTCCCAGGAGACGATGGCGACGGTACTGACCAGGTTCCAGGAGATCCAGGCACTGCAGGAGGAACGGTACATGGGGTTCAGAGAGGAATTGAGGAACATTGGTTCCGCAATGGGGACCATCGTCGTGGCCCTCAACCAGATAGTCACCACATTGCGGGACCATGTGGCACCCCAAAGGGCCCTTGTCACTAACCCAGACCAGGAACAGCCTACCACCTCTGCCGGCGCTAGTGGACAGGAGGCCCCCACACAACGACAGGCCACCAGAACCCCACCTCCTGCAGATGAAGAACCACCCCGCAAGCGGAACCTGAGATCTCACAAGAAGACAGAGTAGGATGCCAAGACCCCCGCCAGCATAAGATACCCCCTGATGTCATCCCACTGTCCCACATTGCCACCCTGTCCAACCTTAAACTGCCCCTGCTCCATCCTTCCACAAGCATATGGACAATGCACCTGTGTGACTGAGAACTGGACTCTGCATGTCCCTAAATGTAGCACTGTAATAAAATCACTTATTGCACTTAAAAAATCAGGAGTCTGCTTGTATTCTTAACAAATGTATTACACATAACGGTGCAAAAATGTTCAGTTACATTGTGATGACAACATACCACTGTCATACAGCTTTAGTCCATGGGCAAACAAAGCAGAAGTCACGCAGTGGGTCATACAGCTCTGAAAAGGGAAGGGAAAGTCACAAATCAGTTAACAGGAACTGGGGGGAAACACAGACAGTAGAGAGGCAGGAGGTCTTAAGTAAATGTAAAATGGCGTGGCTGATTCTTACCTGTGTGCTACTGAAAATACTGTTGTATCACTGTATCCCTGTTGTCCGTGTTGTCCCCGTCGTCTTCCTCCTCTTCACTCTCCACAGGCTCTACAGCTGCTACAACACCACCATCTGGACCATCCTCCTGCAGAAAAGGCACCTGGCGTCGCAAAGCTAGATTGTGAAGCATACAGCAGGCAACGATGATATGACACACCTTCTTTGGTGAGTACATTAGGGATCCACCCGTCATATGCAGGCACCTAAACCTGGCCTTCAGGAGCCCGAAGGTCCTTTCTATGATCCTCCTAGTTCGCCCATGGGCCTCATTGTACCGTTCCTCTGCCCTGGTCCGGGGATTCCTCACTGGGGTCAGTAGCCACAATAGGTTGGGGTAGCCAGAGTCACCAATTAGCCACACACGGTGTCTCTGTAGCTGTTCCATCACATAAGGGATGCTGCTATTTCGCATTATGTAGGCGTCAAGCACAGACCCAGTGAATTTTGCATTTACATGGGAGATGTACTGGTCAGCCAAACAGACCACCTGGACATTCATCGAATGATAACTTTTTCTGTTTCTGTACACCTGCTCACTGTCTTTGGGGGGGACCAAAGCCACATGTGTCCCATCAATGGTACCAATGATGTTGGGAATATGGCCAAGGGCATAGAAATCACCCTTCACTGTAGCCAAATCGCCCACGTCAGGGAAGACAATGTAGCTCCGCATGTATTTCATCAGGGCAGAAAACACTCTGGACAAAACTTTAGAAAACATAAGCTGAGACATCCCAGAAGAAATGGCCACTGTTGTTTGGAATGATCCACTTGCCAAAAAATGGAGTACTGACAGAACCTGCACCAGAGGGGGAATCCCTGTGGGTTTGCGGATGGGGGACATCAGGTCTGGCTCCAGCTGGGCACACAGTTCATGTATAGTGGCATGGTCAAGCCTGTATGTAAGTATGATATGACGTTCTTCCATTGTCGACAGGTCACCAGCGGTCTGTACACGCGAGGATTCATCCTTCTCCTCGCAAGTCCCAGCGGACGGTGCCTAGGAAGGACAACATGGAGCACAGAGTCAATCAACCCACAGGTACGTTCACACAGCTTGCACAGTACACGATTCTCAATGCATTGAAAGGCTTGTATGAGTGGCAATGCAAGGCCTAGGCCTGTGTGACGCAGTAGAAATTAAGCCATGTGGGCCCTTGAATTGGCGGCTGCCTGACCTGTGAAGTGTGACATTGGGATGTGAGGTCAATGCGCTGGCGTGGCACACCGTGGCGGTAGGCGGTCGAAGACCGCGGTACTAAGCCGCATTGGTTCACATTGAACCCTATGGGTCTCAGGAGCCAATGACGATGTGCGCTGGTGGTCGCGGTACGCACCGCCGCGGTACGCACCACCGCGGGCGTGACCGCCATTTTCTATCTGCTTAATCACTCGAGACCTGATCATCCACAGGAGAGGACCTATACTGCAAGTGCTGCTGTGACCTCGGTCTGGGAGATACAATGGCTGCTGCGACTGGGGAAAGGGCCCCTGCCTTCACATCTGAGGAATTGGATAAACTTGTTGATGGGGTCCACCCCCAGTATGCGCTACTCTACGGTCCTCCAGACCAACAGGTGAGTACACAGGGTGCACGTTGTATGGGCTATGCCTGTCTTGAGTGGGGTGGATGTAAGATGGTGGGGAGGTGAGCGAATGAGGAGTGCAACGCACGACAGATGAGAGCATGTGCCACATGGCAAGGTTGGGGAGGGGGGGCCACTCACATTGACCATGCAGAAAAGTGATGATATTTCCTTTCCCACCCTGTACATGTCACATAGGTCAGCGCCCATCAGAAGATCGATATTTGGCGTGCCATCGCCAAGGACGTCCGGGCCCTGGGGGTCCACAACAGACGGGGCACCCACTGCCGAAAGAGGTGGGAGGACATCCGCCACGGGACCAGAAAGACCGCCGAGTCTCTGCTGGGGATGGCCTCCCAACGTAGGAGGGGTGCCAGCCGCCAATTGACCCCCCTGATGTCCCGGATCCTGGCGGTGGCCTACCCCGATTTGGATGGGCGCGTGAGGGCATCACAGCAGACACAAGGGGGTGAGTATCCGCACATTCTGCTATCTTTGCGCGCAGTGGAGGTGTCTGGGTGGGGGAGGAGGGCTGTGGCTATCTCTAGGCCAGGGCGCTTTCTGTAGGCTAGGCCCCTCCGTTAGCCATGGCCCTGTGCCCCCGCCCCCCACCTCTGTAGGGTGCTATGTACAGCTATCCATGTTCCGGCCTCATCTATGTGTGCATTTGTCATCCATAGACCTGTAGGCCAAGACACAATAACTGAGTAGTGTACCCCGAGTGCGCGGCGTAGTGCTGGGGGCTTCTGTGTCTGTCCTCTCCGACAACGGTGTTGGCAATGCATGCACTCAACCTGTCTTTATTTCTCCCCACCCCCCATTTTCCTTGTCTTCCTGTTCATGTGTGCATTAGCATCATCAGGCGGAGGAGAAGTGGCATCAGCGCACGAGGGAGCTGCATCTCACATGGCCCCGGAGGGCCATGCAACCGACTCCGAGTACACCAGTGAGACAGAGGGCGAGGGGGGCTCCACAACGGGGACCCGTGGAGACGTCAGCGACACCGACACGTCCTCGGAAGGGAGCTCCCTTGCAGTGGCGGCAACATCCGTGCCCACCGCCACAACAGGTACAGCCGCCACCCAGCGCACCAGCTCCGCCCTCCCAGCAGCCCCTCCGCGTTCGGCCCGTGCCCGCTCGGCCAGGAAGCCGGCCATCTCCTTCGCCCCAGGCACCTCAGGCCCTGCCCCAGTCACCCCTGCTGCCCTCAGTGAGGAGGTCATTGACCTACTCCAGACGATCATTGTTGGGCAGTCTACCCTTTTGAATGCCATCCAGGGGGTAGAAAGGGAGGTGCATCGGAGCAATGCATACCTGGAGGGCATTCATTCGGGTCAGGCTGCCCATCAGCGATCGTTCAACGCTCTGGCCTCAGCACTGACGGCAGCCATTGTCCCTGTCTCCAGCCTCCCTCTTCTAACTCCCTCCACCCAGTCCCAGTCTCCTGTACCTCTGCCTATCCCATCAACACCATCAGACCAGCCTGCACACACCTCAACACCCAAGGGCAGCTCATCCAGACATAGGCACCACAGATCACGCAAGCATTCACCCACGCAACATCCAGATGCAGACATGCCAACAGTCACTACCTCCTCTGTGTCCCCCACCTCCTCGTCTCCCTCCTCCCTCCCTGTGACGTCTCCACTCACACCTGCATGCACATCACCATCAGCCAGTACTTCCATCACCAGCACACCCTCCAGACCAGTCCGCACACGTGCAGTCACCACCCCCACTGCCATTTACACGTCCCCTGTGTCCTCTCCCAGGGTGTCTGTCACCCCCTCTTCCAAACCACACAAACACAGGCAGCCACCCACCCAACAGCCACCCACCTCACGACAGCCACCAGCACAAGCACCTGCACCCAAAGACAGCGCACTTGACTCTCCTACAACCACATCCTCTTCCTCCACTCCCATACCCACTGCACCTACCCTTCCCATTGCTCCTAAAAAACTTTTCCTCTCCAAACTTAACCTCTTTGCATCACCTGACCCACCCCCTCCATCTGGTAAGAGTCCAAAGAGCACCACAGCCACCACAAGCCCTGCACCTACTAGGACCATAGTGCAGGGCTATTGGAGTCCACCAGCTCCTAGGGCAGGAACATCAGCCAGCAGCAAGGGGACAGCCAGCCCACCCCCTGGGAAGAGGACCCGAAAAGCCAAGGGCTGGCGCGACAAGCCTGAGACGGCTGCCACCAAGGACAGTAGCCTTGCCCCGTCACCTGGCACATCAACAAAGGGAGGCAAGGGCCCCAGGGATTCTGCAAAGGAGGGCAAGGGCAGCAGGGCGGACAAGTCCAGCAGCAGGCGAGCTGCCCAGGAGGGCCCCACCAGCCCCATTCCGGGTGTGACGGAGGACACCCACGGGCCCAGGACTCCATCACAGGAGGGCCCAGCATCTGAAAGGTCGGATGGCGACTGAGCGGGAAGTATTGGCCAGGTCTGTTTCCCTCGAAACACAAGACAAGCACCGCTGAACAGGGGCCGCCGTGAGGAGCACCGCTGAACAGGGCCCCGCCGTGAGAAGCACCGCTGAACAGGGCCCCCGCCGTGAGAAGCACCGCTGAACAGGGGCCGCTGTGAGAAGCACCACTGAACAGGGGCCGCCGTGAGGAGCACCGCTGAACAGGGCCCCGCCGTGAGAAGCACCGCTGAACAGGGCCCCGCCGTGAGAAGCACCGCTGAACAGGGGCCGCCGTGAGGAGCACTGCTGAACAGGGCCCCGCCGTGAGAAGCACCGCTGAACAGGGCCCCGCCATGAGAAGCTCCGCTGAACAGGGGCCGCTGTGAGGAGCACCGCTGAACAGGGGCCGCCGTGAGAAGCACCGCTGAACTGGGGCCGCCGTGAGAAGCACCGCTCCGCTGGGCCCTTCCTGTCAAGCACCGCTCCGCTGGGCCCTTCCTGTCAAGCACCACTCCGCTGGGCCCTTCATCTCAAGCACCGCTCCGCTGGGCCCTTCCTGTCAAGCACCGCTCCGCTGGGCCCTTCATCTCAAGCACCGCTCCGCTGGGCCCTTCCTGTCAAGCACCGCTCCGCTGGGCCCTTCCTGTCAAGCACCGCTCCGCTGGGCACCGCCGTCTCCGAACTGCTCCGCTGGGCCCTTCCTGTCAAGCACCGCTCCGCTGGGCCCTCCTGTCAAGCACCGCTCCGCTGGGCCCTTCCCGTCAAGCACCGCTCCGCTGGGCCCTCCTGTCAAGCACCACTCCGCTGGGCCCTTCCTGTCAAGCACCGCTCCGCTGGGCCCTTCATCTCAAGCACCGCTCCGCTGGGCCCTTCCTGTCAAGCACCGCTCCGCTGGGCCCTTCCTGTCAAGCACCGCTGGCCCATTGGCAGTGCCGGTTCTGTGTCGAGCAGGGCTTCACGAAGCACTCTGGCCACCATGCCTCCTCCATGGCCAGTGGAGTCGGTAATCCATCTGATGGACTGTGGCTTTGCACTCCCCAGGATATGGCAGTGGGCAACCCACCCATTGTAGAGACTTGAGAGACTGTGGCTTTGCACTCCCCAGGATATGGCAGTGGGCAACCCACCCACTGTAGAGACTTGCGAGACTGTGGCTTTGCACTCCCCAGGATATGGCAGTGGGCAACCTACCCACTGTAGAGACTTGCGAGACTGTGGCTTTGCACTCCCCTGGATGGTACAGTGGGCATGGAGGCCCCTCGTGGATCTTGCGTCGTGGACCCATGTGGCTGTGGTGCCCCCCCCTTCCCTTCCCCCTGAGGTGCCTGTAGTTTTATGATCTGATGCCCCAGCAGTGTTCTCTCCAATGGATAAGGTCTCGTGTGTGGGCTTTGCCCATGTGTTTGTGCACATTGGCCCACGGACAATGGAACTTTGGCAAAATGTGCAGGACTTATAGCCTATGTATATATTTTTGACTTTGTTCATTATTGACTATGTATATTTCATATTTCATATTTTCCATTACTTCATTTGTGCTATAATATATTTATATATTGATGATCATTTTATTTTGTCTTTTCATTATTCCTGGGGATGCCACTCTGACTTGTTGCTCTGCATTGGTGTGTAGGTATTTGGGTTGGGGGGTGGGTGTGTCGCGTGTGTGTGTCCGCGTAATATTTTTTCCTCCCCCTCCCCTGTGTCGTAGGTGCAGTACTCACCGTTGTCGTCTGCGCCGGCGTTTGTACTCCTGGTAGAAGAGCAGGTAGACAATAGCTGGTAGGATGTTTAATTCGGGTTCCATGCTGTCCAGATTCCTCGTGGAGTGTGTATAGGTGAGCGTTTTCCCGTTCGTAGTCTGTTTCCGCCGTGTTTTTATCGGCGGGGCTCCCGCCCCGGAAAAGGTGGCGGATTGGTGAGTTGTGGTAGGGTGGGAGGTACATTGTCTGCCGCCTGCCTGTTGGCGGTGACCTCCGCGCTGTTTGTGTGTCCCGCTGTGGCGGTCGAAGTGTTAAAGTGGCGGCCTGTGTTGGCGGTTCCCGCCAGGGTAAGAATTCCATTTTTTTAACCACCTGCCTGCTGGCGGGTTGGCCGCCGCTTTAACACCGACCGCCAGGGTTAGAATGACCCCCGTTGTGCCCGTAGTCCAACATTGATGCCACTTGTGCCAGTTTGTAAGAATGAAGGTGCCCCTTTATGCACAACGCCAACCACTCACACAACACAGACACCATTGAGACATGGTGAAATTGAAGCTACTTGTAAAGCAGCACAAATGATGATCACAGACATGCCCCATATGTTTTATGAGTTAACTTTATGCAACAAATAGTGCCTTGAGGTGTGTGAGATCTATAGTTTGGCCACTCTGTGTGGGTTTTGTTTCACAAGTTGCACACTGAGACCCTAATTGTTTCTTAAGTGGTGCAGATCGGTGCAGAGGCAATGATAGCAGCACGCTGCTCCACATTTGAAACACAGGGATGCACTGTGTTTTCTGGAATACGGCACACCCCTGTGTTTCCCCCAGCGTCTGTGCAGATTTGTTCCCCCAGCACAGGCATCCTTGCACCATATTGGAAGGGTGCCTGTGTTGAGGGGATAGATTGTTTAAATGCAAGACTGTGTCCCTTCCTGCACTGTAAACAATCTTTTATGGCAAGGTGGCATTTCTATGTGTGCTGCAGGATGCAGCACACATGAGAAGGGCAATGACATAAGGAGGATAGAAAGCATTTTGCCTTGTTGTGCCACTCTGACCTTACCCCTGGGGTGTTTGAGTTTAGTCACAGTCTCTGGTGATCATGTTGCTTTGGATCTGGGGCAACAGCAATCAGTGTTGTTATGGCACACGCACAGCCACTCTGATTGCACACCTCTTCTGGGCAAAGTGCTGCATGTGTAAGACCACCTTGTGTATATGTTGGAGTGTATAGAGCCACTAAAGTGCCTCTAAAAGTGAGGCTTGGGCGGCAATAAGGCCTTTTGATTCTGGCCCTATGTGTCCTGAAGCAACCCTTTTGCATGCATTGTGTGTGTCCTATGTGCCTTTCCCTTCTGCCATTTATGGGATTCCAGATAGCCCCCCCTGCAACTTACCCTGCATTTGTAGTAGTTCTTAATAGTATGTGCTGTCCTGTCCTGCGATTCCAGTGACCAGTTCCTCTGGTATGACTGCTGCCACCATCTCCTCCAGCTCATCCAGGTCCTCATGGGGTCTAGGACTTCCACCTCCTGTCTGCACTGCTGCCTTTCAGTTCCTTGAAAGTTTCTCCTTAGTTCTGTGCTTGCAATTGTGCCAGCGTTTCTTGAAATCAGTCTCAGTCTTCTTCACTTCTGTCACGCTGTTGACTTTATCGACTAATGCCTGCCATATAGCCTCTTTCCTACCTATTGGCAATTTGGAGGTGACGAAGAGCTGATGCTGATGCTCCGTCACCTCTCTGACCAAGATACCATTCTCCTCCTCACTAAAGGAACACTTCTGCTTCCTCTTCCCCTTCTCCTGGGACTTTGCTGGGCCCTCTGGGCTGGTACTTGGCTGATTGGGATTTACCTGGGGTCTCTTCTTGCCTGCATTCTCCATTTTGTCTACCCAACATTTTTGTTCTTGACTGCATGTTTTTTTTACACTAATGCTGTTAAATATGGTGCTAACCTGTTTCGCGTCAAAAAATGTGCCGCAAAATGTTCTAGCGCCATTTTTGAAGCATTAGCGTAATGTTTAATTTCAGCATGTCGCAGTGGTTAGCGGTATCTTTTTTTAAGCTAAACTTTTCGTAGCGCCATCATGCATCACTTTATAAGTATGGTGCACATTTGGCGCTAGAGAACGGCGTTAGCTCACTGTAATTTTTTGTCACACAACTGTGCTAGCGCAATTTTGTGTCATTTGTCTTTAACATGGGCCTTGAGCTTTTAATCATCGATGAGGTGAGCATGGCCTCAAACTAAATGGTTGCCTTTGTGCATTTGAGAATGCAGCAGATATTGAAGACAGATTACAATGTACTTTTAGAGGAAAGCATGTAATTGTTTTTGGTGATTTATTGCAACTTTCCCCTGTAAAAGGAAAGCCTATCTTTAAGAAACTTTTACATGAAGAAACTTGAAACTCCTTGGAGAGCTTTGGAAATGTACACAGTTGACTGTTTTTAACAATACAAAGACCTAATTAGAAACATGCGTCAAGCTTCCAATATTCAATATGGAAATATTCTGAGGGATATTAGAGACAGAATACTGTCTAAAGAAGGAAAACATTGCTTAGAAACTTGACTGATAAAGAACATATTTCTTTCCATAAAATCTGCAGCACAGCTAATGTTTGAATTTATTCAACACAACAATCCATTGTGTGTCTAATGCTTACTCTTCAACAATGCACCTCTTTTAATGAACAATTGCTACTACTGGAGAAAGAACACATATTGGAATTGACATCAATTGATAAAATGGAAAACCAAGATGTGACAATACTGTTGAATGAAAAACTACAATCAAAATTGAATTGTTTGGAGAAGTCTGTTTGCAAAACTGCAGGATTAGAAAAGTGTTTATATGTTTGTAAGAACTGTAGGGTGATTTTGCATTGAAATTTACATTTTGAAGAAGGATTAGTTAATGGAGCTATGGTAAAATAATTGATTTCACTTTGTTTCTAAACAGAAATGATGTTGAATATCTTGCAATTAAATTTGATTAACTTGAAGGCGTGATAGAGTATAACTTTGAGAAGAAGGTATGTCCTCATTTAGGAGAGTGCCCAGTTTTTTGAAAGCCTAGAATATTACTGAAATTAAATATTTCGAAGGATTGAACTGATGTTCCTGAGAAAAAGAGGGATAAAGAGAAGAAACAAGTATTGGAGAAAAATAATACTAACAATGCATGTGAATTGTGGGTTACCAGTTCTCAACAGTCTCTGGAGTCAACTGCTGTGCCAATGTAGTTCTCAATGCACTATTCTCTTTTCTTGTTCATGAAATTAAACAGAAAAAGGCTAAAAGATTGTGATATGCACTCTTAACCTTGTTAGAACACTGGTGCTGTGCTAGAACTAAAACATATTCTGCATCTCCTATTAGAGATATTTTAGATGTGTGTACTGGATCTGTACACTTCACACAAAAAACTCAAGAAGATGCATGCACAAGAATTCTTGATGGTCCCACTTGGTATCTTAGAAGAAGAGATGGTAGGTATTTATGACTTATTTGGACATGGCAGCATGAGTGTGAACATTGTTCCTTTTCTTCAAAAACAGAAATAGATCCAGAACAATTTATCTACTTAGCAATACCAGCCTGTAACACTGTCAGTTTTGACAAATTTCTTAAAGATGCGCCACAGAATAACACCTGCACAAAATGCAAGTCAGAGCTGCTATCAACTTTGAACATAAAAAGAACTGGCAAGTATATCACCTTAATGCTACAGCATTCCAATGTAGATGGAACTAAATTAGTAATTCAAATTACAAATGTTTAAACTGGACAAATCTCTATTTGTGAAAAAAAAACATATACCTGTATAGCCATTATTTTTCATGAAGGACTGAATATTACTTCTGGACATTACATTATCTACCTAAAAAATAAAAGTGAATAGGCAGAGTATAATGATAGCAACCTTACATTCAAGCAGAGATTGTCCTATAAACTGTCAAATTCTTACCTTCTGTTTCTTGAACCTAAGTTTAAACAAGGATTACTACTTAAAAATGGAATCCTACACTTCTGGGACATCTTATACAACAAGTTAAGACATACGGCCCTGGGGTAACATCTTCATAATGGAGTTCAAATCTTGAAATGAACTTACCCTTGTAGGAAAACAACAGAGATACAACTAAATTAAAACTACATATTAGAAACTGAAAACCAGGCCAACGATGTAATGAACAGAAAAATGAATACTGCTGAACTTATGTTTGAAGTACAGCTCAAAACAATATGAAAATAATTACACCATGGATATGCTCTACTCATGTTTGATGAAGGAGCAGATTTAACGACATCATGTGACCTACCAAGGGTGATATCTTTATATGCTATTTAAGCTACCACTATGATTCATATACATCAATTGTATTATAAAACTATTGCCGCGTAGGATCTCATTGTTCTAATGAGACTACTGGATTTGGGTGGCAGACACATTTGCACTGTGGGGGGACTGAGTCTGAACCCACTACAGGTGACACCTGTCAGCCTAATCCGGGTTTTGTTCCGGCTAACTAGTAGAGCCTCATCTCCACCTAAGAGCAGGGAGGATTGAGCAACCGAGCACATGACACAATTGACTCCTCAGGGAAATCGTGGTCACTCAGATCTCATCCGTTTCTCTCAGTTACATTAGTCTCACATATACAAGGACAATCAGAGGCAGAAACAAATTCAGAAAGGTTTTATTGAAACAACTGCATCTTAGATAATAAAGTATGTACTGCAATAATTAGGACAATGAAGCAGGACAGGATTACAATTGTGACACGGAGAGTAAAGCATAAAAATAACGCTACTATATGGTCACTATGGTTTCTTAAAATAATTCCTACATAGACTATGTTAGAACACAGCATGTTAAGCTCTAGTTCTGCCCTTCAGGTTCCCCTGGGAAGACATCATCTCTCATACATGAGCAAGAAGCCCGTAGTCTACATAAGCAGCTGCAGCGAAGTGTTAAGCAATCAGCATACCGTTGTGGTCACTTGGCTGGAATCTCCCTCCAGTGTACACGGGTCAAAGTGGTGTTTTTATAGTAAAACAACTAGTGTTCCAAGAAAGGATCCCCATGTAAGTGTGTATATGTTTCTTTGAAAATTAGAGACAGAGTGTACCACAATTGCTAGCAACCTATCTTACTGCAGCGTTGAGAAAAGCACAGAGTGAAAGAAATGTCTTGTTTAAGAACGCAGTGCTGGCTAAAGAACAGCTAGATAGAGAAAATAAAACAAGACCGCAAATGTGGCTATTGTTAAAATAATAAAACAAAGCTGAATATAATCTATCTAGGTTAAAGTGCAAAACGGCAGGTTAAGTTTGCTAAAATAACATGTATGCGCTAAAACTAAAATGGCTACACAACATCATAATACACATGATATTATTTAACAAGTATAGGTAAAACAGTTCGGTAAATATTTGTAGTGTATGTGATGCATAGTAATGATAATTTGGAATAACGTGCTATGTACTTATGTTTTTTTTTACAATCTATATGATTGCTCCCCCCCCCAATGTTCAAGAATGAGTATCTATACACCCTTCATTCACAATGTAAAAGTATAAAAGCTGAGAACAGTGAGAACAGTAAAGGAAGGGAATCCATCAGTAAATAATATGTATAATTGCTTTACAATGATACAAATTTCTTGTGTTTTATCATTAAACGTAGCTTTTTTTATTACAGATTATTAACCTTTAATAAAGAAATTTATAATATGAAACTTGCACTTCCATTTATGTTTTCTCTCTTTTTACACAGATTAAAAGAGTTTTTGTGTAGTACTGTAGGTAATTCATTTCATCTTGGTTCATTCATACATCATCAATTTACATACTTTGTACATACAGTTAATAATACTACAACAGCATTATATACTATTTAAAACACACCGTGGTATACACATATACATACACTGACATACCATGGGAAACACACATGTATACATTGACACATCCAAGCACGTACTGATGCACAGACTAACACACCCAGGCACACACTACTGCATACACTGACACAACTAGACACACACTGATGCATACACTTACACACACTTATGCATAAACTGACACACCGAGGCACGCATTCATGCTTACACTGATACACCTAAGGACACACTCATGCACACACTCAAACACCCACGCACACACTGATCCACACACTGACCCCCTCAGGCACATACTCATGCATACAATGACACACATAGGAACACAGTAATGCATACACTGACATACCAAGACACATACTAATTGACACAGTGGCACACCCATGCACACATTGAGGCATGCAGTGATACACCTAGGCATACACTAATAAAGACACAAATACATCCAGGTACACACTGAGCATACACTGACACATCCATACACACACTGACACACCCATGGACAGGCTGATACCCACGCTGAGCTACCCAGACACAGACTAGTGCACATACTGACTCACCTAGACACACACTAATTCACAAAATGACACACCCAGAAACACACTGATGCATACACTGACATATTTAGGCATACACTGATGTACACACTGACACCCATGCATACACTTATGCATACACTGACACACTCAGGCACACATGGACACACCCAGGCACGCACTGATGCATACGAAGAGACTCCCAGACACATACTATTGCACAGACTGACACACCTAGACACACTAGTTCGCAGATTGACACACCTAGGCAAACACTGATGCATACACTGACACACTCAGGCAAACACTGATACATAAACTGACACATTCAGGCACACACTAATGCATACTATGACACACCCAGGCACACACAGATGCATACACTGACACATTAAGGCACACACTGATTCATACACTGACACACTGGTCCTAGGATGCTTGTTTCCGGTCCAGGGAGGACCTGGCTTTGCAGTTCGGGCTGGACTGTTCCAATGAGGAACAGTTACAAGACTGATTTGCATATGGCTGGGTCCAAACTGGGGTGGCGTGGTGAACAAAACAACAATGGATTAAACCCAGATCTTTGTGACTGAGGGTGAATGTTTGATTTGCTCTGAATTCCTTCCATTATCTGTTCTTTTTTGCATTTGTCGCCCCAAGTGGGAAGGGTATGCCCAGATGGGGGTCCCGTGCTCACTGCACCACTGGCTTCAAGCTAGCCTAGCTGATCAAGGGTGATACCCCGAAACCAGTCCTAGGATGCTTGTTTCCGGTCCAGGGAGGACCTGGCTTGGCAGTTGGGGCTGGATTGTTCCAATGAGGAACAGTTACAAGACTGATTTGCATAAGGCTGGGTCCAAACTGGGGTGGCGTGGTGAGCAAAAAAACAATGGATTAAACCCAGATCTTTGTGACTGGGGGTGAGTGTTTGATTTGCTCTGAATTCCGTCCATTATCTGTTCTTTTTTGCTCTTTCCATGGAGAAATCAAGTTCTTTTTTTCACTTTTCTTTCCCTTCTATACATATTTTTTTCTGATCATCATTTGGTTGTGCAAATAAGTTGTCAAAGTCAACCCTTTCTTCTCTTGCTTGATGCATTGCTGTCTCCACCTCATTTATGGCTATGGTGCTTCATTATCATTTATAGGAAGTCCAAGAGGATCTTGACTCGGAAGTCCGGAACGCTGGCTGCTTTTTGAAATATCATCTGCTATCTCAGTAGCAATTGTTTCCTCTTGTTCAATTTCGTCATTCAACATTTTTAGGTATCCGGGCAAGATGGGACACTGAACACTCTCTTTTACAGCATTAAAAGCTTTGTAGCAGTTATACTGTCCAAGTAACTCTGTTTCAGAACTCCAAGGCTTGAATTGCTGGAGAAGAGCTAAGCAGATTCTTTTTTCTCAGCCTCCTTTACTATGTTTTGGTACAGGGCAGTGCTGCAAACCTTCTTGCTGTTCTGCCCTGCATCGAAACAAAAGAGCAAGAATGTGCTGTATCTATAAGATATGTCGTATTCCTGTGCTTGTCCTTTGCCCTGGTGTTCATATTTCTGCCTAGGGCAATTGCAGGTACCATTGCGCAATGATATAAGGGTCCCTATATTGCAGGGATGATTGTTTATGTGCAGGATGGGACACCTTCCTGCACATAAAAAAATATTAATGGCATTTTCTTCTTTCTATGTGTGCTGTAGAATGCAGCACACACAAAAAAAGGGAAAAACGGGGAGTAATATTTGTATTTCTCCCTGCTACACCACTTTATTGCCACCCATGGGGTGGCATAGGAATCTGATACATTCTCAGCCTTGTAAATCTTGGAATGCATCACATTCTGTCAGATTCCATGGATGTTGCATTGGAGCACCCACAACAACACCCATGGAATGCCCCTTTCATGCAGTGCTATGCGTGAAAGGGGTCCATTTTTACAAGTCCATCAAAAGTTATACAAGGTGGTTTTGCATGACCTTGTAAATATGGGTCGGCACACTGCACCACTGAAGCATAAAAACAAATAACACTCCGGTGGTGCAGTGTGCCACTATGCCCTCGTAAATGAGGCTCTAAGTTTTCTGTGGTTTATTAAATCACCTTTTGCATGTCAAACCAAACAACTGTCGCAACCAACTATAGCATATTTCCCTTCATCAATGTTTTCTGTCATATTCTTTCTGTACCTATAGTGTGGTGGAATTTTGAAAAGGTACATGTTTTCAAGATGTGGACTTCTTCTTGGACTGTAGGTATTCGACATAGTACTGTATTCCTGGGAAAGACTTCAAGGCTCTGTTTTGCATGTTGGCAAGGCCTAGACTAACCCAAACTAGGTAGCTGAACCCAACCTGTCACAGCACTCAAAGTAGCTCTCAGTTCAAAAGCATTTTCAAGTTCAATTTCTTGGTTAGAGATTTTTCTGCAAAAATCTCCTCCCACATTTCCTTCATCACTGTTTTCTCTGATTTGTGATGCATAAAGTGGTACAGTGAGCAAAAGCAATGCAGATGTCTGCAACAAAGTGTATGTCCTTGTTTGCATTCCAGAATTTCAGAATGACAGGATTATAATCATTAATATACTTGAAGCCTCTTATCTTCTTAGATTATATGTATGTTTTGGTGATTTTCATGTCACCGTATGTCTCACTGTAGATAAAAAGCTGTTCAATTTTCTTTTGGAAATGATAGGTCTTGGAAATCCAAAATTACATCTGTATCTTTGGTTACTTGCCACATCTATGTTTTTGGAAGCATAGAACTTAGGGCCAGATGTAGCAAAGGTTTAGCGACTCGCAAACGGCGAAAAATGCCGTTTGTGAGTCGCAAAAGGCACTTTGCTATGTTCGTTCGTTCGTTAAACTTTATTTCGGCAAATATTGCCATAAAAGTCAAGACAAGAGATAAATACAACATACATATATACATTTCACAATTAGATATAAAATACAATACATATAGTTGGCTAGAAAAATATGGATGTCTCCATGATTAAGCAGTACCGCATATAAAAATATAAATAACAATTTATAAATTAATTAAAAGCCAGAACTAAAAAATTAATTAACTTGGATCGAAGAAACAGTGCATCATATAACTATACAAGGACGGGAAAAAGCGGGCCACTTAACAAAATATTACAGTTTGTGACCAAGTCGTTTCCTGATAAGGTACACATTAAATAAAAATCTACTCGTGCCAAACACCACTAATTGTGAAGTATTAGACTGAAATATGCGCTCTGCTTCTTTGTAGGATCTAACCCCCACATATTTACAAACGGGTTTGATCCAACAATCCCTTGGTTTCTTGTATACTGGGCAAAAGAAGAGTAGATGAGCAACATCTTCTTTAGCCCCTAAAGTACAGAGGGTGCACAATTCACAACCTTTTACCCCTCCCCAATTGCATGTGTATGCATTAGTCTGTAAGACCCCATACCTAAACTGTAAGTATAGTGTTTTTGCCAGTGGAGGACCGAAAAATTGTTCGAAGTTAGGTGTATCTTTTATGTTCAAAAAATTCAAAGTCAAAATACCAATCGATGAACTATGCAATAGCTCTCCGTTGGCATAAGACCAAAAGGTGTCCTTTACATATTTCATGGTACTTGTTGTCATATTCTGAGGAACTTCCCATAGGTGTGATAAACCTAATCTCTCATACCACTTAGATACATATTTTAACCAAGGGGTATTCATATGACCATCTATCTGAGTTAATTCAGTCAGTCCACTCTTGTAATCACTCAACTCCGGGGTTACCCATAACCTAACCCAATACAGTAGTGGTCTTAATAATGCTTGATAGTCTGCTCTTTTAAGGTTAATATCAAGGAAAACAGGTACTAGAGGAGTTCTTGTCGGTATTTTAAGTGGCCTTCGTACAAAGTGGTTTTCCGTTTTTCCAAAATTATTGTTACAATAGTAGCCCCAGAGTTCAGCACCATAAAGGGCGGCCGATTGGGCCTTCGCTTTATATACTTCAAGTGCCGGTGAAATTGCTTTAGAATAACTAGCACCGTGAATTTTTAAAATAGGCATCGAGTTTTGTTTAAGGGATAAGATGCTTTTATCCTTTTATCCATCTGTCCTTTCCAGGACAGGTTACTATCCAGCATTAACCCCAAATAATTAAAGCTCCCTACCTGTTCCAGTTTTCGATTCTCCAAGGACAGATTATTCCTGAGGGATTTCTTGGGGTTTATGGACATATACTTAGTTTTGGTAGAATTTATTTCTAGCCCCTTCCTGTGAGAAGGTAGCCTCTTTCTAGCCTTGTTACCACAACTTTTGGCCTGTTTGTGAGTGTATGTCAGGGTGTTTGTCACTGTTTTCACTGTCTCACTGGGATCCTGATAGCCAGGCCTCAGTGCTCATAGTGAAAACACCATGTTTTCAGTATAGTTGTTATGTGTCACTGGGATCCTGCTGGTCAGGACCCTAGTGCTCATAGGTTTGTGGCCTATATGTATGTGTCACTGGGACCCTGTCACACAGGGCCCCAGTGCTCATAGGTGTGCATGTGTATGTTCCCTGTGTGGTGCCTAACTGTCTCACTGAGGCTCTGCTAACCAGAACCTCAGTGGTTATGCTCTCTCATTACTTTCAAATTGTCACTGACAGGCTAGTGACCATTTTTACCAATTTACATTGGCTTACTGGAACACCCTTATAATTCCCTGGTATATGGTACTGAGGTACCCAGGGTATTGGGGTTCCAGGAGATCCCTATGGGCTGCAGCATTTCTTTTGCCACCCATAGGGAGCTCTGACAATTCTTACACAGGCCTGCCACTGCAGCCTGAGTGAAATAACGTCCATGTTATTTCACAGCCATTTTTCACTGCACTTAAGTAACTTATAAGTCACCTATATGTCTAACCTTTACCTGGTAAAGGTTAGGTGCAAAGTTACTTAGTGTGAGGGCACCCTGGCACTAGCCAAGGTGCCCCCACATTGTTCAGAGCCAATTCCCTGAACTTTGTGAGTGCGGGGACACCATTTACACGCGTGCACTACATATAGGTCACTACCTATATGTAGCTTCACCATGGTAACTCCGAATATGGCCATGTAACATGTCTATGATCATGGAATTGCCCCCTCTAGACCATCCTGGCATAGTTGGCACAATCCCATGATCCCAGTGGTCTGTAGCACAGACCTGGTTCTGCCAAACTGCCCTTCCTGAGGTTTCACTGCAGCTGCTGCTGCTGCCAACCCCTCAGACAGGCAGCTGCCCTCCTGGGGTCCAGCCAGGCCTGGCCCAGGATGGCAGAACAAAGAACTTCCTCTGAGAGAGGGTGTGACACCCTCTCCCTTTGGAAAATGGTGTGAAGGCAGGGGAGGAGTAGCCTCCCCCAGCCTCTGGAAATGCTTTGTTGGGCACAGATGTGCCCAATTCTGCATAAGCCAGTCTACACCGGTTCAGGGACCCCTTAGCCCCTGCTCTGGGGCGAAACTGGACAAAGGAAAGGGGAGTGACCACTCCCCTGACCTGCACCTCCCCTGGGAGGTGTCCAGAGCTCCTCCAGTGTGCTCCAGACCTCTGCCATCTTGGAAACAGAGGTGCTGCTGGCACACTGGACTGCTCTGAGTGGCCAGTGCCACCAGGTGACGTCAGAGACTCCTGCTGATAGGCTCCTTCAGGTGTTAGTAGCCTTTCCTCTCTTCTAGGTAGCCAAACCATCTTTTCTGGCTATTTAGGGTCTCTGTCTCTGGGGAAACTTTAGATAACGAATGCATGAGCTCAGCCGAGTTCCTCTGCATCTCCCTCTTCACCTTCTGATAAGGAATCGACCGCTGACCGCGCTGGAAGCCTGCAAACCTGCAACATAGTAGCAAAGACGACTACTGCAACTCTGTAACGCTGATCCTGCCGCCTTCTCGACTGTTTTCCTGCTTGTGCATGCTGTGGGGGTAGTCTGCCTCCTCTCTGCACCAGAAGCTCCGAAGAAATCTCCCGTGGGTCGACGGAATCTTCCCCCTGCAACCGCAGGCACCAAAAAGCTGCATTACCGGTCCTTTGGGTCTCCTCTCAGCACGACGAGCGAGGTCCCTCGAATCCAGCGACACCGTCCAAGTGACCCCCACAGTCCAGTGACTCTTCAGCCCAAGTTTGGTGGAGGTAAGTCCTTGCCTCACCTCGCTGGGCTGCATTGCTGGGAACCACGACTTTGCAAGCTACTCCGGCCCCTGTGCACTTCCGGCGGAAATCCTTCGTGCACAGCCAAGCCTGGGTCCACGGCACTCTAAACTGCATTGCACGACTTTCTAAGTTGGTCTCCGGCGACGTGGGACTCCTTTGTGCAACTTCGGCGAGCACCGTTTCACGCATCCTCGTAGTGCCTGTTTCTGGCACTTCTCCGGGTGCTACCTGCTTCAGTGAGGGCTCTTTGTCTTGCTCGACGTCCCCTCTCTCTGCAGGTCCAATTTGCGACCTCCTGGTCCCTCCTGGGTCCCAGCAGCGTCCAAAAACGCCAAACGCACGATTTGCGTGTAGCAAGGCTTGTTGGCGTCCATCCGGCGGGAAAACACTTCTGCACGACTCTCCAAGGCGTGGGGGATCCATCCTCCAAAGGGGAAGTCTCTAGCCCTTGTCGTTCCTGCAGTATTCACAGTTCTTCAGCCTAGAAAGAGCTTCTTTGCACCAACCGCTGGCATTTCTTGGGCATCTGCCCATCTCCGAGCTGCTTGTGACTTTTGGACTTGGTCCCCTTGTTCCACAGGTACCCTCAGTCAGGAATCCATCGTTGTTGCATTGCTGATTTGTGTTTTCCTTGCATTTTCCCTCTAACACGACTATTTTGTCCTTAGGGGAACTTTAGTGCACTTTGCACTCACTTTTCAGGGTCTTGGGGAGGGTTATGTTGCTAACTCTCACTATTTTCTAATAGTCCCAGCGACCCTCTACAAGGTCACATAGGTTTGGGGTCCATTCGTGGTTCGCATTCCACTTTTGGAGTATATGGTTTGTGTTGCCCCTCTCCCTATGTTTCCCCATTGCATCCTATTGTAACTATACATTGTTTGCACTGTTTTCTAAGACTATACTGCATATTTTTGCTATTGTGTATATATATATTGTGTATATTTCCTATCCTCTCACTGAGGGTACACTCTAAGATACTTTGGCATATTGTCATAAAAATAAAGTACCTTTATTTTTAGTATAACTGTGTATTGTGTTCTCTTATGATATTGTGCATATGACACTAAGTGGTACTGTAGTAGCTTCACACGTCTCCTAGTTCAGCCTAAGCTGCTCTGCTAAGCTACCATTATCTATCAGCCTAAGCTGCTAGACACCCTATACACTAATAAGGGATAACTGGGCCTGGTGCAAGGTGCAAGTACCCCTTGGTACTCACTACAAGCCAGTCCAGCCTCCTACATTGGTTGTGCAGTGGTGGGATAAGTGCTTGAGACTACTTACCACTCTTGTCATTGTACTTTTCATAAGAGAAAAATATACAAAACAAGGTCAGTGTATATACACATAGCCAAAAAGTTTTGCATTTCCTCTTTTCACTCTTTTCTAAGTGCTGAAAAGTACTTCTAAAACTTTCAAAAAGTTCTTAAACGTTTAAAAAGTTTTTTCTGTCTTTCCAAAAAGTTCTGAAAACTTTTTTCTCTTTTTCTATCACTTTAACTCTCTCTAAAAATGTCTGGCACAGGCCAAAATGTTGAACTGTCCAAACTTGCATATGATCACCTTAGCTGGAAAGGAGCAAGGAGTCTCTGCATAGAGAGAGGTTTGAGTGTAGGGAAGAATCCTTCCTTAGAACTGTTAATTAACATGCTTAGAGTACAGGATAAGGCCATAAGTGCCCAATCTGTTGAAAAAGTAGCTAATGGTTCTCAATCTGATCCAGGGACTCCCCCAGGAAAAGATTCAGGAAAGAAACTTCTCAGCCTGCCCATTACTAGACAGTCTAGCATAGTTGGTACAGAGGTTGAATCACACCATACTGATGGTGTGCTCTCACATTATACTGTTAGCCAAGCTGTTAGGGTGCCCTCTGTAAGGGACAGGTCTCCTTCTGTTCATTCCCATCATACCTCTGTATCTAGAAATGTCCCTCCCACCCACCCTGATGACAGATTGTTAGAAAGGGAGCTCAATAGATTGAGAGTGGAACAAACCAGACTGAAGCTCAAGAAGCAACAGCTGGATTTGGATAGACAGTCTTTAGAATTAGAGAAGGAAAGACAGAAGTTGGGTTTAGATACCCATGGTGGCAGCAGCAGTATTCCCCATAGTCATCCTGCAAAAGAGCATGATTCCAGGAATCTGCACAAGATAGTTCCCCCTTATAAGGAGGGGGATGACATTAACAAGTGGTTTGCTGCACTTGAGAGGGCCTGTGTTGTACAGGATGTCCCTCAAAGGCAGTGGGCTGCTATCCTATGGCTATCATTTAGTGGAAAGGGTAGGGATAGACTCCTTACTGTGAAAGAAAGTCATGCCAATAATTTTACAGTTCTTAAGAATGCACTCCTGGATGGTTATGGCTTAACCACTGAACAGTACAGGATAAAGTTCAGAGAGACCAAAAAGGAGTCTTCACAAGACTGGGTTGATTTCATTGACCATTCAGTGAAGGCCTTGGAGGGGTGGTTACATGGCAGTAAAGTTACTGATTATGAAAGCCTGTATAACACAATCCTGAGAGAGCATATACTTAATAATTGTGTGTCTGATTTGTTGCACCAGTACCTGGTAGACTCTGATCTGACCTCTCCCCAAGAATTGGGAAAGAAGGCAGACAAATGGGTCAGAACAAGGGTGAACAGAAAAGTTCATACAGGGGGTGACAAAGATGGCAATAAGAAGAAAGATGGTGAAAAATCTCAAGATAAGCATGGGGATAAGGGTAAAACCAAAGATCCCACTTCAAATCTTAAACACTCTTCAGAGGGTGGGGATAAAACAAATTCTTCCTCTTCTTTCCAACCTGCACACATTAAAAAGCCTTGGTGCTTTGTGTGTAAAAACAGAGGCCATAGGCCAGGGGATAAGTCCTGTCCAGGTAAACCCCCTGAGCCTACCACCACTAATACATCAAGCTCTAGTGCCCCTAGCAGTAGTGGTACTAGTGGTGGGACTGCTGGCAACAGTCAAGCAAAGGGTGTAGTTGGGTTCACTTATGGGTCCATAGTGGAAACTGATGTAATCAGTCCCAAGACAGTTTCTGTCACACCTAGTGGCATTGGCCTTGCCACACTGGCTGCTTGTCCCCTTACAATGGATAAGTACAGGCAGACAGTTTCAATAAATGGTGTTGAGGCCTTGGCCTACAGGGACACAGGTGCCAGTTTCACTTTGGTGACTGAAAACCTAGTGCACCCTGATCAACACATCATTGGACAACAGTATAAGATTATTGATGTCCATAACTCCACTAAGTTTCTTCCCTTAGCTATAATTCAGTTTAGTTGGGGTGGAGTTACTGGCCCTAAGCAGGTGGTGGTATCACCTAGCTTACCTGTAGACTGTCTCTTAGGTAATGACCTAGAGGCCTCAGGTTGGGCTGATGTAGAGTTTTATGCCCATGCAGCCATGCTGGGCATCCCTGAGGAATTGTTCCCTCTCATTTCAAGTGAAATGAAAAAGCAAAGGAGAGAAGGCCTGAAAACTCAGGATCCCTCTCCATCAACAGGTAAAAAGGGTATCACAGTATCCCCTAACCACCCTACCATTCAGGATACTATTCCTGTGGTGGGAGAAACCTCTCCTGGGGTGGCACCTGTTCCAAGGGAATCATCAGCTGGCAAAGCTGGACTCCCTGAGGTGGAAGTACCTCTCTGTGGGATAACTAACATTGGTGAGAAAAACAGCACCATTTTAGTTAACATGGAGCATCCCTCCAACCATCCCAGAGAAACTTTAGTGCAGAAACCCTGCACTACCTCACAACACTTAGGACAGCATCCCTGCCCTAGTGTGGAGCTCATAGGACAGCATCCCTGCCCTGCTCCAACTCAAGAGAAACAGCATCCCTGTTCTCTCTTCCAGCCAGATGGACAAAGCTTTTGCCCAGCTATGGCTTTTCTGAGACAGCATCCCTGTCTGGCATTTCCATCACTACAAATAGGTTCAGTGGACAATTCCCACTGCTCTAAACTAAAACTTACTGATAGAAACTCTGAAAATACATCTTCACATTGTTGCTTAGCTAAAAAACTTCAAACAGGGTGGTTTACATCCCCACAGGGAAGTAACCATATAGTGGACGATAAAGGGAGTAACCAGTCTATTGCAGAGCTACTCTCTACTTATCACCACTTAGACAATAAAGTCTCAACTGGCCAAGGTTAGCCTTATTGTCCTTCATTTGGGGGGGGTTGTGTGAGAAGGTAGCCTCTTTCTAGCCTTGTTACCACCACTTTTGGCCTGTTTGTGAGTGTATGTCAGGGTGTTTGTCACTGTTTTCACTGTCTCACTGGAATCCTGATAGCCAGGCCTCAGTGCTCATAGTGAAAACACCATGTTTTCAGTATGGTTGTTATGTGTCACTGGGATCCTGCTGGTCAGGACCCCAGTGCTCATAGGTTTGTGGCCTATATGTATGTGTCACTGGGACCCTGTCACACAGGGCCCCAGTGCTCATAGGTGTGCATGTGTATGTTCCCTGTGTGGTGCCTAACTGTCTCACTGAGGCTCTGCTAACCAGAACCTCAGTGGTTATGCTCTCTCATTACTTTCAAATTGTCACTGACAGGCTAGTGACCATTTTTACCAATTTACATTGACTTACTGGAACACCCTTATAATTCCCTAGTATATGGTACTGAGGTACCCAGGGTATTGGGGTTCCAGGAGATCCCTATGGGCTGCAGCATTTCTTTTGCCACCCATAGGGAGCTCTGACAATTCTTACACAGGCCTGCCACTGCAGCCTGAGTGAAATAACGTCCACGTTATTTCACAGCCATTTTTCACTGCACTTAAGTAACTTATAAGTCACCTATATGTCTAACCTTTACCTGGTAAAGGTTAGGTGCAAAGTTACTTAGTGTGAGGGCACCCTGGCACTAGCCAAGGTGCCCCCACATTGTTCAGAGCCAATTCCCTGAACTTTGTGAGTGCGGGGACACCATTTACACGCGTGCACTACATATAGGTCACTACCTATATGTAGCTTCACCATGGTAACTCCGAATATGGCCATGTAACATGTCTATGATCATGGAATTGCCCCCTCTATACCATCCTGGCATAGTTGGCACAATCCCATGATCCCAGTGGTCTGTAGCACAGACCCTGGTTCTGCCAAACTGCCCTTCCTGAGGTTTCACTGCAGCTGCTGCTGCTGCCAACCCCTCAGACAGGCAGCTGCCCTCCTGGGGTCCAGCCAGGCCTGGCCCAGGATGGCAGAACAAAGAACTTCCTCTGAGAGAGGGTGTGACACCCTCTCCCTTTGGTAAATGGTGTGAAGGCAGGGGAGGAGTAGCCTCCCCCAGCCTCTGGAAATGCTTTGTTGGGCACAGATGTGCCCAATTCTGCATAAGCCAGTCTACACCGGTTCAGGGACCCCTTAGCCCCTGCTCTGGCGCGAAACTGGACAAAGGAAAGGGGAGTGACCACTCCCCTGACCTGCACCTCCCCTGGGAGGTGTCCAGAGCTCCTCCAGTGTGCTCCAGACCTCTGCCATCTTGGAAACAGAGGTGCTGCTGGCACACTGGACTGCTCTGAGTGGCCAGTGCCACCAGGTGACGTCAGAGACTCCTGCTGATAGGCTCCTTCAGGTGTTAGTAGCCTTTCCTCTCTCCTAGGTAGCCAAACCCTCTTTTCTGGCTATTTAGGGTCTCTGTCTATGGGGAAACTTTAGATAACGAATGCATGAGCTCAGCCGAGTTCCTCTGCATCTCCCTCTTCACCTTCTGATAAGGAATCGACCGCTGACCGCGCTGGAAGCCTGCAAACCTGCAACATAGTAGCAAAGACGACTACTGCAACTCTGTAACGCTGATCCTGCCGCCTTCTCGACTGTTTTCCTGCTTGTGCATGCTGTGGGGGTAGTCTGCCTCCTCTCTGCACCAGAAGCTCCGAAGAAATCTCCCGTGGGTCGACGGAATCTTCCCCCTGCAACCGCAGGCACCAAAAAGCTGCATTACCAGTCCCTTGGGTCTCCTCTCAGCATGACGAGCGAGGTCCCTCGAATCCAGCGACACCGTCCAAGTGACCCCCACAGTCCAGTGACTCTTCAGCCCAAGTTTGGTGGAGGTAAGTCCTTGCCTCACCTCGCTGGGCTGCATTGCTGGGAACCGCGACTTTGCAAGATACTCCGGCCCCTGTGCACTTCCGGCGGAAATCCTTCGTGCACAGCCAAGCCTGGGTCCACGGCACTCTAACCTGCATTGCACGACTTTCTAAGTTGGTCTCCGGCGACGTGGGACTCCTTTGTGCAACTTCGGCGAGCACCGTTTCACACATCCTCGTAGTGCCTGTTTCTGGCACTTCTCCGGGTGCTACCTGCTTCAGTGAGGGCTCTTTGTCTTGCTCGACGTCCCTTCTCTCTGCAGGTCCAATTTGCGACCTCCTGGTCCCTCCTGGGCCCCAGCAGCGTCCAAAAACGCCAAACGCACGATTTCCGTGTAGCAAGGCTTGTTGGTGTCCATCCGGCGGGAAAACACTTCTGGACGACTCTCCAAGGCGTGGTGGATCCATTCTCCAAAGGGGAAGTCTCTAGCCCTTGTCGTTCCTGCAGTATTCACAGTTCTTCAGCCTAGTAAGAGCTTCTTTGCACCAACCGCTGGCATTTCTTGGGAATCTGCCCATCTCCGAGCTGCTTGTGACTTTTGGACTTGGTCCCCTTGTTCCACAGGTACCCTCAGTCAGGAATCCATCGTTGTTGCATTGCTGATTTGTGTTTTCCTTGCATTTTCCCTCTAACACGACTATTTTGTCCTTAGGGGAACTTTAGTGCACTTTGCACTCACTTTTCAGGGTCTTGGGGAGGGTTATGTTGCTAACTCTCACTATTTTCTAATAGTCCCAGCGACCCTCTACAAGGTCACATAGGTTTGGGGTCCATTCGTGGTTCGCATTCCACTTTTGGAGTATATGGTTTGTGTTGCCCCTATCCCTATGATTCCCCATTGCATCCTATTGTAACTATACATTGTTTGCACTGTTTTCTAAGACTATACTGCATATTTTTGATATTGTGTATATATATATTGTGTATATTTCCTATCCTCTCACTGAGGGTACACTCTAAGATACTTTGGCATATTGTCATAAAAATAAAGTACCTTTATTTTTAGTATAACTGTGTATTGTGTTTTCTTATGATATTGTGCATATGACACTAAGTGGTACTGTAGTAGCTTCACACGTCTCCTAGTTCAGCCTAAGCTGCTCTGCTAAGCTACCATTATCTATCAGCCTAAGCTGCTAGACACCCTATACACTAATAAGGGATAACTGGGCCTGGTGCAAGGTGCAAGTACCCCTTGGTACTCACTACAAGCCAGTCCAGCCTCCTACACTTCCCCACACAATACTTCTGGAAAGAATCCACCAAATTTTGCAAACCCCTCAGAGTTTGAGAAATAAGGATGGTATCATCGGCAAATAATAATGCCGTAACCGGCTCACCACCTAGCTTCGGGGAGTCATGTACACAATTCCTTAAATAGCTTGGAATATCATTAACATATAATGAGAAGAGTGTAGGTGCTAACACGCAACCTTGGGGCACACCACGATCTACAGGTATGGCCCCTTGAGGTTTCACCTTCTTTTCCCCATCTAATTTTTGCATAGTTCCCTATGTGAAGCTTGATAAGTTCTTTTAGTAGTTCCCCAGGGACCGCCATGTTCCTTAATGTAATCCACAACAAGTTGCGCGGAACAAGATCAAAGGCGGTCCTTAGATCCACAAATGCCACATAGAGACTACCCTTCCTTATGTTTATATACTTCCAACAGATGCACATAAACCTAAACACCTGGTCAACCGTACTGGTTTTTACTCTAAAACCAGCCTGATATTTGGTTAATATTTTAGTCTCTTCAATCCAATCTAAAAGCCTATTTAAAATGTGTCTGGCATATATCTTTTGAAAAATGTCTATTAAACTTATTGGGCGGTAGTTACTTGGATCATAGCGATCACCTTTTTAAAAAATTGTTATGATTTCTGCCCCTTTCCATGAATCGGGGATCGGTGTGCCTGCCACAATGGAATTACTCAGGTAATTTATATAAGGCCCCCACACATCCACATCATATTTTAGTAAATCGCCGGGAATTTTATCAGGGCCTGGGGCTTTGCCCATTTTCACAGCTAATAAAGCCTTATTAGTTTCTTCTAAACTAAAAGATAATGGAGCAATACTCATTTCTAAGTTTGTCTCATAGTCCCCGAAGGGCAAACTCTCCTTTTTGTTAGCATAGAGCTTAGTGAAGTGATCACACCAAGTATTTTCATCTAGGAAAATATCCTTTGTTGATCTACCCTGCTTATTTCCCTTAGCGATTAAATTCCAGAACATGCTCTGATCCCGTGACTTAGCTGCACTCAAGAGATCTTCCCAAAAACTTTCATCCCATACTTTTTTAGCTTGGGCAATAGTGTTTTTGTAGGCTAGTCTACTGCTTTTTATATCCAAACATTTCCCGGATTTTACTGCCTGGATCAATCTTGATTTTGCTATTCGACAATCTTTATTATACCATGGGTTCGCTGTCTCAAGGTGGTTCCTTATCCTATTACCATCTTTTTTATAAATTTTACTCACTAGTGGAGTTAGTGCATCTACCAGCTTAAGATGTAAATCCAGAACAGCTTGTGTTCCCACTAATGCTGACTGTAAGTCTCCTACCGTTTCAGTAAATACATTGTAAATATTTATCAGCGTTTTTTCTGTTCCCAAGATATATGGCCATCTTAGAGCACGCCTGTTATTGGTTACCTCTAGCTCCGCGACCGTGGTATTTAATAGGGTCTCTTCTTCGGATCTAATAATAAATGATTGAGAGTCTAGCCATAGTTGGAGGGGGAAATGATCACTCTCCGTCCTATGGTCTATCTTGAAATCAGTTATTTGGTCCCATAAATTCCGGGTATCCATTACAAAATCTATATGTGACCTGGAATTTCCCTTAAAATATGTTGGAGCTGCTGGTCTGTCTGATCGGAATCGACCATTACAAGCCCTTAGATCATGTGCCACAGTCAACTGTAAAATCTGTAAGGCGGCTTTTGTGCTTTTAACTGAACTTACAGATTCTAAGGGCAAGATATCATTAGCTGCATCTTGTTCATCAAGTAGTTTTTCCAACCCCAAGATAGGCTCATATTTACAGTTAAAGTCCCCACCAACTAACACCTTTGCATTATCTCCTAATGAATCTAAAAAGGAATCCAAGAGTTCTACCACCTCTGATTCCTTGTTAGATGGGGACGGTCTATTATATATATTTATTAAATGTATAGTTTCTTTCCCTCTTGTATCAATTTTAAGGGCTAGTAGGTCCGGAGAGGGGATGGATAGCTGGGTGACATCTATTTATAGAGTCACTTTAACCCAGATAACCAGCCCCCCTGAGGCTCTACCTCTAGTTGATGGAATAGCATAAGAACAGTATGTTTTATACCCCAACCTATGGGGGATTTCAACCATCCAAGTTTCCTGTAGGAATATGATATCGTGATTCTCAATATAGGAACACCATACCACATCCTCAAGGTTCCTGGCTAAGCCAGCAATATTCCAAGATATCAGTCTAATATTGTTTTCCCTTTTACATAGGGTGAATCTAATACTATAGGTAAGTTGTCTTTTTCTGCAACATCCTCTGGTTCAACTAAAGGATTTAACTCTTTGTCTTGATTATAGTCTTTACTAACGTCATTAACCTCCGTAGTCACTGCAAGGCACTTATCAGGTACGCCCAAACTGATTACCTCACTCAAAATGGAATAAGGGGATTTAACGCTGTTTACCAGTTTAACTGTCCGTAAATTTCTGGGGCTCGACGGTACTATAAGTTTCGGTTCTAAATATTCTATACTCTGTTTTTGTTCCCACGTCTGGGTATATACTAACATTTCTGTGATAGATTCCCCTGCTCGTGGGAGTCAATCGTTTTCATCCAAAGTACTCAGTACCGAGAATCTATTTTCAATAGGAGTATTAAAATTTGTGTTTCTTCTATTAGTCAAGTGTCTGTGTTTTTTAGAAAATTCTGATGTACTGGCTAAGTGTCTATAAAAATAACCCAGAGGGTGCACCCCCACGTCAGACTCCTCTACATCCAAAGAAGCTGCTCTAAGAAGAACAGTCGCAACATGTTGAGGGTGCCTAAAATTAACAATTACACAATCCCCCTTACATTTTTTCCTCGCGTTTCCAATCCATGGTACCCGTCTAGTAGACAGTATATGATCTGATAGATGTGGGGGGAAACCACAGTTTTAGTTTAACCAAGCAACTGATTTCCGTTTGAGAGAATCATGTGATTCCTCACGGAAATTCATTGCTGTTGGGTCTAAGGGAGGAACATTCGAAAGGACTATGACATATGGTTCACAATCAGGTGGAAGATTAATATGATTTGGTCTGTTCACAGGAGTAGTGTACCTCACGATATTAGATGCAGCTGCTTTCATATGAGAGGTACTATCCATCATACATGGTGGCTCCCTGGATTCTGGTAAACATGACCTCTGTGCTACAACCAATTGTGCAGAGTTACCGGATTGGACAGGTAGCTCAGACTGTTTCATAGTCTGTTCCTTACACATCTTATCTAAAAGACCACCCAACCTAGATACCTCCGTAGATAACAATTACATTTTTTCCATAAGAGGTTTAGTCATAAGGTCTAGTTTTTCCTCAAATAGCTTAGCGATGTGACCCAAGAGATCACAATTCACCTCGTCCTTATTAATTATAATCTCGTTATTAGCTACATTACTTCTATGACCATATTCTATTGTTGGTTTAAGATGTATGCTCCCCCGCTTAATTTGCGTTTTTCTGCATTTTCTAACAGCTCTCTTAGGAGGAGAGTGAGACAATGCAGACTCACTCGGGGGCTCAAATGGGTCTTGAATTGGTGGTTCTAAGACTAAGGGTAAAATGGCTGAGTTTTCCAAGGGGAAAGCTCCAATATTAAGGGGATCCACCATAATAGAACCGCTGCCATCATCTACAGATGAAAACATTTCTGAGGTGGGCTCCTTCCCCAAGGATTTCCTTCTGTCAATGTTTATCTTGCTCACCATTTTAACCAGGTAATTATCCAGGGTGGAAATATTTTTAGTCATTCTACACCACCCTCACGTATATAACAACCGCTACTAGAATCGATAAGATACTCGATGGACTGTCTAGTATTTAAAGCCCTGCACAGTGCTTTTATATCGTAATACAGTATAGGGCACCTACATATATCAGCAATAACACAGAACAACAGTGTGTATGACCCAGAAGGCACAATAACTCAATTAAATAGAGCCCAAGTATACAGCTTACTAAAGCGTTATCAGATTAGATAGAAGCAATTGACAGCTTAGCGAATTGGCCCAGCCCGACCACTTCCAGCCCCCCTAACGGCCACACAGCGGCCCGCCCTTTGCCCTGGTTTAGCCCGGTCCCGCTCAGCCAGGGGCAAGATCAGTTTAATAGCGCCTTCGGGAGCGCAAAATGCGTTGGTTCTGCTTCCGGGGTGCAAGGGGATCTAGGTAATGTAATCCCGTCCTGTCCTGTCAAACGCTCCCCCCACACAGCGGTCGCGATGTCAGGCGACGGCGGGGGGGAGACGTGGAGGCCAGCAGAAGGAACAGCAGCCCTGAGGACCACAGGGGTACCCACAGGGGTACACAGGTATGCAACATGATACGGGCGGGCGTAGGTAAATTCACTGTAACCTGTAACCTCTGACTTGGCCTTGTGACGTAAGTGACCAACCAAGACGTTTCCAGTTCCGTTGCTTACAGAAAGGAGAGATGTGAAGGGAGACTGGGGTTTTAGATAACCAAAAGATAACCAAAAGTGAGGATGGAGACAGTTCCAACTGAATAAGAACGACAAGCTGATAGGCTGTAGTTTCAACCGGACTACGCTTTTGGCAGACGTAGTAATCACTCCTCCTCTAGTAACGCTGGAGGAGCATCCGAGGTCGACGCGCTCCTTCCACAGTTTCGTTGTTAGGTTTAAAATGAGCCCCTCCTCCTGCCATACACTAACACCCACTGCAGAGCCCCTCCTGTGCACTCAATGTTCTGGCAATGACGGCCTTCAGCTGTTGCGCCAGGGACTGTCTGAATGTGTATATATAAACGTATATATAAACGTGTGTGTAGTTACTATCCGGAAGAACCCCGCGTATGTTGTAGTTTAGGAGCCCAGCGCACGTGTGAAGCACCGGCTTGAGTCCACCCTGCACTTGCTGTGATTGGCGCAGGTACCGCTGTGAATATGCGAGCAGAACCAGGCAATTGTTCGTGTCCCTGCGCGGCTCTTCCCCCGCGGCCCTCCCTTACCACAAGCTGCAGCTCAAGCAGCGGCTCTCCGCGGCTGGGTGTGCTGCTCGTCGGCGGCTGGGTGCTAGCGGTCTGTCCCGGTGCGCTCTGTGCAGCCGCTGCTGGCTGGGAGGGGGTGTGTGCGCGACGTGCTCCGGGCAGTGGCTCGGCACTTCCTGTCTGGAGTCGTTCGTTAAACTTTACAATTGCAGTAACGCCACACGCCTTGCTTGCCCCTTCTGCCAAGTGTTTGTTGTCTCAGGCGTCTGGCGTTTCCACGTGTGGCTTGGTTCCGGCTTAGTTTCCGGCTGGCTGCCTCTTCAGTGCGCTGCGAGCAGAGTGATGAGGCAGGGATCCTGCCCCGCGTTTACCACTCCTTGAATTCTCCGTGGGAGTGGGGGCAGCGCTGCTGTGCTGGGCTGCAAATAGCCGGGAGCGGATCCGGGTCCGCTGCCCTCCGGGTTTTTGCCGCTCCTTGATCTCTCCTTGAGGGAGGGGGGGTGCCGCTGTGCCGCTGTGCCGCTATGCCGGGTTGCAGGCAGCCACAAGCGAATCCGGCTCCAGGTCGGGCCCCACTCCTGAAGGGCCTGCTGCCGCTACCGCAGCCGTTCCACGGCTCAGTCGAACTCTGCCGAATCAGCTACCTGCTTCCGGTTCCTCCAGATGACCCCTTACTCCAACCATGATCGGAACCGACTCGCAAAATGCATTTCCGACTCGCAAATAGGAAGGGGTGTTCCCTTCCTATTTGCGACTCGGAATGCGATGCAAATGGACTCGCAGTTACCATCCACTTGAAGTGCATGGTAACCCAGTCGCAAACGGGAAGGGGTCCCCATGGGACCCCTTCCCCTTTGTGTCTGGCATAAAAAAATAAAATAATTCAGAGCAGGCAGTGGTCCAATGGCCCACTACCTGCCCTGACAAATACCGAAACTAAAGGTTTCGGTTTATTTTTCAAAGTGCAGCTCGTTTTCCTTTAAGGAAAACAGGTTGCACTTTGAAAAAGAAAAACTGCTTTATTTAAAAGCAGTCACGGACATGGAGGTCTGCTGACTACCGCAGGCCTCCATCCCCGTGAGTGCCCTGAATCGCTATGGGGTCGCAAATTGCGACCCACCTCATTAATATTAATGAGGTGGGTCTTTGCGACCCCATAGCGACTCGCAGACGGTGTCAGGGACACCGTTCTGCATAGCAAATTGCAACTCGCAATTTGCCACCTACCTACATCTGGCCCCTACTGTTTTAGGCCTTTGTCACTGTTCTCATTTAGGATATGCACATAACATGAAAGACAGTACACAGTCATTGCTGTGAGTTCTAAAGTTTGGTGCATCCTTTATCCAAAAGGGTATGTGTATATGAGGAGCACCTCTTGCCTGGTACTCTTTATGCCAAAAAGAATTTGCAATTTCACCAAGATCATATATTTTATTGCATATACAATCCAACATCTCTTAATACCTACACACATTAGCAGGATCCAAAGAGCAAAGTTCTCCTGCTGTTTTTAAATTAATATTCTTAATGTTAGAGTTTGCTTCTCTCAGAAACTCTAGTAAATCTTCCCATCCATACTCTGTGCAACTAGGTGTCACAAAGCAAGTTTGTGCACCTAAGTTTCAGAGCAGACATTTATGTTCTCCATGATGATGATACAAATATATGTTGACATGCTATCAAATTAATGAAGTTATACTCCAGCTTTTCATTGTTACCTTTTATTTTGTCAACAAACACCCTTGCAGAAAGATTTTGCAGATTTACTCCTGCCTTTGACTGAATGAATGAATGAGTGATGCTCATAAAGTGCATGGCTACTCTGAAAGAGTGTCCCAGTCCTGCAGAATGTGATTCACAGTATAAGACAGTCCTGACAAGTAGCTCTCAAATAGCAGAAGGGATATAAAGGTAATAAACTGGTGAAGCTTAGTCCCCTCTGACTATAGTGTTGTTTATCTGTACTCAGCAGCTGGTATTTGCACAGGTCATTCATCATATCAGCCACCTATGCAAGTGAGCAAACAGCGAGTCTCTAAACGTTGTTCCCACACACTCATTGAAGCTCCTCTGTGGATGGATACTGTAGCGCTCATATATTTCGTCTGATTTCTGTTTAGCCACTTTTTCAATCAGAGCACTTGATTGTGATGTTTCATCATCGATACAACTTAGGTCCCTGATAATATCAACATTTTTGTGAAAAATATTATTTTCATTCAAGTATGATATGGCCTTTTTCAATTTACTGATATCTACTAATTCTTAACATTTTCTTTTTACTTTTAGAGTGCACACAATTTACTAGAAAGATGAGTGGTTCATCAATATCTCTCTCAATACTCACAGTCTCAACATGTTATTTTTAAAACTAGAGGTAAGTATGCAACTCTTCCTTTAAGTCCTTTTTTTAGATCTCTTGGTGGAAGTTTCCCAGTCTTCTGTTCCATTTAAACTACTACTTGAAATGGATGTATAGTTTAAATGAGAATTGATTCATAAACATTTACATGTTTAAGTTCTACTGGGATCGATACCAATTATCTGTTATGTATTGATCTAACTGGCATTTTATTATCCTCTAATTTATCATAACAATACTTACATGGTGTTTGCTTTGTGGCTAAGTCAAAGCATTCTTCTACTAATAGAAATGCACCAAATTCCTGCCACTCATCTCTGTTATCTTGCTCACTTTTAGAAAGTACAACTACTTTTTGAGTTTGGCTTTTGTAGTGAGCATGGCAACAACAAATGCAAACACACTCTGGTTTCTCAGGGGATACTGTGATAAACTTGCCTATCTCTTGTGCAAATTTTTCAAAACTAATCACTGTTTCCTGTTGCTCATCACCTCCAGTCACTATCTCCACATGTCCTCTATACTCTTTTTCTGAACCAAAGAAATGATACTGAATGTGAGAAAGTAGCCTCTTTCTAGCCTTGTTACCCCCACTTTTGTCCTGTTTGTGAGTGTATGTCAGGGTATTTTCACTGTCTCACTGGGATCCTGCTAGCCAGGGCCCAGTGCTCATAGTGAAAACCCTATGTTTTCAGTATGTTTGTTATGTGTCACTGGGACCCTGCTAGTCAGGACCCCAGTGCTCATAAGTTTGTGGCCTATATGTATGTGTTCCCTGTGTGGTGCCTAACTGTCTCACTGAGGCTCTGCTAACCAGAACCTCAGTGGTTATGCTCTCTCATTTCATACAAATTGTCACTAACAGGCTAGTGACCAATTTTACCAATTTACATTGGCTTACTGGAACACCCTTATAATTCCCTAGTATATAGTACTGAGGTACCCAGGGTATTGGGGTTCCAGCAGATCCCTATGGGCTGCAGCATTTCTTTTGCCAACCATAGGGAGCTCTGACAATTCTTACACAGGCCTGCCACTGCAGCCTGAGTGAAATAACGTCCACGTTATTTCACAGCCATTTTACACTGCACTTAAGTAACTTATAAGTCACCTATATGTCTAACCTTTATCTGGTAAAGGTTAGGTGCAAAGTTACTTAGTGTGAGGGCACCCTGGCACTAGCCAAGGTGCCCCCACATTGTTCAGAGCCAATTCCCTGAACTTTGTGAGTGCGGGGACACCATTACACGCGTGCACTACATATAGGTCACTACCTATATGTAGCTTCACAATGGTAACTCCGAATATGGCCATGTAACATGTCTATGATCATGGAATTGCCCCCTCTATGCCATCCTAGCATAGTTGGCACAATCCCATGATCCCAGTGGTCTGTAGCACAGACCCTGGTACTGCCAAACTGCCCTATCTGGGGTTTCACTGCAGCTGCTGCTGCTGCCAACCCCTCAGACAGGCATCTGCCCTCCTGGGGTCCAGCCAGGCCTGGCCCAGGATGGCAGAACAAAGAACTTCCTCTGAGAGAGGGTGTGACACCCTCTCCCTTTGGAAAATGGTGTGAAGGCAGGGGAGGAGTAGCCTCCCCCAGCCTCTGGAAATGCTTTGTTGGGCACAGAGGTGCCCAATTCTGCATAAGCCAGTCTACACCGGTTCAGGGGACCCCTTAGCCCTGCTCTGGCGCGAAACTGGACAAAGGAAAGGGGAGTGACCACTCCCCTGACCTGCACCTCCCCTGGGAGGTGTCCAGAGCTCCTCCAGTGTGCTCCAGACCTCTGCCATCTTGGAAACAGAGGTGCTGCTGGCACACTGGACTGCTCTGAGTGGCCAGTGCCACCAGGTGACGTCAGAGACTCCTTCTGATAGGCTCCTTCAGGTGTTAGTAGCCTATCCTCTCTCCTAAATAGCCAAACCCTCCTTTCTGGCTATTTAGGGTCTCTGTCTCTGGGGAAACTTCAGATAACGAATGCACGAGCTCAGCCGAGTTCCTCTGCATCTCTCTCTTCACCTTCTGATAAGGAATCGACTGCTGACCGCGCTGGAAGCCTGCAAACCTGCAACATAGTAGCAAAGACGACTACTGCAACTCTGTAACGCTGATCCTGCCGCCTTCTCGACTGTTTTCCTGCTTGTGCATGCTGTGGGGGTAGTCTGCCTCCTCTCTGCACCAGAAACTCCGAAGAAATCTCCCGTGGGTCGACGGAATCTTCCCCCTGCAACCGCAGGCACCAAAAAGCTGCATTACCGGTCCCTTGGGTCTCCTCTCAGCACGACGAGCGAGGTCCCTCGAATCCAGTGACTCTGTCCAAGTGACCCCCACAGTCCAGTGACTCTTCAGTCCAAGTTTGGTGGAGGTAAGTCCTTGCCTCACCTCGCTGGGCTGCATTGCTGGGAACCGTGACTTTGCAGCTACTCCGGCCCCTGTGCACTTCCGGCGGAAATCCTTTGTGCACAGCCAAGCCTGGGTCCACGGCACTCTAACCTGCATTGCACGACTTTCTAAGTTGGTCTCCGGCGATGTGGGACTCCTTTGTGCAACTTCGGCGAGCACCGTTTCACGTATCCTCGTAGTGCCTGTTTCTGGCACTTCTCCGGGTGCTACCTGCTTCAGAGAGGGCTCCTTGTCTTGCTCGACGTCCTCTCTCTGCTGGTCCAATTTGCGACCTCCTGGTCCCTCCTGGGCCTCAGCAGCGTCCAAAAACGCTAACCGCACGATTTGCAGCTAGCAAGGCTTGTTGGCGTTCTTTCGGCGGGAAAACACATCTGCACGACTCTCCACGGCGAGAGGGATCCGTCCACCAAAGGGGAAGTCTCTAGCCCTTTTCGTTCCTGCAGAAACCTCAGCTTCTTCTGTCCAGTAGAAGCTTCTTTGCACCCGCAGCTGGCATTTCCTGGGCATTTGCCCATCTCCGACTTGCTTGTGACTTTTGGACTTGGTCCCCTTGTTCCACAGGTACCCTAGATTGGAAATCCACAGTTGTTGCATTGCTGGTTTGTGTCTTTCCTGCATTATTCCTCTAACACGACTTCTTTGTCCTTAGGGGAACTTTAGTGCACTTTGAACTCACTTTTCAGGGTCTTGGGGAGGGTTATTTTTCTAACTCTCACTATTTTCTAATAGTCCCAGCGACCCTCTACAAGGTCACATAGGTTTGGGGTCCATTCGTGGTTCGCATTCCACTTTTGGAGTATATGGTTTGTGTTGCCCCTATCCCTATGTTTCCCCATTGCATCCTATTGTAACTATACATTGTTTGCACTGTTTTCTAAGACTATACTGCATATTTTTGCTATTGTGTATATATATCTTGTGTATATTTCCTATCCTCTCACTGAGGGTACACTCTAAGATACTTTGGCATATTGTCATAAAAATAAAGTACCTTTATTTTTAGTATAACTGTGTATTGTGTTTTCTTATGATATTGGGCATATGACACTAAGTGGTGCTGTAGTAGCTTCACACGTCTCCTAGTTCAGCCTAAGCTGCTCGGCTAAGCTACCATTATCTATCAGCCTAAGCTGCTAGACACCCTATACACTAATAAGGGATAACTGGGCCTGGTGCAAGGTGCAAGTACCCCTAGGTACTCACTACAAGCCAGTCCAGCCTCCTACACTGAACATCTTCACAAACTTTCTCCACCTCTGCTACAGTACCATGCAAAGAGCGTTATTCATTTTTCACAAACATACAGCTGGAGTTTCATAAAGTAAAGACTCCTAACTAAATGTTCCATTTTTGAAAGATGCACTGCTAACTTTCTTAAGTAATGAACAATGCGTTTGCACACTTTTTTAGACAGACATGTCAGTGAATGCCTGTAGGAAAGTACCATCTTGCCTGGCATGTTACCCCCATTTTTTCACTGTATATATGGTGTTTTAGTTGTATGTGTCACTGGGACCCTGGTAACCCAGGGCCCCAGTGCTCATAAGTGTGCCTGAATGTGTTACCTGTGTAGTGACTAACTGTCTCACTGAGGCTCTGCTAATCAGAACCTCAGTGGTTATGCTCTCTCAATTCTTTCCAAATTGTCACTAACAGGCTAGTGACCATTTTTACCAATTTACATTGGCTTACTGGAACACCCTTATAATTCCCTTGTATATGGTACTGAGGTACCCAGGGTATTGGGGTTCCAGGAGATATCTATGGGCTGCAGCATTTCTTTTGCCACCCATAGGGAGCTCTGACAATTCTTACACAGGCCTGCCACTGCAGCCTGAGTGAAATAACGTCCACGTTATTTCACAGCCATTTTACACTGCACTTAAGTAACTTATAAGTCACCTATATGTCTATCCTTTACCTGGTAAAGGTTAGGTGCAAAGTTACTTAGTGTGTGGGCACCCTGGCACTAGCCAAGGTGCCCCCACATTGTTCAGAGCCAATTCACTGAACTTTGTGAGTGCCGGGACACCATTACACGCGTGCACTACATATAGGTCACTACCTATATGTAGCTTCACAATGGTAACTCCGAAAATGGCCATGTAACATGTCTATGATCATGGAATTGCCCCCTCTATGCCATCCTAGCATAGTTGGCACAATCCCATGATCCCAGTGGTCTGTAGCACAGACCCTGGTACTGCCAAACTGCCCTTCCTGGGGTTTCACTGCAGCTGCTGCTGCTGCCAACCCTTCAGACAGGCATCTGCCCTCCTGGGGTCCAGCCAGGCCTGGCCCAGGATGGCAGAACAAAGAACTTCCTCTGAGAGAGGGTGTGACACCCTCTCCCTTTGGAAAATGGTGTGAAGGCAGGGGAGGAGTAGCCTCCCCCAGCCTCTGGAAATGCTTTGTTGGGCACAGAGGTGCCCAATTCTGCATAAGCCAGTCTACACCGGTTCAGGGACCCCTTAGCCCCTGCTCTGGCACGAAACTGGACAAAGGAAAGGGGAGTGACCACTCCCCTGACCTGCACCTCCCCTGGGAGGTGTCCAGAGCTCCTCCAGTGTGCTCCAGACCTCTGCCATCTTGGAAACAGAGGTGCTGCTGGCACACTGGACTGCTCTGAGTGGCCAGTGCCACCAGGTGACGTCAGAGACTCCTGCTGATAGGCTCCTTCAGGTGTTAGTAGCCTATCCTCTCTCCTAGGTAGCCAAACCCTCTTTTCTGGCTATTTAGGGTCTCTGTCTCTGGGGAAACTTTAGATAACGAATGCATGAGCTCAGCCGAGTTCCTCTGCATCTCTCTCTTCACCTTCTGATAAGGAATCGACTGCTGACCGCGCTGGAAGCCTGCAAACCTGCAACATAGTAGCAAAGACGATTACTGCAACTCTGTAACGCTGATCCTGCCGCCTTCTCGACTGTTTTCCTGCTTGTGCATGCTGTGGGGGTAGTCTGCCTCCTCTCTGCACCAGAAGCTCCGAAGAAATCTCCCGTGGGTCGACGGAATCTTCCCCCTGCAACCGCAGGCACCAAAAAGCTGCATTACTGGTCCTTTGGGTCTCCTCTCAGCACGACGAGCGAGGTCCCTCGAATCCAGCGACTCTGTCCAAGTGACCCCCACAGTCCAGTGACTCTTCAGCCCAAGTTTGTTGGAGGTAAGTCCTTGCCTCACCTCGCTGGGCTGCATTGCTGGGAACCGCGACTTTTCAGCTACTCCGGCCCCTGTGCACTTCCGGCGGAAATCCTTTGTGCACAGCCAAGCCTGGGTCCACGGCACTCTAACCTGCATTGCACGACTTTCTAAGTTGGTCTCCGGCGACGTGGGACTCCTTTGTGCAACTTCGGCGAGCACCGTTTCACGCATCCTAGTAGTGCCTGTTTCTGGCCCTTCTCCGGGTTCTACCTGCTTCAGTGAGGGCTCTTTGTCTTGCTCGACGTCCCCTCTCTCTTCAGGTCCAATTTGCGACCTCCTGGTCCCTCCTGGGCCCCAGCAGCGTCCAAAAACGCCAAAGGCACGATTTGCAACTAGCAAGGCTTGTTGGCGTTCTTTCGGCGGGAAAACACTTCTGCACGACTCTCCATGGTGAGTGGGATCCATCCCTCAAAGAGGAAGTCTCTAGCCCTTTTCATTCTTGCAGAAACCTCAGCTTCTTCTGTCCAGTCAAAGCTTCTTTGCACCCGCAGCTGGCATTTCCTGGGCATCTGCCCATCTCCGACTTGCTTGTGACTTTTGGACTTGGTCCCCTTGTTCCACAGGTACCCTAGATTGGAAATCCACAGTTGTTGCATTGCTGGTTTGTGTCTTTCCTGCATTATTCCTCTAACACGACTTCTTTGTCCTTAGGGGAACTTTAGTGCACTTTGCACTCACTTTTCAGGGTCTTGGGGAGGGTTATTTTTCTAACTCTCACTATTTTCTAATAGTCCCAGCGACCCTCTACAAGGTCACATAGGTTTGGGGTCCATTTGTGGTTCGCATTCCACTTTTGGAGTATATGGTTTGTGTTGCCCCTATCCCTATGTTTCCCCATTGCATCCTATTGTAACTATACATTGTTTGCACTGTTTTCTAAGACTATACTGCATATTTTTGCTATTGTGTATATATATCTTGTGTATATTTCCTATCCTCTCACTGAGGGTACACTCTAAGATACTTTGGCATATTGTCATAAAAATAAAGTACCTTTATTTTTAGTATAACTGTGTATTGTGTTTTCTTATGATATTGTGCATATGACACTAAGTGGTACTGTAGTAGCTTCACACGTCTCCTAGTTCAGCCTAAGCTGCTCTGCTAAGCTACCATTATCTATCAGCCTAAGCTGCTAGACACCCTATACACTAATAAGGGATAACTGGGCCTGGTGCAAGGTGCAAGTACCCCTTGGTACTCACTACAAGCCAGTCCAGCCTCCTACATTGGTTGTGCAGTGGTGGGATAAGTGCTTGAGACTACTTACCACTCTTGTTATTGTACTTTTCATAAGAGAAAAATATACAAAACAAGGTCAGTGTATATACACATAGCCAAAAAGTTTGGCATTTCCTCTTTTCACTCTTTTCTAAGTGCTGAAAAGTACTTCTAAACTTTCAAAAAGTTCTTAAAAGTTTAAAAAGTTTTTTTCTGTCTTTCCAAAAAGTTCTGAAAACTTTTTTCTCTTTTTCTATCACTTCAACTCTCTCTAAAAATGTCTGGCACAGGCCAAAATGTTGATCTGTCCAAACTTGCATATGACAACCTTAGCTGGAAAAGAGCAAGGAGTCTCTGTATAGAGAGAGGTTTGAGTGTAGGGAAGAATCCTTCCTTGGAACTGTTACTTAACATGCTTAGAGAACAGGATAAGGCCATAGGTGCCTCATCTGTTGAAAAAGTACCTAATAGTTCTCAATCTGATTCAGGGACTCCCCCAGGAAAAGATTCAGGAAAGAAACTTCCTAGCCTGCCCATTACTAGACAATCTAGCATAGATGGTAATGATGATGAGCCACGCCATATAAATAGTGTTGTCTCACATCATAGCAAAAGCATTTATTCTCACCATACTGGTAGTAATGTTTCTGTTAACCAAGCTGTTAGGGTGGCTTCTGTAAGGGACAGGTCTCCTTCTGTTCATTCCCATCATAGCTCTGTTTCTAGAAATGTCACCCCCACCAACCCTGATGACAGAATGTTAGAGAGGGAACTCAATAAGTTGAGGGTGGAACAAACCAGACTGAAGCTTAAAAAGCAACAGCTGGATTTGGATAGACAGTCTTTTGAATTAGAGAAGGAAAGACAGAAGTTGGGTTTAGATACCCATGGTGGCAGCAGCAGTATTCCCCATAGTCATCCTGCAAAAGAGCATGATTCCAGGAATCTGCACAAGATAGTTCCCCCTTATAAGGAGGGGGATGACATTAACAAGTGGTTTGCTGCACTTGAGAGGGCCTGTGTTGTACAGGATGTCCCTCAAAGGCAGTGGGCTGCTATCCTATGGCTATCATTTAGTGGAAAAGGTAGAGATAGGCTCCTTACTGTAAAAGAAAATGATGCTAATAATTTCCAAGTTCTTAAGAATGCACTCCTGGATGGTTATGGCTTAACCACTGAACAGTACAGGATAAAGTTCAGAGAGACCAAAAAGGAGTCTTCACAAGACTGGGTTGATTTCATTGACCATTCAGTGAAGGCCTTGGAGGGGTGGTTACATGGCAGTAAAGTTACTGATTATGACAGCCTGTATAACTTAATCCTGAGAGAGCATATTCTTAATAATTGTGTGTCTGATTTGTTGCACCAGTACTTGGTGGACTCTGATCTGACCTCTCCCCAAGAATTGGGAAAGAAGGCAGACAAATGGGTCAGAACAAGAGTGAACAGAAAAGTTCATACAGGGGGCGACAAAGATGGCAACAAAAAGAAGGATGGTAAGTCTTCAGACAAGGGTGGGGACAAATCTAAAAATGAGTCTTCATCAGGCCCACAAAAACACACACATACTTGGACACCAGTACCAAGTAACCGATGCTCACAACATAACACAAAGCCACCCCATGGCTGTTGTAAATCTCAACTGGGGGGGGGTAACTGGTCCAAAGAAAGTTGTGGTAGCTTCAGATTTACCTGTAGACTGTCTATTAGGGAATGATTTGGAGACATCAGCTTGGTCAGATGTGGAGTTGGAGGCCCATGCAGCAATGCTGGGCATTCCAGGGCATATTTTTGCTATGACAAGGGCTCAGGCCAAAAAGCAAAAAGGACAGGGAAGCTTGGATCCTGGAACAATGGACCAAGTGCTCCCTAAAGCTACGGCTAGTAGAAGCAAACCACTTCCTACTATCCCTCCCTCTACAGTGGATTCTACTTCTGAGGAAGAAGAATTCCCTCCCTGTGCAGAACCTACACCAGAGGAGCTGGAAGCAGACACTGCTGAGCTTTTGGGTGAAGGGGGGCCTGCCAGAGAGGAGCTGAGTGTGGCACAGCAAACCTGTCCCACATTAGAGGGTCTCAGACAGCAAGCTGTCAAACAGGCTAATGGGGATGTCAGTGACTCTCACAGAGTTTACTGGGAGGACAACCTCTTGTACACTGAGCATAGGGATCCTAAACCTGGAGCTGCCAGGAGATTAGTGATTCCTCAGGAGTACAGAAAGTTCCTCCTAACACTGGCACGTGACATTCCCTTAGCTGGGCACCTAGGACAAATGAAAACTTGGGACAGGCTTGTTCCCCTGTTTCATTGGCCTAGGATGTCTGAGGACACAAAGAAATTTTGTAAGTCCTGTGAAACCTGTCAAGCTAGTGGCAAGACAGGTGGCACCCCAAAGCCACCCCTTATCCCACTGCCTGTGGTTGGGGTTCCCTTTGAAAGGGTAGGGATTGACATAGTTGGCCCCCTTGACCCTCCTCCTGCTTCAGGCAATAGGTTTATCTTGGTGGTAGTGGACCATGCCACAAGATATCCTGAAGCAATTCCTTTAAGGACCACTACAGCTCCTGCAGTGGCAAAGGCCCTCCTGGGAATATTTTCCAGGGTGGGCTTCCCAAAGGAAGTAGTATCAGACAGAGGAAGCAATTTCATGTCTGCATACTTAAAGGCCATGTGGAAGGAGTGTGGTGTAACGTACAAGTTCACAACACCCTATCATCCACAAACAAATGGACTGGTGGAGAGATTTAATAAAACTCTCAAAGGCATGATTATGGGTCTCCCTGAAAAACTCCGCAGGAGATGGGATATCCTTCTACCATGCCTCCTTTTTGCCTACAGGGAGGTACCCCAGAAAGGAGTGGGCTTCAGCCCCTTTGAACTTCTTTTTGGACACCCTGTTAGGGGTCCACTCACACTTGTAAAGGAGGGTTGGGAACAACCTTTAAAAGCTCCTAAGCAGGATATTGTGGATTATGTACTTGGCCTCAGATCAAGGATGGCTGAGTACATGAAAAAGGCCAGTAAAAACCTTCAGGCCAGCCAAGAGCTCCAGAAGCAATGGCATGATCAGAAGGCTGTTTTGGTTCAGTACCAACCAGGGCAGAAAGTGTGGGTCTTGGAGCCTGTGGCCCCAAGAGCACTCCAAGATAAATGGAGTGGTCCCCTCACAATTGTTGAAAAGAAGGGAGAAGTCACCTATTTAGTTGACTTAGGCACTGCCAGGAGTCCCCTTAGGGTGCTCCATGTCAACCGCCTGAAACCCTACTATGACAGGGCTGATCTCACCCTGCTCATGGCAACTGATGAGGGACAGGAAGAAGACAGTGATCCTCTACCTGATCTCTTCTCTTCCACAGAACAAGATGCTCTTGTGGAAGGTGTAGTTTTGGCTGATTGTCTTACTGCTGAGCAGAAAGATAATTGCATAAATCTCCTAGATCAATTCTCTGAACTCTTCTCTACTGTGCCAGGTACCACTTCTTGGTGTGAGCACACTATAGATACTGGAGACAGTTTACCTGTCAAAAGTAAGATCTATAGGCAGCCTGACCATGTCAGGGACTGCATAGAGCAAGAGGTCCAGATAATGTTAGAACTAGGAGTGGTTGAGCACTCTGACAGTCCATGGGCTTCTCCTGTGGTACTGGTACCAAAACCCCATTCCAAAGATGGAAAGAAGGAAATGCGGTTTTGTGTAGACTATAGAGGTCTCAACTTGGTAACCAAAACTGATGCTCACCCTATACCCAGGGCAGATGAGCTCATAGATACACTGGCATCTGCCAAGTATCTAAGCACTTTTGATTTGACTGCAGGGCATTGGCAGATCAATTATCAGAAGATGCTAAACCTAAGACTGCATTTTCTACCATTGGAGGACATTACCAGTTTACTGTAATGCCTTTTGGTTTGAAAAATGCACCTGCCACTTTTCAGAGGTTGGTGAACTCAGTCCTGCAAGGGCTGGAAGCTTTCAGTGCAGCATATTTGGACGATATAGCTGTCTTTAGCTCCAGCTGGGATGATCACCTGGTCCACCTATGGAAAGTTTTGGAGGCCCTGCAAAAGGCAGGCCTCACTATCAAGGCTTCAAAGTGCCAGATAGGGCAGGGTAAGGTGGTTTATCTGGGACACCTTGTTGGTGGGGAACAGATTGCACCACTTCAGGGGAAAATCCAAACAATTATTGATTGGGTTCCCCCTACCACTCAGACTTAGGTGAGAGCCTTCCTAGGCCTCACTGGGTATTACAGGAGGTTCATTAAGAACTATGGCTCCATTGCAGCCCCTCTTAATGACCTCACATCCAAGAAAATGCCTAAAAAGGTATTATGGACAGCAAACTGTCAGAAAGCTTTTGAGGAGCTGAAGCAGGCCATGTGCTCTGCACCTGTCCTGAAAAGCCCTTGTTACTCTAAAAAATTCTATGTCCAAACTGATGCATCTGAATTAGGAGTAGGGGCAGTCCTATCACAACTTAATTCTGAGGGCCAGGATCAACCTGTTGCTTTTATTAGTAGGAGGTTGACCCCTAGAGAAAAGCGTTGGTCTGCCATTGAGAGGGAGGCCTTTGCTGTGGTCTGGGCTCTGAAGAAGTTGAGGCCATACCTGTTTGGCACTCACTTCATTGTTCAGACAGACCACAAACCTCTACTTTGGCTAAAACAAATGAAAGGTGAAAATCCTAAATTGTTGAGGTGGTCCATATCCCTACAGGGAATGGACTATACAGTGGAACATAGACCTGGGAGTAGCCACTCCAATGCAGATGGACTCTCCAGATATTTCCACTTAGACAATGAAGACTCATCAGGTCATGGCTAGTCTTATTGTCCTTCGTTTGGGGGGGGTTATGTAGGAAAGTACCATCTTGCCTGGCATGTTACCCCTATTTTTTCACTGTATATATGTTGTTTTAGTTGTATGTGTCACTGGGACCCTGGTAACCCAGGGCCCCAGTGCTCATAAGTGTGCCTGAATGTGTTACCTGTGTAGTGACTAATTGTCTCACTGAGGCTCTGCTAATCAGAACCTCAGTGGTTATGCTCTCTCAATTCTTTCCAAATTGTCACTAACAGGCTAGTGACCATTTTTACCAATTTACATTGGCTTACTGGAACACCCTTATAATTCCCTAGTATATGGTACTGAGGTACCCAGGGTATTGGGGTTCCAGGAGATCCCTATGGGCTGCAGCATTTCTTTTGCCACCCATAGGGAGCTCTGACAATTCTTACACAGGCCTGCCACTGCAGCCTGAGTGAAATAACGTCCACGTTATTTCACAGCCATTTTACACTGCACTTACGTAACTTATAAGTCACCTATATGTCTAACCTTTACCTGGTAAAGGTTAGGTGCAAAGTTACTTAGTGTGTGGGCACCCTGGCACTAGCCAAGGTGCCCCCACATTGTTCACAGCCAATTCACTGAACTTTGTGAGTGCGGGGACACCATTACACGCATGCACTACATATAGGTCACTACCTATATGTAGCTTCACAATGGTAACTCCGAAAATGGCCATGTAACATGTCTATGATCATGGAATTGCCCCCTCTATGCCATCCTAGCATAGTTGGCACAATCCCATGATCCCAGTGGTCTGTAGCACAGACCCTGGTACTGCCAAACTGCCCTTCCTGGGGTTTCACTGCAGCTGCTGCTGCTGCCAACCCTTCAGACAGGCATCTGCCCTCCTGGGGTCCAGCCAGGCCTGGCCCAGGATGGCAGAACAAAGAACTTCCTCTGAGAGAGGGTGTGACACCCTCTCCCTTTGGAAAATGGTGTGAAGGCAGGGGAGGAGTAGCCTCCCCCAGCCTCTGGAAATGCTTTGTTGGGCCCAGAGGTGCCCAATTCTGCATAAGCCAGTCTACACCGGTTCAGGGACCCCTTAGCCCCTGCTCTGGTGCGAAACTGGACAAAGGAAAGGGGAGTGACCACTCCCCTGACCTGCACCTCCCCTGGGAGGTGTCCAGAGCTCCTCCAGTGTGCTCCAGACCTCTGCCATCTTGGAAACAGAGGTGCTGCTGGCACACTGGACTGCTCTGAGTGGCCAGTGCCACCAGGTGACGTCAGAGACTCCTGCTGATAGGCTCCTTCAGGTGTTAGTAGCCTATCCTCTCTCCTAGGTAGCCAAACCCTCTTTTCTGGCTATTTAGGGTCTCTGTCTCTGGGGAAACTTTAGATAACGAATGCATGAGCTCAGCCGAGTTCCTCTGCATCTCTCTCTTCACCTTCTGATAAGGAATCGACTGCTGACCGCGCTGGAAGCCTGCAAACCTGCAACATAGTAGCAAAGACGACTACTGCAACTCTGTAACGCTGATCCTGCCGCCTTCTCGACTGTTTTCCTGCTTGTGCATGCTGTGGGGGTAGTCTGCCTCCTCTCTGCAACAGAAGCTCCGAAGAAATCTCCCGTGGGTCGACGGAATCTTCCCCCTGCAACCGCAGGCACCAAAAAGCTGCATTACCGGTCCCTTGGGTCTCCTCTCAGCACGACGAGCGAGGTCCCTCGAATCCAGTGACTCTGTCCAAGTGACCCCCACAGTCCAGTGACTCTTCAGCCCAAGTTTGGTGGAGGTAAGTCCTTGCCTCACCTCGCCGGGCTGCAATGTTGGGAACCGCGACTTTGCAGCTAGTCCGGCCCCTGTGCACTTCCGGTGGAAATCCTTTGGGCACAGCCAAGCCTGGGTCCACGGCACTCTAACCTGCATTGCACGACTTTCTAAGTTGGTCTCCGGCGACGTGGGACTCCTTTGTGCAACTTCGGCAAGCACCGTTTCACGCATCCTCATAGTGCCTGTTTCTGGCACTTCTCCGGGAGCTACCTGCTTCAGTGAGGGCTCTTTGTCTTGCTCGACGTCCCCTCTCTCTTCAAGTCCAATTTGCGACCTCCTGGTCCCTCCTGGGCCCCAGCAGTGTCCAAAAACTCCAAACGCACGATTTGCGACTAGCAAGGCTTGTTGGCGTTTTTTCGGCGGGAAAGTACTTCTTCACGACTTTCCACGGCGAGAGGGATCCGTCCACCAAAGGGGAAGTCTCTAGCCCTTTTCGTTCCTGCAGAAACCTCAGCTTCTTCTGTCCAGTCGAAGCTTCTTTGCACCCGCAGCTGGCATTTCCTGGGCATCTGCCCATCTCCGACTTGCTTGTGACTTTTGGACTTGGTCCCCTTGTTCCACAGGTACCCTAGATTGGAAATCCACAGTTGTTGCATTGCTGGTTTGTGTCTTTCCTGCATTATTCCTCTAACACGACTTCTTTGTCCTTAGGGGAACTTTAGTGCACTTTGCACTCACTTTTCAGGGTCTTGGGGAGGGTTATTTTTCTAACTCTCACTATTTTCTAATAGTCCCAGCGACCCTCTACAAGGTCACATAGGTTTGGGGTCCATTTGTGGTTCGCATTCCACTTTTGGAGTATATGGTTTGTGTTGCCCCTATCCCTATGTTTCCCCATTGCATCCTATTGTAACTATACATTGTTTGCACTGTTTTCTAAGACTATACTGCATATTTTTGCTATTGTGTATATATATCTTGTGTATATTTCCTATCCTCTCACTGAGGGTACACTCTAAGATACTTTGGCATATTGTCATAAAAATAAAGTACCTTTATTTTTAGTATAACTGTGTATTGTGTTTTCCTATGATATTGTGCATATGACACTAAGTGGTACTGTAGTAGCTTCACACGTCTCCTAGTTCAGCCTAAGCTGCTCTGCTAAGCTACCATTATCTATCAGCCTAAGCTGCTAGACACCCTATACACTAATAAGGGATAACTGGGCCTGGTGCAAGGTGCAAGTACCCCTTGGTACTCACTACAAGCCAGTCCAGCCTCCTACAATGCCCTTGTAAGGTAGTGTATTTCCTGACTTTGCATGGATCCAATCCATGCAGCATTACTAATTTTTGTTGCAGACATTTGCATGAGATTTGTCTTTAGGAAGATTCTCAATTTATCAGTTAATACTTGCTGCTCGCTGCAAATACTGCTACACTTCCATTCATACACAGATACCTGTATACCCCTTCCTTATCCCTCTTCAGTTATGACTTCTTTTTTATCCCTAGGAACTATATCTTCTTATTCTATGGCAATACCATCTTTTTCCTCGTAGCAATTATCAGATGAGTCAACTGTATGTGCTAATGGGTTCTCTTGTGAGTAACTCTCTTCATTAAAAAATGCCTCTGTACTTGATGTGTGCATCCACTCACCTTTAAAAAGTTTACAAAAATTAATTTTATTTATAAGCCTTTTTATTAAAGTTCTTTTCCTCGTGTCAGTACTGTTTTGTCTGTGTCTTCATTCTGTTCAGTACTAAGATAAAAAGATTTTTCTTCACAACAAAGCGGTTCTCATCTATAGTCCCAATATGTTGCTTTTGCTTCACTACAGTACTTCTCCTCTTATACTTCTTCATCTTCTTTCACAAATTTCACATTTTTCTGCTTCAAAACATCTTTAACTACTGATTCAAAGCTTCTGTTTTCTTATTAGATCTCCTACTTTTAACGCCATGCACCTCAAACTTCATTTTCTAATTGTCATCTTTCTCTCATTTTGCATTTTCCACAATATTTGTTCAAAAAATCCTAAGTGCTCTTACCAGAAAATCTTTTTTTCTCCCCTCCTCTTCCACCTTTTTTTCCTGTTTACTGTCAGTTTTAACCAGGTAGTATTGTTGTTTCTGTTTCTTTTCTTTCTTCTTTGTGTTTTGTCAGGCATTGCCAATCTTCCTATTTACTTGGAAGTAGGTATCTGCAAAACTAATAAACAGCATATTTAGCTCTAGAGATCAAAACTTATGAAGCACATTTTCTAATGCCAAGTCAAGTTGACAGTAAAATTGCAGACTTGTGCTGTAATGTAGGAGGCATGAGCCATGTGTAAAGTAGCAATTCTCTGGATGGGTGACTAGGGTATGTTAGTACTTACCTACATGTTTTAGTGAGTGTATTAGTTCCTCTAAAGTGTGCCATCAGATGTTTAAAAAAGTATACTGGTACAGAACTGGTTCTTTTAGTAACTCTTCGGGTCTCTAAATGTACATGTAAGTGAGTATATGAATTGCTTACTGGCTGTGATACAGAGCACAGCAATATGTAACTATATGTGCAACTAGCTCAGATACTGCTGGATGCATAACTGCTGTCAGGGTGTGTGCATGAATGTATAACTGCTGTTTCAGTATTTCACTGGATTTGTCAGACTTTGTATGCTTTTGTAAATAGGTATGTGAGTTGCAGTATGTGTTGGAGACTGCATATATATTGAGGAATAGGTTTTTTTTAGTCAATGTCTAAGACAGTGAAACTGCCAGGGACATGTTCAACCTTTTAATGTCAAAGTACCATGCTCTATAGCCTACCAATCACCTAGCTGAGGGGTGAGTTTTTTTTACAGTAAAAGGACAGCAACATGTTTTTGAAGCAGGTTTTCTAATGCCAAGTCAACCTGACAGTTAAACTTTACATTCAGGCTCACCAGTAGTAGGCCTGAACCATGTTTGAAGTTCTACTTGTCTAAATCAGCGACTAGGTTATGAGAATACTTGACTACATATTAGAGTGATTGTATCAGTTATCAACTAGGTATCATACTGCAGCATACACACCTGCTGTCTGGATGTGAGTATGAATGTATCAGTGGCTCTTTAGTGACTGGCTGTTTGAGTGGTTCTATCTTTTAATAAATAGATATGTGAGTTGGAGTATGCACGGGTGACTACATATATAACTGTAAATAGGGGTCTACAGAATACATTTTTAAGACAATGAAACTCAGAAAGATATGTTTTACTCTTTTAATGACAAAGGACCTGCTAGATGGACTATCTAGAACCAAGCTGAGGGGTAGGTTGAGTACAGTAAAAGGTAGTTGTGAGAAAGTAGCCTCTTTCTAGCCTTGTTACCCCCACTTTTGGCCTGTTTGTGAGTGTATGTCAGAGTGTTTTCACTGTCTCACTGGGATCCTGCTAGCCAGGGCCCATTGTTCATAGTGAAAACCCTATGTTTTCAGTATGTTTGTTATGTGTCACTGGGACCCTGCTAGTCAGGACCCCAGTGCTCATATGTTTGTAACCTATATGTATGTGTTCCCTGTGAGATGCCTAACTGTCTCACTGAGGCTCTGCTAACCAGAACCTCAGTGGTTATGCTCTCTCTTTACAAATTGTCAATAACAGGCTAGTGAGCAATTTCACCAATTCACATTGGCATACTGGAACACCCTTATAATTCCCTAGTATATGGTACTGAGGTACCCAGGGTATTGGGGTTCCAGGAGATCCCTATGAGCTGCAGCATTTCTTTTGCCACCCATAGGGAGCTCTGACAATTCTTACACAGGCCTGCCACTGCAGCCTGAGTGAAATAATGCACACATTATTTCACAGCCATTTTCACTGCACTTAAGTAACTTATAAGTCACCTATATGTCTAACCTTTACTTAGTAAAGGTTAGGTGCAAAGTTACTTAGTGTGTGGGCACCTTGGCACTAGCCAAGGTGCTCCCACATAGTTCAGGGCAAATTCCCCGGACTTTGTGAGTGCGGGGACACCATTACACGCGTGCACTACACATAGGTCAATACCTATGTGTAGCTTCACAATGGTAACTCTGAATATGGCCATGTAACATGTCTAAGATCATGGAATTGCCCCCTCTATGCCATCCTGGCATTGTTGGCACAATCCCATGATCCCACGGGTCTGTAGCTCAGACCCGGGTACTGCCAAACTGCCTTTCCAGGGGTTTCACTGCAGCTGCTGCTGCTGCCAACCCCTCAGACAGGTTTCTGCCTACCTGGGGTCCAGCCAGGCCTGGCCCAGGATGGCAGAACAAAGGACTTCCTCAGAGAGAGGGTGTGACACCCTCTCCCTTTGGAAAAAGGTGTTAAGGTAGGGGAGGAGTAACCTCCCCCAGCCTCTGGAAATGCTTTCCTGGGCACAGATGGTGCCCATTTCTGCATAAGCCAGTCTACACCGGTTCAGGGACCCCTCAGCCCTGCTCTGACGCGAAACTGGACAAAGGAAAGGGGAGTGACCACTCCCCTGACCTGCACCTCCCCTGGGAGGAGCCCAGAGCTCCTCCAGTGTGCTCCAGACCTCTGCCATCTTGGAAACAGAGGTGCTGCTGGCACACTGGACTGCTCTGAGTGGCCAGTGCCAGCAGGTGACGTCAGAGACTCCTTCTGATAGGCTCCTTCAGGTGTTGCTAGCCTATCCTCTCTCCTAAGTAGCCAAACCCTCTTTTCTGGCTATTTAGGGTCTCTGCTTTGGGGAATTCCTTAGATAACGAATGCAAGAGCTCATCAGAGTTCCTCTGCATCTCTCTCTTCATCTTCTGCCAAGGAATCGACTGCTGACCACGCTGGAAGCCAGCAAAACTGCAACAAAGTAGCAAAGACGACTACTGCAACTCTGTAACGCTGATCCTGCCGCCTTCTCGACTGTTTTCCTGGTGGTGCATGCTGTGGGGGTAGTCTGCCTCCTCTCTGCACTAGAAGCTCCGAAGAAATCTCCCGTGGGTCGACGGAATCTTCCCCCTGCTACCGCAGGCACCATAGAACTGCATCACCGGTCCCCTGGGTCTCCTCTCAGCACAACAAGCGAGGTCCCTTGAATCCAGCAACTGTGTCCAAGTAACTCCCACAGTCCAGTGACTCTTCTGTCCAAGTTTGGTGGAGGTAAGTCCTTGCCTCCCCACGCCAGACTGCATTGCTGGGAACCGCGTCTTTTGCAGCTACTCTGGCCTCTGTGCACTTCCGGCAGAAATCCGTTGTGCACAGCCAAGCCTAGGTCCACGGCACTCTAACCTGCATTGCACGACTTTCTAAGTTGTCCTCCGGCGGCGTGGGACTCCTTTGTGCAACTTTGGGTGATCACTGTTTCACTCCTCTTTGTAGTGCCTTTTCTGGCACTTCTGCGGGTGCTGCCTGCTTATGAGAGGGCTCCTTGTCTTGCTCTCTGCCCTCTCTGTCACCAGACGCACTTGGCGACATCCTGGTCCCTTCTGGGCCACAGCAGCATCCAAAAACCCTAACCGCACTATTTGCAGCTAGCAAGGCTTGTTGGCGGTCTTTCTTTAGGAAAACACTTCTGCACAACTTTGCACGGCATGGGGGATCCATCCTCCAAAGGGGAAGTCTCTAGCCCTTGTTGTTCCTGCAGAATCCTCAGCTTCTACTGTCCAGAAGCAGCTTCTTTCCACCCACAGCTGGCATTTCCTGGGCATCTGCCCATCTCCGACTTGATTGTGACTTTTGGACTTGGTCCCCTTGTTCCACAGGTACCCTCGACTGGAAATCCATTGTTGTTGCATTGCTGGATTTTTGTCTTTCCTGCAGAATCCCCCTATCACGACTTCTGTGCTCTTTGGGGAACTTTAGTGCACTTTGCACTCACTTTTTAGGGTCTTGGGGTGGGCAATTTTTCTAACCCTTACTATTTTCTAATAGTCCCAGCGACCCTCTACAAGGTCACATAGGTTTGGGGTCCATTCGTGGTTCGCATTCCACTTTTGGAGTATATGGTTTGTGTTGCCCCTATCCCTATGTGTCCCCATTGCATCCTATTGTAACTATACATTGTTTGCACTGTTTTCTAAGACTATACTGCATATTTTTGGTATTGTGTATATATATCTTGTGTATATTTGCTATCCTCATACTGAGGGTACTCACTGAGATACTTTGGCATATTTTCATAAAAATAAAGTACCTTTATTTTTAGTATATCTGTGTATTGTGTTTTCTTATGATATTGTGCAAGTGACACTAGTGGTACTGTAGGAGCTTCACTCGTCTCCTAGTTCAGCCTAAGCTGCTCTGCTAAGCTACCATTATCTATCAGCCTAAGCTGCTAGACACCCTATACACTAATAAGGGATACCTGGGCCTGGTGCAAGGTGTAAGTACCCCTTGGTACTCACTACAAGCCAGTCCAGCCTCGTACAGTGGTTGTGCAGCGGTGGGATCAGTACTTTGCAACTACTTACCACTTCTGTCACTGTACTTTTCATAAGAGAAAAATATACAAAACAAGTTCAGTGTGTGTACACATAACCAAAAAGTTTAGCATTTTCTCTTTTCACTCTTTTCTAAGTGCTGAAAAGTACCTCTAAACTTTCTAAAAGTTCTTAAAAAGTTTTAAAAGTTTTTTTTTCTGTCTTTCAAAAAGTTCTGAAAACTTTTGTTCACTTTTTCTGTCACTTAAACACTTTCTAAAATGTCTGGCACAGGCCAAACTGTTGATCTGTCCAAACTTGCTTATGATCACCTTAGCTGGAAAGGAGCAAGGAGTCTCTGCATAGAAAGAGGTTTGAGTGTAGGGAAGAATCCCCTCAGAGAATTGTTGGTTAACACGCTTATAGAACAGGATAAGGCCAAAGGGGCCCACTCTGTTGAAAAAGTAGCTAATAGTTCACAATCTGAACCAGGGACTCCCCTAGAAAAAGATTCAGGAAAGAAACTTCCTAGCCTGCCCATTACAAGACAGCCTAGCATAGTTGGTACTGAAGTAGAGTCACACCATACTGATAGTGTTGTCTCACATCATAGCAAGAGTATTTCTTCTCAACACAGTAGAAGTGATGTTTCTGTTAACCAAGCTGTTAGGAGTCCTTCTGTTAGGGAGAGGTCTCCTTCTGTTTATTCTCAACATACTTCTGTTTCAAGGAATGTCCCTCCCACCCACCCTGATGACAGATTGTCAGAAAGGGAGCTCAATAGATTGAGAGTGGAACAAACCAGACTGAAGCTCAAGAAGCAACAGCTGGATTTGGATAGACAGTCCTTAGAAGTGGAAAGGGAAAGACAGAAATTGGGTTTAGAAACCCATGGTGGCAGCAGCAGTATTCCCAATAGTCATCCTGCAAGAGAGCATGATTCTAGGAATCTGCATAAGATAGTTCCCCCTGATAAGGAGGGGGATGACATTAACAAGTGGTTTGCTGTACTTGAGAGGGCCTGTGTTGTACAGGATGTCCCTCAATGGCAGTGGGCTGCTATCCTATGGCTATCATTTAGTGGTAAGGGTAGAGATAGGCTCCTTACTGTGAAAGAAATTGATGCCAATAATTTTACAGTTCTTAAGAATGCACTCCTGGATGGTTATGGCTTAACCACTGAACAGTACAGGATGATGTTCAGAGAGACCAAAAAGGAGTCTTCACAAGACTGGGTTGATTTTTTTGACCATTCAGTGAAGGCCTTGGAGAGGTGGTTACATGGCTGTAAGGTTACTGATTATGAAAGCCTGTATAACTTAATCCTGAGAGAGCATATTCTTAATAATTGTGTGTCTGATTTGTTGCACCAGTACTTGGTGGACTCTGATCTGACCTCTCCCCAAGATTTGGGAAAGAAGGCAGACAAATGGGTCAGAACAAGGGTGAACAAAAAAGTTCATACAGGGGGTGACAAAGATGGCAAGAAGAAAGATGGTGAAAAGTCTCAAGATAAGCATGGGGATAAGGGTAAAACCAAATATCCTTCTTCAATCTTAAACACTCTTCAGAGGGTGGGGATAAAACAAATTATTCCTCTTCTTCTCAACCCACACACATTAAAAAGCCTTGGTGCTTTGTGTGTAAAAACAGAGGCCATAGGCCAGGGTATAAGTCCTGTCCAGGTAAACCCCCTGAGCCTACCATCACTAATACATCAAGCTCTAGTGGCCCTAGCAGTAGTGGTACTAGTGGTGGGACTGCTGGCAACAGTCAAGCAAAGGGTGTAGTTGGGTTCACTTATGGGTCCATCATACAGTAGAAACTGGGGTAGTCAGTCCCAAGACAGTTTCTGTCACACCTAGTGGCATTGGCCTTGCCACACTGGCTGCTTGTCCCCTTACAATGGATAAGTACAGGCAGACAGTTTCAATAAATGGTGTTGAGGCCTTGGCCTACAGGGACACAGGTGCCAGTATCACTTTGGTGACTGAAAACCTAGTGCATCCTGAACAACACATCATTGGACAACAGTATAAAATTATTGATGTCCATAACTCCACTAAGTTTCTTCCCTTAGCTATAATTCAGTTTAGTTGGGGTGGAGTTACTGGCCCTAAGCAGGTGGTAGTATCACCTAACTTACCTGTAAACTGTCTCTTAGGAAATGACCTAGAGGCCTCAGGTTGGGCTGATGTAGAGTTTTATGCCCATGCAGTCATGCTGGGCATCCCAGAGGAATTGTTCCCTCTCATTTCTACTGAAATGAAAAAGCAAAGGAGAGAAGGCCTGAAAACTCAGGATCCCTCTCCAACAACAGGTAAAAAGGGTATCACAGTATCCCCTAACCACCCTACCATTCAGGATACCATTCCTGTGGTGGGAGAAACCTCTCCTGGGGTGGCACCTGTTCCAAGGGAATCATCAGTTAGCAAAACTGTACTCCCTGAGGTGGAAGTACCTCTCTGTGGGATAACTAACATTGGTGAGAAAAAGAGCACCATTTTAGTTAACATGGAGCATCCCTCCAACCCTCCCAGAGAAACTTTAGTGCAGAAACCCTGCACTACCTCACAACACTTAGGACAGCATCCCTGCCCTAGTGTGGAGCTCATAGGACAGCATCCCTGCCCTGCTCCAACCAAAGAGAAACAGAATCCCTGTTCTATCTTCCAGCCATATGGACAAAGTTTTTGCCCAGCTATGGCTTTACTAAGACAGCATCCCTGTCTGGCATTTCCATCATTACAAATAGGTTCAGTGGACAATTCCCACTGCTCTAAACTAAAACTTACTGATAGAAACTCTGAAAATACATCTTCCCATTGTTGCTTTGCTAAAAAACTTCAAACAGGGTGGTTTACATCCCCACAGGGAAGTAACCATATAGTGGATGATAAAGGGAGTAACCAGTCTATTGCAGAGCTACTCTCTACTTATCACCACTTAGACAATAAAGTCTCAACTGGCCAAGGTTAGCCTTATTGTCCTTCGTTTGGGGGGGGGTTTGTGTGAGAAAGTAGCCTCTTTCTAGCCTTGTTACCCCCACTTTTGGCCTGTTAATGAGTGTATGTCAGAGTGTTTTCACTGTCTCACTGGGATCCTGCTAGCCAGGGCCCATTGTTCATAGTGAAAACCCTATGTTTTCAGTATGTTTGTTATGTGTCACCGGGACCCTACTAGTCAGGACCCCAGTGCTCATAAGTTTGTGACCTATATGTATGTGTTCCCTGTGTGATGCCTAACTGTCTCACTGAGGCTCTGCTAACCAGAAAATCAGTGGTTATGCTCTCTCTTTACAAATTGTCACTAACAGGCTAGTGAGCAATTTCACCAATTCACATTGGCATACTGGAACACCCTTATAATTCCCTAGTATATGGTACTGAGGTACCCAGGGTATTGGGGTTCCAAGAGATCCCTATGAGCTGCAGCATTTCTTTTGCCACCTATAGGGAGCTCTGACAATTCTTACACAGGCCTGCCACTGCAGCCTGAGTGAAAAAATGCACACATTATTTCACAGCCATTTTCACTGCACTTAAGTAACTTATAAGTCACCTATATGTCTAACCTTTACTTAGTAAAGGTTAGGTGCAAAGTTACTTAGTGTGTGGGCACCTTGGCACTAGCCAAGGTGCTCCCACATAGTTCAGGGCAAATTCCCCGGACTTTGTGAGTGCGGGGACACCATTACACGCGTACACTACACATAGGTCAGTACCTATGTGTAGCTTCACAATGGTAACTCCGAATATGGCCATGTAACATGTCTAAGATCATGGAATTGCCCCCTCTATGCCATCCTGGCATTGTTGGCACAATCCCATGATCCCACGGGTCTGTAGCTCAGACCTGGGTACTGCCAAACTGCCTTTCCAGGGGTTTCACTGCAGCTGCTGCTGCTGCCAACCCTTCAGACAGGTTTCTGCCCTCCTGGGGTCGAGCCAGGCTTGGCCCAGAATGGCAGAACAAAGGACTTCCTCAGAGAGAGGGTGTGACACCCTCTCCCTTTGGAAAAAGGTGTTAAGGCAGGGGAGGAGTAGCCTCCCCCAGCCTCTGGAAATGCTTTCATGGGCACAGATGGTGCCCATTTCTGCATAAGCCAGTCTACACCGGTTCAGGGACCCCTCAGCCCAGCTCTGGCGCGAAACTGGACAAAGGAAAGGGGAGTGACCACTCCCCTGACCTGCACCTCCCCTGGGAGGTGCCCAGAGCTCCTCCAGTGTGCTCCAGACCTCTGCCATCTTGGAAACAGAGGTGCTGCTGGCACACTGGACTGCTCTGAGTGGCCAGTGCCACCAGGTGACGTCAGAGATTCCTTCTGATAGGCTCCTTCAGGTGTTGCTAGCCTATCCTCTCTCCTAAGTAGCCAAACCCTCTTTTCTGGCTATTTAGGGTCTCTGCTTTGGGGAATTCCTTAGATAATGAATGCAAGAGCTCATCAGAGTTCCTCTGCATCTCTCTCTTCATCTTCTGCCAATGAATCGACTGCTGACCACGCTGGAAGCCTGCAAAACTGCAACAAAGTAGCAAAGACGACTACTGCAACTCTGTAACGCTGATCCTGCCGCCTTCTCGACTGTTTTCCTGGTGGTGCATGCTGTGGGGGTAGTCTGCCTCCTCTCTGCACTAGAAGCTCCGAAGAAATCTCCCATGGGTCGACGGAATCTTCCCCCTGCTCCCGCAGGCACCAAAGAACTGCATCACCGGTCCCCTGGGTCTCCTCTCAGCATGACGAGCGAGGTCCCTTGAATCCAGCTACTCTGTCCAAGTGACTCCCACAGTCCAGTGACTCTTCAGTCCAAGTTTGGTGGAGGTAAGTCCTTGCCTCCCAACGCCAGACTGCATTGCTGGGAACCGCGTCTTTTGCAGCTACTCCGGCCTCTGTGCACTTCCGGAGGAAATCCTTTGTGCACAGCCAAGCCTGGGTCCACGGCACTCTAACCTACATTGCACGACTTTCTAAGTTGTCCTCCGGCGGCGTGGGACTCCTTTGTGCAACTTCAGGTGAGCACAGTTTCACTCCTCTTTGTAGTGCCTGTTCTGGCACTTCTGCGGGTGCTGCCTGCTTCTGAGAGGGCTACTTGTCTTGCTCGACGCCCCCTCTGTACCCAGACGCAATTTGGCATCCTGGTCCCTCCTGGGCCACAGCAGCATCCAAAAACCCTAACCGCATGATTTGCAGCTAGCAAGGCTTGTTGGCGGTCTTTCTTCAGGAAAACACTTCTGCACGACTCTCCACGGCGTGGGGGATCCATCCTCCAAAGGGGAAGTCTCTAGCCCTTGTCGTTCCTGCAGAATCCTCAGCTTCTACTGTCCAGTAGCAGCTTCTTTGCACCCACAGCTGGCATTTCCTGGGCATCTGCCCACTCCCGACTTGCTTGTGACTTTTGGACTTGGTCCCCTTGTTCCACAGGTACCCTCAACTGGAAATCCATCGTTGTTGCATTGCTGGTTTGTGTCTTTCCTGCAGAATACCCCTATCACGACTTCTGTGCTCTTTGGGGAACTTTAGTGCACTTTGCACTCACTTTTCAGGGTCTTGGGGTGGGCTATTTTTCTAACCCTTACTATTTTCTAATAGTCCCAGCGACCTTCTACAAGGTCACATAGGTTTGGGGTCCATTCGTGGTTCGCATTCCACTTTTGGAGTATATGGTTTGTGTTGCCCCTATCCCCATGTGTCCCATTGCATCCTATTGTAACTATACATTGTTTGCACTGTTTTCTAAGACTATACTGCATATTTTTGGTATTGTGTATATATATCTTGTGTATATTTGCTATCCTCATACTGAGGGTGCTCACTGAGATACTTTGGCATATAGCCATAAAAATAAAGTACCTTTATTTTTAGTATATCTGTGTATTGTGTTTTCTTATGATATTGTGCAAGTGACACTAGTGGTACTGTAGGAGCTTCATTCGTCTCCTAGTTCAGCCTAAGCTGCTCTGCTAAGCTACCATTATCTATCAGCCTAAGCTGCTAGACACCCTATACACTAATAAGGGATACCTGGGCCTGGTGCAAGGTGTAAGTACACCTTGGTACTCACTACAAGCCAGTCCAGCCTCCTACAGTAGTGGGAAGCAGGTTTACTAATTCCAAGTTAAGTTAACAGTAAAAGTGCATGTGGCGTAGTAGGCGCAAGCCATGTTTAAGGTACTACTTCTCAGGATAGGTAAGTAGGTTGTTTGATTACTTCACTACATATCAGAGTAACTGTATCACTGCTGGTGTTGATACTGCTGCATACACACCTGCTGTCTGGGTGTGTGCATGAATGTAAAAGTGGCCATCTCAGTCTCTGACTGGCTGTGTCAGTGGCTCTATCCTTTTGTTAATAGGTATATGAGTTGCAGTATAGGTGGGACACTGCATAAAGAAGTGAGCTTAGGAGTCTCCAAGTATACATCTAACTAAGTGAAACTTAGAGCACATGTTTCATCTTTGAACCACAAAGTAACCTGCTCTATGACCAACCTACAGCCTAGCTGATTGCTCAGCTTTCTGTATTAAAAGGTCAGTTTAAGGATTGTCAATCAGCTTTTCAATTGGCAAGTAAAGCTCACAGTAAAACTGCACACTCAGGGTCTGTACTATCAGCCTTGAGCCATGTTTAAAGTAGTACTTGTGTTGATAGGTGAGTAGTTTGTGTCTGTGTTTGGCTACACATCTGACAGACGGTATCAGTACCTCTATCAGTGTGCCCCCAGATGTTTAAGTAAATATGGTGAGTACAGGAGCATGTAACTGTGTGTGCAACTGGCTCCAATTCTCCTATATGCATACCTGCTCTCTGGGTGTGTGCATGAATATAAAGGTAGTTCTCTGAGTGTCTTATTGGGGGTACCAGTGTTTCTATCTTTTTTTATTAGGTATTTTAGTTGCAATATGGGTGGCACCTGCATATATAATTGGCCATATGGCTGTGCAAGTGTGTATTCAACTCAGTGAAACTGAGAAACACATGTTTTAACTTTTAATCACAAAGCACTCTGCTCTATGGACTACCTTCAGTTAAGCTAAAAGGTACGTTTTCTATACTAAAAGTAGTTTAACAAATGGAAAATGATATTTAAATGGCAAGTTGAGCTGCTAGCAAAACTGCACAGTCAAGTTCTGCGGTAGCATGCAAAAGCCATGTTTAAAAGACTACTTCACTAAACGGGTAACTTGGTAGTATGAGTAGTTCTCTACATATCGGAGTGACTGCATCAATCCCCAGTGGCTGTCAGACTACTGCATAAAGTTAGTTCTTTATTTGGTGTGGTATCACCAACCATAAAACAAATAGATACGTATCAAATAATAATCACACCAGATTAAAAGTCACATATTTACAGAGCTTTAAAACTCATCCAAGATCATTTCTCATGCAAAATTCAATAGATAAAATCTATAAATAAGATTAAAAGGGATTTACACTACTCCGCCACGTTATGGCTCCCTTTAATAAGGACCCTACACATCATATATACTATGCACAGCCACAAATAGTCTGGGCGGTGCTGCACAAAGCCCCTTTCCTTCAGCAGGGGGAGTAGAAATTGTCGCCTAAATGGAGCATAAAAGTCACAAAACAAAGTAAAATGGATCAAGGACTGTAAGGACACCCCATCACAGGGACAGATTTGTATAAAATTTGGATCAAACCGTCCCAGCAGGAAGCAAAAATTGCTTCTAATAATACCTAACAGAAATTGCGAGATGAGTTTCCCAGACGTTATCTACCACCAGGAGTTACATCTCTAGGCCCACCATAGTTTTTAACATTTGAAAATCCCTCACAATTTTTTTCCTTAGTTCCTTTGCTTCCCTCTTGTCTTCTAAGATATTGAGAAAGTTCTCATTTGCCCAGCGCTTATCAGAACGTGTTAGACACTCTGGCGCATTGAACATATCTGGGCAATCAAGGGATATAGCAGCTTCTCTTATGTATGACAGCCAGGGAATATCCAACGAGTGATCACATATCATCTATTTAAGGAGGCACGCTGATTTGATGGCATCCTCTATGAAGCCCAGATCCAAATTCTAAATATGTGCAAAATGCAGAGGTGTTTTGTCCCATACCTAGCAGCCTTCTACAAAAGTGATTTTCCTCTGTCATAGGTGCCCTACTAACTGAGTAACCCCAGAGTGATGCCCCATACATTAAAAGTGGGAGACATTTACTGCTGTATACTTCCAGCAGGGACTTTATTGGTTTATTGCCTACTCTTGAGACAAACTCAAAAGTGGCTCCTACCGTGGCATTAAAACACACACATCTTCTGGGAATACAAGGTTTCCAGGTTCCCTTTTCATCAAAAGTTACCCATAAATAGGGGAAATCCTTATTACTTGATCATTTATCTTTAACACACCCACCCTATTCAGAGGTTTGCCACAAACTATAAAATGGGATTTGCTACTATTTATCTCTAAGTCTAGGTCAGACATAAAATTTCCATATGCTTTAACCACCACTACTGCATAAATACTTGTTAACTGGGTGTGTGTATAAATGTATAAGTGACTTTTTCAGTGCCTGACTGAGTGTGTGAGTGGCAGTGTGGTTTTGTAAGTAGGTATGTGACTTGCAGTATGGTTGAGAGATTGCACATACGACTGAGAATAGTGGTCTACAACTGCACATCTAAGTCACTGAAGCTAAAAATGACATGTTTTACCTTTTATTCACAATGCACCCTACACTGTGGCCTAGCTGCAACCTACCTAAGAGGAGGGATTTGTATAATAAAACAAAAGTTCAAGGCCTGTGATCCAGGTTTTCTAATTCCAAGTTCAGCCTTTAATTTTCAACTTTACTTATTTTGCTTTTCTGTATTTTTATCAATTGCTCTCCATTTATATGTATTTTCAGTTTTTATAAATATGCTACTCACTTTCTTTTACCTTATATACACTCATGTCATGAAAACTACATTCTAAATTGAACTACATTTTAGTTCTCATACCTGTAAAGTGTGTTTGCCTCTCAATATCAGTTAGAATCTCTTCTCACTAAAAATGTACAAAACCCAAGCAGAAGAACAGTATATCACTCTCATACAAGCAATCATTAATGGCAACTTTTCCAACTTTGCTTTCGAGGCTACTCAATCACAAATCAAAATCTCTCTTTCATATTTAACATGCAAAATATCTTCTTACTGGCTATTGTCTTTGGCCCTTTCCAACTCACCTCAAAAGGCAGCCTTATTTGATAGGGCTTTTCACTAGGTCTGTGGATTAATCCAAGGCACTTAAAGCGGTGCTCTGTGTAGCTCCACAGAAGATCAGAAGATACACACAGGAGTACAAAGTTTGTTTTCTTATTTGAAACCAATATGATATGCATACCTGTTTGATCGAAAAAATGTGTTCTCACCTAAAAAGACTTTTAATCATGCTTTTACACTACTACGGCAATTTCAAAGTCACAGTCTAGTCATTTTGATCCTCCTCTAACCATTCTCCTGTAGCTGTGCTACCATGGTATCGAACCTTGCAACATCGAATATGTGAAGAAAAAACTAGGTCCTAAACAACTACTTGCCTAAACCACTACTGATAAACAACTAAAAAGTCTCTACAACGAAGTACTGAATAACTACTGTCTAAACAACGATTTTGCCTGAATGACGATTGCTTGAACAACTAATTTTAAGGTAAGTTTTATTTTTTTATGGTTTAGAATTTATATGTATATGTATATATCTATATCTATATATCTATATATATATATATATGTATATAGATATATATATATATATATATATATATATATATATATATTTTTTTTTTCTTCAGAATTTCAGAACACAGATTGCCCCCGTAATGCGGCCACTACATCACAACGGTCCTGGTCGGGCTCAGGGAAGCCCAGACATATATTACTCAGCACTCTTTCCTTGTTCCAAAAGGAGAACCAGGACACCTCTGTATGCACTTCCAGAGTTTATTCACAGCAAATCAATCAAATTGTTTGATTTGCTGTGAATAAACTCTGGAAGTGCATACGGAGGTGTCCTGGTTTTCCTTTTGGAACAAGAAAAGAGTTCTGAGTAAAACATATATATATATATATATATATATATATATATATATATATATATATATACACATACATACATATATATAATTCTAAACAATATATATATATATATATATATATATATATATATATATATATATATATATATATTCTAAACAACTAATAAACCATAAAAAAAAAAGAAAAACGTACCCTAAAATTTGTTGTCCAGGCAATTGTTATTTAGGAAAAATCATTGTTTAGACAGTAGTTGTTCAGTACTCATCCCAAACACCAACACCTTTTTCTACTTTCTCAAAACCCAATACATCTATTTAGTTTTCTCACAAATTGCTACTGAGCTTTATGTACCAACATATTTACAACAACCAATCAAATATTTTTTTTCAAGTTGTAACTAGTAGCCCCGATTTCAACTGCATTTCATTTGAAGAATGTTTCATTCAACTGCAGCCTTCTTCTGTGTGGTACTACGACTTCCCTCTGGAATGCTCAGATTGTGGATTGTGGGACACAGTTTTGTATTTTGGGATGGAGAGAGCGCTAGAAAGAGTGACATTAACAGGAACCTGGGCTTATTCAATATGGATATTACTTCGTTTGACCAGCGAAGTTTAAACTGGTGTCAATTACTGCCTTTGGTGGAAAGCAATAAAGTTTGCCAACATCCAGTCCTCATGATTGTGTACTGTGGTGATAATGACCCGGGCACAGTTACGGGGGTAGGACTGTAAATCCTAATCAAGGATACCTTTGGAAAAATTATGTCACTTTTTACACATTCTGTCTTTGTATATGCAATCATTTGCCCCAGGCCAGATGAGGAAGTGGTCAAGTAAATTCTGTCCACACATAGACAAATCCAGGAAACATGTTAATAAAACTATGTCTGCATTCCTCAGAGACCATAACATAGGCTCCATGTACATCACTAGTTTATTTTTAATATGGATGGTATATAATAAAATGGTGGAGTTCACCTGACAGAAGAATACAACAGGGTGTTCCTGCAGAACTTGAAAGACTGCATCCTGTTTCATTTGTGGTTATCAACTACACCTCATAAACATACAGAATGCTTTTAGAGCCAACACTTTTACAATAGATATCATTTTTTTAATCCTATTTTTTTAAATAGCATTCAGATCTGCGGATCTTGAAAATGCCAAATGAAACACATTTTTTAAATTATACACCCATTATTGATGGGTGCCACATTTATATCAAGCCCCTGGGGTGAGAGAACTTATACCCTGAACTCTTCATATGCATTCCAGCGTGTGTTTTAGTCCCAGGACCCTTTGACAGATACAACAAAATGTGGCTCTGAGGGTGTGTGTCTGGATGTGACGGGGTGTGAAAGGATGGATCTGGGTATTAGAGTCGGAGTGAGAGTAGGTGTAAGAGTCAGTGTATGGATATGAGAGTGGGTGTGAGAGTGCCTTGGTGTGAAAGTGTGTCTTTGGGTTTGAGTGGCTGTGAGAGGCTATGTCTGGGTGCATGAGAGGATTTGACAGGGTGCCTCTGGGTGTGAAAGTGGGTGTGAGAGTATCTAGGTGTGAGAGTGTGTTTCTGGGTGTGAGTGTGGGTGTGAGAGGGTGTCTCTGGGTTTAAGAGTGGATGTGACGTAATGTGTTTGGGTGTGAGAGGATGCGTGTCTAGGTGTGAAAGTAGTCTTTATGGTGTAAAGTGAGTGTAAGGGCCTGTGCATGGGCATGCGATTGAGTGTATGAGGGTTTGTCTGGGTGTGAGAGTAGTTATGAGAGATTGCCTCTGGGTGTGAGAGTGGGTGAGAGAGGGTATGTCTGGGCATGTGATAGGATATCACAGGGTGCCCGTGGGTGTGAGATTGGGAGTAAGAGTATGTTTATGGGTGTGAGCGTTGGTGTTAGAGTGTCTGGGTGTGAGAATGTGTCTCTGGGTGTGAAAGTGTGCTTCTAGGTGTGAGAGTGGTTGTGGGAGAGTATCTCTGGGTGTCAAAGTGGATGTGATAGTGTGTGTGTCTCTGGGTGTGAGTATGGGTGTGAGAGTCTCGGTGTGAGAGTGTCTGTGTGATGTAAAGTGGGAACAAGAGTCTGTGTATGGTTGTGAGCATGGGCATGCGAGGGGTGTCTGGCTATGAAAGTGAGTGTGACAGTGTGTCTCTAAGTATGGGTGTGAAAGTATATGTGTTGATGTGAGAGAGGGTGTAAGAGTACGTGTATGGGTGTGAGCGTGGATGTGAGAGTTGGTGTGAGAGTGTCTGTGTTTGAAAGTGGTTGCGAGAGGGTGTGTCTGAGTGTGAGAGTGGTTGTGGGAGAGTGTCTCAGGGTGTTAGAGTGGGTGTAGGATGGTGTGTCTGGGAGAATATGACAGTGTGTCCCCGGGTGTGAGAGTGAGTGTGAAAGGGTGTGTCTATGTGCGACAGTGGGTGTGAGAGTGTGTCTCTGGGCATGAGAGTGGGTGTGAGAGTGTCTCTCTGGGTAGGAGAGTGTGCCTCTAAGTATGAGAGAGGATGTGAGAAGGTGTCTCTGGGTGTGAGAGTAGATGAGATGTGTCTGTTTGGGTGTAAATTATGTGTAAGATTCTTTGTAAGGGTCTGAGAGTGGGCATGATAAGGTGTACATGGGTGTCAGAGTGGATGTGAAAGTGTCTCTGGGTGTGAGAGTAGGTGTGAGAGTGTGTAAGAGGGTATGTCTCTGGTTATGAGAGTGTCTTTGTAGGTGTGAAAGTGGATATAAGAGTCTGTATGGGGGTATGAGAGCATATTTCAGGTTGTGAGAGTGAGTGTGAGATAGTATCTGCCTGGGTTTGGGGATCGTATGAGAGATTGTCTCTGGATATACGAGTGGGTCTGAGAGGGTGTCTATCGGTGTGAGAGAGGTTGTGGGAAGGTGTCTGAGTGTGATAGTGGGTGTGAGAGGGTATCTCAGGTTCGAGAATGGGTATGAGAGAGTGTGTCTGGGTGTGATAGATGGTGTATAAATGTCTGTAAACTGAGTTTGAGAGTGTCTCTAAGGATGTCTGGTGGGTACGTGAGTATATACACATATTTACACTGTGGGCCCCACGGGTAGATCCACAGGTCTCCGAAATGGTAAAAAAGTAGTTTAAACACATTTTCAACTATTTACGTTCAATTTTATCACAATTCTTCAAACTACCTGGGGTCAAGGAACATCTGCCCTGACCCCTTTACATCCATAAACCCTCACATTTCAGCCCCACGGACTGTTTCCCCAATATAATGAAATGGAGACTGCAACTTACCTTTCAGATTGCGGCCAATCGGATTCATACACTGGCGCGTGGATTCCAAGATCCACAGATCCACTTGTGGATCCACTGAGGATCTGCATCCCTAAATATCTATTTTTTTGCCCCCTAATATCTCAAACACTACTGAAAGGATTTGCACCAAATCACAAAATGCGCACTCTGTGCTTCAAGACCTAGCTTCCTGACAATTTTGGTGTCATTCTGTTTAGCGGTGAGGACTACAGTAGTGTCTAAATAGTCTATGAGAATTACCATTGAAAACACAATTCATTTGCCCCCCTTTTTCTCTGGCCCCGTTTGATACTCCAGAAACTTTCCATGTGCAACAAGTCTCTATAGGACACATTTTTTCAGGAAAACTTCATGAAGATTAATCAAACAGTGCCAAAGATACAGGCAAGTCACAAAACACTTTTCCTATAGAAGCTAGATCCTAACTATAACTACCTACTGGTGTCACCAATGGCGGCAACCCAATAGCAATCACCAAGCAGACCTCCAAAGTACTGAATGAAGCATGCACACTCTGGGAAATGCATTCCAAATCTTCTTTATTAGTAATGGCAGCAACATCATCTATGTTTAGTGACATAAACAAAGGGCTGCTAGAGTTGGGAACATAACACAATTACAAGCACTGCCTTGTGGCATGTTGTTCACCCTCTAATAAGGCACAGGGACCAGATGGTGTGCAGCTTATCTCTTTAAAAATAATTTAGAGCTGTGGGTCCCAACTTTTGTTAATGTTTTTAGAGCTCTCCCAACCTCTGCCTCTCCTCTAACATGGTCCCAAGCTATCATTGTTTCAGTCTTTAAAAAGGGGAATTGGAATGAACCTACGTGCTATCGCCCAATTTTCCTGGTTGACGCCACCACAAAAATATTTGGGAGGGTCCTTTGGGACCACCTGGAAGCATGGGCTTTTAATAACAATATCATTTCAATGTCCCAGTATGGTTTCTGGAAGACGGTGGGGACAGTTGATCAATGTCTGAATCTTCATTTGCTTAGAGAAAGTATGTGGGGGCTAAACAAGGTTGTTTATATTTGGCATTTATGGACCTCTCAGCAGCATTTGATAATGTTGTAAGAAGCATATTATTGGCAATGCTGATTAACAAAGGGACAAACCCAAAGAAAGTATCTCTGCTGGCCCAACCTCAAAGTAACGTGAAGCTAAGGTTAGATTTGAACAACAAGGAGAATGTACTATCTCGTTTAAGATTGGTAAAGGGGTAAGACAAGGATGTATGTTATCCCCCTTTTTGTTCGCATTTTACATAAATGACCTTGAGGAAGCCCTGATAGATGAAAAAGCTGATCCCCCTAAGATTTCTGGTAGACCCCAACGGGTCTTAATGTATGCCGATGATTGTGTACCTATGGCCAGAACCAGGAAGGGCCTTCGCAAATTCCTAAACAAATGACTGCGCTAGGCTTAATTACTAACAAAGCAGAATTGTACACCATGTTTTTTGGCCACCCAGATAGTAGAGTGCCCCAGTTCTACATTTCAGGCTTCTGTCTGAATTGTGTGAATACATTCACATACTTGGGGATCCCCTATGATAATGAGGGTAAATGGAACTATCTCAGAGAGATTAAGAACATGCAATACAATCAGGCAGTTGTAGCTCTGCATACATTTATTTAAAAGCTTGGCTGTGCTCTATTAATGCCCATTACTACTGTAGGAGGCTGGCCTGGCTTGTAGTGGGTACCAAGGGGTACTAACACTCTGTACCAGGTCCAGTTATCCCTTGTTAGTGTAGAAGAGGTGTTTCTAGCAGCTTAGGCTGATAGAAGGTAGCTATAGAAGAGCAGCTTAGGCTGAACTAGGAGATATGCAAAGCTCCTACTATACCACTGGTGTCATACGCACAATATCATAAGAAAACACAATACACAGATATATTAAAAATAAAGGTACTTTATTTTTATGACAATATGCCAAAAGTATCTCAGTGAGTACCCTCAGTATGAGGATGCCAAATATACACAAGATATATGTACACAATACCAAAATTATGCAGTAATAGCAAAAGGAAGTAATGCAAGCAGTGTAAATTTACAATGGTAGGTCGCTCCCCCTGCCGCTGCAGCTCCACCAGCCCAGGCTCCTGAGACCTCCTAGCAAGCCCAGCAAACTCACAGTAAGTACCCCCCCTTCGCCCAGCCCCTCGCCCTACCCCGCGCTACTCACCTCCTCTCCTGCTTCTTTTTCTTCTTCTCTGTTCTTCCTCTGTGCTCTTCTTCTGTAGTCTTCATCTGTACTCTTCTTTCTCTCCTGCTCCCCGTCTTCTGTCTTCATCTGTGTTCTTCTTCTGTGTGCTTCTCTCTCTCTCCTTTGCAACACGACCTGCGTGTGCTTTCTTCTTCTCTGTCCCTCTTCTTGGCTCTTCCCTCTGCTGCTCGTCGCTCCTCTTCTTCTTTACCTTCCTCTGTATTCTTCTGTCTTCTGCGCTCCTCTTCTTCTTTACCTTCTTCTGTATTCTTCTGTCTTCTGATCTTCGGCTCCTCTTCTGCTCCTCTTCTTCTTTTACCTGCTTCTTGGTTCTTCCCACACCTGTCCTCCTGCTCCTGTCTCGTCTCTCTGACCTCCCTCACTCGCCTCCCCATCTGTACCACCCCTATCTACCTATCTACCTATCTCTCTATCTTTCCCCCCCACTCGCCACCTCCTCTGTAACCCGCCCTATCTTCCTATCCTTTCACTCTACCTCTCACCCTCACTCACCTCCACCTCTACAACCCCCCTCCCCTATCTTCCTAACATTCCTCCTAACTCTTTTCCCAAACTCTTCCTAAACTCACACCCCACTACCCTTAACCCCCCACCCCCATCTCTTCTCCCCTCTACCTGTCCCCCCTCCCTCCGCTTTCCCGCGCCACCTCCTGCATGCCCCCAGCCCCCCAGCTCCCATTCGTTGCCCCACTCCCGTCCCCGCCCCCAGCTGACCCCTCCCCTCCTCCTCCCTCTTATGGCGGCACGCCAAAGGCAAGCCCGTCTGCGCCCGTCTGCGCCTGGCCCGTGCCCAGCGCCACGACCCCTGGCCCTCAGCACTCCCAAACCCTGCTGCACCGCTACGACCCCATCACCCTCCACGCCCTCAACCCAGGACGCTCCAACACCTGCTTCCAAGCTACCCCGAAACGGACCCACGGACCCTTCGCATGTCACACCTGCAAACTTACCTTCCACCATGAAACTAACACGACCACCAGCCCACGCGCCATCAACCACCTCAAATGCATCCTGATCAACGCTCGATCCGTCCACAAGCACGCTGTTGAACTCTGGGACCTCCTGGACTCCACCGCACCAGACCTCGCCTTCATCACTGAGACCTGGATGAACGCCTCTTCGGCCCCCGACATCGCCATAGCCATCCCCGAAGGATACAAGATTTCCAGGAAAGACTGCACCGACCAAGTAGGAGGAGGAATCGCCATCGTCTTCAAAGACTCCATCAGCGTCACCACCTCCACCTCCACCGAAGACACCCCCCTCGCCGCCGAGCACCTGCACTTGCAGATCCGCACAGACCCCAGGACCACCCTCAGAGGATACCTCATCTACCCCCCCCCAGACCGCGCGTCCTCTTCAGCGACTCCATCACCGACTTCATCTCCCCGCACGCCCTCGCCAGACTACATCCTCCTCGGCGACCTCAACTTCCATCTGGAACAGAACAACGACCCCAACACCACCGCCCTGCTCGCCAACCTCGCCAACCTCGGCCTCAAGCAACTGGTGAACACCCCCACCCACATCGCCGGACACACGCTTGACCCCATCTTCTCCGCCAGCAAACACGTTTCCTTCAGCCACGCCTCCGCTTTACACTGGACCGACCACAATTGTGTCCACTTCACCTTCCGACGCGAGACCCGCCACCTCCGCAATCAACCCATCCTTCGTCGACAGTGGAACAAAATCCCCGAAGAACAGCTTTTCTCCATGCTCATCGACAACCAACCCATCTTCGCTGCCGACCCCAACGACGCAGCCCTCAGCCTCACGAACTGGATCACCAACTGCGCAGACAACCTCGCTCCCCTCAGATGCCTTCCAAGACAGTCCAACACCAAAAAACCTCTCTGGTTCTCTGACGCCCTTAAGGAATCAAAGAAAACCTGTCGCGCCCTCGAAAAAGCCTGGCGTAAGGACCACTCCGCAGACAACATGACCGCCCTCAAGAACGCTACCCGCGAACACCACCACCTGATCCGCGCAGCCAAAAGGAATTTCTTCACAGACAGACAGGACAAAAACAGCCACAACAGCAGAGAACTCTTCAGCATCGTAAAAGAGTTCTCCAACCCCAACGCCAACGCCATCACGCCCTCACAAGACCCGTGCAAATCCCTCCCCACCTTCTTCCATCGTAAGATTACCGACCTACACGACAGCTTCGGACACCAGACCCAGCTGACCAACACTGAACCCACACCCCCAGCCATCACCCTCAACGCCTGGACCCACATCAACACTGAAGAGACCAAAACCACCATGAACTCAATCCACTCAGGTGCACCCTCGGACCCCTGCCCACACTTCATCTTCAATAAAGCTGACAACATCATCGCCCCGCACCTCCGGACCATCATCAACTCCTCGTTTTCGTCTGCTACCTTCCCCAAAAGCTGGAAACACGCTGACTCTTCAGTCCAAGTTTGGTGGAGGTAAGTCCTTCCTCCCCACGCTAGACTGCATTGCTGGGTACCGCATGATTTGCAGCTGATCCGGCTCCTGTGCACTCTTCCAGGATTTCCTTCGTGCACAGCCAAGCCTGGGTCCCCGACACCACTCTAACCTGCAGTGCACAACCTTCTGAGTTGTCCTCCGGCGTCGTGGGACTCCCTTTTCTGACTTCGGGTGGACTCCGGTTCACTCCTCTTCTAAGTGCCTGTTCCGGTACTTCTGCGGGTGATGCCTGCTTCTGTGAGGGTTCCCTGACTTGCTGGGTGCCCCCTCTGTCTCCTCATCCAAGTGGCAACATCCTGGTCCCTCCTGGGCCACAGCAGCATCCAAATAGCCTAATCACTACCCTTGCAGCTAGCAAGGCTTGTTTGCGGTCTCTCTGCGTGGGAACACCTCTGCAAGCTTCATCACGACGTGGGACATCCATCTTCCAAAGGGGAAGTTCCTAGTCCTTTTCGTTCTTGCAAAACACCAAGCTTCTTCCATCCGGTGCAGCTCCTTTGCACCCTCAGCTGGCATTTCCTGGGCATCTGCCCACTCTCAACACTGTTGCGACTCTTGGACTTGGTCCCCTTGTTTCACAGATACTCAGGTCCAGAAATCCACTGTTGTTGCTTTGCTGGTGTTGGTTTTCCTTGCAGAATCCCCCTATCACAACTTCTGTGCTCTCTGGGGGTTGTAGGTGCACTTCACACCTACCTTATAGGGTCTTGGGGTGGGCTATTTTTCTAACCCTCACTGTTTTCTTACAGTCCCAGCGACCCTCTACAAGCTCACATAGGTTTGGGGTCCATTCGTGGTTCGCATTCCACTTTTGGAGTATATGGTTTGTGTTGCCCCTATACCTATGTGCGCCTATTGCAATCTATTGTAACTCTACACTGCTTGCATTACTTCCTTTTACTATTACTGCATATTTTTGGTATTGTTTCCAGTTATCTTGTTTATATTTGGCATCCTCATACTGAGGGTACTCACTGAGATACTTTTGGCATATTGTCATAAAAATTTTTTTTTAGTATATCTGTGTATTGTGTTTTCTTATGATATTGTGCATATGACACCAGTGGTATAGTAGGAGCTTTGCATGTCTCCTAGTTCAGCCTAAGCTGCTCTGCTATAGCTACCTTCTATCAGCCTAAGCTGCTAGAAACACCTCTACTACATGAATGAGCGATAACTGGACCTGGTACAGAGTGTAAGTACCCCTTGGTACCCACTACAAGCCAGCCCAGCCTCCTACACATAGCCATGTTCGGAGTTACAATTGTGACGCTATACATAGGTAGTGACCTATGTATAGTGCACGTGTGTAATGGTGTCCCCGCACTCACAAAGTCCGGGGAATTTGCCCTGAGCGATGTGGGGGCACCTTGGCTAGTGCCAGGGTGCCCACACAATAAGTAACTTTGCACCCAACCTTCACCAGGTGAAGGTTAGACATATAGGTGACTTATAAGTTACTTAAGTGTGGTGGTAAATGGCTGTGAAATAACATGGACATTATTTCACTCAGGCTGCACTGGCAGGCCTGTGTAAGAATTGTCAGAGCTCCCTATGGGTGGCAAAAGAAATGCTGCAGCCCATAGGGATCTCCTTTAACCCCAATACCCTGGGTACCTCAGTACCATATACTAGGGAATTATATGGGTTTTCCAGTATGCAAATGTAAATTGGTGAAATTGGTCACTAGTCTGTTAGTGACAAATTTGGAAAGCAGAGAGAACATTACCACTGAGGTTCTGGTTAGCAGACCCTCAGTGAGACAGTTAGTCATCACACAGGGAACACATACAGGGGGCATGCGTATGAGCACTGGGGCCCTGCCTGGCAGGGTACCAGTGACACATAGACTAAAACAACATATATACAGTGAAATATGGGGGTAACATTCTAGGCAAGATGGTACTTTCCTACACAACCCCCCCAAACGAAGTACAATAAGAATAGCCATGACCTGATGAGTCTTCATTCTCTAAGTGAAAATATCTGGAGAGTCCATCTGCATTGGAGTGGGTAATCCCAGGTCTATGTTCCCCTGTATAGTCCATTCCCTGTGGAGATATGGACCACCTCAACAATTTAGGATTTTCACCTTTCATTTGTTTTAGCCAAAGTAGAGGTTTGTGGTCTGTCTGAACACTAAAGGTATGGCCTCGACTTTTTCAGTGCCCAGACCACAGCAAATGCCTCCCTCTCAATGGCAGACCAACGCTTTTCTCTAGGGGTCAACCTTCTGCTGATAAAAGCAACTGGTTGATCCTGGCCCTCAGAATTCAGTTGTGATAAGACTGCCCCTACCCCTAATTCAGATGCATCAGTTTGAACAATTAATTTCTTGGAGTAACATGGGATTTTTAGTAGAGGTGCAGTGCAAATGGCCTGTTTGAGCTCCTCAAAAGCTTTCTGACAGCTAGCTGTCCACAATACCTTTTTAGGCATCTTCTTGCTAGTGAGATCATTAAGTGGGGCTGCAATGGAGCCATAGTTTTTAATGTATCTCCTGTAATACCCAGTGAGGCCTAGGAAGGCTCTCACCTGGGACTGTGTTGTAGGGGGAACCCAATCCATGATTGTTTGGAGTTTCCCCTGAAGTGGTGCAATCTGTTCTCCACCTACCAGGTATCCCAGATAAACCAACTTTCCCTGCCCTATCTGGCACTTTGAAGCCTTGATAGTGAGGCCTGCCTTTTGCAGGGCCTCCAAAACTTTGCAAAGGTGGACCAGGTGATCATCCCAGGTGGAACTAAAGACAGCTATATCATCTAGATACGCTGCACTAAAAGCCTCTAACCCTTGCAGGACTGTATTCACCAACCTCTGAAAAGTGGCAGGTGCATTTTTCAAACCAAAGGGCATCACTGTAAATTGGTAGTGCCCTCCTATAGTTGAAAATGCAGTTTTAGGTTTACCATCCTCAACCAATTTGATCTGCCAATACTCTGCAGTCAAATCAAAGGTGCTTGGATACTTGGCAGATTCCAGTGTATCTATGAGCTCATCTGCCCTGGGTATAGGGTGAGCATCAGTTTTTGTTACCTGGCTGAGAACTCTGTAATCTGCACAAAACCTCATCTCCCTTTTTCCATCTTTTGAGTGAGGGTTTGGTACAAGCACCACAGGACTCGCCCATGGGCTTTCAGAAGGTTCAACCACTCCTAGATCAAGCATTTTCTGAACATCTTGCTTTATGCAGTCCCTGACATGGTCAGGCTACCTATAGATTTTACTATTGACAGGCATGCTGTCTCCAGTATCAATTGTGTGTTCGCACTAAGATTTGGTGACTGGCACAGTTGAAAAGAGTTCTGAAAACTGTCAAAGTAGATTTATGCAGTTGTCTGTTGTTCTGCAGTCAGAAAATCTGCTAAAACTACTCCCTCCACTAAAGCATTCTCTTCAGTGGAAGAGAAGAGATCAGGGAGAGGGTCACTCTCTTCTTCCTGTCCTTCATCTGTTGCCATGAGCAGAGTGAGATCAGCCCTGTCATAGTAGGGTTTTAGGCGGTTGACATGAATCACCATAAGGGGACTCCTGGCAGTGCCCAGGTCAATCAAGTAGGTGACCTCGCCCTTCTTTTCAATAATGAGATGGGGTCCACTCCATTTGTCCTGGAGTGCTCTTGGGGCTACAACCTCCAATACCCACCCCTTCTGTCCTGTTTGGTACTGAATCAGAACAGCCTTATGGTCATGCCATTGCTTCTGGAGCTCTTGGCTGAAGATTTTTACTGGCCTTTTTCATGTACTCAGCCATTCTGGATCTTAGGCCAAGTACATAGTCCACTATGTCCTGTTTGGGAGCTTTTAAGGTTGTTCCCAACCCTCCTTCACAAGTGTTAGTGGACCTCTTACAGGGTGCCCAAATAGGACTTCAAAGGGGCTGAAGCCCACTCCTTTCTGGGGTACCTCCCTGTAAGCATAAAGGAGGCAAGTTAACAGGACATCCCATCTCCTCCTGAGTTTTTCAGGGAGTCCCATTATCATTCCTTTGAGAGTTTTATTAAACCTCTCTACCAGTCCATTAGTCTGTGAATGATAAGGTGTGGTGAATTTGTATGTTACACCACATTCCTTCGACATAGCCTTCAAGTACGCTGACATAAAGTTCCTACCCCTGTCTGATACAACCTCTTTTGGGAAACCCACCATGGAAAAGATTCCCAGGAGGGCCTTTGCCACTGCAGGAGCTGTAGTGGTCCTTGGAGGAATTGCTTCAGGATATCTTGTGGCATGGTCCACAACCACCAAGATAAACCTATTGCCTGAAGCAGTAGGAGGGTCAAGGGGGCCAACTATGTCAATCCTACCCTTTCAAAGGGAACCACAACCACCGGTAGTGGGATAAAGGGAGCCTTTGGTGTGCCACCATTCTTACCACTGGCTTGGCAGGTCACACAAGACTTACAAAAATCTTTTGTGTCCTCTGACATCCTAGGCCAGTGAAACAAGGGGTCAAGCCTTTCCCATGTTTTGATCTGGCCCAAATGCCGAGCCAAAGTAATGTCATGTGCCAGAGTTAGGAGGAACTCTCTGTACTATAAGGGAATGACCAATCTCCTGGCTGCTCCAGGTTTTGGGTTCCTTGCCTCGTGTACAAGAGGTTGTCCTCCCAGTAAACTCTATGTGAGTCACTGATGTCCCCATTTTGCTGCTTCCCAGCTTGCTGTCTGAGACCCTCTAATGTGGGACAGGATTGTTGTGCCACACTCAGCTTTTCCCTGGCAGGCCCCCCTACAGCCAAAAGCTCAGCAGTGTCTGCTGCCAGCTCCTCTGATGAAGGTTCTGTACAGGGAGGAAATTCTTCTTCCTCAGAAGGAGAATCATCTTTAGAGGGAGGGATAGTGGGTAGGGATTTACCCTTGCTACCCCTAGCTTTAGGGAGCACTTGGTCCATTGTTCCAGGATCCAAGTCACCCGTCCTTTTTGCTTTTGGGCCTGAGCCCTTGTCAAAGCAAACATATGCCAAGGAATGTGCAGCATTGCTGCATGATGTAGGAGGCTGGCCTGGCTTGTAGTGGGTACCAGAGGTACTTACGCCTTGTGCCAGGTCCGGTTATCCCTTATTAGTGTAGAACAGGTGTTTCTAGCAGCTTAGGCTGATAGAAGGTCGCTATGGCAAAGCAGCTTAGGCTGAACTAGGAGACATGTAAAGGTCCTACTATACCACTGGTGTCATATGCACAATATCATAAGAAAACACAATGCACAGATATACTACAAATAAAGGTACTTTATTTTTATGACAATATGCCAAAAGTATCTGAGTGAGTACCCTCAGTATGAGGATGAGAAATATACACAAGATATATGTACACAAACCAAAATTATGCAAGTAATAGCAAAAGGAAGTAATGCAAGCAATGTAAAGTTACAGTAGATTGCAATATGAGCACATAGGTATAGGGGCAACACAAACCATACACTCCAAAAGTGGAATGCGAACCACAAATGGACCCCAAACCTATGTGAGCTTGTAGAGGGTCGCTGGGACTGTAAGAAAACAGTGAGGGTTAGAAAAATAGCCCACCCCAAGACCCTGAAAAGTAGGTGTAAAGTGCATCTAAGTTCCCTAGAAAGCACAGAAGTTGTGATAGGGGGATTCTGCAAGGAAAACCAACACCAGCAATGCAACAACAGTGGATTTCCGGACCTGAGTACCTGTAAAACAAGGGGACCAAGTCCAAGAGTTGCGACAGTGTCGAGAGTGGGCAGGAGCCCAGGAAATGCCAGCTGGGGGTGCAAGAAAGTTGCCACCGGATGGAAGAAGCTTTGTGTTTTGTAAGAACGAAGAGGACTAGGAACTTCCCCTTTGGTGATGGATGTCCCACGTCGTGAAGAAGCTTGCAGGGGTGTTCCCATGCGGAAAGACCACAAACAAGCCTTGCTAGCTGCATGGGTCGCGGTTAGGGTTTATGGATGCTTCTGTAGCCCATGAGGGACCAGGATGTCGCTACTTGGATGAGGAAACAGAGGGGGTGCCCAGCAAGTCAGGGAGCCCTCACAGAAGCAGGCAGCACCCGCAGAAGTACCTGAACAGGCACTTGGAAAAAGAGTGAACCAGAGTCCACGCGAAGTCACAAAAGGGAGTCCCACGACACCGGAGGTTAGAGTGTCGGGACTCAGGCTTGGATGTGCACAAAGGAAATCCTGGAAGAGTGCAGAGGAGCCGGAGCAGCTGCAAATCACGCGGTACCCAGCAATGCAGTATAGAGTGGGGAGGCAAGGACTTACCTCCACCAAACTTGGACTGAAGAGTCACTGGACTGTGGGAGTCACTTGGATAGAGTTTCTGAGTTCCAGGGACCATGCTCGTCGTGCTGAGAGGGGACCCAGAGGACCAGTGATGCAGTCTTTTGTTGCCTGCGGTTGCAGGGGGAAGTTTCCATCGACCCACAGGAGATTTCTTCGTAGCTCCTGGTGCAAGAAGGAGGCAGGCTACTCCCAGAGCATGCACCACCTGGAAACAGTTGAGAAAGCCGGCGGATGAAGCGATACAAGGTTGCTAGTAGTAGTCTTGCTACCTCGTTGCGGTTTTGCAGGCGTCCTGAGCAGTCAGCGGTCGATCCTTTGGCAGAAGGTGAAGAGGGAGATGCAGAGGAACTCTGGGGAGCTCTTGCATTCGTTATCTGGTGAGATCCCCAAAGCAGAAACCCTAAATAGCCAGAAAAGGAGGTTTGGCTACCTAGGAAGGAGGATTGGCTACCAAGAGAGGTAAGAGCCTATCAGAAGGAGCCTCTGACGTCACCAGCTGGCACTGGCCACTCAGAGCAGTCCAGTGTGCCACAAACACCTCTGTTTCCAAGATGGCAGAGGTCTGGGACACACTGGAGGAGCTCTGGGCACCTCCCCTGGGAGGTGCAGGTCAGGGGAGTGGTCACTCCCTTTTCCTTTGTACAGTTTCGCACCAGAGCAGGGCTGTGGGATCCCTGAACCGGTGTGGACTGGTTTATGCAGAGATGGGCACCATCTGTGCCCATCAAAGCATTTCCAGAGGCTGGGGGAGGCTACTCCTCCCCAGCCTTCACACCTATTTCCAAGGGGAGAGGGTGTTACACCGTCTCTCAGAGGAAGTCCTTTGTTCTGCCTTCCTGGGCCAGGGCTGCCTGGACCCCAGGAGGGCAGAAACCTGTCTGAGGGGTTGGCAGCAGCAGCAGCTGCAGTGGAAACCCCGGAAAGGCAGTTTGGCATTACCCAGGTTCTGTGCTAGAGACCCTTGGGATCATGGAATTTTCTCCCCAATGCCAGAATGGCATTGGGGTGACAATTCCATGATCTTAGATATGTTACCATGGCCATTTTTAGAGTTACCATTGTGACGCTATACAAAGGTAGTGACGTATGTATAGTGCACACGTGTAATGGTGTCCCCGCATTCATAAAGTCCGGGGAATTTGCCATGAATGATGTGGGGGCACCTTGGCTAGTGCCAGGGTGCCCACACACTAAGTAACTTTGCACCCAATCTTCACCAGGTGAAGGTTAGATATATAGGTGACTTATAAGTTACTTAAGTGTGGTGGTAAATGGCTGTGAAATAACGTGGACGTTATTTCACTCAGGCTGCACTGGCAGGCCTGTGTAAGAATTGTCAGATCTCCCTATGGGTGGCAAAAGAAATGCTGCAGCCCATAGGGATCTCCTGGAACTCCAATACCCTGGGTACCTCAGTACCATATACTAGGGAATTATATGGGTGTACCAGTATGCCAATGTAAATTGGTGAAATTGGTCACTAGCCTGTTAGTGACACATTTGGAAAGCAGGGAGAGCATAACCACTGAGGTTCTGGTTAGCAGAGCCTCAGTGAGACAGTTAGTCATCACACAGGGAACACATACATGGCACATACTTATGAGCACTGGGGCCCTGCCTGGCAGGGTCCCAGTGACACATAGACTAAAACAATATATATACAGAGAAATATGGGGGTAACATGCCAGGCAAGATGGTACTTTCCTACATGGACTATATGACCTTCAGGGACAGCTACTGTCATGAAGAGCGACTGTAAACCACCCTAAGCTTAACCTCTCATTTCGTCTAACTTTGGTGAAATATTTAGGGGCAGATTTAAGAAATGTGGTGCTGCACCAAGTGTAGCGCCACATTACTTGCGCCCCTTAGTGCCCCACTACTGCCATCATGTGTGCGCCGTATTTCAAATACGGTACACCATGGCCCAGGGTAGGGGGCAATAGCATTAGAATTTCTGACACTATTGATGTACTGTTCAGGGTTAGTGCCAAAATTGCGGTGCTAACCCTGAGCAGTAGATAGGGGCCCATTATAAATAATGGTGTGCCCCCTTTTAACGCCTGCTCTGAGCAAGTGTTCAATATGTCAAAATAAATTATGCAAAGAAATCTTTTAGATTTCTTTGCGCAATTTTTTTGGCCCCCTGAATAGGGGAACGCTCCCTTTGCATTCATTGTGCATAGTGCAGCAATAATGTGGCGCCAGGGGTTACTTCGTAAAGCTGGTGTTGCGTTTTTGACCATCTAACTCCACATTAGAGTAAAATAAATGAGCTAATGTGTTGCTAGATGGCTCAAGGCCCTCTTAAATCTGGGCCTTAGCGTTAGTAAAGGATCCGAATATCCTATCTGTCATGGTACTGTAAGCACAATTTCCCAATTAAAAAAAATAAATGCCTTTCTCTTTTAAAACTTTACTAGTAAGCTGAGATGACACCCACGTTACCAAGGTATTTTTTTAGTACAATTTCATTCTTCTTAGACAAAGGCAAATATTTTATAGAATCAATATCTGTAGAAGGAATACTTTTAAGGGCTTTTAAGGGCTGGTATTACATGTAGGAGTTTTAAACTATTTCCACGGTTAAGTATTTTGTGCGACCCCGCCTGGTCTGATATTCTGGTACAAATATTATTTGATTATCGCTGGTGAAGAGTCTGTGGTAAGAATCCCTTTTGTTACATCCAGTTTTGTATCAAAAACTGGACCACCGATGTCATTAATTGGGGATGAGGGGCTAGGCCCCAAGTGTAACCTCCACTGGAAGCTCAGATCCAGACGATCATCTGATCTATTCATCCATTTAACATCATGAGTGAACCTTACATAAGCATCCTCTCCCTGCAGCCTTTGCACAGCAATATTTACTTTTTCGATACCAGGACAGCCTCCCTTGCTCTCAGTTTCCTGAGATTTGTCTGCACATGGTACAAAAGCACCTTCAGTAGCCATCACATTAGCTCCCATTCCTTGCACAGTAAGGCTCCCGCTTCCAGGCCCTTGGATACCGCCCACCCTTCCTTCCTCCAACCTTTGTTTTATTTGGGTAGGACATGACTCTGGGCTCACATGTGCCCGATCCATAACGTTGGAGGGACTATGATGCTCCTTAGATACAGGAGCCCCCGAGAGAGAGCTGATTCCTCATTAGTTTCATAGCAGCCCTGTCCACCTTGATGAGCACTAGAGAGCGGAAACAGCTTTGTGCTCAAAGAGCTACTCTTTTCATGTTGGTTTTGCTTAGGACTCTCTCTGGCCCCATTCCTGGGATCGGAGGTATCTATTGAATGTACACAGGCGTCAATATTAGCAACTCAAGCACCCTTTATTTTATTTCTAGCTTTACATTGTTTTTTTCCTTTGTCTTTTACTAATTTGATCATCCAGTTGTTTAAGTAGTTCTGGGGGTTGAACTTGACTTTGATCTAAAAGCTTCTTTTCAGTTGAAATTCCAAATGTACACCCATATTTAGGAAGAGTTAGTGGTGTGTTTCTGTTATTATTTTTGATGCAAAAGCGGAGCTAACCCATTGCAATATTTATAAAGTGGTGGTGGAGCAGTCTAGCTCCACTTTTCCTTGGCTTGCATCATTTTTTAGGAGAACTGCTTTACCTTGCGTCATTTTATGACAATAATATGCAAGGGAGGCGTTCCCTGTTAGCACCATCTTTATGAACCAGGTGCCTAGAAAAAATGGTGCTAACATTGGCTTGCGTCACAAATCTAACGCCTGGTCAGACCAGATGTTAAAGTGAAGTTAAGCATAGTTATAAAGGGAAAGACAGTGCAAACACATTGGAGTTCGCCATGGTGTCACTATTTTGGGCACCTAGAGGCCCACCCCCAGCATCACCACCATACACACCAGAGAGGCACTGCAAGTGGAGGGAGCCCATCCTCCATAAGTAGACATCCTTGACTGTAGTGTGCCACATGGTGCCTCATACATAGGCCCCCTGGCTGGAACTGGTGCTGTTGGGGCTGTCATGGGGATACTGGTCCCCTGCATTGGACATTGTTGTTGTTGTACTGTCTCCTGTCTATTCTTGGACGGGTGTCATTTTCGGCTGCTGGTGCGACTGAAATATGACACTATGCTGACTATCAACAGACTTTTTGCAGTTATTCAGTCTACTGTCATTTTTCACCCACTAGAGCCATTTTTTGTATTGCCCTCCGGCTACAATTATTTTTTATGACACTAGCCATTTCTCAGTGCCATGATGCGTCACTTAATAAAAATGGTGCAGCGAAACATTGTTATGGAGCATTGACTATTTTGACGCACAACTGCGCTAGCGGCATTTAGATTGATTCTAAGACTTGCTTGTAAAAGTTCCCTCATTGGCTATCTGTGGAAAAATAGATTCTTTTAAAATCCCTAACGCTGTGTATAGAGCAATTCATCAAACTGGTCCGAAAGTTCTCTAAGATTGCATTGTTCCCTATATTCCCCAGATAATGCTGACATCTGCCAATAACAAATTTTAGAGGTCCTGATGTGTAGGCTTTAAACCAAGGGTGGAAGTTACGTATCTGTTCTTGGGCAAAGACAGGAAGAATCTTCCACTCACAAGCTTCCTAAAACCTGGCTTGTTATTTTATATGTTCATTTTTCTTCATTTATTTGTTGGGACAGGCCTCCTAACAAAATAAAAATCTCACTCCAGATTAGGAAAAATAAACTAACTTTAATGAACAAATGGACACCAAAGTGACAAACATTGGATGTAGGGTATCAGAGATATGGTTTTAAGGTTTTCTGACTCAAAAAAATGCAAAGTGCCAATCATAGTTAGCTGGTCCTGCTAGACCGGGACAAAGTCAAACGTTAAGGTACAGGGACCAGCTTTGTTTTAGTGGAAAGTTTAACTTCTGATATAGCCATTTTTCTTGAGTAACATCCTTGTCAGTGGGTCTAGAAGCAGGCTGGATCCAAAGAGGATGGTGCGTGGCTGAAGTCGCTGAGCTTGGTCAGAGCCTCAGCTCTAGTGAGTACTTCGAGGCTTTGATTGCAAATGGTGGCAAAACTACGAGCAGGTGAATTCTAAAGTCGCAGCCTAGGTAGATATTGTCACCATTGGGGTGTTGCTTAGCCTTGGTCCTTTTGAAGTCCTTTACTCTCCGACTTTGAAACATTTCTGGAAGTCATGATTCTTTTAGTAGGGTAAACCAGCAAGTTGAGTCTGACTGACAGTGATTTTGCCTCTGCACTGTCCAGTCTTGCAATTTTGAATGGGGGAAAGAGCACACCCTAACACCAGCCAAGGTTCTAAGACATTTTTGGAGCCATTTTGTAGTAAGGACTCAATCTCCCAGAAGCCAACAGCAGGTCTGAGGGAAATACATATGTGTAAGAAATTGGGTTGCTAGTTGAGAGTGATGAGAGTTCTACTCAAGTAATTAATTCACTCTTTCTAAGTGTCCAGTGGCCATTTGAGGATTCTGACCAGATGCATTCTGGGAGTCCCAACTTCCAAGGAGCAACTCAGAGCTTCTGGAACCTTGGCTCAAACTGTGGACACTTCAAGGACACAGAAAAAGACCTCTGGAAGAAGATCCAGAAGTTTGGAGACGTTTGGAGCAACTCCATAAGTTGAAGAGGTGCATTGTGAGAGACGCACACCAGAGCCTCTGAACCCTTGGCTTATGCTGTGGACCACTTTCCTGAATCAAACACTTCTGATAGTAAGTGTGACAGTGTTACCTCATGGGTGGCCTGAACTCTGGACTTTGTTCCTTTCCAGTGTGACCTTTTTAACCCTTTGAGCGCTAATTGCTTCTACCTGCTAGAAAGTATTAATTCTTCAAAATTTCATATCTCCGGTTCCCCTTTTCCGATTTTATTTGTTTTGGTGTCATTTTAAAGATAACAATATAATCTATTTGTATAAATAGATTTTTGTTTTTTAAACAGTTTCCTGTGTTTTATTTAATTATTGTTTTGTGATATTTGAATGCTTTACACTTTGTCTCCTAAGTTAAGCCTTGTCGCTCATTGCCAAGCTACCAAGGGTTGAGCTAGGTTTAATTTACTGAGACCTGACTGGACCTAAGTGGAGGTTAGTGGCCTGTTGCTAAGTGTAGGTACTTACCTGCCCTTACCAATAACCCATTTTCCAACATTTTTGGTGGCAGCGGTGGGATCCTGTACTTGTGTTCAGTATCACATTACAGTTTTAAGTAAAACAAATAAAAAATCCTTTAAATTGTCCTAGTCAAAAAAAAATAATAATAATAATTTGGATTGAGTTCAATTATTGAATTTTTGCGATTTTTCTAAATTCTTGTTTCCAATTTTTGCAAAAGGTTTTTGTTGACACAAAACTAGGGAACAATGGAGCTTGATCTGGCTAGCCTACCACACTGACAGTAGTCCAGCTTAGTGGGTTGTGTGCTGTAAGGGGGTTTCCTGAAACCACTGACCTCAGGAAGCATGTCCTGATGAAATCCCTGACAGCATGGGCTGAAGCCAAAGAAGTAGGCCCAGAGGAAGCTCCAGAGGAGGAAGAGGCAGGGGAGGATGCTAGCTCCAACCACTCAGTGGAGGGAGGGCATCTGAGCCTAAGCGAGGATGAAGAAGATCGGTCCTCACTACACACAGTCACTAGGGTCATACCCAAAGCTTGTTGGGGGCAGGGGGTCCCTTCAGGAGGAGAGAACTTGTCCCTCAGGGAAAGAGAGCTGGAGGCCCAGCTAGCATTTATAGCTTTGGAGGCAGAGAAGCTGGCCATAGAAAAGAAAAAGTGGGCAAGGGAAGAGAAAAAAGATGGTGGCAGTGACAGAGAAGCTGAGGTGTCCATGGGTGGGGGGCTTTGCCCCAGATTACCAAAGGGGGTGGTTCCTGCCTATGTAGCGGGGGATGACATAGATAAGTGGTTGGGGGCCTTGGAGAGGGCCCTCCAGATGAGGAGAGTTAAGCCTCAGTACTGGGGTTCACTTCTTTTGGCGTTGGTCCCCAACTCTGGGAGGGATAGGCTCCTAATTCTGAAGGGGAAGGAGGCAGATTCATACCCCAGTATGAAGAGATGCTTAACTAAAAAGTTTGGTCTGACACCAGAGCAGTATAGGATGAAGTTCAGGGACACCCAGAAGGTTGATACTGAGTATTGGGTTGACATTGTAGACACCTCACTTAAGGAACTAGAGGGGTGGATTCATGGTAACAAGGTAAATACTTATGAGGGGTTATGCAATCTGATCATGAGAGAGCACATCTTGAACAATTGTATCCAAGAAAGGTTACGCCAGCATCTAGTGGACTCTAGAGCTGGGGGAGGCAGATGATGAGTGTTTGAGAGCCAGAGTGGTTGTCAAGTCCCAGGGGGGAGACTCCAAGAAGGGGGGGGGGGGGCAGGTCCCCAAAAAACCTAAGGAGGGAGGTGGTAAGTGTAGGAGGCTGGACTGGCTTGTAGTGAGTACCAAGGGGTACTTGCACCTTGCACCAGGCCCAGTTATCTCTTATTAGTGTATAGGGTGTCTAGCAGCTTAGGCTGATAGATAATGGTAGCTTAGCAGAGCAGCTTAGGCTGAACTAGGAGACGTGTGAAGCTACTACAGTACCACCTAGTGTCATATGCACAATATCACAAGAAAACACAATACACAGTTATACTAAAAATAAAGGTACTTTATTTTTATGATAATATGCCAAAGTATCTTAGAGTGTACCCTCAGTGAGAGGATAGGAAATATACACAAGATATATATACACAATAGCAAAAATATGAAGTATAGTCTTAGAAAACAGTGCAAACAATGTATAGTTACAATAGGATGCAATGGGGAAACATAGGGATAGGGGCAACACAAACCATATACTCCAAAAGTGGAATGCGAACCACGAATGGACCCCAAACCTATGTGACCTTGTAGAGGGTCGCTGGGACTATTAGAAAATAGTGAGAGTTAGAAAAATAACCCTCCCCAAGATCCTGAAAAGTGAGTGCAAAGTGCACTAAAGTTCCCCTAAGGACAAAGAAGTCGTGTTAGAGGAATAATGCAGGAAAGACACAAACCAACAATGCAACAACTGTGGATTTCCAATCTAGGGTACCTGTGGAACAAGGGGACCAAGTCCAAAAGTCACAAGCAAGTCGGAGATGGGCAGATGCCCAGGAAATGCCAGCTGCGGGTGCAAAGAAGCTTCTACTGGACAGAAGAAGCTGAGGTTTCTGCAGGAACAAAAAGGGCTAGAGACTTCCCCTTTGGTGGACGGATCCGTCTCGCCGTGGAGAGTTGTGCAGGAGTGTTTTCCCGCCAAAAGAACGCCAACAAGCCTAGCTAGCTGCAAATCGTGTGGTTAGTGTTTTTGGACGCTGCTGTGGCCCTGGAGGGACCAGGAGGTTGCAAATTGGACCAGAAGAGAGAGGGGACGTCGTGCAAGACAAGGAGCCCTCTCAGCAGCAGGTAGCACCCGGAGAAATGCCAGAAACAGGCACTACGAGGATGCGTGAAACGGTGCTTACCCGAAGTCGCACAAAGAAGTCCCACGTCGCCGGAGAACAACTTAGGAGGTCGTACAATGCAGGTTAGAGTGCTGTGGACCCAGGCTGGACTGTGCACAAAGGATTTCCGCCGGAAGTGCACGGAGGCCGGAGTAGCTGCAAAAGTCGCGGTTACCAGCAATGCAGTCTAGCGAGGTGAGGCAAGGACTTACCTCCACCAAACTTGGACTGAAGAGTCACTGGACTGTGGGGGCCACTTGGACAGAGTTGCTGGATTCGAGGGACCTCGCTCGTCGTGCTGAGAGGAGACCCAAGGGACCGGTAATGCAGCTTTTTGGTGCCTGCGGTTGCAGGGGGAAGATTCCGTCGACCCACGGGAGATTTCTTCGGAGCTTCTGGTGCAGAGAGGAGGCAGACTACCCCCACAGCATGCACAAACAGGAAAACAGTCGAGAAGGCGGCAGGATCAGCGTTACAGAGTTGCAGTAGTCGTCTTTGCTACTTTGTTGCAGTGTTGCAGGCTTCCAGCGCGGCCAGCAGTCGATTCCTTGGCAGAAGGTGAAGAGAGAGATGCAGAGGAACTCGGCTGAGCTCTTGAATTCGTTATCTAAAGTTTCCCCAGAGACAGAGACCCTAAATAGCCAGAAAAGAGGGTTTGGCTACCTAGGAGAGAGGATAGGCTAGCAACACCTGAAGGAGCCTATCACAAGGAGTCTCTGACGTCACCTGGTGGCACTGGCCACTCAGAGCAGTCCAGTGTGCCAGCAGGACCTCTGTTTCCAAGATGGCAGAGGTCTGGAGCACACTGGAGGAGCTCTGTACACCTCCCAGGGGAGGTGCAGGTCAGGGGAGTGGTCACTCCCCTTTCCTTTGTCCAGTTTCGCGCCAGAGCAGGGCTAAGGGGTCCCCTGAACCAGTGTAGACTGGCTTATGCAGAATTGGGCACATCTGTGCCCAAGAAAGCATTTCCAGAGGCTGGGGGAGGCTACTCCTCCCCTGCCTTCACACCATTTTCCAAAGGGAGAGGGTGTCACACCCTCTCTCAGAGGAAGTTCTTTGTTCTGCCATCCTGGGCCAGGCCTGGCTGGACCCCAGGAGGGCATATGCCTGTCTGAGGGGTTGGCAGCAGCAGCAGCTGCAGTGAAACCCCAGGAAGGGCAGTTTGGCAGTACCAGGGTCTGTGCTACAGACCACTGGGATCATGGGATTGTGCCAACTATGCCAGGATGGCATAGAGGGGGCAATTCCATGATCATAGACATGTTACATGGCCATATTCGGAGTTACCATTGTGAAGCTACATATAGGTAGTGACCTATATGTAGTGCACGCGTGTAATGGTGTCCCCGCACTCACAAAGTTCAGGGAATTGGCTCTGAACAATGTGGGGGCACCTTGGCTAGTGCCAGGGTGCCCTCACACTAAGTAACTTTGCACCTAACCTTTACCAGGTAAAGGTTAGACATATAGGTGACTTATAAGTTACTTAAGTGCAGTGTAAAATGGCTGTGAAATAACGTGGACGTTATTTCACTCAGGCTGCAGTGTCAGGCCTGTGTAAGAATTGTCAGAGCTCCCTATGGGTGGCAAAAGAAATGCTGCAGCCCATAGGGATCTCCTGGAACCCCAATACCCTGGGTACCTCAGTACCATATACTAGGGAATTATAAGGGTGTTCCAGTAAGCCAATGTAAATTGGTAAAAATGGTCACTAGCCTGTTAGTGACAATTTGGAAAGAAATGAGAGAGCATAACCACTGAGGTTCTGATTAGCAGAGCCTCAGTGAGACAGTTAGTCACTACACAGGTAACACATTCAGGCACACTTATGAGCACTGGGGCCCTGGGTTACCAGGGTCCCAGTGACACATACAAGTAAAACAACATATATACAGTGAGAGATGGGGGTAACATGCCAGGCAAGATGGTACTTTCCTACACAACCCCCCCCCAAACGAAGGACAATAAGACTAGCCATGACCTGATGAGTCTTCATTGTCTAAGTGGAAATATCTGGAGAGTCCATCTACATTGGAGTGGCTACTCCCAGGTCTATGTTCCACTGTATAGTCCATTCCCTGTAGGGATATGGACCACCTCAACAATTTAGGATTTTCACCTTTCATTTGTTTTAGCCAAAATAGAGGTTTGTGGTCTGTCTGAACAATGAAGTGAGTGCCAAACAGGTATGGCCTCAACTACTTCAGAGCCCAGACCACAGCAAAGGCCTCCCTCTCAATGGCAGACCAACGCTTTTCTCTAGGGGTCAACCTCCTACTAATAAAAGCAACAGGTTGATCCTGGCCCTCAGAATTAAGTTGTGATAGGACTGCCCCTACTCCTATTTCAGATGCATCAGTTTGGACATAGAATTTTTTAGAGTAACAAGGGCTTTTCAGGACAGGTGCAGAGCACATGGCCTGCTTCAGCTCCTCAAAAGCTTTCTGAGAGTTTGCTGTCCATAATACCTTTTTAGGCATTTTTTTGGAAGTGAGGTCATTAAGAGGGGCTGCATTGGAGCCATAGTTCTTAATGAACCTCCTGTAATACCCAGTGAGGCCTAGGAAGGCTCTCACCTGAGTCTGTGTAGTAGGGGGAACCCAATCAATAATTGTTTGGATTTTCCCCTGTAGTGGTGCAATCTGTTCCCCACCAACAAGGTGTCCCAGATAAACCACCTTACCCTGCCCTATCTGGCACTTTGAAGCCTTGATAGTGAGGCCTGCCTTTTGCAGGGCCTCCGAAACTTTCCATAGGTGGACCAGGTGATCATCCCAGCTGGAGCTAAAGACAGCTATATCGTCCAAATATGCTGCACTGAAAGCTTCCAGCCCTTGCAGGACTGTGTTCACCAACCTCTGAAAAGTGGCAGGTGCATTTTTCAAACCAAAAGGCATTACAGTAAACTGGTAATGTCCTCCAATGGTTGAAAATGCAGTCTTAGGTTTAGCATCTTCTGACAATTTGATCTGCCAATACCCTGCAGTCAAATCAAAAGTGCTTAGATACTTGGCAGATGCCAGTGTATCTATGAGCTCATCTGCCCTGGGTATAGGGTGAGCATCAGTTTTGGTTACCAAGTTGAGACCTCTATAGTCTACACAAAACCGCATTTCCTTCTTTCCATCTTTGGAATGGGGTTTTGGTACAAGTACCACAGGAGAAGCCCATGGACTTTCAGAGTGCTAAACCACTCCTAGTTCTAACATTTTCTGCACCTCTTGCTTTATGCAGTCCCTGACATGGTCAGGCTGCCTAAAGATCTTACTTTTGACAGGTAAACTGTCTCCAGTATCTATAGTGTGCTCACACCAAGAAGTGGTACCTGGCACAGTAGAGAAGAGTTCAGAGAATTGATCTAGGAGATTTATGCAATGGTCTTTCTGCTCAGCAGTAAGACAATCAGCCAAAACTACACCTTCCACAAGAGCATCTTATTCTGTGGAAGAGAAGAGATCAGGTAGAGGATCACTGTCTTCTTCCTGTCCCTCATCTATTGCCATGAGCAGGGTGAGATCAGCCCTGTCATGGTAGGGTTTCAGGCGGTTTACATGGAGTACCCTAAGGGGACTCCTTGCAGTGCCTAAGTCAACTAAATAGGTGACTTCACCCTTTTTCTCAACAATTGTGTGGGGACCACTCCATTTATCTTGGAGTGCTCTTGGGGCCACAGGCTCCAAGACCCACACTTTCTGCCCTGGTTGGTACTGAACCAAAACAGCCTTCTGATCATGCCATTGCTTCTGGAGCTCTTTGCTGGCCTGAAGGTTTTTGCTGGCCTTTTTCATGTACTCAGCCATCCTTGATCTGAGGCCAAGTACATAATCCACAATATCCTGCTTAGGAGCTTTTAAAGGTTGTTCCCAACCCTCCTTTACAAGTGTGAGTGGACCCCTAACAGGGTGTCCAAAAAGAAGTTCAAAGGGGCTGAAGCCCACTCCTTTCTGGGGTACCTCCCTGTAGGCAAAAAGGAGGCATGGTAGAAGGATATCCCATCTCCTGCAGAGTTTTTCAGGGAGACCCATAATCATGCCTTTGAGAGTTTTATTAAATCTCTCCACCAGTCCATTTGTTTGTGGATGATAGGGTGTTGTGAACTTGTACGTTACACCACACTCCTTCCACATGGCCTTTAAGTTTGCAGACATGAAATTGCTTCCCCTGTCTGATACCACTTCCTTTGGGAAGCCCACCCTGGAAAATATTCCCAGGAGGGCCTTTGCCACTGCAGGTGCTGTAGTGGTCCTTAAAGGAATAGCTTCAGGATATCTTGTGGCATGGTCCACTACCACCAAGATAAACCTATTGCCTGAAGCAGTAGGAGGGTCAAGGGGGCCAACTATGTCAACCCCTACCCTTTCAAAGGGAACCCCAACCAAAGGCAGTGGAATAAGGGGTGCCTTTGGGGTGCCACCTGTCTTGCCACTGGCTTGACAGGTTTCACAGGACTTACAAAATTCCTTTGTGTCCTCAGACATTCTAGGCCAAAGAAACAGGGGAACAAGCCTGTCCCAAGTTTTCATTTGTCCTAGATGCCCAGCTAGGGGAATGTCATGTGCCAGGGTTAGGAGGAACTTTCTGTACTCCTGAGGAATCACTAATCTCCTGGCAGCTCCAGGTTTAGGATCTCTATGCTCAGTGTACAAGAGGTTGTCCTCCCAGTAAACTCTGTGAGAGTCACTGACATCCCCATTAGCCTGTTTGACAGCTTGCTGTCTGAGACCCTCTAATGTGGGACAGGTTTGCTGTGCCACACTCAGATCCTCTCTGGCAGGCCCCCCTTCACCCAAAAGCTCAGCAGTGTCTGCTTCCAGCTCCTCTGGTGTAGGTTCTGCACAGGGAGGGAATTCTTCTTCCTCAGAAGTTGAATCCACTGTAGAGGGAGGGATAGTAGGAAGTGGTTTGCTTCTACTAGCCCTAGCTTTAGGGAGCACTTGGTCCATTGTTCCAGGATCTAAGCTTCCCTGTCCTTTTTGCTTTTTGGCCTGAGCCCTGGTCAAAGCAAAAATATGCCCTGGGATGCCCAGCATTGCTGCATGGGCCTCCAACTCCACATTTGACCAAGCTGATGTCTCCAAATCATTCCCTAATAGACAGTCTACAGGTAAATCTGAACCTACCACAACTTTCTTTGGACCAGTAACCCCCCCCCCAGTTGAGATTAACAACAGCCATGGGGTGGCTAAGTGTGTTGTTGTGAGCATCGGTTACTTGGTACTGGTGACCAACTAGGTGTTGTTCAGGGTGGACCAGTTTCTCTATGACCATAGTCACACTGGCTCCAGTGTCCCTGTAGGCCTGAACCTCAACACCATTTATTAGGGGTAGCTGCTTGTACTTATCCATATTAAGGGGACAAGCAACTAAGGTGGCTAAATCAATAGCCCCCTCAGAGACTAACACAGCCTCTGTGGCCTCCCTAACAAGGCCAACCCCAACTAAGTTACCAATAGTGAGCCCAGCTACTCCCTTGGATTGGCTATTAGTAGGTTTGCTCCCACCACCACTGCTATTAGTAGGGACACTAGGGGTAGCAGTAGGGGTTGTAGTGGTAGGAGCATTGGTGCTTTTCTTTGGACAACTGGGATCTGTTGTCCAATGGCCTTTTATTTTACATAAATAGCACCATGGTTTCTTTTCCTTGTTCTGATTTAAAGAGGATTTGGGCCCACCACCCCCACCAGAGTGTTTTTGTGGGCCTGATGAAGACTCATTTTTAGATTTGTCCCCACCCTTGTCAGAAGACTTACCATCCTTCTTTTTGTTGCCATCTTTGTCACCCCCTGTATGAACTTTTCTGTTCACCCTTGTTCTGACCCATTTGTCTGCCTTCTTTCCCAATTCTTGGGGAGAGGTCAGATCAGAGTCCACCAAGTACTGGTGCAACAAATCAGACACACAATTATTAAGAATATGCTCTCTCAGGATCAAGTTATACAGGCTGTCATAATCAGTAACTTTACTGCCATGTAACCACCCCTCCAAGGCCTTCACTGAATGGTCAATGAAATCAACCCAGTCTTGTGAAGACTCCTTTTTGGTCTCTCTGAACTTTATCCTGTATTGTTCAGTGGTTAAGCCATAACCATCCAGGAGTGCATTCTTAAGAACTTGGAAATTATTAGCATCATTTTCTTTCACAGTAAGGAGCCTATCCCTACCTTTTCCACTAAATGATAGCCATAGGATAGCAGCCCACTGCCTTTGAGGGACATCCTGTACAACACAGGCCCTCTCAAGTGCAGCAAACCACTTGTTAATGTCATCCCCCTCCTTATAAGGGGGAACTATCTTGTGCAGATTCCTGGAATCATGCTCTTTTGCAGGATGACTATGGGGAATACTTCTGCTGCCACCATGGGTTTCTAAACCCAACTTCTGTCTTTCCTTCTCTAGTTCAAAAGACTGTCTATCCAAATCCAGCTGTTGCTTTTTAAGCTTCAGTCTGGTTTGTTCCACCCTCAACTTATTGAGTTCCCTCTCTAACATTCTGTCATCAGGGTTGGTGGGAGGGACATTCCTAGATACAGAGGTATGATGGGAATGAACAGAAGGAGACCTGTCCCTTACAGAAGCCACCCTAACAGCTTGGCTAACAGAAACATTACTACCAGTATGGTGAGAATAAATGCTTTTGCTATGATGTGAGACAACACTATTTGTATGGTGTGGCTCATCATCATTACCAACTATGCTAGACTGTCTAGTAATGGGCAGGCTAGGAAGTTTCTTTCCTGAATCTTTTCCTGGGGGAGTCCCTGAATCAGATTGGGAACTATTAGGTACTTTTTCAACAGATGGGGCACCTATAGCCTTATCTTGTTCTCTAAGCATGTTAAGTAACAGTTCCAAGGAAGGATTCTTCCCTACACTCAAACCTCTCTCTATGCAGAGACTCCTTGCTCCTTTCCAGCTAAGGTGATCATATGCAAGTTTGGACAGATCAACATTTTGGCCTGTGCCAGACATTTTTAGAGAGAGTTAAAGTGATAGAAAAAGAGAAAAAAGTTTGTCAGAGCTTTTAGAAAGACAGAGAAAAAAAACTTTAAAAACTTTTTAGAAAGTTAGAAGTACTTTTCAGCACTTAGAAAAGAGTGAAAAGAGGAAATGCAAAACTTTTTTGCTATGTGTATATACACTGACCTTGTTTTGTATATTTTTCTCTTATGAAAAGTACAATGACAAGAGTGGTAAGTAGTCTCAAAGCACTTATCCCACCGCTGCCACCAATGTAGGAGGCTGGACTGGCTTGTAGTGAGTACCAAGGGGTACTTGCACCTTGCACCAGGCCCAGTTATCCCTTATTAGTATATAGGGTGTCTAGCAGCTTAGGCTGATAGATAATGGTAGCTTAGCAGAGCAGCTTAGGCTGAACTAGGAGACGTGTGAAGCTACTACAGTACCACCTAGTGTCATATGCACAATATCACAAGAAAACACAATACACAGTTATACTAAAAATAAAGGTACTTTATTTTTATGACAATATGCCAAAGTATCTTAGAGTGTACCCTCAGTGAGAGGATAGGAAATATACACAAGATATATATACACAATAGCAAAAATATGCAGTATAGTCTTAGAAAACAGTGCAAACAATGTATAGTTACAATAGGATGCAATGGGGAAACATAGGGATAGGGGCAACACAAACCATATACTCCAAAAGTGGAATGCGAACCACGAATGGACCCCAAACCTATGTGACCTTGTAGAGGGTCGCTGGGACTATTGGAAAATAGTGAGAGTTAGAAAAATAACCCTCCCCAAGACCCTGAAAAGTGAGTGCAAAGTGCACTAAAGTTCCCCTAAGGACAAAGAAGTCGTGTTAGAGGAATAATGCAGGAAAGACACAAACCAACAATGCAACAACTGTGGATTTCCAATCTAGGGTACCTGTGGAACAAGGGAACCAAGTCCAAAAGTCACAAGCAAGTCGGAGATGGGCAGATGCCCAGGAAATGCCAGCTGCGGGTGCAAAGAAGCTTCTACTGGACAGAAGAAGCTGAGGTTTCTGCAGGAACGAAAAGGGCTAGAGACTTCCCCTTTGGTGGACGGATTTCGCTCACCGTGGAGAGTCGTGCAGAAGTGTTTTCCCGCCAAAAGAATGCCAACAAGCCTTGCTAGCTGCAAATCGTGCGGTTAGCGTTTTTGGATGCTGCTGTGGCCCTGGAGGGACCAGGAGGTCACAAATTGGACCAGGAAAGAGAGGGGACATCGAGCAAGACAAGGAGCCCTGTCAGCAGCAGGTAGAACCCAGGGAAGTGCCAGAAACAGGCACTACGAGGATGCGTGAAATGGTGCTCACCCGAAGTCGCACAAAGAAGTCCCACGTCACCGGAGAACAACTTAGGAGGTCGTGCAATGCAGGTTAGAGTGCCGTGGACCCAGGCTGGACTGTGCACAAAGGATTTCCACCGGAAGTGCACGGAGGCCGGAGTAGCTGCAAAAGTCGCGGTTCCCAGCAATGCAGTCTAGCGAGGTGAGGCAAGGACTTACCTCCACCAAACTTGGACTGAAGAGTCACTGGACTGTGGGGGCCACTTGGACAGAGTTGCTGGATTCGAGGGACCTCGCTCGTCGTGCTGAGAGGAGACCCAAGGGACCGGTAATGCAGCTTTTTGGTGCCTGCGGTTGCAGGGGGAAGATTCCGTCGACCCACAGGAGATTTCTTCGGAGCTTCTGGTGCAGAGAGGAGGCAGACTACCCCCACAGCATGCACAAACAGGAAAACAGTCGAGAAGGCGGCAGGATCAGCGTTACAGAGTTGCAGTAGTCGTCTTTGCTACTTTGTTGCAGTGTTGCAGGCTTCCAGCGCGGTCAGCAGTCGATTCCTTGGCAGAAGGTGAAGAGAGAGATGCAGAGGAACTCGGCTGAGCTCTTGCATTCGTTATCTAAAGTTTCGCCAGAGACAGAGACCCTAAATAGCCAGAAAAGAGGGTTTGGCTACCTAGGAGAGAGGATAGGCTAGCAACACCTGAAGGAGCCTATCACAAGGAGTCTCTGACGTCACCTGGTGGCACTGGCCACTCAGAGCAGTCCAGTGTGCCAGCAGCACCTCTGTTTCCAAGATGGCAGAGGTCTGGAGCACACTGGAGGAGCCCTGGACACCTCCCAGGGGAGGTGCAGGTCAGGGGAGTGGTCACTCCCCTTTCCTTTGTCCAGTTTCGCGCCAGAGCAGGGCTAAGGGGTCCCCTGAACCGGTGTAGACTGGCTTATGCAGAATTGGGCACATCTGTGCCCAAGAAAGCATTTCCAGAGACTGGGGGAGGCTACTCCTCCCCTGCCTTCACACCATTTTCCAAAGGGAGAGGGTGTCACACCCTCTCTCAGAGGAAGTTCTTTGTTCTGCCATCCTGGGCCAGGCCTGGCTGGACCCCAGGAGGGCAGATGCCTGTCTGAGGGGTTGACAGCAGCAGCAGCTGCAGTGAAACCCCAGGAAGGGCAGTTTGGCAGTACCATGGTCTGTGCTACAGACCACTGGGATCATGGGATTGTGCCAACTATGCCAGGATGGCATAGAGGGGGCAATTCCATGATCATAGACATGTTACATGGCCATATTCGGAGTTACCATTGTGAAGCTACATAGAGGTAGTGACCTATATGTAGTGCACGCGTGTAATGGTGTCCCCGCACTCACAAAGTTCAGGGAATTGGCTCTGAACAATGTGGGGGCACCTTGGCTAGTGCCAGGGTGCCCTCACACTAAGTAACTTTGCACCTAACCTTTACCAGGTAAAGGTTAGACATATAGGTGACTTATAAGTTACTTAAGTGCAGTGTAAAATGGCTGTGAAATAACGTGGACGTTATTTCACTCAGGCTGCAGTGTCAGGCCTGTGTAAGAATTGTCAGAGCTCCCTATGGGTGGCAAAAGAAATGCTGCAGCCCATAGGGATCTCCTAGAACCCCAATACCCTGGGTACCTCAGTACCATATACTAGGGAATTATAAGGGCGTTCCAGTAAGCCAATGTAAATTGGTAAAAATGGTCACTAGCCTGTTAGTGACAATTTGGAAAGAAATGAGAGAGCATAACCACTGAGGTTCTGATTAGCAGAGCCTCAGTGAGACAGTTAGTCTCTACACAGGTAACACATTCAGGCACACTTATGAGCACTGGGGCCCTGGGTTACCAGGGTCCCAGTGACACATACAACTAAAACAACATATATACAGTGAAAGATGGGGGTAACATGCCAGGCAAGATGGTACTTTCCTACAGTAAGCCCACCACAGAGACTCCCTCTGTACCCCAGTCTAGCCATAGAGGAGGACTCCTCAGATGATGAAGTCCTCCTAGCATTAGGCTGGGAGACAGGACCAGATGGTAAGCTGGTGATCACTGAGGATGTGAGTATGCACTTTCCCCCCATTCAGGTGAATGGGATCCCTACCTTTGGCCTGAGAGACACCTGTGCCAGTCACACTATAGTGAATGACCGGTTAGTGACCCCAGATATGTATGTCCCAAGAGAGACCAGGAAAGTCAGGATAGCCACAGGGGAGGTCACCTCCAAACCTGTAGCCATAGTTCCCCTAGAGAGGGAGGGTATCCTTGGCTGGTTTAGAGTGGTAGTAAGTGCTGAACTCCCTCTAGATTGTATCCTGGGCAATGACCTCCCAGAGGTGAGTCTGGTCCCAGATGGGGTGGTCGCCCAGGGCGCCCCCCAACCCAAGGTCCTGGGGAGTCAGTCCCTACAGTTAGGAGACAGGGGTCCCCAAGAAAAGGAAAGAAGAAAATGAAGGGTGGGTGCTCTTAAAGAGAGTTCCAGGGAGCCAAAGGCCTTCTGTCCCAGTAGAGGGGGAGCCCAGAGTTGGCACTGGTGAGGCCTCACCTGACCCAAAGTAAGTCCAGGAGGTGGTAGCCCCCCCCTCTAGACAGCAAGAGGGGTGCCAGGACCCCACAGTTGCCCCTAAAGCAGCTCAGCCACCTGTCAGTGGAGAGATTAGGGTGTGGTTCTGGGTACTGACAGCTGTCAGTAGCCTCTGCTGGGTGCTTGCCTTCCTGTCAGCACTACACTTGGCCTGGGAGGCAGACCCCAGAGCCAAAAGCAAAGTAAGCCCTCTGACCCTGTTGCTAATGGTCGGGTTGCTTAAGTGTTGGGTGACCTTTTTGGGTAAGCTAGGTTTTGCCCTAGCAAAGTTATGGGTAGGGGAGGTGGGCACCTCACTACCCAAGTTGGCAGAGAGAGAGGAGGAAGACCCCCCTAGAAGGAAGTTTCAGTTTGAGATGGGTCCTTTCACTGTTGGGATGGATTCACTACCCAGAGGGAACGACCATGGCAGGAGGATGTAAGGCAGGGTAGGCCCTGCAGAGGGACAGCCTGTTCCCTTCACTGTCTTCTTTGCCTGACAAGCCAGGAAGACTCTCCCTGGGTTGGGCTGAGTCTCCTGGGCGTGTAAGCTGGGGGGGCTTGTGTGAGAGAACAGGGCTGATTGCAGAGGCCCCAGCAGGGAACTGATTGAGACACCACCAAACATGTTGATCAGAAATGTTGGACCTGGCTTTTTGACAGGGACATCCCCAAACTCTTTGCCTCCTTCCTCCTATTTTTTCTGACCTGTTGTTGTTGGCTTTTGACCTCTGGGCACTTTACCACTGCTAACCAGTGCTAAAGTGCATATGCCCTCTGTGAAAATTGTACTATTGATTGGTTTATCCATGATTGCCTATTTAATTTACTTGTAAATCCCTAGTAGAGTGCACTATATGTGCCTAGGGCCTGTAGATTAAATGCTACTAGTGGGCCTGCACCACTGGTTGTGCCACCCACTTCAGAAGCCCCTTAACCTTGTCTCAGGACTGCCATTGCAAGGCCTGTGTGTGCAGTTTCACTGCCACTTCGACTTGGCATTTAAAAGTACTTGCCAAGCCTAGAATTCCCCTTTTTCTACATATAAGTCACCCCTAATGTGTGCCCTAGGTAACCCCTAGAGCAGGGTGCGGTGTGGGTAAAAGGCAGGATATGTACCTGTGTAGTTATATGTCCTGGTAGTGTTAAACCCCTAAAATCGTTTTTACACTACTGTGAGGCCTGCTCCCTTCATAGGCTAACATTGGGGCTGCCCTCATACATTGTTGAAGTGGCAGCTGCTGATCTGAAAGGAGCAGGAATGTCATATTTAGTATGGCCAGAATGGTAATACAAAGTCCTGCTGACTGGTGAAGTCGGATTTAATATTACTATTCTAGAACTGCCACTTTTAGAAAGTGAGCATTAATTTGCACTTAAATCTTTCTGTGCCCTTCAATCCACGGCTGGCTAGGTTTAGTTGACAGCTCCTTGTGCATTTACTCAGACACACCCCAAACACAGGGTACTCAGCCTCACTTGCATACATCTGCATTTTGAATGGGTCTTCCTGGGCTGGGAGGGTGGAGGGCCTGCCCTCACACAAAGGACTGCCACACCCCCTACTGGGACCCTGGCAGACAGGATTGAACTGAAAGGGGACCTGGTGCATTTCTTAGACACTCTTTGAAGTCACCCCCACTTCAAAGGCACAATTTAGTATAAAACAGGGCCTCTGTCCTATCTCATCAGACACTTGCTGGAGAAGAAACCTGAACCAGAAACTACATCCTGCCAAGAAGAACTGCCTGGCTGCTCAAAGGACTCACCTGTCTGCTTTTTCCAAAGGACTGCTGCCTTGCTGTTGGCCTACTGCCTTGCTGAACTCTTGTCTGGCTGTAAAAGTGCTCTTCAAGGGCTTGGATAGAGCTTGCCTCCTGTTCCCTGAAGTCTCAGGACCAAAAAGACTTCTTTTTTTCACTTGGATGCTTCGTGCGATGAAATTTTCGACGCACAGCTTGTTCCGCGGCGAGAAAAATGCCGCACACCGACGCTGATCGCCGCGACGCCTTCGGGACAACTGGAACTTTGAAGCACGGCCTCGCAAGGACAACGCCGCCCAACTTCCAGAGGAGAAATCAACGCGACGCCTGCCGCGAGAGCAAAACTTCGACGCACAGTCCCCGGAACGACGTGCAGCCCGAAAACAAGCTGGAGAAACCACGCACAGACCCGGGACATCTGGTAATCCCCACGATCCACAGAAAGAGACTGTCCGTGTGCCGGAAAACGATGCACGACTTCCCCGCGTGAAAAATAACGATGCAAGTCTGTGTGTGCTGCAGAGAAATCGACGCACAACATTTGTCCACGTATCTCTTCTTCTGCGGCCCTTTGCGGAGATTTTCCACTCCAACCAGGTACTTTGTGCTTTAAAGAGACTTTGTTTGCTTTTGAAAGACTTAAGACACTTTATATCACTTTTCAGTGATATCTTTACAAATTCATATTGCATCTTTGATCGTTTTGACCTGCAAATACCCAGATAAATATTATATATTTTTCTAAACACTGTGTGGTGTATTTTTGTGCTGTTATATAATGGGATTGTAAGATTTATTGCACAAATGCTTTACACATTGCCTTCTAAGTTAAGCCTGACTGCTCATGCCAAGCTACCAGAGGGTGGGCACAGGCTAATTTTGGATTGTGTGTGACTTACCCTGACTAGAGTGAGGGTTCTTGCTTGGACAGAGGGTAACCTGACTGCCAACCAAAAACCCAATTTCTAACAAGAAACTAGTTTAAATTTAGAACACATACAATTCTGTAATCCCTGAATAAACAGCAGTTCCAATGTATTTTTTTAATTGGCTACATGTGATGCACCAAGTTGTCAATTATAAAGAAAACTCTTCAGGATTTGAATATCAAAGATATTACAGTTGAGCTCTAATGTCACAATACCTGCTGCGAGAGCCAGCAGCCAGGGTCAAAAGCAGGTCAGTCCATGGAGCTTAATAAAGCAGATGTTTAAAGCAACAAACAAAACATTGCCTTTTTCTGCTTTATTGTGATATGTTACAATTGAAAGCAGGTAGAATATGTTTATTTTTGCACTCCTTAGATATAGAAAAGCAAAAATCTTTCTGCTAGTTTGTACACATTCCGAGTTACTACAGCTTTTTGTTAAGTGACTTGTATTGAACTGTTTATAAAGTCTGTTTGCAACCAGGTTTCTGTTGTGTTTAATTTTGCACTAGAAGTTTTATTTTTATTCTTCATGTTTGAAAGCATGCTTGCTCTTTCATTTGAAAGGACTACACACCAAGGTTTTAAGTGGTTTGTGGGGAATGTGATTCTGTGACCATCCATTATATGGGATAAAGTACTCCCGGCATATGTAATAAGTGTATTGCAAGTTACCTCGAAGTCCCATAACCTTATCAAAGAACTCAGCCTTCCACTTCATTCCTCTCTATGGTGAGTTGCAATATTCTTCTAGTGTATGGCAGGGGTACTTTATCCCATTTATAATTTGTGGCGGGCAGTCCTTGTCTGAACAGTTTCACTCCAGAACCAGGGCCTGGAATCGTCAAAGCATTTAAGAATATCACTGGGGATGCATGGTGAGGTCAGTCTGCAGCACAGATGTCATAAACTGTGATACTTTAAATGGACAGGTACTCACAGGCACTGAGTACCTACACTTCTTGAACCTGAAAGGGAGAGTACTCATGTCTGTGTTTTTTTTTTTCAAAATCTCTTTTTAGGATTTGAATTCATCTTTTACCAAAAGAGCCTTCATGTAAACCCCTGGGGAAGTGTCGGCTCTGCGCGTGCAATCTCACCTTCCTAACAGGAACCAGCGCCTGCGGGGAGCTTTAAAGGTCCAGCAGGGAAGAGCGGCAGAGCGAAGACGAGCTCAGAGAGAAATGCAACAGAGGACACCATGTGGGTCGGAATATTGAACCTGGAGCTTGTTGGGTTACAATATAGTAACGAGAATATCGAGGGCCAAAATATCGAAAAGTACGTTTGTATCGATAACTGCGCTTAACTCCACGTAACCTGGTCTCTCATGTATAGTAAATCCTTGCTGCAACACGTGCTGTTTCTTTTTCGATATTTCATCCCTCCTAATTCCAATCACGATATTGTGAACCGTCAAACGTGTGGGTTAAATATTCCCTCCCACAATCCTTATTAGAAATTAAGGGGAATCGTTTCCAGTTAATGCTTTTCAATACAGAACTACTTACAGCAAACATTGCATAGCATCGACAATCTGTGTGAAGTCCTGCGAATTGGGCATATTTAATGTATGCAGCGGCAGGATTCCTGCAATCGTGACATCCCCCTCCTTGTCGGCGACATGCTGATTGGTGCGGTTCAGGACACAGCTCGGGGCGCCCTTTGAAACGCTCCAGGAAACAGACCAAGCGGCTGTCACCAGTAGAAGACGCCGCAGCCACGACATCACTAGTGCACGGAGCGGGGGTCCGGCTGCCCGGAAGCTCGCAGTTTAGGCAGAGAGGGGGTGGCTGGGGGGCTGCACTCAGCAGGAGGTCAAGCCTGACCAGTGTCCTCCGATCTGTCAATGTGAAAATACAGACACAGACTTGTAAATCCAGGCGAAGGCGGCGGCACTGAGACAGTTGTACATTTCTATCACTCTAAAACCCCGTTCCCAGATTCAGAAGCAAAGAAATACGAGAGGAACAGAAGGAATGCAATTCAGGCTTAATTTGGAACCAGGTTGTAGGAGGCTGGACTGGCTTGTAGTGAGTACCAAGGGGTACTTGCACCTTGCACCAGGCCCAGTTATCCCTTATTAGTGTATAGGGTGTCTAGCAGCTTAGGCTGATAGATAATGGTAGCTTAGCAGAGCAGCTTAGGCTGAACTAGGAGACGTGTGAAGCTACTACAGTACCACTTAGTGTCATATGCACAATATCATAAGAAAACACAATACACAGTTATACTAAAAATAAAGGTACTTTATTTTTATGACAATATGCCAAAGTATCTTAGAGTGTACCCTCAGTGTGAGGATAGGAAATATACACAAGATATATATACACAATAGCAAAAATATGCAGTATAGTTTTAGAAAACAGTGCAAACAATCTATAGTTACAATAGGATGCAATGGGGACACATAGGGATAGGGGCAACACAAACCATATACTCCAAAAGTGGAATGCGAACCACGAATGGACCCCAAACCTATGTGACCTTGTAGAGGGTCGCTGGGACTATTAGAAAATAGTGAGAGTTAGAAAAATAACCCTCCCCAAGACCCTGAAAAGTGAGTGCAAAGTGCACTAAAGTTCCCCTAAGGATAAAGAAGTCGTGTTAGAGGAATAATGCAGGAAAGACACAAACCAACAATGCAACAACGATGGATTTCCAATCTAGGGTACCTGTGGAACAAGGGGACCAAGTCCAAAAAGTCACAAGCAAGTCGGAGATGGGCATATGCCCAGGAAATGCCAGCTGTGGGTGCAAAGAAGCTTCTACTGGACAGAAGAAGCTGAGGTTTCTGCAGGAACAAAAAGGGCTAGAGACTTTCCCTTTGGTGGACGGATCCCACTCGCCGTGGAGAGTCGTTCAGAAGTGTTTTCCCGCCGAAAGAACGGTAACAAGCCTTGCTAGCTGCAAATCGTGCGGTAAACGTTTTTGGACGCTGTTGTGGCCCAGGAGGGACCAGGAGGTCGCAAATTGGACCAGGAGGTAGAGGAGACGTCGTGCAAGACAAGGAGCCCTCTTAGCAGCAGGTAGCACCCGGAGAAGTGCCAGAAACAGGCACTACAAGGATGTGTGAAACGGTGCTCACCCGAAGTTACACAAAGGAGTCCCACGTCGCCGGAGACCAACTTAGAAAGTCGTGCAATGCAGGTTAGAGTGCCGTGGACCCAGGCTGGACTGTGCACAAAGGATTTCCGCCGGAAGTGCACAGGGGCTGGAGTAGCTGCAAAAGTCGCGGTTCCCAGCAATGCTGTCTAGCGAGGTGAGGCAAGGACTTACCTCCACCAAACTTGGACTGAAGAGTCACTGGACTGTGGGAATCACTTGGACAGAGTTTCTGGATTCGAGGGACCTCGCTCGTCGTGCTGAGAGGAGACCCAAGGGACCGGTAATACAGCTTTTTGGTGCCTGCGGTTGCAGGGGGAAGATTCCGTCGACCCACAGGAGATTTCTTCGGAGCTTCTGGTGCAGAGAGGAGGCAGACTACCCCCACAGCATGCACCACCAGGAAAACAGTCGAGAAGGCGGCAGGATCAGTGTTACAAAGTTGCAGTAGTCGTCTTTGCTACTATGTTGCAGTTTTTCAGGCTTCCAGCGCGGTCAGCAGTCGATTCCTTGGCAGAAGGTGAAGAGAGAGATGCAGAGGAACTCGGATGAGCTCTTGCATTCGTTATCTAAAGTTTCCCCAGAGACAGAGACCCTAAATAGCCAGAAAAGAGGGTTTGGCTACCTAGGAGAGAGGATAGGCTAGCAACACCTGAAGGAGCCTATCAGAAGGAGTCTCTGACGTCACCTGGTGGCACTGGCCACTCAGAGCAGTCCAGTGTGCCAGCAGCACCTCTGTTTCCAAGATGGCAGAGGTCTGGAGCACACTGGAGGAGCTCTGGACACCTCCCAGGGGAGGTGCAGGTCAGGGGAGTGGTCACTCCCCTTTCCTTTGTCCAGTTTCGCGCCAGAGCAGGGCTAAGGGGTCCCCTGAACCGGTGTAGACTGGCTTATGCAGAATTGGGTACATCTGTGCCCAAGAAAGCATTTCCAGAGGCTGGGGGAGGCTACTCCTCCCCTGCCTTCACACCATTTTCCAAAGGGAGAGGGTGTAATACCCTCTCTCAGAGGAAGTTCTTTGTTCTGCCATCCTGGGCCATGCCTGGCTGGACCCCAGGAGGGCAGATGCCTGTCTGAGGGGTTGGCAGCAGCAGCAGCTGCAGTGAAACCCCAGGAAAGGCAGTTTGGCAGTACCAGGGTCTGTGCTACAGACCACTGGGATCATGGGATTGTGCCAACTATGCCAGGATGGCATAGAGGGGGCAATTCCATGATCATAGACATGTTACATGGCCATATTCAGAGTTACCATTGTGAAGCTACATATAGGTAGTGACCTATATGTAGTGCACGTGTCTGCTTCAAGCTCCTCTGGTGTAGGTTCTGCACAGGGAGGGAATTCTTCTTCCTCAGAAGTTGAATCCACTGTAGAGGGAGGGATAGTAGGAAGTGGTTTGCTTCTACTAGCCCTAGCTTTAGGGAGCACTTGGTCCATTGTTCCAGGATCCAAGCTTCCCTGTCCTTTTTGCTTTTTGGCCTGAGCCCTTGTCAAAGCAAAAATATGCCCTGGGATGCCCAGCATTGCTGCATGGGCCTCCAACTCCACATCTGACCAAGCTGATGTCTCCAAATCATTTCCTAGTAGACAGTCTACAGGTAAATCTGTGCATACCACAACTTTCTTTGGACCAGTAACCCCCCCCCAGTTGAGATTAACAACAGCCATGGGGTGGCTAAGTGTGTTGTTGTGAGCATCGGTTACTTGGTACTGGTGACCAAGTAGGTGTTGTTCAGGGTGGACCAGTTTCTCTATGACCATAGTCACACTGGCTAAAATGTCCCTGTAGGCCTGAACCTCAACACCATTTATTAGGGGTAGCTGCTTGTACTTATCCATATTAAGGGGACAAGCAACTAAGGTGGCTAAATCAATAGCCCCCTCAGAGACTAACACAGCCTCTGTGGCCTCCCTAACAAGGCCAACCCCAACTACGTTACCAATAGTGAGCCCAGCTACTCCCTTGGATTGGCTATTAGTAGGTTTGCTCCCACCACCACTGCTATTAGTAGGGACACTAGGTGTAGCAGTAGGGGTTGTAGTGGTCGGAGGCTTGGTGCTTTTCTTTGGACAACTGGGATCTGTTGTCCAATGGCCTTTTACTTTACATAAATAGCACCATGGTTTCTTTTCTTTGTTTTGATTAAAGGAGGATTTGGACCCACCACCCCCACCAGAGTGTTTTTGTGGGCCTGATGAAGACTCATTTTTAGATGTGTCCCCACCCTTGTCAGAAGACTTACCATCCTTCTTTTTGTTGCCATCTTTGTCACCCCCTGTATGAACTTTTCTGTTCACCCTTGTTCTGACCCATTTGTCTGCCTTCTTTCCCAATTCTTGGGGAGAGGTCAGATCAGAGTCCACCAGGTACTGGTGCAACAAATCAGACACACAATTATTAAGAATATGCTCTCTCAGGATCAAGTTATACAGGCTGTCATAATCAGTAACTTTACTGCCATGTAACCACCCCTCCAAGGCCTTCACTGAATGGTCAATGAAATCAACCCAGTCTTGTGAAGACTCCTTTTTGGTCTCTCTGAACCTTATCCTGTATTGTTCAGTGGTTAAGCCATAACCATCCAGGAGTGCATTCTTAAGTACTGTAAAATTATTGGCATCACTTTCTTTCACAGTAAGGAGCCTATCCCTACCTTTTCCACTAAATGATAGCCATAGGATAGCAGCCCACTGCCTTTGAGGGACATCCTGTACAACACAGACCCTCTCAAGTGCAGCAAACCACTTGTTAATATCATCCCCCTCCTTATAAGGGGGAACTATCTTATGCAGATTCCTGGAATCATGCTCTTTTGCAGGATGACTATGGGGAATACTGCTGCTGCCACCATGGGTTTCTAAACCCAGTTTCTGTCTCTCCTTCTCTACTTCTAAAGTCTGTCTATCCAAATCCAGCTGTTGCTTATTGAGCTTCAGTTTGGTTTTTCCACTCTCAATCTATTGAGCTCCCTTTCTAACAATCTGTCATCAGGGTGGGTGGGAGGGACATGCCTTGAAACAGAAGTATGGTGAGAATGGACAGAAGGAGACCTGTCCCTTACAGAGGGCACCCTAACAGCTTGGCTAACAGAAACATCAGTGCCACTGTGGTGAGAATAAATGCTTTTGCTATGATGTGAGACAACACTATTAGTATGGTGTGGCTCTTCATCATTACCAACTATGCTAGACTGTCTAGTAATGGGCAGGCTAGGAAGTTTCTTTCCTGAATCTTTTCCTGGGGGAGTCCCTGGATCAGATTGGGAACCATTAGCTATTTTTTCAACAGATGGGGCACTTCTAGCCTTATCCTGTTCTCTAAGCATGTTAAGTAACAGTTCCAAGGAAGGATTCTTCCCTACACTCAAACCTCTCTCTACACAGAGACTCCTTGCTCCTTTCCAACTAAGGTGGTCATATGCAAGTTTGGACAGATCAACACTTTGGCCTGTGCCAGACATTTTTTAGAGAGAGTTAAAGTGATAGAAAAAGAGAAAAAAGTTTTCAGAACTTTTTGGAAAGACAGAGAAAAAAACTTTTTTAACTTTTAAGAACTTTTTAGAAAGTTTAGGAGTACTTTTCAGCACTTAGAATAGAGTGAAAAGAGGAAATGCAAAACTTTTTGGCTATGTGTATATACACTGAACTTGTTTTGTATATTTTTCTCTTATGAAAAGTACAATGACAAGAGTGGTAAGTAGTCTCAAAGCACTTATCCCACCGCTGCACAACCAATGTAGGAGGCTGGACTGGCTTGTAGTGAGTACCAAGGGGTACTTGCACCTTGCACCAGGCCCAGTTATCCCTTATTAGTGTATAGGGTGTCTAGCAGCTTAGGCTGATAGATAATGGTAGCTTAGCAGAGCAGCTTAGGCTGAACTAGGAGACGTGTGAAGCTACTACAGTACCACTTAGTGTCATATGCACAATATCATAAGAAAACACAATACACAGTTATACTAAAAATAAAGGTACTTTATTTTTATGACAATATGCCAAAGTATCTTAGAGTGTACCCTCAGTGAGAGGATAGGAAATATACACAAGATATATATACACAATAGCAAAAATATGCAGTATAGTCTTAGAAAACAGTGCAAACAATGTATAGTTACAATAGGATGCAATGGGGACACATAGGGATAGGGGCAACACAAACCATATACTCCAAAAGTGGAATGCGAACCACAAATGGACCCCAAACCTATGTGACCTTGTAGAGGGTCGCTGTGACTATTAGAAAATAGTGAGAGTTAGAAAAATAACCCTCCCCAAGACCCTGAAAAGTGAGTGCAAAGTGCACTAAAGTTCCCCTAAGGATAAAGAAGTCGTGTTAGAGGAATAATGCAGGAAAGACACAAACCAACAATGCAACAACGATGGATTTCTAATCTAGGGTACCTGTGGAACAAGGGGACCAAGTCAAAAAAGTCACAAGCAAGTTGGAGATGGGCATATGCCCAGGAAATGCCAGCTGTGGGTGCAAAGAAGCTTCTACTGGACAGAAGAAGCTGAGGTTTCTGCAGGAACAAAAAGGGCTAGAGACTTCCCCTTTAGTGGACGGATTCCTCTCTTCGTGGAGAGTTGTGTAGAAGTGTTTTTCTGCCGAAAGAACGCCAACAAGCCTTGCTAGCTGCAAATCATGCGGTAAGCGTTTTTGGACGCTGCTGTGGCCCAGGAGGGACCAGGAGGTCGCAAATTGGACCTGGAGGTAGAGGGGACGTCGTGCAAGACAAGGAGCCCTATTAGCAGCAGGTAGCTCCCGGACAAGTGCCAGAAACAGGCACTACAAGGATGCGTGAAATGGTGCTCACCCGAAGTTACACAAAGGAGTCCCACGTCGCCGGAGACCAACTTAGAAGGTCGTGCAATGCAGGTTAGAGTGCCGTGGACCCAGGCTTGGCTGTGCACAAAGGATTTCCGCCGGAAGTGTACAGGGGCTGGAGTAGCTGCAAAAGTCATGGTTCCCAGCAATGCAGTCTAGCGAGGTAAGGCAAGGACTTACCTCCACCAAACTTGGACTGAAGAGTCACTGGACTGTGCGAGTCACTTGGACAGAGTTGCTGGATTCGAGGGACCTCGCTCGTCGTGCTGAGAGGAGACCCAAGGGACCGGTAATGCAGCTTTTTGGTGTCTGCGGTTGCAGGGGGAAGATTCCGTCGACCCACAGGAGATTTCTTCGGAGCTTCTAGTGAAGAGAGGAGGCAGACTACCCCCACAGCATGCACCACCAGGAAAATAGTCGAGAAGGCGGCAGTATCAGCGTTACAGAGTTGCAATAGTCGTCTTTGCTACTATGTTGCAGTTTTGCAGGCTTCCAGCGCGGTCAGCAGTCGATTCCTTGGCAGAAGGTGAAGAGAGAGATGCAGAGGAACTCGGATGAGCTCTTGCATTCGTTATCTAAAGTTTCCCCAGAGACAGAGACCCTAAATAGCCAGAAAAGAGGGTTTGGCTACCTAGGAGAGAGGATAGGCTAGCAACACCTGAAGGAGCCTATCAGAAGGAGTCTCTGACGTCACCTGGTGGCACTGGCCACTCAGAGCAGTCCAGTGTGCCAGCAGCATCTCTGTTTCCAAGATGGCAGAGGTCTGGAGCACACTGGAGGAGCTCTGGACACCTCCCAGGGGAGGTGCAGGTCAGGGGAGTGGTCACTCCCCTTTCCTTTGTCCAGTTTCGCGCCAGAGCAGGGCTAAGGGGTCCCCTGAACCGGTGTAGACTGGCTTATGCAGAATTGGGCACATCTGTGCCCAAGAAAGCATTTCCAGAGGCTGGGGGAGGCTACTCCTCCCCTGCCTTCACACCATTTTCCAAAGGGAGAGGGTGTAACACCCTCTCTCAGAGGAAGTTCTTTGTTCTGCCATCCTGGGCCAGGCCTGGCTGGACCCCAGGAGGGCAGATGCCTGTCTGAGGGGTTGGCAGCAGCAGCAGCTTCAGTGAAACCCCAGGAAAGGCAGTTTGGCAGTACCAGGGTCTGTGCTACAGACCACTGGGATCATGGGATTGTGCCAACTATGCCAGGATGGCATAGAGGGGGCAATTCCATGATCATAGACATGTTACATGGCCATATTCGGAGTTACCATTGTGAAGCTACATATAGGTAGTGACCTATATGTAGTGCACGCGTGTAATGGTGTCCCCGCACTCACAAAGTCCGGGGAATTGGCCCTGAACAATGTGGGGGCACCTTGGCTAGTGCCAGGGTGCCCTCATACTAAGTAACTTTGCACCTAACCTTTACCAGGTAAAGGTTAGACATATAGGTGACTTATAAGTTACTTAAGTGCAGTGTAAAATGGCTGTGAAATAACGTGGACGTTATTTCACTCAGGCTGCAGTGGCAGGCCTGTGTAAGAATTGTCAGAGCTCCCTATGGGTGGCAAAAGAAATGCTGCAGCCCATAGGGATCTCCTGGAACCCCAATACCCTGGGTACCTCAGTACCATATACTAGGGAATTATAAGGGTGTTCCAGTAAGCCAATGTAAATTGGTAAAATTGGTCACTAGCCTGTTAGTGACAATTTGGAAAGAAATGAGAGAGCATAACCACTGAGGTCCTGATTAGCAGAGCCTCAGTGAGACAGTTAGTCACTACACAGGTAACACATTCAGGCACACTTATGAGCACTGGGGCCCTGGTGAACAGGGTCCCAGTGACACATACAACTAAAACAACATATATACAGTGAAAAATGGGGGTAACATGCCAGGCAAGATGGTACTTTCCTACTCAGGTTCTCCTCTCTACTATGAGAAATATCCATTCATAAACTTCTTTTTTCTTCTCCGGTTCTTTGTCCTTGTGAAGACACGTCTGCCCTCGGGTGACCCTGGTCGCACCGGGGGTATCATTCTTGAGGCCACTCAGAAATCAGTCCTCCCCAGAAAACGGGATAGACGTGAAATACATGGCTTGGCAGGTGAGTTTATTTCACAAACAACAAACAGCCTTGTCTACAACACCGCACACTGACAAACCTCCAGCACAGCTATCCGCACACCTGACTCTATGGAGCATCCTAGACAATCCCATCTGCATCTCAGACATTGAGTGGGTACCAGTTACACACGCAGTTTAATTCCGTACATGCTGGGGCTGGTTTTTCATGACCTGTTCTGCAGTCACGAGGCACCGAGGACCAATTGTTATGTATTAGCTGCGAGCAAACAGCAGGGCAGTAGTTTCAGCAGGCGCGTTACATCTTTGTTTAGTGTCTTTAAAGCCCATATTTATACTATTTTAGCGCCACATTTTGATGCAAAACCAGCACAAACTTACAAAATACAATTACATTTTGTGTTTGTGCCACTTTTGCGTAGAAAAATGACTCAAATGCGGCGCTAAAAAAGTATGAATATGGGCCTAAGTGGGCACCAGTTACAAATACTGTTTAATTCAGTACATGCTGTGGCTGGTTTTTCATGACCTGTTCTGCAGTCACGAGGCACCGAGGACCAGTTGTTATGTATTTGCTGTCTGGTCACAGCAGGGCAGTAGTTTCAGCAAGCGTGTTACATCTTTGTTTAGTATCTTTGGAAGGAATAAAGTGTACATTGCAAAGCCTTCATGTCCTGCGAATGATGAAATGTATTTAAAATGCTGACACTCCATTCACACAGCTTCTTTAGCGCTGCAAGATGGAGTATTTGAGACCTGAAGGCAGATGCAGCGTTACAATGTTCCCTGGTGTTATGGATGCATTCTCTGCATCAAAAGAGCAAAAACAACCTAAGGGGCAGGTTTACTAGTATTTAATGCAACACAGCGCAGCAGCCAGAGCTGGTTCTACCGACTGTGTGAGAGGGAGAGAGCAGGACTGTGTGTACTAAGATATGGGGATGCTGTTATCTTCTCAGGTGCTGGTGCACTTTCAGGCTGCCTAGCACTCAACACAGGCACCTTTGTACTAAAGTGCAAGGGAGTGTGCATGATGTCTTTCCAGCTCAAAATAATATGCTTAAACACACTTTACAACTTTGCCCACTTCCTCTGCTATAGGGTGCAGCACACATGCAAGGTTTGAAAGGTTTGACAAGAATCTCCTACCTTACCACTGCCCCAAGCTGCATAACATTTTGGGACAGAGCCCTGCCTCACATTAGTAGATTGGGCTTTGCATCCCGCAACACCGTAACACAAACAATACTCCTGAAAGTAAATACATAGCGAAGCTTTGCATTGCTTTATGCCACTTTGTGACTTTGCACTGGTGCAAATCCTTAATAAATCTGCTCCTCCAGTGGGGACCCAGTACTGTACCTGTCTCCCGCCCTGCTCTTTACAGTGAAACTGGGGGCGTGTCGTGATTTTTTATCTGCACTGCCCATGCAGAAGGGGTCGATGCATTTCTTTGACATCTTCAATGCATACATTAACTAAACAATTCCAATGCCTAGACAGAAGTTGAAACATTCTACTCACAGTGTGTGTGCTGTACGGCGCAGCACACCTGGAATGTGTGTAATCTTGGTAGAAATAAAAACATTTCTTTAAGCATTATTTTTTTTACTCAATGTCCTGTCTTGCTATCTCAGTACAAAGGGCTTTTTGTCAAAAGCTGTAAGTGTTGGTGCTGTAAGCCCAGGTTTCACCCCAGTAACTCCCCCTTCATGCTTAGTGGTGCATAGAAGTGCAAAACACTATGGGCCAGGTTTACTAGGCCCTTGCATTGCCATTGCATCACTTATGCAAATGTGCTATGCCTTTATGTCATATGCCTATGCAAAGTGGCTCTGTGTGTCATAGTAAATCTGGAGTAACACGAGGCAACGCAAGTCACTGCCTTGGGTTACTCTGCATTAGGGAGGCGCTTCATGGGTGGGGAGCGGGTGTTCCCACACATCCACCCATGGAATTCGGTGCATTCCCAGATTTATGAACACTAATAAACCTGAGAACGTGTCAAAATGGCCTACCCAGGGGAGGTGTAACGAGGATCCTCTTTCTATGTGTGCTGCATTGTACATCAAACGTAGAAAGAGGAAAACACCTGAGAGGATTGTTTTTGTGCAGGAAGGTGTCCCTTATGGAACACAACAGCAAGCCTGCTGTAATGCAGGCACGCTTGCGCCATGGCACAATGATGCCTGGCTTGACGTAGGCAGCACTCAATGCCCCCGTGCACGGAGAGTAGGAATGCTCCATGTCTCAGTACATATGCCTCATTACTGCCCTCTCCCTGTCACACAGCGCAATGCAGCAAGTTGTCTTGTACGTTGCATGACATTTTAGTAAATCTGGCCCTGTTTGAGCTGAAAAAGGGGACAGTAAATACCTTTACAAGACTGTGCACTGCTTTCTGTGACTTTGCTCCTTCACTTTGATAGGGGGCAGATTCTTTGAGACTAATCCTTTATCCATTGTACACAATTATGACCTATTGAAATGAATGGATTCACAAGCATCAGAATGTGCGATGTGAGCAGTGACCAAATACATTGATGCGCATCACGTCTTTTCATTAGGATTTCACATTGATTTGCACATGAAATGTCCTGTTAGTTTCTTATTGTTAGTGTGGAGACTCTCACCGCGCGTCCCTTTATGTCAGTTTCCTAACTTTTTCCCAGTTCTTTGCGCTCTTCCAGTTGTATTTCTTATTCTCTGGTACAATGTGGCCCACGCGTCTCAGCGGAGAAGGAGTCAGTGAAAAGGGGAGGACGGGTGATGAAGACACCCCAAAGGAGCGCGGCTGGAAGGATGCTCCGATGGAAGATGGGCACACACTGTTCATCTCTTTGTACTTTAAATCTGCACGAACCGCGGGTGTCACTCAAGAGGTTAATAGGTCGTGCAGTAGATGGGGTGGAAAGCGGTGGTGTCAGTTCTCATAATGTCCCCTTACAGATGCAGGGTGCACCTTGAGTTAATTCACTGAATGACACATATAGTTACAATAATCTAAGTCAGAAATAGGAACAGTTTCAGCTCACGCGCCGGGTTGCAGAGAAGCATTTTAATTAACTGAATTTAATGGATGTTCCTGAGCGAGCCCTAACAAGCAGCGCTGTTCAGAAGTGTCCGAGGGGAGGGAGTCAAGCACTTGAGGTTTAGGGTCTGAGCAGAAAGTCTAAGGCACTGTTCACCCGACTTTGAACTACCACTAATTCGGGAGGACGGTCGTGGATCTGATGATCAGATGAATTCTATTAAAAGTAATTATTTGACCAAAATCTTTACATGTGAAGGACAAACAGTGTGAGGGACCTGAGAGAGGAGAGAGAGGATGATGGAAGAGGGACAGTAACACCAGTGGTGTAACAAAGGCCCCCGCAGTACTCGCGGTATGAGGGGGACCACGAGCTCCAGGGGGCCCCCTCAGCACAGGACCAGGCTTCATTGAGGGGGGCCCTCCATGTTCTTTGCAGGGGGCCCCCTCCTGTTTCACGAGAGACTTCAGTGTCTGTCAAAGGCTGTGTAACAAGTTGTTTGTCATCATCATATGTGGTAATACGAGTGAGTGGATTGAAGCAGATGCCACGCGCAGCTTCTCTCAGAGGTCCTGAAAGTAGAAGAGGGACGAGTAGCAGAGGGTAAGGATCCTGTTTACTTCCCGAGTTTGTCATTTCACGGGTTTTTCAGTAATTCGTGGGGCGGTGTTGCGGGGATAACAGTGCGGCAAGGGGTCACCCCCAGGATGTAGGGTGAGGAGAAGAAGGAGAAGAATTTATTGCTTTAGAACACAAAGTGCAGTAACTGGAGACGGGGAGGGCACTGCCACAGTTCAAGACAGACTAAACCACTGAGCAGAAGCAAAGAGGCTATACAACATATACAAATAATCATGGATCACTGAACCTCTCCGGACCCCGGTGCCACTGCACCTGCTGCACAGACGGAAGCTATGCATCTTCTGCAAAGCAGAACCAAAGAGGCTATAGAACATATAAAAATAATCAGGGATGTGTGAGCCCCCCTGGATCCCTGTGCCATTGCACCGGCTGCACCAGTGGAAGCTATGCATCTTCTACATAGCAGAAGCAAAGAGGCTATAGAAAATATAACAATAATCAGGGGTCAGTGAACTTCCCTGGACCCAGCACCACTGCACCTGCTACAGAAGGTATGCATCTTCTACATAGCAGAAGTAAATAGGCTATAGAAAAAAAAGAATAATGAGGGATAAATGAACCCCTCTGGACCCTGGTGCCTCTGCACCTACTGCACAGATGGAAGCTATGCATCTTCTACTTAACATAGCAAATAGGCTATAGCCAATATAAAAATAATTAGGGATAAGTTAAACCATCTGGACCTTGGTTCCACTGCACCTGCTGCACCACTGGAAACTATGCATCTTCTACATAGCAGAAGCAAAGAGGCTATAGAAAACATAAAAATAATCAGGGATCTGTCAGCCCCCGTGGACCCTGGTGCCCGCTGCACCACCTGCACCAATGGAAGCTATGCATCTTCTACGCAGCAGAAGCAAAGATGCTCTGGGAGGAGAGAGTGAGGCTCATAGGGCTGATAAGAAGAGGAGACTATGAGACGGGGGGCTCTATGTATTTATTTTTATTAAACTCACCTTGAAAGAAACTCACCTCCTCTTTTGCTATTCTGCTCTTCTGCAGAAGAAACACAGTGGGACTTTGTGCTGTAGGGTAATGGGGCATGACTGCACCAACCACTCTTAGATCCCCCTTCTTATAGAGAATGTTATATCAGTATGATGAAAGATTGCATCATAATTACACACCTGGGTTACCTGGATTTAGACGTGATCCCCAGAGCTCTTGTTCCTGACTCGACATTTGTTTTCCAGCAAGAGCAGAAACAGTTTATTTAATTTGAAAAGTCTGGAGAGAAAATTATAAACTTATATATATCATAGGCCTTAAATCTCATTTGTTTTCCAGAGACATACCATCAGAAAACACAATTTATTATGGTTGTGATCTTGTATACAGTTTATTGCAAACAGCAAGGAAAAATAAATAATCTCTATTAATCGTGACATATTCAATTGAAGAATTCTAAATGAGTAGCTTTTTTCTGTGTCCCCTTAACCTGGTCCTAAACTTTGCTAAATGCATCACAAAATCTCACAAAGTTATAGGAACAGCTGAGATGCTCTACCAGTAAGGTGTGAGAAGTTTGTAGAATGGGTCAAAAGTGCCTGCTCCATAGCCTTCTGGAACAGAGGACTTGTCTGCAAGTAAATGTGGGACACACCTGTAGCAGGTTTGCCCTCACAGGTAGCATCACAGGTATTCTGGGTAAGATTTACAAATGCCTCAATGATCCAGGACAAAATGTAGTCACCATATATTTGTGGCGCATGCCTTACCTAACTTTCTGTGTCTTAAAATGACTCCATGGATAGACATGTGTACACTTCCATGTAGTCAATAGTACATTTAAAGTGTGAACGTGGAGGGTTCCAATAAGTGTGTGACCACAAATGTGTAACCACTGCAGATTACAAGGAAGGCAATGAAAATCAAAAATCATGCCCAAAACAATAAGTATCACTTATTCATGAAACCTGTGACGCGATACTACTGAAATCCAAGCCATTTAAAATTAACCCCACTTAAGCCCCAACCTCATAGATCCCAAGCAATGTGAATGTTAAGGTTGGTTGCACAAGCGTTCATTACTCTCTAATGCGGGTCATGATCAGTGGCCGACGCGAGGGAGAGGTTTTAATAATCCTCCGGTGTATTACACCAGAGGATTTTTTTTAAATTTAAAAATCCCTCGGGAGACATGGAAGAGCTATCGTGTCTCCCCCGCCCCCTTGAAAGGGCCTCCCCAGCCTTTAGGAAGGCCTCATTTGAAAGGGGAGATTCTCCCCTTTCAAACAAGGCCTTCCTGAAATGGTTTCCTGAATGTGTTTCGCAGATGCGCTGTGATCCACAGCCAGGAAACCCCACTAGACACCAGGGATTACATTTTGGGGGGGGGGTCAGCCCCCTCTGAGGATACCCACACACTCTGTGTACCTTTACAATCCACTGTATGTTGGAAAAAAGGATGCAAATTTGGTATGGATAGCTTGTGTGCACAAAAATGTATGGGGCTCGAAGCACAAACTACCCAAAATAGCCAAAAATGGGGTCAGCACTGGAGTGGGGCGGTCGGACACCCAGCAACTATGGGGGTTAAAAGTCATGCACATATCAAAGACCCTATTTGATGACCCTCTCCTATGCAGATGACGCTCAACTCAACTTATACTCTCCCTCACTGACAAGACGCCGAATATCCGGAACAAGTTCACCACCTGTATGATAAAATTGCTGACTAGATGAAGACGACCATCTCAAATTCAAAACCTGACAAAACAGACGTGATACTCAGGAAATACACCTCATTGTGGGACTCCACCTGATGGCCAGCGGAACTAGGGCAGACACCCACCGCCAGCATCAACACCAAGACCCTGAGATAAACATTGAGTGCAAACTGGACATGAACATCAAAGGCAATGCCATTGCAGCTTCCTGATTCCACACCCTGAAGATGCTGAGAAGACTAGCTATTAAGTGGCACCTGCAAAATGGTCACACACACCCTAGTCAATAGCAGGTTGGCCTACAGGAACTTCCTCTATGCCGGAATCAGCAATTCACTCACTAGACATGTGAAAACAGTTAAGAACATAGCAGCCAGAATTACTCTCAAATTCCCATGCAACACATACACGGCGCTGCACCTACATGACCTCCACTGGCTCTGATACAAAAGCGTGAACTGCACAAACTCCTCAGTCACATCTTCAAAACACCACCCAACACTAGCCCAGCCAACCTCAATAGTTGCATCTCCTTTCACAATCTTTCCAATCATCTCTGCTCATCCATACTCCTACTTGCATACAAACCACACATATGGACAACCAGATACAGCAGTTGAGCTTTGTACTACTTTGCTCTTATTGTGTGGAACAACTTATTAATACACATTGGAGCCTTTCATCACTTCTTCAGTTTTGCAAGAAGCTGAAGACCTGGCATTTCAAATACAGCCAGGATATCCTCCTAGGCGAGAGGGTGCTCCTCAAATAAACTTAACATAGCATGCCTGTGGGAAAGTGGGTTGTCAGTTGACTCAGGTGTGAGCCCTGCTCAAGCAACAGCCACTACCCCTAGCAGGGTGAACCACAAAAAGTCACTAATTTAACGTGACCTGTGCTCATCCCTGGGTAGCTTGGCACAAAAAGCAGTCAGGCTAAACATAGAGATATTGTGTAAAGTATTTATGCAACACACTAACAGCAAAACTGTGAAAACACAACATAATAAAAATCCCAAGCCAATTTAGAAAAATAAGGTACATTTTAATAAATTATTTGACATGAAAACCATCAAAATCTAATTTGTAGAATCAGAGTTATAAATGTTTAATGTTTTAAGTGTAAAATAGCACTTAAAAAAGAGAAAGCCCAACCGTGGATTACTAATAAGTCAACCAGGGCTTCACAATTATAGTGAACATATCAATAACCTGACATATTGCTCAATTTTTAAAAATATTGGAACTAAAAAGAATACCACACTTTTATAACAATATTATATAGAGTAAAATACTGTCTCATAATGCTAGGACTAATCCAACGCTACAAAGATGCCTGATTCTGCCTCAGTCTCAAAGTATTTCAGTCACACAAAGTTTTTTTTCTTTAAAACATTAAGGGGCAGATTTAAGAAAAGTGGTGCTGTGCCCAGTGCAGCACCACTTTCATTGCACCCCTTAGCGCCTCACTACCACCACCATGTGTGCACTGTATTTAAAATATGGTGCACCATGGTCCAAGGCAGGGGGCAATAACGTTAGAATTTTTAACGCATTGATGAACTGTTCAGGATTAGCATCAAAATGTTGGCGTTAACCCTGAACAGTACAAAGGGGCCAATTGTAACCAATGTTGTGCCCCCTTTTAACACCTGCTATGAGTTGGTGTTAAAAATGCCGAAAACCATTTATTCACCCTCCCTAATGGGGGGGAATGCCTCCCTTGCATACATTATACGGGCACAGGCATAATGTGGTGCAAGGGGGTTGCAAACTGGCGCAATCCATGCATTGATGCATTGTGCCATTTCTGTAAATCTGGTGCAGCGATTTTGCCATAAAATCAACGCATTAGCGTAAAAAATGACATTAATGTGGCAATAATATGGCGCAAGGGGCTCTTAAATCTGCCCCTAAGTGCCTTAAGTAGGGTCATTGTTTGCCACCAGCTGCAGTCTATTGCTCTTACCCTTACCCTTATGGCGGGTGAGCTTACTATAGCTGGGTAACATAATGGCTGCACTGGAGATACATGATATAGGATCTCCTAAGACCCAGAAGTGCTAGAAATCACTCAATCTAATTTAACCAGGTACTTCACAAAACTACAACTAAGATGCATGTCTGACCCATTAAAGCAGACTAAGACTGCTGGCTTGCACCTCCAAATGGGCCGGAGAATGGTCTTCCAATCTTCCAAGTTGCCATTACAGATGCATATCTGATGAATCAGCGTTTCTATGGCTTGACCACAAAGTCAAAATGAACCTGTCATATTTATCTGCATCCATGAAGGAAGATATGAGTATGATGGCAGCCATCATTCTAAATTTCATAAAAGCAACCTTGAATTGTTCTATAATAGCTATGGCCAGGTATGGTTGGGGGGGCTAGTTCTGCTTAATATGGAAGGGTGAGTCAGGGATGTATTCTCTTGGCAAACAGCTTCTTATCAGCTACAAGTGAGCGGATCTTGACAGTCTTATTGACTGTTGCTTTAATATGAAGGTAAGAACCGAAATAATTCCATTAGTCCGACATGCCTAGGGATTTAAGGCTGGTGCCAAGATAGGACCCGGTGGGAGATTCTGCCCATTAAATTCAGTCCACAGGAGGGAGCCTAACACTACTGCATGTGTATGTTTTAAATTATAGCACAGTTTTAGTAATGCACCCTCCCTAGCTATTGATTGCCCGTCGCGGGAAGCGCGTTGCTTAGAGACCAAGCCGAAGCCAAGCCGGGGAACCATTGAGAGGGGCAGCAGCCCTTTAAATTTCACTCGCGCTGCCGCCGCCGCGGGAAGCGCGTTGCTTAGAGATCAAGCCGAAGCCAAGCCGGGGAACCATTGAGAGGGGCAGGAGCCCTTTAAATTTCACCCGCGCTCCCGCCGCCGCAGGAATCGCGTTGCTTAGAGACCAAGCCGAAGCCAAGCCGGGGAACCATTGAGAGGGGCAGGAGCCCTTTCAATTTCACTCAGGCTCCCGCTGCCCGGGCCAAGGGCGGGCCCGTCCTTGCCCGTCATTGCCAGGAAGAGGCAGGGCAGGGCCACCCCCCTGACATTCTCCAAAGTCTTCTGGACTAGGCAGCTTATAAGTGCATGGCTGCCGGAAGGTACTGTGTTGGTGTTTTGTTAGTTTTACTCCTCTTTTAACTTTCCTTACTACCTGTGTTTGGATACTAAACTAAGTAAAACTAGCATCACCATTGTTGCGCCATTACAATTAGGGCTGGCTGGCTTCTGAAACGTATCTGTTGCGGCATTTATATATTTCCCTTTTTCCTTTTGTAACAGCGTGCCTGAGGATAGCAATTTACCAGGATGGGGAAAAGGAAAGCTACCAGCAATCTCACCAAGCAGGGAGGGGCAAAAAGAGTATCTCGACATGCGGCTGAAAATTGCACACTTACCCAAATTGATGATCTTATAGAGGAAGTGGAGAGTTTGTTAGTCACTAAGCCCTCAAAACCTTGTAGGAAAGATGCTTTTGCCACCTCGAATGATATCAAATCCTTTTGCGCCCCTGTGAATAGAGACTTGCAGACACCTATATCTCAAGATACTAACTTAGAATCTAACAAGGCAGAAAGCTCTAATAATTTAATAGAGAGCCCCAAACCAAGCCCGCCTAGACAGCAAAATGGTGTGTCCTCCCAGATAAATTGTAATAATCGCTTCTTACCCCTTGCCCTACTATCGCCATCCGAATCAGAGAGAACTACGCCAAGGGGAACTGAGGAGCCAATACCAGTTTCAACCACCCAGAACGAACAACCGGTTAACTTACAGCTAGTACAGATAAGAGCTGAAATTCTAAGTCTTAGAGAGTACCTTACATCCTTTACCCACATGATATACGAGAAACTAGATGGTATATCTGTGGTAATCAGGGATATAAGGAAGTCATCACTGAAATCTGACCCTAACTCCTTGACAAAGCCAACCTTAATACCTGAGACACTCACGACAAAGAGGTGTAGGGGTCAAAGGGTGGAAATGGCAACCCAGATTACTCACGGGGGTGATAGTGTTCCTCCGGTAACGTGCGTCCCTAACAAATGTGACAACATTTTTGATAAGGGAGCCAACTGCGAGATGCACAGAGAAGGACTCCTAGATAAAAGGTCTATACGCTTCTCTGGAAATATCCCCCAAAGCCAGACTAGACATAGTGACTACGATATATACATGACAAATGTTCCCAAGTTAAGTAATGGCCAACTAGAGCAAGGAGAATCTCGTAAAAATAAAGTAATCCATTGGATAAGGGGGATAAAGAAGTGTAGGTCCATTATAAGGGATGATATAGTTATCGCACAGAGACACACAAGAATAGGATCAACAACAGACTTCATAGGGCTAAAATTGACTAGTCAGAGTCTAGTTAAGCGCCTTCTGGCACTTGATGAAAGAGTGAGACCTGGTGCCTTATCCCAAGTGACACTTGCCCATAAACTCCCCCAATCGCTGATAAATCTGTTTCCCCAAGAGAGAACTAATACCACAATGGCCCAGCATAATAGTGCCTATAGAAAGGATCAAAAGCACAGCTCGACCTCAGCCATAGACTGACGTGAAGCCCCCGCGGTTGAAGTCGGGAGTGATGGCATACCTAGTCTCGATCCTTGTATACCAACTGACCACATATTAGATATTCTGGGAGCGGAACCAAAAGTCCATTGCAGCGACTCATTAAAGGAGAAGGTCCAGGGAGTAATAACCTGCCTAAATGAGACTAGAGAGAATCCACCAGAAAATGGTGATGGTCATGATCTACCAATCAGGATCTTATCTTGGAATGTGGCAGGGCTGAGTCAGAAGATAGCTAACCCTGACTGGTGTAGATTTATAGATCAACACCATATTATTTTATTACAGGAGACATGGGCTCCATCTATAGTAAACAGAGAAGGTTACTGGACCTTCCAGAAGACTGCGCTTCCATCATCATCAGGCAGGGCCTCAGGTGGTCTGATAATCTGGCTAAAACATGACTTGTTTCCAAAAGTAAAGGAGATAGTAACCCCTAAGAGAGATTTATTAGCCGTTGTGGTTGAAATTAGTACTGCCAGGGGTCCTGTTAATATAATAATTGTAAATATATATGTTAGACCTGGCTCCCAAAAGACCCAGATTGTTCAGATGAGTACGCTATCAGATTTTCTTAACTCCCTTCCTGGTGGGCGGGGTTTAATTGCCGCAGGAGATTTCAATATGCAATTGAATTGCAGAGACGGCAACCAGCAAGAAGGAACCCAGCTTGCAGACCCATGGGATAGATCTGGGCCGGTGCAAGCCACATCTAAGAAAGAAGGAGGAGCATTAGAACTTCTTGAAGATCTAATAAAAATGAAGGGACTAAGAATAGTAAATGGAAACACCAGATCAGATACCCCAGCGTCACCTACATATAGGAGAGGTTTATACTCTAGCCACTTGGACTACGTTTTAGTAGATGAAGCTCTTTGGAAATCTCTCATTGACATGGTTGTTTTCCCTCGTATTGATAGTGACCATCAAGCTTTGAGCACCTCCTTTTCTACTACCTTATTCAGTTGTAAGACATTGACAACATGGACCCAAAACAGTGTCCTAACTAGGACCAATGATTGTAAAAATGTAAAGTGGGAATGGGTTGAAGGTGATGTAAATTTCCAGCTATCAATCTATAGAATAGTTGTAACAACACTTTCCCCATTGAAGCATATAAATATGATATTGGTGGATTTGATCAATCTGCATAGTATCCTGTTTACCCGGTTAAAACCACATTTCCAGACAGTAAGGAGACGGACAGAGATCGGGACTAGAGTATCGAGGTGGTTCTCTAACTCCTGCCGTCAGGCTAAAATGCAGCTATTGGGAGCACTTAAGGAATGGAATTGCCGAGAGATAAGGAAATCCAGGGCTGTATATAAAGATGTACTTAAAAACACAAAATAAGAGTGGGTAACCAGATATTGGAATAGGATGGTTGAGGCACTTTATGAGAAGGATTTTAATTTATTCTGGAAATTAGTGGCAGATAAAAGTAGTTCTCAAGGTATGGAAAACTACCCTGTAATTCAACCAGAGACTTGGGTGACACATTTTTCAAACGTATACAGAAAGCCTCAAACTAGTAGCACTATTATTCCTCCCCTAAAACATAATGACCTTTTTGTCAATACCTTAACGGGTGGGAGAGCAACACCACCCAAATTCGACCTGGACCTTTTTTCCCTAAAAGAAACAACAGTGGCTCTCCAATCAATACGTAAAGGGAAGGCCCCTGGTCTTGATGGCATTCCAGGTGATTTATATTTGTCCCGACCAACAACTTGGTCTCTGTACTTAAATGCGCTTAGTAATGAGATATTGAGAGGGGGTGGGCTTCCTACTACGTGGCAAGGAGCAATCATAGTCCCCATTTATAAGAAAGGGCCAAGGGAACAACCTATCAACTATAGGCCTATTAGTCTAATTGATGTTAGCCAAAAGATATTTAGCAAGCAGGTACTGAATAGATTACAGATTTTGATAGAAGATTCACAAATTCTTTCAGACTCTCAGGCAGGTTTTAGAAGAGGTATGAGTACAATAGACCAGGCATTTAGGTTTAACCTTCTCTGTTGGAAATACTTATTACTCAACAAAAGCCATTTGTATGTAGCCTTTATTGATTTAAAAGCTGCCTTTGACACAGTACCTCGGGATATATTATGGAAAGTCATGGAGAGTTATCAACTCGATGGTGAACTTCTAAGACTGATTAGATATTTACATGAAGGGACTTATGCTCACGTACGCTGGTCAGAAAACGGCGACCTAACGGAAGCTATACCTGTCGACAGGGGGGTTAGGCAGGGGTGCATTTTGGCACCAACACTATTCAACCTTTACATCAATGGTGCCGCGGATCAACTGTTACACTGCATTCATGACGCCCCAAGGCTAGCTGGATCCCCCGCTCCTATTTTAATGTTCGCCGATGATACTTTATTAATTTCAAGAACACCCATGGGTTTACAAAATGAATTGGATGCCTTTTATAATTTTTGTTTTAATAGAGGACTTGAAATTAACCCAACAAAATCAAAGTTCATGGCTTTTAACCCACATAAACTGTTTAGGGGGAAAATGACGATAGCAGGCCAACCAGTGGAGAGAGTCAGCCAATTTGATTATTTGGGGATTAGGTTAAGCGACGACCAACATTGGTCAGCACAGATCGGGAAGAGTCTGACAGTACTCAGGCAGAGGTCTACAGTGATAGGGAGGAAAATTGCCAACACTTTGGAAGGTGAGATAACACCTGCCATCACTGTTTATAAAGCGGTGGCAGTAGCAGCCTCAATTTATGGTGCTGAGCTTTGGGGACACACTAATTCTAGGTGTCTGACCACGGTAGAAAACCGTTTTATATGAAACTTTTTGAGGCTGCCGATGAGCACCCCTCTCACTCCCCTTAGATTTGACCTAGCCCTAAATGAGATCCATAACGAAATTGCACTAAGGCCACTAATGTATTGGATTCGTCTTTGAACTTCAGAGCATCTGTCCACCCTCCGTATAGCATTAGATGAACTCCTCGTAAGTGACAGTGCACTAAAGATTCCTTGGTTCAGATATATTAGAGATGCATGTAAATTTCTCAAGATGGAGTAGGTGTGGAGTGCTCCTCATAATTTGACTACGGAAATAAAGGAGCATGTAAAAAGGTGCTATTGGGAGAACATTTTGGCCCAAATTTGGTTGAAAAATCATGGCAGTCGGACTCTACAGTTCCAAGACCACAAATGTAGCCCCATATTTGAGGCCTATATGGATAATGTAAATCCTCCCTATTGCCAAAACACTATTCATCAAGTTCAGATTAGGGACCCTCCCGCTCAAGACATTTACAGCGCAATGGAGATTGGAGGACTGTAACTTAATATATTGTCATCATTGTCAAAAGATAAAAGAGACACTTGCACACTATGGGGGTCATTCTGACCCTGGCGGTCGGTGATAAAGCGGCGGCCAACCCGCCAACAGGCCGGCGGACAAAAAAATGCAATTCTGACCCTGGCGGGAACCGCCAACACAGCCCGCCGCATTAACACTCCGACCGCCACGGCGGAACAAACAAACAGCGCGGCGGTCACCGCCAACAGCCAGGCGGCAGACAATGTACCGCCCACCCTATCACGACCCACCAATCCGCCACCTTTTCCGGGGCGGGAGCCCCGCCGATAAAAACACGGCGGAAACAGACATTTCCAATGGAAAACGCTCACCTCGAGACACTCCACGCGGAATCCGGACAGCATGGAACCCGAATTGAACATCATACCTGCTCTCGTCTACCTGCTCATCTACCATGAGTACGAACTCCGGCGCAGACGTCAACGGTGAGTACTGCACCTACGACACACGGGAGGGGGGAGGAAGAAAGGTTACGGGCATACACATATGCGACCCCCCCACCCCCCCAATATGTACACACCAATGCAGAGCAGGAAGTCACAGTGACACCACACAAAGACCCTTTAAAAATACAATGACACAACCAAATTTGGAATAAATTTTCATGTACAAAAAAAGCACCTGGAAATAATTGAGCAACCGTGAAAAATATTTACAAAAACCAAAAAGATATACACATCAGTGTATCACTGAAGTAACAAGTCCTGCACATCCTAAGAATCTAACATGTCCGTGGGCCAAGGTTCTGCGAAACAAGGGCAAAGCCCACACACGAGACCTGAGTCCTTTGGAGAGAACACTGCAGGGGCATCTGATGTCAAAACTACAGGCACCTCAGGGGGAAGGGAAGGGGGGGCCACCACAGCCACATGAGTCCACGACGCCAGATCCACGAGGAGCCACCATGCCCACTGTACGATCCTGGGGAGTGCAAAGCCACAGTCTCTCAATGTCTCTACAGTGGGTGGGTTGCCCACTGTACCATCCTGGGGAGTGCAAAGCCACAGTCTCTCAATGTCTCTACAGTGGGTGGGTTGCCCACTGTACCATCCTGGGGAGTGCAAAGCCACAGTCTCTCAATGTCTCTACAGTGGATGGATTGCCCACTGGACCATCCTGGGGAGTGCAAAGCCACAGTCTCTCAAGTCTCTGCAGTGGGTGGATTGCCCACTGTGCCATCCTGGGGAGTGCAAAGCCACAGTCTTTCAGGTGGATTACAGAGTCCACTGGTCAAGGAGAAGGCATGGTGGGCACAGTGAACCATAAACAGTGCCTGAGACGGCGGGACCCAGCGCAGCGGTGCATGACATGGCGATGTCCAGCGGAGCGGTGCTTGAGAGGAAGGGCCCAGCGGAGCGGTGCTTGACAGGAAGGGCCCAGCGGAGCGGTGCTTGACAGGAAGGGCCCAGCGGAGCGGTGCTTGAGACGGAGGGGCCCTGTTCAGCGGTACCTGTCTTCACGGCGGGGCCCTGTTCAGCGGTGCTCTTCTGCACGGCGGGGCCCTGTTCAGCGGTACCTGTCTTCACGGCGGGGCCCTGTTCAGCGGTACCTGTCTTCACGGCGGGGCCCTGTTCAGCGGTACCTCTCTTCACGGCGGGGCCCTGTTCAGCGGTACCTGTCTTCACGGCGGGGCCCTGTTCAGCGGTACCTGTCTTCACGGCGGGGCCCTTTTCAGCGGTGCTCTTCTGCACGGCGGGGCCCTGTTCAGCAGTACCTGTCTTCACGGCGGGGCCCTGTTCAGCGGTACCTGTCTTCACGGCGGGGCCCTGTTCAGCGGTGCTCTTGCAGTATGTCAAGGGAGTCATACCTGGCCTGGACACCCTGCTCACTCGCCCTCCGACCGTGCTGTGTCAGGCCCCTTCTGGGAGTGAGTCCTGGGCCCTTTGGTGTCGTCCCTTGCAGCCGGGGTGGGGCTTGTGGGGCCCTCCTGCTCCGCGCTCCTGGTGGTTGTCCTCTCCGCCCTGCTGTCCTTCCGCTCCTTAGATGGGGCTCTCGGGCCCTTGCCTCCCCTGGCTGCTGTGGCCGGTGAAGTGGCCGGAGTCACCTCCTTGGGGGCAGCCGTCTCTGTCCGCTCACGGCGGCCCTTCAATTTCCGGGTCCTCTTGCCTGGGGGGGGCTGGCTGTCCCCTTGCTGCTCACCGAAGTGTTACTGCCGCCAAAGGGTGGACTCCACATGCCATGCACCACTTGCACTGTAGAAGTTGGGCTGGTGGTGGCTGAGGTGCCCTTGGGACTTTTCCCAGTTGGAGGGGGTGGGTCGGGGGAGGGAAAGAGGTCAAAACTGGAGAGGTAATTTTTCTTAGGACCAAGGTAAGGGGTAGGAGTAGTGGTGAGAGAAGTGGAGGAAGAGGATGTGGTTGTATGAGAGCCAGGTGTGCTGTCCTTGGGTGCAGGTGACTGGGACGTAGGCTGTGGTGAGGTGGTTGTCTGTTGTTTGGGTGTCTGCCTGCGTTTATGTGTCTTGGAAGAGGGGGTGACAGACACAGTGGGAGAGGACACAGGGGACGTGTAAATGACAGTGGGGGTGGTGACTGCAGGTGTGCGGACTGTAGTGAAGGGTTTGCTGGTGGTGGAAGAACTGGCTGATGTTGGGGTGCATGCAGGTGTGAGTGTAGACGTCACAGGGAGGGAGGAGGGAGACGAGGAGGACGGGGACACAGAGGTGGTAGTGACTGTTGATATGTCTGCATCTGTGTGTTGCTTGGGTGAATGCTTGTGTTTTCTGTGGTGCTTATGTTTGGATGAACTGGCCTTGGGTGTTGAGGTGTGTGCAGGCTGGTCTGATGGTGTGGATGGGATAGGTTGAGGTACAGGAGACAGAGAAAGGGTGGAGGCAGATAGAAGAGGGAGACTGGAGACAGGGACAATGGCTGCCGTCAGTGCTGAGGCCAGAGCAGTGAACGCTCGTTGATGGGCAGCCTGACCCGAATGAATGCCCTCCAGGTAGGCATTGCTCCGATGCACCTCCCTTTCCACCCCCTGGATGGCATTCAGAAGGGTAGTCTGACCAACAATGACCGTCCTCACCAGGTCAATGAGCTCCGCACTGAGGGCAGCAGGGGTAACAGAGGCAGGGGCTGAGGTGCCTGGGGTGAAGGAGACGCGCGCCTTCCTGGCCGAGCGGCCACGGAGCGAAGACTGAGGGGCTGCTGGGAGGGCGGTGCTGGTGCGCTGGGTGGCGGCTGTACCTGTTGTTGCGGGGGGCACAGATGGTGCCGCCACCGCTAGGGAGCTCCCAAACGAGGACGTGTCCGTGTCGCTGGTGTCTCCACCGGCCCCCGTTGTGGTGCTCCCCTCGCCCTCCGGATCACTGGTGCCCTCGGTGTTTGTGTCAGTGCCCACCGGGGCCTGGTGACCTGCAGCTCCCTCCTGCTCCGACGCCAAATCTCCTCCGCCTGATGATGCTAAAACACAAGAAGACAAAGATTTAGGGTGGGGGGAGAAATGAAACAAAGTTGAGTGCATGCCTTAGCAATACCCTTTGCGGAGAGGACAGACACAGGTGCCTCGTGCACTAAGTCGTGAACTTGGGGTACACTACTCAGTACTTCTGACTAGGCAAACAGGTCTAGGGACAACACACGCGCACATGTGTGATGCTGGAGCATGGGTAGCTGCACTTGGCACCCTACAGAGGTGGGGGGCGGGGGCACAGGGCCATGCCTAAGGGAGCGGACTACACTACAGAGAGCGCCCTGGCCTAATGTCACCCACAGCCCTCCTCCCCCACCCAGACGCCTCCAATGCGCATACAGATAGGAGAATGTGCGGATACTCACCCCCTTGTGTCTGCTGTGCTGTCCTCAAGCGCCCATCCAAATTAGGGTAGGCCACCGCCAGGATCCGGGACATCAGGGGGGTCATGGTGCGACTGGCACCCCTCCTAGGTCGGGAGGCCATCTTCCTCGTTCCGCGGTGGATGTCCTCCCACCTCTTGCGGCAGTGGGTGCCCCGTCTGTTGTAGACCCCCAAGTTCCGGACTTCCTTGGCGATGGCACGCCAAATATCGATTTTCTGGTGGGCGCTCACCTGTTTGACATGTACAGGGTGGGAAAGAGAAACCGTCACATATCTGCATGTTTGGAGTACATGCCCCCCCCTCCCCAACCTTGTCATGGTTCCCATTCTCTCATCTGTCGTGCGTTGCACTCCTCATTCCCTCCACACCCCACCAACTTACATCCCCCCCCCTCCACACAGGCATAACCCATTCAATGTGCACTGAGTGTACTCACCTGTTGGTCTGGAGGACCGTAGAGTAGCGCATACTGGGGGAGGACCCCGTCCATGAGCTTCTCCAACTCTTCTGAACTGAAGGCGGGGGCCCTTTCACCAGTAGCAGCAGCCATTGTCACTTCCAGACCGAGTTCACAGCAGCACTTGCAGTATAGATCCTCTCCTGTGGATGATCAGGTCTCGAATGATTGAGCAGATAGAAAATGGCGGTCACGCCCGCGGCGGTGCGTACCGCGGCGGTGCGTCCCGCGACCGCCGGCGCACATCGTCATTGTTAACCAATGCGTCTTCGCACAGCGGTCTTCGACCGCCTACCGCCACGGTGTGCCCCGCCAGCGCAGTGACCTCACATCCCATTGTCCCACTTCACAGGTCAGGCATCGGCCATTTCAAGGGCCCACATGGCTTAATTTCTAATGCGTCACACAGGCCTAGGCCTTGCAATGGCACACATACAAACATATCAAACCATACATTTACCTGTACTGTGCAAGCTGTGTTGTACGTACCTGTGAGTGGATTGACTCTGTACTCCATATTCTCCTTCCTAGGCACCGTCCGCTGGGACTAGCGATGAGAAGGAGGAATCCTCGCGTGTACCGGCTGCTGGTGGACCTGTCCACAATGGAAGAACGCAACATAATACTACGATACCGACTTGACCGAGCCTCCATCCATGAACTGTGTGCCCAGCTGGAGCCAGCCCTGATGTCCCCCATCCGCCAACCCACAGGAATTCCCCCTCTAGTGCAGGTTCTGTCTGTCCTCCATTTCTTTGCAACTGGCTCATTCCAGACAACAGTGGCCATGTCATCTGGGATGTCTCAGCCTATGTTTTCCAAGATCTTATCCAGAGTGTTGTCTGCCCTGATGAAACTCATGCGGAGCTACATCATTTTCCCAGAGGAGGGTGATTTGCCTACAGTGAAAGCTGATTTCTATGCCCTTGGACACATCCCCAACATCATTGGTGCAATTGATGGGACCCATGTGGCTTTAGTCCCCCCAAATGACGATGAACAGGTGTACAGGAACAGGAAGAATTACCATTCAATGAATATCCAGGTGGTCTGTTTGGCTGACCAGTACATCTCCCATGTAAATGCCAAGTTCCCAGGGTCAGTGCATGACGCGTATGTTATGCGAAATAGCAGCATTCCCTATGTGATGGAACAGCTACAGAGACAGCGTGTGTGGCTAATAGGTGACTCTGGTTACCCCAACCTGCCGTGGCTATTGACCCCAGTGAGGAATCCCAGGACCAGGGCAGAGGAACGGTACAATGAGGCCCATGGGCGTACTAGGAGGGTGATTGAGCAAACCTTTGGGCTCCTGAAGGCCAGGTTTAGGTGCCTGCATATGACAGGTGGATCCCTAATGTACTCACCAAAGAAGGTGTGCCATATCATCGTGGCGTGCTGTATGCTCCACAACCTGGCTTTGCGACGCCAGGTGCCTTTCCTGCAGGAGGATGGTCCAGATGGTGGTGTTGTAGAAGCCGTGGAGCCTGTGGAGAGTGAAGAGGAGGAAGACTCTGAGGACGACACAGACAATAGGGACAGAGTGATACAACAGTATTTCCAGTAACACACAGGTAAGAATCACCCACGCCATTTCACAATTGCTTATAGCCTCCTGCATCTGTACTTTCTGTAGTTCCCCACAGATGTTTTTCATTAATTTTTGCCTTTCCCTTCCCTTCTCAGTGCTGTCTGACTCAGTACCTGACTTCTGCTTGGTTCGCCCATGAAATACAGCGTATTGACATTGGTATGTTGTCATGACTAATTGACAGAACAGAAATTGAACAGTAATATGTAATACATTTGTTAATAATACAGCATGACTCAAAACAGATTTGTGTGCAAAATGTGATTTATTTACAGTGCTAGATATCGGTACATGTGATTCTAAGGGTGATGGGTGGGGGTGGCGGAATATCCATGGCAGAGTCCAGTTCTCAGTCTCACAGGTGCATTGTCCTTTTGCCTGTGGAAGGATGGAGCATAGGCAGTTCATGGTTGGACAGGGTGGCAATGTGGGACAGTGGGAAGACTTGAGGGGGTATGTCCTGCTGGCGGGGGTCTTGACATCCTACTCTGTCTTTTTTTTTGGTCTCAGGCTCCTCTTACGGGGTGGTTGTTCTTCAGCAGGAGGTGGGGTTCTGGGGGGCTGTCGAGGTGTTGGGACCTCCTGTCCACTAGCGCCGGCGGAGGTGGTAGGCTGTTCCTGGTCCGGGCTAGTGACAGGGGCCCTGTGTGGTGCACCATGGTCCCGCAACGCGTCCTCTATCCTGTGGAGGGCCAGGACGATGGTCCCCATTGCGGTCCCGATGATTCTCAGCTCCTCCCTGAACCCCATGTAGCATTCCTCCTGCTGTGCCTGGATCTCAGTGAACCTGGCCAGTACCGTCGCCATCGTTTCTTGGGAGTGGTGGTATGCCCCCATGAGGGTGGTGAGGGCCTCTTGGAGAGTGGGTTCCCTGGGCCTCTCCTCCCCCCCCTGTCGCACAGCAGCCCTCCGAGCTGCCCGGTTTCCCCCGGCCTCTGTCCCCTGGACGGTGTGCCCGCTACCACTGCCCCCAGGTCCCTGTTGTTGTTGGGGTGTTGGGTTAGCCTGGGTGCCCTGTAGTGGCAGACACACTGCTGATTGAGCTGTCCTAGAGACAGAGGCATGGGCCCGCTGGGTGGGAGCTGTGCTGATGTTGGCAGAGGGGGTCGGGTCTGGTGTGGCCTGTGGCTGCCTGAGGGGAACCGACTGCCCAGAGGTCCCCGATGGTCCGGGCTGGTCATCAGGTTCACTGTCGACAGAGCTGCTATCCTCAGTGTGGGCCTGTTCCGGTGGTGGGATGGACACTTCTGGACCCTCCTGGCTGGTGTGTTGTCGATCGGGTCCTGCATGGGGTAAGAGAGTTTGGTTATTGTTTCTGTGTGTGCAATAGCGTGCGTGTTATGGGTGCCCTTGTCCCCCAGTGCAGGCATTCCCTTGAAGGAGGTATTGTGAGGGTAGTTAGTGGGGGGGGGGGGGTTAGTGCAGTGGTCATGCTTAGGTGATGGGTGCCCATGATTTGTGTTGGCATGCAGGAGTTGGTGTTGGGATGGGTGGGTTGTGCTGGTGAGACATTGTCAGGGAGGATGTGTGCTGGGGGGTTGGGGGTGAGGGTGGGGGTGTGGGTTGGCATGCTGGTGGGGTGGGGGGGATATAGTAGTTGAGATTGGACTTACCAGAGTCCATTCCTCCGGCTACTCCTGCGAGGCCCTGAGGATGCAGGATGTTCAAGACCTCTTGCTCCCACGATGTGAATTCGGGAGGGGTGGGTGGGGGTCCGCCGCCAGTCTTCTGGACCGCGATGTTGTGCCTGGAGACCATCGATCGGACCTTCCCCCGTAGGTCGTTCCATCTTTTGCGGATGTCCTCCCTATTCCTGGGATGCTGTCCCACCGCGTTGACCCTGTCCACGATCCGCTGCCATAGCTCCGCCTTCCTAGCTATACTGGTGTGCTGCACCTGCGAGCCGAAGAGCTGGGGTTCCACTCTTAGGATTTCCTCCACCATGACCCGGAGTTCTTGGTCCGAAAAGCGTGGGTGCCTTTGGGGTGCCATGGGGTGGTGTGGGTGAGGTGTGGGGTGGTGTATGTGATGATAAGTATGTTGGTGAGTGGTGCTTTGTGCTACTATGTGGTGTGTGTGATGGTGTAGTGTGCCTCAGTGTGTCTTGCTATGGATTGTCTGCTGTGTCTCTCTCTCCTTCTCTCAGTAATTATGGTCGCAGGGGTTTGTGGGTGATGTGGGTGTGTGTTTTATAGTTGGTTGATTGTGTGGGAGTGGTGTGTGTATGTGTATCAGGTGTGTGTATTTCAAATTGTCCAATGTGGCTGTGTTTTGGTGCTGTGTGTGTATTCTGACCGCGGCGGTGTGTAGCGCCAATGGAATACCGCGTTTGAATGACCGCCGTGTGGATTCGTGGGTCGTAATGGCATGGGCGTATTTCTGTTGGCGTGACGGTGGAGGTTTGGTCATCTCCAGTTTCTCGCTGCCCGCTGATGTGGCGGGCTGCAGTGGAGGACGGATTTTTGGAGGTTTGGCCGTTGTGGGTCAGAATGACCGTGGCGGTTAACCGCGGCCGCGGCGGTGTTATGGCGGTCTTCTGACCGGCGGTAAGGGCCTTTTACCGCCGAGGTCAGAATGACCCCCTATATGTTTTTTTGCCCTAGATATCTGGCACATAGGAAAAAGTGGATTGTTCCATTATGTAGGTCAGTTGGGATAAGGGAATGGAACATAGCATTACGTCTTTTAACAACTGACACAAATGACAAAATAGTTTTTTCAGTTGCGAGATATTTGCGAAGTGCATGGGCTATAAGAATTACTATAATAGTGCGATTTTAACACATTGGTCTTAGATTACACCTATTTAATACAACAGGTCTTAATTGATTGTAGTCAAGATACAATGGCTTAATATTTTATCCTGGATTTCAAGATTTTAAGAACAATGATGGTTTGCTTTGTTCCCTACAATTTCGGGATCCTATTATTTATCTAGGGTTTTTAAAGTACATTGTGGAATTACTTCCTCTTATACTTAACAACTGAGAAAAATGATAAAATTGTTCTTCCAGCTGCGAGGTATCTGTAGAATATACAGGAGATAAGGACCAGAGAACTGTTATAATTATGTGTTTTTAATATATTGATTTTAGACTATATTTATTCAGCTTAACAAGTATTAATTGATTGGAGTCAAAATATGATGACCTAATACTTTTACATTTAGGAACTCTGGGATTTTAAGATTTTAAGAATAATGCTTGTCTTGCTCCATTTTCCACAACCGTGTTTTATTCAGGATTCTTAAAGTAAACTCTGTCATCTTTTTGTCATTTTCTCTTTCTTATAACTGATATGTTGTACAATCATGTTATACTTTTTTTGTTTACTTTTATGGCTTTTAGCCGAAATAAAGTTACTATTTGAAATTTGGATTGCTTGATCAAACCAAATTTAAGGTGTATCAGTGCTGGTAAAGTATTGGCTGGTAGGTAAACAATGATTTGAACAGCCTGGTGATGGCTTTCTTCAAGTGGGGGCCATCCCTACCTCTCAAGGTTTCACTACCATAGGTGATGGTGGGAATTAATATTACCTGGATTATTTTCAACAAATGTAGCCAGGTACTCAAGCCTTTGATCAGTAGAGATGATCCTTTCTACTGATCAAAAAAATAGCCTTGAGAAAGCCTCAGACTTTCAGCCATTTAAGGTTTTAAACATGTGTTGTCTGTTTTTTGAATTCTTTGTATTGAAGATCTTGGATTAGTTAAGCAAGAACAACCTTAAATTGCTGTAATTACCAATTTGAAGACATGTTTCTGCATTAAAATCATTGCCTTAGTATCTACATACCCTGTCTCTATATTTAATAAGGGCTGGATCAACCTACCTCATATCAATTCTTCAACTTTGAGGAGAAACTGAGCCAAACCTCAACTGGTGACCCACTCTATATAATTAAAACAGGTATTATAAAATGGAGGGGCTGTGCTGGATCCTTAACCATACCACTTAACAGGATAAAATTTCTGATTGAGATCCAGGCTTCCAGTTTTTCCAAGAGACGCCCCGCAAAGAGTTTTGACTCAACATCCAAAAAGACTATTTACCGGTAGTTGGCTGGATTGTTCACTTGCCCCCTTTGAATTTTGGAGTGAGGATTGAGCCTATCCAAGAATGAGGGATGGAGTTGTATAATATCATGCATTCATAGACTGTTTCCAGACAGGTGGACTATATTATTTTTAAAGAGGGCAGCTCGAATATTATTGGGTCCTGGTGTTCTGTCCCTCTGGCATTTAGGTATATGTTGTGCAATGACTCTGTTGTAACTCAGTAGCGATTAGATTAAGCATTAGCAGAAGACATCTTGTATTTAGCAACTATTGTGAACATTTCACGGAATCCATTTTGTATTCATGGCAGCCATTTTCTCTGCCATGTGCTCGCCATGTGCTCTGGCCTACCTTTATGTTAATTACTCTTGAAAATCTGTCTAGTGACAAGTTATTTTTAGCATCTTCCACTTTCGCACATGCCCAGTAAGATCTGCAGCTGTTACTAATCAGTAACAGACAGTAATGTGTCAACTAGTCCTTGAAAACTGTTAGCCCCTCCTACCTGTCGACTGTGCATTTCCATATGACCTTATATGTATGTAAGTCTTGCTTCTATAACTGTACCACCTTCTTTTAGCCCCTGCGTGGGTATAAAAGGACCATGCTCTCTTAGTTCAGTGTGCTACTTCAAAAATTACCGAAGGGTGCTGTTTGAACTGTTGTACCACCTCATGAGGTTTAATAAACTTTGGCGGTCATTCTGACCCTGGCGGTCAAAGACCGCCAGGGCGGAGGACCGCGGGAGCACCGCCGACAGGCCGGCGGTGCTCCAATGGGGATTACGACCGCGGCGGTAAAGCCGCGGTCGGACCGGCAACACTGGCGGTCTCCCGCCAGTGTACCGCCGCCCCATTGAATCCTCCAAGGCGGCGCAGCTTGCTGCGCCGCCGAGGGGATTCCGACCCCCCCTACCGCCATCCAGATCCCGGCGGTCCGACCGCCGGGAACCGGATGGCGGTAGGGGGGGTCGCGGGGCCCCTGGGGGCCCCTGCAGTGCCCATGCCACTGGCATGGGCATTGCAGGGGCCCCCGTAAGAGGGCCCCTACAAGTATTTCACTGTCTGCTTGGCAGACAGTGAAATACGCGACGGGTGCCACTGCACCCGTCGCACAGCTTCCACTCCGCCGGCTCGATTCCGAGCCGGCTTCATCGTGGAAGCATCTTTCCCGCGGGAAAGTCAGAATTACCTTTTGACCGCGCAGCGGTATTCTGGCGGCCCCCGACAGGCCGGCGGCGACCGCCGCCGGTCAAAGTCGGAATGAGGGCCTTTGTCTTTTATTTCAGTTTCTGTGCCAACTTCTTCCTATATGGTCTGAGGACTTTGTGCAGAGAAGGGCGAACCCCTAGCACTAGTAGGCCTTGCTGAGGCTTACTTTGACAAATTGGTGCCCGAACAGGGACTCATCGGCGACTCGGACGCCCGACGGATTGGTCGCGACGAAGGATTGGGATCTTGCTGCGGACGATCAATGCCTGAGGAGACCCGAGTCTTGGCAAACACAGCATTTTTCCCTTCTTTCTGATTTGACCATCCAGGTGGCGCTGGTCCTCGACTGAGATCCTTTTTGGTCATTCGTCATGCAGTGACCATTTGGTCGATTTTAGAACTTGGCAGTTGGAACCTGGAAGCCCTGTGATGTAGTGAGTACCAAGGGGTACTTGCACCTTGCACCAGGCCCAGTTATCCCTTATTAGTGTATAGGGTGTCTAGCAGCTTAGGCTGATAGATAATGGTAGCTTAGCAGAGCAGCTTAGGCTGAACTAGGAGACGTGTGAAGCTACCACAGTACCACAAGTGTCACTTGCACAATATCATAAGAAAACACAATACACAGTTATGCTAAAAATAAAGGTACTTTATTTTTATGACAATATGCCAAAGTATCTTAGAGAGTACCCTCAGTGAGAGGATAGGAAATATACACAAGATATATGTCCACAATACCAAAAATATGCAGTATAGTCTTAGAAAACAGTGCAAACAATGTATAGTTACAATAGGATGCAATGGGGAAACATAGGGATAGGGGCAACAAAAACCATATACTCCAAAAGTGGAATGCGAACCACGAATGGACCCTAAACCTATGTGACCTTGTAGAGGGTCGCTGGGACTATTAGAAAGAAGTGAGAGTTAGAAAAATAACCCTCCCCAAGACCCTGAAAAGTGAGTGCAAAGTGCACTAAAGTTCCCCCAAAGACAAAGAAGTCGTGATAGAGGAATAATGCAGGAAAGACACAAACCAACAATGCAACAACGATGGATTTCCAATCTAGGGTACCTGTGGAACAAGGGGACCAAGTACAAAAGTCACAAGCAAGTCGGAGATGGGCATATGCCCAGGAAATGCCAGCTGTGGGTGCAAAGAAGCTTCTACTGGACAGAAGAAGCTGAGGTTTCTGCAGGAACAAAAAGGGCTAGAGACTTCCACTTTGGTGGACGGATCCCACTCGCCGTTGAGAGTCGTGCAGAAGTGTTTTCCCACCGAAAGAATGCCAACAAGCCTTGCTAGCTGCAAATCATGCAGTTAGCGTTTTTGGACGCTGCTGCGGCCCAGGAAAGACCAGGAGGTCGCAAATTGGACCAAGAGGTAGAGGGGACGTCGAGCAAGACAAGGAGCCCTCTCAGCAGCAGGTAGCACCCGGAATAGTGCCAGAAACAGGCACTAGGAGGATGCGTGAAATGGTGCTCACCCGAAGTTACACAAAGGAGTCCCACATCGCCGGAGACCAACTTAGAAAGTCGTGCAATACAGGTTAGAGTGCCGTGGACCCAGGCTTGGCTGTGCACAAAGGATTTCCGCCGGAAGTGCACAGGGGCCGGAGTAGCTGCAAAAGTCACGGTTCCCAGCACTGCAGTCTAGCGAGGTGAGGCAAGGACTTACCTCCATCAAACTTGGACTGAAGAGTCACTGGACTGTGGGAGTCACTTGGACAGAGTTGCTGGATTCAAGGGACCTCGCTCGTCGTGCTGAGAGGAGACCCAAGGGACCGGTAATGCAGCTTCTTGGTGCCTGCGGTTGCAGGGGGAAGATTCCGTCGACCCACGGGAGATTTCTTCGGAGCTTCTAGTGCAGAGAGGAGGCAGACTACCCCCACAGCATGCACCACCAGGAAAACAGTCGAGAAGGCGACAGGATCAGCGTTACAGAGTTGCAGTAGTCGTCTTTGCTACTATGTTGCAGTTTTGCAGGCTTCCAGCGCGGTCAGCAGTCGATTCCTTGGCAGAAGGTGAAAAGAGAGATGCAGAGGAACTCTGATGAGCTCTTGCATTCGTTATCTAAAGTTTCCCCAGAGACAGAGACCCTAAATAGCCAGAAAAGAGGGTTTGACTACTTAGGAGAGAGGATAGGCTACTAACACCTGAAGGAGCCTATCAGAAGGTGTGAGAAAGTAGCCTCTTTCTAGCCTTGTTACCGCCACTTTTGGCCTGTTTTGTGAGTGTATGCCAGGGTGTTTTCACTGTCTCACTGGGATCCTGCTAGCCAGGGCCCAGTGCTCATAGTGAAAACCCTATGTTTTCAGTATGTTTGTTATGTGTCACTGGGACCCTGCTAGTCAGGACCCCAGTGCTCATAAGTTTGTGGCCTATATGTGTGTGTTCCCTGTGTAGTGCCTAACTGTCTCACTGAGGCTCTGCTAACCAGAACCTCAGTGGTTATGCTCTCTCATTTCTTTCCAAATTGTCACTAACAGCCTAGTGACCAATTTTACCAATTTACATTGGCTTACTGGAACACCCTTATAATTCCCTAGTACATGGTACTGAGGTACCCAGGGTATTGGGGTTCCAGGAGATCCATATGGGCTGCAGCATTTCTTTTGCCACCCATAGGGAGCTCTAACAATTCTTACACAGGCCTGCCACTGCAGCCTGAGTGAAATAACGTCCACGTTATTTCACAGCCATTTTACACTGCACTTAAGTAACTTATAAGTCACCTATATGTCTAACCTTTACCTGGTAAAGGTTAGGTGCAAAGTTACTTAGTGTGAGGGCACCCTGGCACTAGCCAAGGTGCCCCCACATTGTTCAGAGCCAATTCCCTGAACTTTGTGAGTGCGGGGACACCATTACACGCGAGCACTACATATAGGTCAATACCTATATGTAGCTTCACAATGGTAACTCCGAATATGGCCATGTAACATGTCTAAGATCATGGAATTGCCCCCTCTATGCCATCCTGGCATTGTTGGCACAATTCGATGATCCCAGTGGTCTGTAGCACAGACCCTGGTACTGCCAAACTGCCTTTCCTGGGGTTTCACTGCAGCTGCTGCCAACCCCTCAGACAGGCTTCTGCCCCCCTGGGGTCAAGCCAGGCTTGTCCCAGGATGGCAGAAGAAAGGACTTCCTCTGAGAGAGGGTGTTACACCCTCTCCCTTTGGAAAATGGTGTGAAGGCAGGGGATGAGTAGCCTCCCCCAGCCTCTGGAAATGCTTTCTTGGGCACAGATGTGCCCAATTCTGCATAAGCCAGTCTACACCGGTTCAGGGACCCCTTAGCCCCTGCTCTGGCGCGAAACTGGACAAAGGAAAGGGGAGTGACCACTCCCCTGACCTGCACCTCCCCTGGGAGGTGTCCAGAGCTCCTCCAGTGTGCTCCAGACCTCTGCCATCTTGGAAACAGAGGTGCTGCTGGCACACTGGACTGCTCTGAGTGGCCAGTGCCACCAGGTGACGTCAGAGACTCCTTCTGATAGGCTCCCTCAGGTGTTAGTAGCCTATCCTCTCTCCTAAGTAGCCAAACCCTCTTTTCTGGCTATTTAGGGTCTCTGTCTCTGGGGAAACTTTAGATAACGAATGCAAGAGCTCATCCGAGTTCCTCTGCATCTCTCTCTTCACCTTCTGATAAGGAATCGACTGCTGACCGCGCTGGAAGCCTACAAACCTGCAACAAAGTAGCTAAGACGACTACTGCAACTCTGTAACGCTGATCCTGCCGCCTTCTCGACTGTTTTCCTGCTTGTGCATGCTGTGGGGGTAGTCTGCCTCCTCTCTGCACCAGAAGCTCCGAAGAAATCTCCCGTGGGTCGACGGAATCTTCCCCCTGCAACCGCAGGCACCAAAATGCTGCATTACCGGTCCCTTGGGTCTCCTCTCAGCACGACGAGCGAGGTCCCTCGAATCCAGCAACTCTGTCCAAGTGACCCCCACAGTCCAGTGACTCTTCAGTCCAAGTTTGGTGGAGGTAAGTCCTTGCCTCACCTCGCTGGGCTGCATTGCTGGGAACCGTGACTTTTGCAGCTACTCCGGCCTCTGTGCAGTTCCGGCGGAAATCCTTTGTGCCCAGCCAAGCCTGGGTCCACGGCACTCGAACCTGCATTGCACGACTTTCTAAGTTGGTCTCCGGCGACGTGGGACTCCTTTGTGTAACTTCAGGTGAGCACCGTTTCACGCATCCTTTTAGTGCCTGTTTCTGGCGTTTCTTCGGGTGCTACCTGCTCCTGAGAGGGCTCCTTGTCTTGCTCGACGTCCCCTCTCTCTCCTGGTCCAATTTGCGACCTCCTGGTCCCTCCTGGGCCACAGCAGCATCCAAAAACGCTAACCACACGATTTGCAGATAGCAAGGATTGTTGGCATTCTTTCGGCGGGAAAACACTTCTGCGCGACTCTCCATGGCAAGCGGGATCCGTCCACCAAAGGGGAAGTCTCTAGCCCTTTTCGTTCCTGCAGAAACCTCAGCTTCTTCTGTCCAGTAGAAGCTTCTTTGCACCCACAGCTGGCATTTCCTGGGCATATGCCCATCTCCGACTTGCTTGTGACTTTTGGACTTGGTCCCCTTGTTCCACAGGTACCCTAGATTGGAAATCCACAGTTGTTGCATTGCTGGTTTGTGTCTTTCCTGCATTATTCCTCTATCACGACTTCTTTGTCTTTGGGGGAACTTCAGTGCACTTTGCACTCACTTTTCAGGGTCTTGGGGAGGGCTAATTTTCGAACTCTCACTATTTTCTAATAGTCCCAGCGACCCTCTACAAGGTCACATAGGTTTGGGGTCCATTCGTGGTTCGCATTCCACTTTTGGAGTATATGGTTTATGTTGCCCCTATCCCTATGTGTCCCCATTGCATCCTATTGTAACTATACATTGTTTGCACTGTTTTCTAAGACTATACTGCATATTTTTGGTATTGTGTACCTATATCTTGTGTATATTTCCTATCCTCTCACTGAGGGTACACTCTAAGATACTTTGGCATATTGTCATAAAAATAAAGTACCTTTATTTTTAGTATAACTGTGTATTGTGTTTTCTTATGATATTGTGCAAGTGACACTTGTGGTACTGTAGTAGCTTCACACGTCTCCTAGTTCAGCCTAAGCTGCTCTGCTAAGCTACCATTATCTATCAGCCTAAGCTGCTAGACACCCTATACACTAATAAGGGATAACTGGGCCTGGTGCAAGGTGCAAGTACCCCTTGGTACTCACTACAAGCCAGTCCAGCCTCCTACAGGGGGCACCTTGGCTAGTGCCAGGGTGCCCTCACACTAAGTAACTTTGCACCTAACCTTTACCAGGTAAAGGTTAGACATATAGGTAACTTATAAGTTACTTAAGTGCAGTGTAAAATGGCTGTGAAATAATGTGGACGTTATTTCACTCAGGCTGCAGTGGCAGGCCTGTGTAAGAATTGTCAGAGCTCCCTATGGGTGGCAAAAGAAATGCTGCAGCCCATAGGGATCTCCTGGTACCCCAATACCCTGGGTACCTCAGTACCATATACTAGGGAATTATAAGGGTGTTCCAGTAAGCCAATGTAAATTGGTAAAATTGGTCACTAGCCTGTTAGTGACAATTTAAAAGAAATGAGAGAGCATAACCACTGAGGTTCTGATTAGCAAAGCCTCAGTGAGACTGTTAGTCACTACACAGGTAACACATTCAGGCACACTTATGAGCACTGGGGCCCTGGTGAACAGGGTCCCAGTGACACATACAACTAAAACAACATATATACAGTGAAAAATGGGGGTAACATGCCAGGCAAGATGGTACTTTCCTACACCTTATATGTATGTAAGTCTTGCTTCTATAACTTTACCACCTTCTTTTAGCCCCTGAGTGGGTATAAAAGGACCATGCTCTCTTAGTTCAGTGTGCTACTTCAAAAATTACCGAAGGGTGCTGTTTGAACTGTTGTACCACCTCATGAGGTTTAATAAACTTTGTCTTTTATTTCAGTTTCTGTGCCAACTTCTTCCTATATAGTCTGAGGACTTTGTGCAGAGAAGGGCGAACCCTTAGCACTAGTAGGCCTTGCTGAGGCTTACTTTGAGAAATTGGTGCCCGAGCAGGGACTCATTGGGGACTCGGACGCCCGACGGATTGGTCGCGACGAAGGATTGGGATCTTGCTGCGGACGATCAATGCCTGAGGAGACCCGAGTCTTGGCAACCACAGCGTTTTTCCCTTCTTTCTGATTTGACCATCCAGGTGGTGCTGGTCCTCGACTGAGATCCTTTTTGTTCATTCGTCATGCAGTGACCATTTGGTCGATTTTAGAACTTGGCAGTTGGAACCTGGAAGCCCTGTGATTGGTAAGAGCCGTTTTACGGCACTTGCTGTGGGTTTTGATGCCTTTGTTTGGTAATGAAGTTTAGCACCACTTACTGTGGTTCTTGTGTTTTGGGTGACTAGTCAATTTTTTTTCTTTGAATTGATATATACATTGCAATTTATATAGGCAGGTAATGAGGAGAATTTTCTCCAATTTAATTTTTATTTGAACAGCACCTTAAGTGCTACTTTGATTATAATATTGCATATTGTGCACTTTTTTTGGCATGCCTGTTTTTAGCGCACTTCGTAGGATGTGTTGCTTTTGTAATGGTACCATTTTAAGACTGGAAGAATCGCAACCGGCAACCCCAGAGGGGGAGCCCAATAGAGATATGTATGTTAAACATGGTATTTCTTCTATAATGTACAGCACTTTATGGAATAAATACAATCGTGTGGATCCTGAGTTACGTTGGCCTATGCATGGGTCATTTGATTTGCGAAAGATTGAGAATGTGGAGCAATGTATGGGTAAGCGAAGGTCTAGGCAAGATATGTTTGACTGTGTACGAATGTGGGAGAAAGAAGTGCGTGGACGAGTGAAGCGTGAGCAAGCCTTGCTTGAGAAAGAGCAACAGAAGAATGTATATGTGAAAGCATTGGAAATGAGAAAGAAAGAAATAAATGACTTAAAGGAGCTAGAAGAGAAAGAACGTAAATTACAGGTAAAAGGCCAATACACTGTTAGGCAAACTCTCTATCCTATCCTTAATAAACCACACAATGATTTTTTTGTTACTAGATCGCCCTCCACCTCCGTATGTCGTTCCTTCGGCCCCTCATGAGTTAGCTGAGGTCTACGTTTCGGAGCAACAGACGATACGAGACAGTTTCTCTATGTTGCCTGCTGACCGTGCGTCTGAGCTTAGATCTACTGCTCGTAAAACAATTCGTAGTGTTGTCTCTGCTTCTGAACTTTTAGACAACATGAAAGGGTGGATGGAAAAGGAGCAGCTATATTTTACTGAGGCATTTGGCACAGAAGTTATTGAACTATTTCGGAAATATTCTGATGAGTTAGAGCCCGATGATGTAGCAGCTGATCATAAGCAAATGCGTGATGGTCTTTTTGTTTTCTCCCAGGTGGCTGATGCAATCAGGCGTTTGGTGAAATTATGTATTGTGGCAGTCCGTTTGCAAGAGGAGAAAAGGGCTGTGGATGTAGTTGCATGGACATCTCAGACCAGTGGGGTGCAAGCTTCCATCTTTGGAACAGATAAGACTATGATAGTTCACGCAAAACCAATTCGGGAGGCCACGCCTTTGTATGTTCCCCCTAAAGGATTGGGTACAAGTGACGATAAAACTTCTGTTGATGCTAAGGGTTATTTTATTTATAATTGGGTGTATACTCCTTGGAATAGGGCAGATGTAATGGCACTTAAAACAGCATTACCTGACCTGTGGAAAAATCCAGCCACCTTTTATGAGGAAGTTGAGGGAGCAATTAGTACTTGTACTATGACTTTGGCTGACAATGATTTATGTTTCGGATTCATATTACCACCAGATATGTGGAGAACTGTTCGTAAAGTTGAGGATCGTGTAGTTTTTGGGGCGTCATGGAAAGATTAGAACAGATGGACGGGGATAGGGAACCTGCGAAAAAGCCATATCAGTTGATTCTAGATCTTCCCGCAGCCATATTAGTTAAGTTAAAAACGATTATTCCCCCTAAAAAGATAGATTGGACTGTTTTAGCGGCTTGTAAGCAAAAGGCAGATGAATCTGTCTCTGATTTCTTTACACGCTTTGAAGAAGCATTTCATGATTTTAGCGGCCAGTTATTGTCAGATGATGCGGACAGACATTTGTTTGTCGATAAATATGTCGCAAATCTGTTACCAGGAATAGCTAGTCATCAAAAAGCTAGTGAAAGTTCATGGACTACCTCTAATCCGGTTTCTCTTTTAAAGAATTAAAGATGAAGGTTATGTTGGCTCAAGCTTATGGTCCGCCTTTTAGAGGTAGTGATAGAGGTGGACGTGGATCTTATGGTTCTTCTTACACTCGTTCGAATTTGTCTGTTGATCAGTGTGCGTATTGTAAGAAATGTGGGCATTGGGCTGCCTATTGTCCAGCACTACGTGTTCAGCAGTGTTCACGTGGTCGTGGACAAATGAGAAATCGCTCAGGATATTCATGAAGAAGCACCATTGATCATGCTAGGGTTGATGCTAATGTACGAGGGCAGGATGGGTTTAACACTTTTGATAGACGGAACCAATACCAGATGTCTAACTATGTGCAGACTGATTTCCAAGATTCTGCTTATGCATAGGATTGCCTAGGATGGGGTAAGGAATCAGTTGAAGTTCCAGTAGATCAGAGGGGTCCCTATGTTGCAGCATATGTTTTGGGTTCTACTGATCAGTTTCTGGTTGATACAGGAGCTACTAGTAGCACCCTTGTCTAAACAATTGATTCCAAGGGCTCCCCAGTCTGGCTTAACCATTACATCGATAGGTTTCGATGGAACACCTTCCCTTATCCCATTGTCACAACTACTTGCATTCCATGTTGATAAATTTACTGCTCCATGTCCATTTTTGCTTTCTGCAAATACACCAGACAATATTGTGGGTCTTGATATGCTCAAGTATTTCAGGGCTACAATGTGATGCTCTCCTGAAGGGGTGTGTGTTATTTTGAATGATAATCATCCTGTGATGGAAAGAATTTGTCTTTTTAAAGAGGATACTACATTAGCTTCACTCCCTAGTACTTTGTGGGCTACTTCAGATACTGATGTGGGACAAATTATTATTCCACCGGTACATATTAGTGTCAAGGAGGGAGCTGTATTGTCACATTTGCCTCAATACAAAATTTCACACAAGTGCGAAGAAGCACTCACACGAATTGTGCATGATCTTATTGCACTTGGAGTTGTTGAGGAAGTTCCGTATCCGTATAATGGTTGTAACAGTCTGATTCTTCCTATTCTGAAAAAGGATACTGATACTAGGATTTACTGATTCATTATTAATTTACGAGAAGTCAATAAGATTGTGGTACCACAATATCCTGTGGTATCTGACATCACAACACTTCTTACTTTGGTTCCCCCAACAGCAACTACGTTCTCTGTGATAGACTTGAAGAATGCTATCTTTTCGATCCCTATTCATCCTGACAGCCGATTTTTGTTTGGTTTTACTTTGAATAAACGATCATTTAGATTTTGCAGAGTTCCTCAAGGCTATACTGAGAGTCCTAGTATTTATAGTCAAGCGTTAAAACGACAACTTGATTCTTTTGTTTTGCCTGAAGATGTGGCTCTCATACAATATGTTGATGATATTTTGTTGGCAGCTGATACCCCTGAGCAATGTGAAAAGTGCACTTTGTCCTTACTTTCTTTTCTTGCTTCACACCATCATAAAGGTGGTCATTACAACCCTGGCGGACGGTGTTAAAGCAGCGGTAAGACCACCAACAGGCCGGCGGTAAATACATTGCAATTACGACCGTGGCGGAAACTGCCAACAAAGACAGCCACTTTAACACTCAGACCGCCACGGCGGTATGAACAAACACCGTGGTGGTCACCGCCAACAGACATGCGGGAGACAATGTACCGCCCACACTATTGTGACAGGCCAATCCGCCACCTTTTCCGGGGCGGATTCACCGCGGATAAAAACATGGCGGAAACAGGAATTTCGAAGGGAAAACGCTCACCTCTCCACACTCCACGAGGAACGAGGACACCATGGAACCGGAACTCCAAATTCACCCTGCGATAGTCTTTCTGCTCCTCTACCAGGAGCACGAACGCCAGCGGCGAAGACCACGGTGAGTACAGCACCTACGACACAGGGGAGGGGGGAGGGAAGAAACAGGAACACACACACGCAACATGCTCACCCTCACCCACCACAACACACACACTAATGCATATAAATACTAGACATAGTAGTCCAGGTACTGCACAAAGAAAGTCCGTGGAACACTGGGACCACACGGTGTGGGCGAGGCCCACACAAGATCCCCGACCATGACGGAGAGAACACTACAGGGGCATCAGAGAGCAAGACAACAGGCATCTCAGGGGGAGGGAAAGGGGGGGTACCTCAGCTGCTTGAGTGCACAACGCCAAATCCACAAGGGGACAACATGCCCACTGTTCAATCCTGGGGAGTGCAAAGCCACAGTCTCTCAAGTCTCTACAGTGGGTGGCTTGCCCACTGTTCAATCCTGGGGAGTGCAAAGCCACAGTCTCTCAAGTCTCTACAGTGGGTGGCTTGCCCACTGCCATATCCTGGGGAGTGCAAGCCACAGTCTCTCAAGTCTCTACAGTGGGTGGCTTGCCCACTGCCATATCCTGGGGAGTGCAAAGCCACAGTCTCTCAAGTCTCTACAGTGGGTGGCTAGCCCACTGCCATATCCTGGGGAGTGCAACGCCACAGTCTCTCAAGTCTCTACAGTGGGTGGCTTGCCCACTGTTTAATACTGGGGAGTGCAAAGCCACAGTCTCTCAAGTGGATAACAGTCTCCACTGGTCCTGGAGGGGGACTGGTGCCCAGAGTGCTTCATCCTGTTAAGGACAGAGGTAGTGGATGACAGTCTCCACTGGTTCTGGAGGGGGACTGGTGCCCAGAGTGCTTTATCCTGTGAAGGACAGAGGTAGTGGATGGATCTCTCCACTGGTTCTGGAGGGGGACTGGTGCCCAGAGTGCAGCACTCACCCCGTGACGGACCCAGTTGCGTCAGTGCCCTTGCCGCTCATGGGCTAGCTGTGCTTAAGATGGCGGTGCCCTGTGCAGCGGTGCTTGAGATGACGGTGCCCTGTGCAGCGGTGCTTGAGATGGAGGTGCAATGTTCAGAGGTGCTTCAGATGACAGTGCCCTGTTCAGCGGTGCTTCAGATGGCGGTCTACATTGCAGGGTCTCAGCTGCCGGCGGTCCTTCATGGCCCAGCGGGGCTTGTGCTGGCGGTCCTTCATGGCCCAGCGGGGCTTGTGCTGGCGGCCCTTCATGGCCCAGCGGGCCTTTTGCTGGCGGTCCTTCATGGCCCAGTGGGGCTTGTGCTGGCGGTCCTTTATGGCCCAGCGGAGCTGGTGCTGGCGGTGGCCTCCTGGGCAGCTGAGCCGGGGCTGGTGGTGGCCTCCTGGGCAGCTGGGCTGGGGCTGGTGGTGGCCTCCTGGGCAGCTGGGCTGGGGCTGGCGGTAGCCTCCTGGGCAGCTGGGCTGGGGCTGGCGGTGGCGTCCTGGGCAGCAGGGATGATGTCGGCCTTCTCCGCCGTGCTACTCTTCCCAGACTTGCCGGGTTTCTTGTGGCCCTTCCCCACCTTGGAAGGTGTCACAGCTGACTCCACACTCCCAACGGGACCCCTGGGAGCGCCTTTGGTGGCTGGAGTCTTCCCCATCTCCCGCCGGGCACTGGCCAACTTCTGATGCTTCACAGGTGGGGGACTGTCTGTGCTGTGGCTCCGTGCCACACTGGCTATCCTGGTGGCCAGTGCACTCCACATACCGGTGACTACAGGCACCGCTAGTCCCGGAGATGTTGTGGCTGAGGTGCTAGGTTGGGACCTGGAGAGTCGGGCCCTAGGAGATGGACGGGGCGGGGGAGGTGTGGGAAAAAGGTCAAGGGAGGACAGGAAAAGTTTTTTGGACACACTGGGATGGGTAGCTGGAGGGGGTTTGGGAGTGGAGGAAGAGGTGGTGGTAGTAGGAGGTGTATGTTTGGTGACTTTGAGTGAAGGTGCATGCACTGGAGGCTGTTGTGATGTGGATGGCTGTTGGGTGGGTGTGTGCCTGCGTTTGTGTATCTTGGGAGGGGGCGTCACAGACACACTGGGAGAGGACACAGGGGACGTATGAATGGTAGTGGGGGTGGTGACTGCACATGAGCGGGGTGTGCTGGTGGGTGTGCTGTTGAGGGACGTAGTGGCTGTAGAGGTAGTGCATGCAGGTGTGAATGTAGACGAGACTGGGAGGGAGGAGGGAGACAAGGAGGAGGGGGACACAGTGGAGGCAATGGATGTTGGTGTGTCTGCATGTGTGTGTTGCTTGCGTGAGTGCCTGTGGGATGTGTGGTGCTTATGTTTGCCTAAGCTTCCCTTGTGTGTTGAGGTGTGTGCAGGCTGGTCTGATAGTGTGCTTGGGATAGGCAGAGGTACAGGGGATTGGGTCGGGGTGGAGGAAGTTGGAGGGGGGAGGCTAGAGACGGGGACAATGGCTGAGGCCATAGCCTGAAAAGCTTGGTGAAGGGCTGCCTGACCAGAATGAATGCCCTCCAGGAATGCATTTGTTTGTTGCAACATCCTTTCTACACCCTGGATGGCATTCAAAATGGTAGACTGCCCAACAGTGAGGGACCTGAGGAGGTCAATGGCCTCCTCACTGAGGACAGCAGCGGTGACTGGGGCAGGGCCTGAGGTGCCTGAGGCGAAGGTGATGCCCAACCTCCTGGGTGAGCGGGCATGGGGCGAAGGCTGAGGGGCTGCTGGGAAGGCGGTGCTGGTAGGGGGGGTGGTGGCTGTACCTGTAGATGCGGGGGCACAGATTTTGCCACCACCACAAGGGAGCTCCCATCAGAGGACGAGTCTGTGTTGCTGGTCTCAGCTCCTGTCCCCGCCGTGGAGCTCCACTCGCCCTCCGTCCCACTGGTGATTTCAGACTCCGTAGTGTCGTCCTCCATGGCCATGTGGGATGCAGCTCCCTCGTGCTCCAGTGCCACTGCTCCTCCGCCTCATGATGCTAATGCACATAAGAACAGGGAGAGTACAAAAAGGGGGGGGGGGGAAACAGAAGAAAGACATGTTGAGTGCATGGATTACCGCTACTGCTGGCGGACACGACATACACAGAAGCCGCCTGCACTACGCCGCGCTCTTGGGCTCCACTGTTCAATTCCTGGGAAATGGCCTACAAGGCGATGGACAACATCTGCACACATAGATGACACAGGGGCATGAATAGCTGTACTTGGCACTCTACAGAGGTGGGGTGGTGTGCCACATGGCCTGCCTTACGGAGGGGCCTTGCCTACGGAACTCGCCTTGGCCTAGGGAAACGCACAGCCCACCTCCCCCACCCAGACACCACCACTGCGTGCAAAGTCAGCAGAATGAGAGTGTACTCACCCCCTTGTGTCTGCTGTGATGGCCTCAAACGCCCATCCAACTCCGGGTAGGCCACCGCCAGGAACCTGAACATCAGGGGGGTCATGGTGCGACGGGCACCCCTCCCACGTTGGGAGGCCATCCAAAGCTGAGCCTCCGCCGCCTTTTTGCTCCAGCGGCGAATGTCCTCCCATCTTTTCCGGCAGTGGGTGCTTCGTCAGTGGCAGACCCCCCAGGATCCGGACGTCCTTGGCGATGGCATGCCAAATACCTTTCTTCTGGTAGGCGCTGACCTACATGAAATGTACAGGGGAAAAAAAGAAGTCATTACGAACTGCCCCGTCAAAGTGATTGGCCCCCATCCCTACCCTTGTCATGTGGCATATGCAATCACTGTCTTTCATGCACGCAGCACTCTGCCCCCTTCCTTCTTACATCCAGCCCTCTCCACACATGCACAGCCCATACAACATGCTCCCTGTGTACGTACCTGTTTGTCTGGAGGACCGTAGAGTAGCTTGTACTGGGGGAGGACCCCTTCCACGAGTTTCTCCAACTCCTCTGATGTGAAGGCAGGGGCCCTTTCCCCAGATGCACGTGCCATTGTCTCTTCCAGACTGAGGTCACAGCATCACTTGCAGTGTAGGTCCTCTCCTGTTGAAGATCAGGTATCAAGTGATTGAACAGATAGAAAATGGCGGTCACATCTGCGGTGGTGCGTACCGTCACCGCCGGCATACATCGTCATCGGCTCCTGGGACCCATAGGGTCCAATGTTAACCAATGCAGCATTGCGCCGCGGTCTTCGACCGCCTACCGCAACGGTGTACAACGCCAGCAGAGTTACCTCACATCCCATTGTCCTTCATAGGAACCTTCTGCTGGGACATGTGAGGAGATGGCGGCATCCTCCGGTGTACCGACCGTTGGTGGACCTGTCAACAATGGAGGAGCGACATTTGATTATCACCTACAGGCTTGACCGTGCCACAATCCAGGAACTGTGTACCCAGTTGGAGCCAGACCTGATGTCAGCAATCCGCCATCCCACAGGAATCCCCCCTCAAGTGCAGGTGCTGTCAGTGCTCCATTTCATTGCAAGTGGCTCATTTCAAACAACTGTGGCCATGGCATCAGGGATGTCCCAGCCTATGTTTTCCAACGTATTGTCCAGAGTGTTGTCTGCCTCTTCTGAAACACATGCGGAGCTACATCGTTTTCCCTCAGGTGGAGGATTTGCCTGCAGTGAAAGGTGATTTCTATGCCCGGGGACATATCCCCAACATCATAGGTGCCATTGATGGGACCCATGTGACTTTGATCCCCCCCCACAGGAGGGAACAGGTGTACAGAAACCGGAAGAGTTATCATTCGATGAATGTACAGATGGTATGTTTGGCAGACCAGTTCATCTCCCATGTGAATGCCATGTTCCCTGGCTCAGTGCATGACGCCTACATCCTGCGGAATAGCAGCATCCCTTATGTGATGGGTCAACTCCAGAGGCACCGTGTGTGGCTATTAGGTGAGCACCTGGAAGCAAGTCATTGGGAATGGTTGTCTGGGTCTGGGGTTATCCCTACAGGTTAGTGTGTGTCTAACAGTTGTCCCTCACCATTTGCAGGTGACTCTGGTTACCCCAACCTGTCATGGCTATTGACCCCAGTGAGGAATCCCAGGACAAGGGCAAAGGAACGCTACAATGAGGCCCATGGGCGAACTAGGAGGGTGATCGAGCGGACCTTCGGCCTCCTGAAGGCCACGTTCAGGTGCCTCCATATGACAGGTGGATCCCTATTCTACTCACCAAAGAAGGTGTGCCAGATCATCGTGGCCTGATGTATGCTTCACAACTTGGCTTTGCGACGACAGGTGCCTTTTCTGCAGGAGGATGGTCCAGATGGTGGTGGTGTGGCAGCTGTGGAGCCTGTGGACAGTGATGAGGAGGAAGCAGAGGAAGAAGACATGCACAACAGGGACTCAGTGATCCTGCAATATTTCCAGTGAGACACAGGTAGGAATACAAAGCTGCCTACTACATGTACTTTAACACTACTACCTCTCTCCTGTCTGTCGTTTTCATCCAGTTTATGGTCACTGAGTTGTCACTTTCCCTTATGATTTCACAGATGTGGGTCCCACTGTGTGACATCTGCTTTGATTCCTCATAGACTAGAGCTGTGTGACATAGGTATGTTGGCATTACTATTTTAAAAACATTGTAGCACTGTAATTTCTAATACACTATTTCGAAATCACAGAGAGACTCCAGATTGTTTTGTGCTTTAGATGTGTTTATTTAACTGCTCAATATTGGAGGGGGTAGTGAAATGGTGAGGGGTGATGGCGGAGGAGTGTCCATGGCAGAGCCCAGTCTATTAGTCTAACAGGTGATTTGCCCAAATGGGCATAGGAAGTGGAGCTGGGGCAGTTTAATTATGGACAGGGTGACAAAGTGGGACAGTAGGATGACAATCAGGGTGGTCTCATTTCTTGGCGGGGGTCTTGGCATTGTGCTCTGTCTTTGTCCTGAATCTCAGGGACCATTTGCGAGGTGGTTCTCCCTCTGCAGCGGGTGGGGTGCTGGTGTGGTGGTCCTGTGGCAGGGCGTCCTATCCACTAGCGCCGGCGGAGGTGGTGGGCAGTTGATCGTCCATGCTAGTGTCAGGGGCCCCTTGTAGTTTCACAGTGTCCCTCCTGGTGTTGAGTAGTTTCTTCAGCACCCCTACAATGGTGCCCATGGTGGAGCTGATGGTTCTGAGTTCCTCCCTGAAGCCCATATACTGTTCCTCCTGCATGCGCTGGGTCTCCTGAAACTTGACCAGTACCGTTGCCATTGTCTCCTGGGAGTAGTGGTAGGCTCCCATGATGGAGGAGAGGGCCTCGTGGAGAGTGGGTTTTCTTGGCCTGTCTGCCCCCTGTCGCACAGCAGCCCTCCCAGTTCACCTGTGTTCCTGGGCCTCCGTCCCCTGGACCGTGTGCCCACTACCACTGCCCAAGGTCCCTGTTGTTGGGGTGGTGGGTTATCCTGGGTTCCCTGTAGTGGTGGACACACTGCTGATTGACGTGTCCTGGGGACGGAGGTATGGGCCCGATGGATGGGTGCTGTGCTGGTGTTTCCAGAGGGGGGAAGGTCTGAGGTGGCCTGTGCCTGTGTGAGGGGAACAGACTGTCCAGAGGTCCACGATGGTCCGGGCTGGTCTTCTAGATCCAGTTAGACAGAGCTGCTGTCATCACTGTGGGCCTTTTCTGTTAGTGGTGTGGACATGTGTGGACTCTCCTGTCCGGTGACGTTGGGTAGGGGTCCTGCAGGGATAAAAAAAGGATGTTTATTAAATCTGTGTGTGTAATGGTGTGCAATGGGTAGGTGACCGTGTACCCCAGTGCTAGTATTCCTGTGTGGGAGCTTGTGTGATGATGGTTTAGGAGGGTGTATGGGTATGTGCAGTGGGCATGCTTTGGGGATGGGTGTCCATGCTTTGTTGTTGCATGCAGGGCTTGGTGTTGGGATGTGTGGTTTGTGATGTTGGGTCATATGTGAGGAGTTGGGGTGCTGGGGGTGAGGGTGGGGGTATGTGATCGCATGCAGGTAGGGTGGGGGATGTAATAGTAAAGCTTTGACTTACCAGGGTCCATTCTTCCACCTACTCCTGCGAGGCCCTCAGGATGCAGAATCGCCAAGACCTGCCCCTCCCATGTTGTTATATGTGGGGGAGGTGGTGGGGGTCCGCCTCCAGTCCGCTGAACCGCCAGGTGGTGTCTTGAGACCATGGAACGCACCTTCCCCCGTAGGTCGTTCCACCTCTTCCTGATGTCCTCCCGATTTCTTGGGTGCTGTCCCACTGCATTGACCCTGTCCACTATTCTTTGCCATAGCTCCATCTTCCTTGCAATTGAGGTGTGCTGCACCTGTGATCCGAATAGCTGTGGCTCTACCCGGACGATTTCCTCCACCATGACCCTGAGCTCCTCCTCCGAGAACCTGGGGTGTCTTTGCTGTGCCATGGGGTGGTGTAGGTGATGTGTGGGGTGGAGTGTGTGGTGATAAGTGTGGTGATATGTAGTGGTGTGTTGTGTGAGGTGCGTGGAAGTTGTGTCGGTGATGGTGTTGTGTGCCTGTGGATGCTGTTGTTCTTGCTGGTGGTGTCTCTCTCTGGCCTTCTTTTGGAATTATTTGTCGTGGGGGTTTGTGGGTGATGTGGATGTGTATTTTATATTGTATTGGGTGTGTTGGAGTGGTGTGTGTATGTGTATCAGGTGTGTGTATTTGGAATTGTCCAATGTTGTTGTGTTTTGTAAGAGTGTGTTTATTTTGGATTCGTGTGTTGTGATAGTGTGGGCGTATTTCTGTTGGAGTGACGGTGGAGGTTTTATTTTCGTCAGTTTATTACTCACCTTTGGTGTGGTGGACTTGTGTGGGTGTCTGACTTTTGGCGGAATCCGAAATGTGGGTCTCAATAGCTGTGGTGGATTTCCATGGCCGCGGCGGTGTGTTGGCGGTCTTCTGCACGGCGGTAAGCAGCTTTTACCACCAAAGTGTCATGAAAGAAATTGCAATATTGTAGACCAAAGGTAACCTATTTAGGTCACCTTTTGTGTAAGGAGGGCCGTGCACTTACATCAGATCGTATTCAAGCAATTTTAGACACATCAGTACCCTCTACTCAGAAAGATGTTCGTGCATTCCTTGGTCTTACTTCTTTTTGTAGGCAATGGATATTAGGGTTTTCACACATTGTCAAACCTGTGCTAGCTCTTTTGACTAAAGGTACTCCAATGCCCCTCTCATGGACAGATGAATGTGAGACTGCTTTCCTGCAGCTACGACAAGCCCTTTGTTCAGCACCAGTGTTAGGTACTCCAGATTACATGAAGCCTTTTGCACTTTACGTACATGAGAAAGATGGATGTGTATTGTCAGTTTTAGTACAGACACATGGCGATAAGCAGCGTCCCTGTGCATATTTTTCAGCAGTAGTTGATCCTGTCGCTCGAGCGTTGCCTGGGTGTTTTCGTTCAGTTGCCACAATAGCTGTGTCAATACGTCAGAGTGAAGAGATAGTTTTGTCACATAAGCTGTTGGTGTTAGTACCGCTTGCGGTTGATGCTCTTTTAAATCAAACAAAGACACAACATTTAACTAGCGCTCGCCTGACAGGATATGAATTGACATTGCTGGCTCCTCACATTACACTGAAGAAATGTGCAACACTAAGGGGGTCATTGCAACCCTGGCAGTACAGGACCGCAAGGGCTGAAATGACGGAAGCACAGCCAAGAGGCTGGCGGTGCTCCCCTGGTCATTCCGACTGCGGCAGAAGCGCTGGGTCGCACCGCCGGGGCCGGTGGTTTCCCGCCACAATGGCCCCGGTGGTAGTAATCCACCAGGGCAGCGCTACTAGCAGCGCTGCCCTGGGGATTACGAGTCCCCCTACCGCCAGCCTTTTCCTGGCGGTTTGAACCGCCAGGAAAAGGATGGCGGTACGGGGAGTCAAAGGGCCCGTGGGGGCCACTGCACTGCCCATGCCACTGGGGGGCCCCCTGACAGGGCCCCATGCGGCTTTTCACTGTCTGCTCTGCAGACAGTTAAAAGCGCGACGGGTGCAACTTCACCCGTCGCACGGCCGCAACACCGTCAGCTCCATTTGTAGCCGGCTCCCATGTTGCGGCCGACATCCCCGCTGGGCGGTCGGGCAGAAACTCTGTTTCCGCCCGCCGGCCCAGCAGGTATGTCATAATGGCCACCGTGGGAGTGCGGCCGCATTGGCGACCGCACGGCGGTTACAACTTAATGTTGTAATGAGGGCCTACATCCAGCCACTTTGTTGCCATATCCGGTGACTCAGCCTCAGTCACAAGAAACACATGATTGTATATTCCTTACCGAAGAACAGACAAAGGGTCATATTGATTTACAAGATACGCCCCTTCCAGGTGTAGACGGGGAATTGTGGGTTGATGGGTCTTGTTTGAATTTGCCAGACGGTACAACCTCAGCTGAATATGCAATCACCACAACACACACGGTAGTGGAGACAGCTCATATACCACAGAAGTCAGCTCAAGCAGCTGAACTAATAGCTTGGACACGAGCATGTGAGCTTAGTACTGACTTATGTGTGAACATTTATACAGACAGCCATTATGCTTTTGGAGTAGCTCATGATTTTGGTATGCTTTGGAAGGAGAGAGGCTTTCTCACATCCCACGGGATGCAGATAATGCACGGAGAATTAGTGCATAACCTCTTGACTGCATTGACATGTCCAAAGAAACTAGCTATTGTGAAATGTAGTGCACACAAGAAAGTGCAAGAAAGTGACAGATAAGATAGGGCAAGGTAATGCCCTTGCGGACCGCGTAGCATGTGAGACTGCGATGCAGCGAAGTGCTACTTCTATGTATGTAGTGAAGTCACAAGCTGAAAGTTGGCATAATGCTAGACAAGACGTATTAGATATACAGAAAGCTGCTTCTGTGAAAGAACGTGAGCAATGGTCTGAAGAAGGAGAATTGGATGATGAGGGCTGTTGGCGGAATGCAGATAGATAAATGGAAATTGCCTATAGCTTTTGTACAACCTATGGTTCAGATGGCACATGGGCTGGCACATGTTGGAGCTTCAACAATAATGAAGTTGCTTACGCAAGTTTGGGAGCATCCAGAAATTTTCAGTACAGCTAAGAGAGTAGTACAGTCTTGTTTGATCTGTTTAAAACGCAATCCTGGAAAAGGGACGCGAACTCCTGCGGGAGGGTTTGCTACACCAACTGCATCTTTCGAAGATCTACAAATGGATTATATTCAGCTTGAACGCTGCAACAATATAAAGTATGTCTTGGTGGTGGTATGTGCCTTCAGTAAATGGATAGAGGCCTATCCCACAAAGGATAATACTGCCATTACCACAGCAAAGGTGCTTTTGAAATAATTCTTCCCTAGGTTTGGTGTTTGCAGACTTTTATGGAATGATAACGGACCTCATTTTGTTGGGGAAGTTATTAAGTATGTCCTGAAAGGATTAGGGATCAAACAGAAGTTCCATGCGGTTTTCCACCCACAATCAGCAGGGTTGGTGGAAAGGTATAATGCTACTTTGAAGCTGAAGTTAGCGAAGATACAGGCTTCCACATCCTTAACTTGGCCGGATTCATTACAGTTGGCATTATTGTCTGTTAGGTCAGTGCCACACTCTTGAATAGGCCTTACCCCCTATGAAACAGTATTTGGAAGGCCAATGAACATTTGGGGAGTTCCTAAGCCAAATTCTGTATATGATGTACCTTGTGTCCTGATGAATGATTATTTGGCACAGTTAAATGACAATTTGGTTTCTATTCATCAACAGGTTTGAGAAGCACTTCCTGACAGATCTACAGGTGAAGGCCATGAACTCCGACCTGGTGACCAGGTGATGATTAAGTCCTTTGAAAGATCAAGCAGCTTGGAACCAAGGTGGCGAGGCCCAGAGCAGGTGCTCCTAGCGACAAGGACAGCAGTTTGAGTGACGGACCGAAAGAATTGGATCCATAGAACTGTAGGAAAGTACCATCTTGCCTGGCATGTTACCCCATATTTCACTGTATATATGTTGTTTTAGTCTAAGTGTCACTGGGACCCTGCCAGGCAGGGCCCTAGTGCTCATAAATATGTGCCCTATATGTGTTCCCTGTGTGATGCCTAACTGTCTCACTGAGGCTCTGCTAACCAGAACCTCAGTGGTTATGCTCTCTCTGCTTTCCAAATTTGTCACTAACAGGTTAGTGACTACATTTACCAATTCACATTGGCATACTGGTACACCCATATAATTCCCTAGTATATGGTACTGAGGTACCCAGAGTATTGGGGTCCCAGGAGATCCCTATGGGCTGCATTTCTTTTGCCACCCATAGGGAGCTCTGACAATTCTTACACAGGCCTGCCAGTGCAGCCTGAGTGAAATATCGTCCACGTTATTTCACAGCCATTTACCACTGCACTTAAGTAACTTTTAAGTCACCTATATGTCTAACCTTCACCTGGTGAAGGTTGGGTGCAAAGTTACTTAGTGCGTGGGCACCCTGGCACTAGCCAAGGTGCCCCCACATCGTTCTGGGCAAATTCCCCGGACTTTGTGAGTGCGGGGACACCATCACACGCTTGCACTATACATAGATCACTACCCATGTATAGCGTCACAATGGTAACTCCGAACATGGTCATGTAACATGTCTAAGATCATGGAATTGTCACCCCAATGTCATTCTGGGATTGGGGGGACAATTCCATGATCCCCCGGGTCTCTAGCACAGAACCCGGGTACTGCCAAACTGCCTTTACGGGGTCTCCACTGCAGCTGCTGCTGCTGCCAATCCCTCAGACAGGTTTCTGCCCTCCTGGGGTCCAGGTAGCCCTCGTGAGGTTTAATAAACTTTGGGGGTCATTCCAACCCTGGCGGTCGGTGATAAAGCGGCGGCCAACCCGCCAACAGGCAGGCGGTGAAAAAAATGGAATTCTGACCCTGGCGGGAACCACCAACACAGCCCGCCACTTTAACACTCCGACCGTCACAGCGGGACAAACAAACAGCGCGGGGGTCACCGCCAACAGGCAGGCGGCAGACAATGTACCGCCCACCCTATCACAACCCACCAATCCGCCACCTTTTCCGGGGCGGGAGCCCCGCCGATAAAAACACGGCGGAAACAGACTACGAACGTGAAAACGCTCACCTCTATACACTCCATGAGGAATCTGGGCAGCATGGAACCCGAATTAAACATCCTACCAGCTATTGTCTACCTGCTCTTCTACCAGGAGCACGAACGCCGGTGCAGACGACAACGGTGAGTACTGCACCTACGACACAGGGGAGGGGGGAGGAGGAAAGGTTACGGGCACAAACATACGCGATACACCCCCCCCCAAATACCTACACATCAATGCAGAGCAACAAGTCAGAGTGACACCCCCAAACCCCCCGGAATAATGCAAAGACAAAATAAAATGATCATTAAAATAGAAGTATATTGTAGCTCGAATGAAGTAATGTGAAATATGAAATATACATATTAAATAAAGAACATAGTTAAAAATATATACATAGGCTATAAGTCCTGCACATTTTGCCAAAGTTCCATCGTTCGTGGGCCAATGTGCACAAACACATGGGTAAAGCCCACACACGAGACCAGATTCCATTGGAGAGAACACTGCTGGGGCATCAGATGATAAAACTACAGGCACCTCAGGGGGAAGGGAAGGGGGGGCACCTCAGCCACATGAGTCCACGACGCCAGATCCACGAGGGGCCTCCCTGCCCACTGTACCATCCTGGGGAGTGCAAAGCCACAGTCTCTCAAGTCTCTACAGTGGGTGGGTTGCCCACTGAGCCATCCTGGGAAGTGCAAAGCCACAGTCCATCAGGTGGATTACAGACTCCACTGGTCATGGAGGAGGCATGGTGGCCAGAGTGCTTCGTGAAGCCCTGCTCGACACAGAACCGGCACTGCCAATGGGCCAGCGGTGCATGAGATGAAGGGCCCAGCAGAGCAGTGCATAGATGGCGGTGCCCAGCGGAGCTGTGCTTTACAGGAAGCGCCCAGCAGAGCAGTTCAGAGACGGCGGTGCCCAGCGGAGCGGTGTTTGACAGGACGGGCCCAGCAGAGCAGTTCAGAGACGGCGGTGCCCAGCGGAGCGGTGCTTGACACGAAGGGCCCAGCGGAGCGGTGCTTGACAGGAAGAGCCCAGCAGAGCAGTTCAGAGACGGCGGTGCCCAGCGGAGCGGTGTTTGACAGGAAGGGCCCAGCAGAGCAGTTCAGAGACGGCGGTGCCCAGCGGAGCGGTGGTTGACAGGAAGGGCCCAGCAGAGCAGTTCAGAGACGGCGGTGCCCAGCGGAGCGGTGCTTGAGAGGAAGGGCCCAGCGGAGCGGTGCTTGACAGGAAGGGCCCAGCGGAGCGGTGCTTGACAGGAAGGGCCCAGCGAAGCGGTGTTTGACAGGAAGGGCCCAGCGGAGCGGTGCTTGACAGGAAGGGCCCAGCGGAGTGGTGCTTGACAGGAAGGGCCCAGCGGAGCGGTGCTTGACAGGAAGGGCCCAGCGGAGCGGTGTTTGACAGGAAGGGCCCAGCAGAGCAGTTCAGAGACGGTGGTGCCCAGCGGAGCGGTGTTTGACAGGAAGGGCCCAGCGGAGCGGTGCTTGACAGGAAGGGCCCAGCGGAGCGGTGCTTGAGATGAAGGGCCCAGCGGAGCAGTGCTTGAGATGAAGGGCCCAGCGGAGCGGTGCTTGACAGGAAGGGCCCAGCAGAGCAGTTCAGAGACGGCGGTGCCCAGCGGAGCGGTGCTTGAGATGAAGGGCCCAGCGGAGCGGTGCTTGTCTTGGTGGGGCCCTGTTCAGCGGTGCTGCTCACGGCAGCCCCTGTTCAGCGGTGCTTGGCTTGGCGGGGCCCTGTTCAGCTGTGCTTGTCTTGGCGGGGCCCTGTTCAGCGGTGCTTCTCACGGCGGCCCCTGTTCAGCGGTGCTTGTCTTGGCGGGGCCCTGTTCAGCGGTGCTTGTCTTGGCGGGGCCCTGTTCAGCGGTGCTTCTCACGGCGGCCCCTGTTCAGCGGTGCTTGTCTTGGCGGGGCCCTGTTCAGCGGTGCTTCTCACGGCGGGGCCCTGTTCAGCGGTGCTTCTCACGGCGGCCCCTGTTCAGCGGTGCTTGTCTTGGCGGGACCCTGTTCAGCGGTGCTTCTCACGGCGGCCCCTGTTCAGCGGTGCTTGTCTTGTGTTTCTAGGGAACCAGACCTGGCCAATACTTCCCGCTCAGTCGCCATCCGACCTTTCGGTTGCGGGGCCCTCCTGTGATGGAGTCCTGGGCCCGTGGGTGTCCTCCGTCACACCCGGAATGGGGCTGGTGGGGCCCTCCTGGTCAGGTCGACTGCTGCCTGACTTGTCCGCCCTGCTGCCCTTGCCCTCCTTCGCTGAATCTCTGGGGCCCTTGCCTCCCTTTGTTGATGTGCCAGGTGACGGGGCAAGGCTACTGTCCTTGGTGGCAGCCGTCTCAGGCTTGTCGCGCCGGCCCTTTGTTTTTTTGGTCCTCTTCCCAGGGGGTGGGCTGGCTGTCCCCTTGCTGCTGGCCGATGTTCCTGCCCTAGGAGCTGGTGGACTCCAATAGCCCTGCACTATGGTCCTAGTAGATGCAGGGCTGGTGGCGGCTGAGGTGCATTTTGGACTCTTACGAGATGGAGGGGGTGGGTCAGTTGTTGGACAGAGGTCAAGGTTGGAAAGGAAAATCAATTTGGAAAGACAGGGACGGGTAGGTGTAATAGTATGGGTGTGGAGGAAGAGGATGTGGTTGTAGGAGAGTCAAGTGTGCTGTCTTTGGGTGCAGGTGCTTGTGACGGAGGCTGTCGTGAGGTGGATGGCTGTTGGGTGGGTGGCTGCCTTCGTTTGTGTGGTTTGGAAGAGGGGGTGACAGACTGCACGTGTGCGGACTGGTCAGGAGGGTGTGCTGGTGATGGACGTACTGGCTCATGGGGTGTGCATGCAGGTGTGAGTGGAGACGTCACAGGGAGGGAGGAGGGAGACGAGGAGGTGGGGGACACAGAGGAGGTAGTGACTGTTGGCATGTCTGCATCTGGATGTTGCTTGGGTGAATGCTTGTGTGATCTGTGGTGCTTATGTCTGGATGAGCTGCCCTTGGGTGTTGAGGTGTGTGCAGGCTGGTCTGATGGTGTGGATGGGATAGGCAGAGGAACAGGGGACTGGGACTGGGTGGAGGGAGTTTGAAGAGGGAGGCTGGAGACAGGGACAATGGCTGCCGTCAGTGCTGAGGCCAGAGCGTTGAACGATCGCTGATGGGCAGCCTGACCCGAATGAAGGCCCTCCAGGTATGCATTGCTCCGATGCACCTCCCTTTCTACACCCTGGATGGCATTCAAAAGGGTAGACTGCCCAACAATGATGGTCCTCAGGAGGTCAATGACCTCCTCACTGAGGGCAGCAGGGGTAACTGGGGCAGGGCCTGAGGTGCCTGGGGCGAAGGAGATGGCCGGCTTCCTGGGCGAGCGGGCACAGGCCGAACGCTGAGGGGCTGCTGGGAGGGCGGAGCTGGTGCGCTGGGTGGCGGCTGTACCTGTTGTAGCGGTGGGCACGGATGTTGCTGCCACCGCAAGGGAGCTCTCTTCCGAGGACGTGTCGGTGTCGCTGACGCCTCCACGGGTCCCCGTTGTGGAGCCCCCCTCGCCCTCCGTCTCACTGGTGAACTCGGAGTCGGTTGCATGGCCCTCCGGGGCCATGTGAGATGCAGCTCCCTCGTGCGCCGATGCCACTTCTCCTCCGCCTGATGATGCTAATGCACACATGAACAGGAAGACAAAGAAAATGGGGGGGGGGAAATAAAGACAGGTTGAGTGCATGCATTGGCAACACCGTTGGAGGAGAGGACAGACACAGAAGCCCCCAGCACTACGCCGCGCACTCGGGGTACACACACTCAATTATGGACGACAAATGCACACATAGGTGAGGCCGGACCATGGATAGCTGTACATAGCACCGTACAGAGGTGGGGGGCAGGGGCACAGGGCCATGCCTAACGGAGGGGCCTAGCCTACAGAAAGCGCCCTGGCCTAGAGATAGCCACAGCCCTCCTCCCCCACCCAGACACCTCCACTGCGCGCAAAGATAGCAGAATGTGCTGATACTCACCCCCTTGTGTCTGCTGTGATGTCCTCATGCGCCCATCCAAATCGGGGTAGGCCACCGCCAGGATCCGGGACATCAGGGGGGTCAATTGACGGCTGGCACCCCTCCTACGTTGGGAGGCCATCCCCAGCAGAGCCTCGGCGGTCTTTCTGCTCCCGCGGCGGATGTCCTCCCACCTCTTGCGGCAGTGAGTGCCCCGTCTGTTGTGGACCCCCAGGGCCCGGACGTCCTTGGCGATGGCACGCCAAATTTCGATCTTCTGATGGGCGTTGACCTATGTGACATGTACAGGGTGGGAAAAGAAATATCATCACTTTTCTGCATGGTCGATGTGAGTGGCCCCCCCCTCCCCAACCTTGCCATGTGGCACATGCTCTCATCTGTCGTGCGTTGCAATCCTCATTCGCTCACCTCCCCACCATCTTACATCCACCCCACTCAACACAGGCATAGCCCATACTACGTGCTCCCTGTGTACTTACCTGTTGGTCTGGAGGACCGTAGAGTAGCGCATACTGGGGGAGGACCCCATCAACAAGTTTCTCCAATTCCTCAGATGTGAAGGCAGGGGCCCTTTCCCCAGTCGCAGCAGCCATTGTATCTCCCAGACCGAGGTCACAGCAGCACTTGCAGTATAGGTCCTCTCCTGTGGATGATCAGGTCTCGAGTGATGAAGCAGTTAGAAAATGGCGGTCACGCCCGCAGCGGTGCGTACCGCGACCGCCGGCGCACATCATCATTGGCTCCTGAAACCCATAGGGTTCAATGTTAACCAATGCGGCTTAGCACTGCGGTCTTCTACCGCCTACCGCCACGGTGTGCCACGCCAGCGCATTGACCTCACATCCCATTGTCACACTTCACAGGTCAGGCAGCCGCCATTTCAAGGGCCCACATGGCTTAATTTCTACTGCGTCACACAGGCCTAGGCCTTGCATTGCCACTCATACAAGCCATTCAATGCATAGCGAATCGTGTACTGTGCAAGCTGTGTGTACGTACCTGTGGGTTGCTTGACTCTGTGCTCCATGTTGTCCTTCCTAGGCACCGTCCGCTGGGACTTGCGAGGAGAAGGAGGAATCCTCCCATGTACAGACCGCTGGTGGACCTGTCGACAATGGAAGAACGACATATCATACTGACATACAGGCTTGACAGAGCCACTATACATGAACTGTGTGCCCAGCTGGAGCCAGACCTGATGTCCCCCATCCACCAACCCACAGGGCTTCCCCCTCTGGTGCTGGTGCAGGTTCTGTCAGTACTCCATTTTTTGGCAAGTGGATCATTCCAAACAACAGTGGCCATATCATCAGGGATGTCTCAGCCTATGTTTTCTAAGGTTTTGTCCAGAGTGTTGTCTGCCCTGATGAAATACATGCGGAGCTACATTGTGTTCCCTGAGGTGGGCGATTTGGCTACAGTGAAGGGTGATTTCTATGCCCTTGGACATATCCCCAACATAATTGGTGCCATTGATGGGACCCATGTGGCTTTGGTTCCCCCCAGAGGAAGTGAACAGGTGTACAGGAACAGAAAAAGTTATCATTCGATGAATGTCCAGGTGGTCTGTTTGGCAGACCAGTACATCTCCCATGTAAATGCCAAGTTCCTTGGGTCAGTGCATGACGCGTATATCATGCGAAATAGCAGCATCCCGTATGTGATGGAACAGCTACAGAGACATCGTGTGTGGCTATTGGGAGACTCTGGTTACCCCAATCTGTCGTGGCTACTTACCCCAGTGAGGAATCCCCGGACCAGGGCAGAGGAACGGTACAATGAGGCCCATGGGCGAACTAGGAGGATCATAGAAAGAACCTTTGGGCTCCTGAAGGCCAGGGTTAGGTGCCTGCATATGACAGGTGGATCCCTAATGTACTCACCAAAGAAGGTGTGCCAGATCATTGTGGCCTGCTGTATGCTTCACAATCTGGCTTTGCGACGCCAGGTGCCTTTTCTGCAGGAGGATGGTCCAGATGGTGGTGTTGTAGCAGCTGTGGAGCCTGTGGAGAGTGAAGAGGAGGAAGACGACGGGGACGACACAGACAACAGGGACACAGTGATACAACAGTATTTTCAGTAGCACACAGGTAAGAATCAACCACGCCATTTTACATTTACTTACAGCCTCCTGCCTCTCTACTGTTGGTGTTTCCACCCAGTTCCTGTTCACTGATTTGTGACTTTCCCTTCCCTTTTCAGAGCTGTATGCCCCACTGCGTGACTTCTGCTTTGTTTGCCCATGGACTACAGCTGTATGACAGTGGTATGTTGTCATCACAATGTAACAGAACATTTTTGCACCGTTATGTCTAATACATTTGTTAAGAATACAAGCAGACTCCAGATTTTTGGAGTGCAATAAGTGATTTATTTAAAGTGCTACATCTAGGTACATGATTGTAAAACGGTGATGGGTGGGGGTGGAGTAATGTCCATGGCAGAATCCAGTTCTCAGTCTCACAGGTGCATTGTCCATATGCCTGTGGAAGGATGGAGCAGGGGCAGTTTGAGGTTGGACAGGGTGACAATGTGGGACAGTGGGATGACATCAGGGGGTATCTTATGCTGGCGGGGGTCTTGGCATCCTACTCTGTCTTCTTGTGAGATCTCAGGTTCTGCTTGTGGGGTGGTTCTTCTTCTGCAGGAGGTGGGGTTCTGGTGGCCTGTCGTTGTGTGGGGGCCTCCTGTCCACTAGCGCCGGCGGAGGTGGTAGGCTGTTCCTGGTCTAAGCTAGTGACAGGGGCCCTTTGGGGTGCCACATTGTCCCACAATGTGATGACTATCTGGTTAAGGGCCACGACGATGGTCCCCATTGCGGAACTAATGTTCCTCAGTTCCTCTCTGAACCCCATGTACTGTTCCTCCTGCAGTGCCTGGATCTCCTGGAACCTGCCCAGTACCGTAGCCATCGTCTCCTGGGAGTGGTGGTATGCTCCCATGATGGAGGAGAGGGCCTCGTGGACAGTGGGTTCCCTGGGCCTGTCCCCCCCCTGTCGCACAGCAGCCCTCCCAGTTCCCCTGTGTTCTTGGGCCTCTGTCCCCTGGACGGTGTGCCCACTACCACTGCCCCCAGGTCCCTGTTGTTGTTGGGGTAGTGGGTCAACCTGGGTGCCCTGTAGTGGCGGACACACCGCTGATTGACGTGTCCTGGAGACAGAGGCATGGGCCCGCTGGGTGGGAGCTGTGCTGGTGTTCCCAGAGGGGGTTAGGTCTGCTGTAGCCTGTGGCTGTCTGTGGGGAACCGACCGTCCCTAGGTCCCCGATGGGCCGGGCTGGTCATCTGGGTCCAGGGAGACAGAGCTGCTGTCATCACTGGGGGCCTCTTCTGGGGGTGGGGTGGACATCTCTGGACCCTCCGTGGCGGTGTGGTGGCGTTCGGGTCCTGCAGGGGTATAAGGGTATGGTTATTGCTTCTGTGTGTGGCATTTCGTGTAATGGGTGGGTGGCCGTGTACCCAAGTGCAGGCATTCCCTTGTGGGGGCTTATGTGAGGGTGGCTTGTGGGGGTGATGTGTGTGTGCAGTGGGCATGCTTTGGTGATGGGTGTCCATGCTTTGTGGTCGCATGCAGGGCTTGGTGTTGGGATGGGTGGGTTGTGATGGTGAGCCATTTGCAAGGAGTTGGTGTGATGGGGGTGGGGGTATGATTTGGGATGCAGGTGGGGAGGAGGTGGGAAGAAGTAGTTAAGATTAGACTTACCTGAGTCCATTCCTCCAGATACTCCTGCGAGGCCGTCAGGATGCAGGATGTGCAAGACTTCCTCCTCCCACGCTGTAAAATCTTGGGGAGTAGGTGGGGGTCCGCCGCCAGTCTTCTGCACCGCAATGTTGTGCCTTGATACCATGGAACGCACCTTCCCCCGTAGGTCGTTCCAGTGCTTCCTTATGTCATACTGTGAGAAGGTAGCCTCTTTCTAGCCTTGTTACCCCCACTTTTGGCCTGTTTGTGAGTGTATGTCAGGGTGTTTGTCACTGTTTTCACTGTCTCACTGGGATCCTGATAGCCAGGCCTCAGTGCTCATAGTGAAAACACTTTGTTTTCAGTATGTTTGTTATGTGTCACTGGGATCCTGCTAGTCAGGACCCCAGTGCTCATAGGTTTGTGGCCTATATGTATGTGTCACTGGGACCCTGTCACACAGGGCCCCAGTGCTCATAGGTGTGCATGTATATGTTCCCTGTGTGGTGCCTAACTGTCTCACTGAGGCTCTGCTAACCAGAACCTCAGTGGTTATGCTCTCTCATTACTTTCAAATTGTCACTAACAGGCTAGTGACCAATTTTACCAATTTACATTGGCTTACTGGAACACCCTTATAATTCCCTAGTATATGGTACTGAGGTACCCAGGGTATTGGGGTTCCAGGAGATCCCTATGGGCTGCAGCATTTCTTTTGCCACCCATAGGGAGCTCTGACAATTCTTACACAGGCCTGCCACTGCAGCCTGAGTGAAATAACGTCCACGTTATTTCACAGCCATTTTACACTGCACTTAAGTGACTTATAAGTCACCTATATGTCTAACCTTTACCTGGTAAAGTTTAGGTGCAAAGTTACTTAGTGTGAGGGCACCCTGGCACTAGCCAAGGTGCCCCCACATTGTTCAGAGCCAATTCACTGAACTTTGTGAGTGCGGGGACACCATTACACGCGTGCACTACATATAGGTCACTACCTATATGTAGCTTCACCATGGTAACTCCGAATATGGCCATGTAACATGTCTATGATCATGGAATTGCCCCCTCTATGCCATCCTGGCATTGTTGGTACAATTCCATGATCCCAGTGGTCTGTAGCACAGACCCTGGTACTGCCAGACTGCCCTTCCTGGGGTTTCACTGCAGCTGCTGCTGCTGCCAACCCCTCAGACAGGCAGCTGCCCTCCTGGGGTCCAGCCAGGCCTGGCCCAGGATGGCAGAACAAAGAACTTCCTCTGAGAGAGGGTGTGACACCCTCTCCCTTTGGAAAATGGTGTGAAGGCAGGGGAGGAGTAGCCTCCCCCAGCCTCTGGAAATGCTTTGTTGGGCACAGATGTGCCCAATTCTGCATAAGCCAGTCTACACCGGTTCAGGGACCCCTTAGCCCCTGCTCTGGCGCGAAACTGGACAAAGGAAAGGGGAGTGACCACTCCCCTGACCTGCACCTCCCCTGGGAGGTGTCCAGAGCTCCTCCAGTGTGCTCCAGACCTCTGCCATCTTGGAAACAGAGGTGCTGCTGGCACACTGGACTGCTCTGAGTGGCCAGTGCCACCAGGTGACGTCAGAGACTCCTGCTGATAGGCTCCTTCAGGTGTTAGTAGCCTTTCCTCTCTCCTAGGTAGCCAAACCCTCTTTTCTGGCTATTTAGGGTCTCTGTCTCTGGGGAAACTTTAGATAACGAATGCATGAGCTCAGCCGAGTTCCTCTGCATCTCTTTCTTCACCTTCTGATAAGGAATCGACCGCTGACCGCGCTGGAAGCCTGCAAACCTGCAACATAGTAGCAAAGACGACTACTGCGACTCTGTAACGCTGATCCTGCCGCCTTCTCGACTGTTTTCCTGCTTGTGCATGCTGTGGGGGTAGTCTGCCTCCTCTCTGCACCAGAAGCTCCGAAGAAATCTCCCGTGGGTCGACGGAATCTTCCCCCTGCAACCGCAGGCACCAAAAAGCTGCATTACCGGTCCCTTGGGTCTCCTCTCAGCACGACGAGCGAGGTCCCTCGAATCCAGCGACGCTGTCCAAGTGACCCCCACAGTCCAGTGACTCTTCAGCCCAAGTTTGGTGGAGGTAAGTCCTTGCCTCACCTCGCTGGGCTGCATTGCTGGGAACCACGACTTTGCAAGCTACTCCGGCCCCTGTGCACTTCCGGCGGAAATCCTTCGTGCACAGCCAAGCCTGGGTCCACGGCACTCTAACCTGCATTGCACGACTTTCTAAGTTGGTCTCCGGCGACGTGGGACTCCTTTGTGCAACTTCGGCGAGCACCGTTTCACGCATCCTCGTAGTGCCTGTTTCTGGCACTTCTCCGGGTGCTACCTGCTTTAGTGAGGGCTCTTTGTCTTGCTCGACGTCCTTTCTCTCTGCAGGTCCAATTTGCGACCTCCTGGTCCCTCCTGGGCCCCAGCAGCGTCCAAAAACGCCAAACGTACGATTTGCGTGTAGCAAGGCTTGTTGGCGTCCATCCGGCGGGAAAACACTTCTGCACGACTCTCCAAGGCGTGGTGGATCCATCCTCCAAAGGGGAAGTCTCTAGCCCTTGTCGTTCCTGCAGTATTCACAGTTCTTCAGCCTAGTAAGAGCTTCTTTGCACCAACCGCTGGCATTTCTTGGGCATCTGCCCATCTCCGAGCTGCTTGTGACTTTTGGACTTGGTCCCCTTGTTCCACAGGTACCCTCAGTCAGGAATCCATCGTTGTTGCATTGCTGATTTGTGTTTTCCTTGCATTTTCCCTCTAACACGACTATTTTGTCCTTAGGGGAACTTTAGTGCACTTTGCACTCACTTTTCAGGGTCTTGGGGAGGGTTATTTTTCTAACTCTCACTATTTTCTAATAGTCCCAGCGACCCTCTACAAGGTCACATAGGTTTGGGGTCCATTCGTGGTTCGCATTCCACTTCTGGAGTATATGGTTTGTGTTGCCCCTATCCCTATGTTTCCCCATTGCATCCTATTGTAACTATACATTGTTTGCACTGTTTTCTAAGACTATACTGCATATTTTTGCTATTGTGTATATATATCTTGTGTATATTTCCTATCCTCTCAGTGAGGGTACACTCTAAGATACTTTGGCATATTGTCATAAAAATAAATTACCTTTATTTTTAGTATAACTGTGTATTGTGTTTTCTTATGATATTGTGCATATGACACTAAGTGGTACTGTAGTAGCTTCACACGTCTCCTAGTTCAGCCTAAGCTGCTCTGCTAAGCTACCATTATCTATCAGCCTAAGCTGCTAGACACCCTATACACTAATAAGGGATAACTGGGCCTGGTGCAAGGTGCAAGTACCCCTTGGTACTCACTACAAGCCAGTCCAGCCTCCAACATTGGTTGTGCAGTGGTGGGATAAGTGCTTGAGACTACTTACCACTCTTGTCATTGTACTTTTCATAAGAGAAAAATATACAAAACAAGGTCAGTGTATATACACATAGCCAAAAAGTTTTGCATTTCCTCTTTTCACTCTTTTCTAAGTGCTGAAAAGTACTTCTAAAACTTTCAAAAAGTTCTTAAAAGTTTTTAAAAAGTTTTTTCTGTCTTTCCAAAAAGTTCTGAAAACTTTTTTCTCTTTTTCTATCACTTTAACTCTCTCTAAAAAATGTCTGGCACAGGAAAAAATGTTGAACTGTCCAAACTTGCATATGATCACCTTAGCTGGAAAGGAGCAAGGAGTCTCTGCATAGAGAGAGGTTTGAGTGTAGGGAAGAATCCTTCCTTAGAACTGTTAATTAATATGCTTAGAGTACAGGATAAGGCCATAAGTGCCCAATCTGTAGAAAAAGTAGCTAATGGTTCTCAATCTGATCCAGGGACTCCCCCAGGAAAAGGTTCAGGAAAGAAACTTCTCAGCCTGCCCATTACTAGACAGTCTAGCATAGTTGGTACAGAGGTTGAATCACACCATACTGATGGTGTGCTCTCACATTATACTGGTAGCCAAGCTGTTAGGGTGCCCTCTGTAAGGGACAGGTCTCCTTCTGTTCATTCCCATCATACCTCTGTATCTAGAAATGTCCCTCCCACCCACCCTGATGATAGATTGTTAGAAAGGGAGCTCAATAGATTGAGAGTGGAACAAACCAGACTGAAGCTCAAGAAGCAACAGCTGGATTTGGATAGACAGTCTTTAGAATTAGAGAAGGAAAGACAGAAGTTGGGTTTAGATACCCATGGTGGCAGCAGCAGTATTCCCCATAGTCATCCTGCAAAAGAGCATGATTCCAGGAATCTGCACAAGATAGTTCCCCCTTATAAGGAGGGGGATGACATTAACAAGTGGTTTGCTGCACTTGAGAGGGCCTGTGTTGTACAGGATGTCCCTCAAAGGCAGTGGGCTGCTATCCTATGGCTATCATTTAGTGGAAAAGGTAGGGATAGGCTCCTTACTGTGAAAGAAAATGATGCCAATAATTTTACAGTTCTTAAGAATGCACTCCTGGATGGTTATGGCTTAACCACTGAACAGTACAGGATAAAGTTCAGAGAGACCAAAAAGGAGTCTTCACAAGACTGGGTTGATTTCATTGACCATTCCGTGAAGGCCTTGGAGGGGTGGTTACATGGCAGTAAAGTTACTGATTATGAAAGCCTGTATAACACAATCCTGAGAGAGCATATACTTAATAATTGTGTGTCTGATTTGTTGCACCAGTACCTGGTAGACTCTGATCTGACCTCTCCCCAAGAATTGGGAAAGAAGGCAGACAAATGGGTCAGAACAAGGGTGAACAGAAAAGTTCATACAGGGGGTGACAAAGATGGCAATAAGAAGAAAGATGGTGAAAAATCTCAAGATAAGCATGGGGATAAGGGTAAAACCAAAGATCCCACTTCAAATCTTAAACACTCTTCAGAGGGTGGGGATAAAACAAATTCTTCCTCTTCTTCCCAACCTGCACACATTAAAAAGCCTTGGTGCTTTGTGTGTAAAAACAGAGGCCATAAGCCAGGGGATAAGTCCTGTCCAGGTAAACCCCCTGAGCCTACCACCACTAATACATCAAGCTCTAGTGCCCCTAGCAGTAGTGGTACTAGTGGTGGGACTGCTGGCAACAGTCAAGCAAAGGGTGTAGTTGGGTTCACTTATGGGTCCATAGTGGAAACTGATGTAATCAGTCCCAAGACAGTTTCGGTCACACCTAGTGGCATTGGCCTTGTCACACTGGCTGCTTGTCCCCTTACAATGGATAAGTACAGGCAGACAGTTTCAATAAATGGTGTTGAGGCCTTGGCCTACAGGGTAACAGGTGCCAGTTTCACTTTGGTGACTGAAAACCTAGTGCCTCCTGAACAACACATCATTGGACAACAGTATAAGATTATTGATGTCCATAACTCCACTAAGTTTCTTCCTTTAGCTATAATTCAGTTTAGTTGGGGTGGAGTTACTGGCCCTAAGCAGGTGGTGGTATCACCTAGCTTACCTGTAGACTGTCTCTTAGGTAATGACCTAGAGGCCTCAGGTTGGGCTGATGTAGAGTTTTATGCCCATGCAGCCATGCTGGGCATCCCTGAGGAATTGTTCCCTCTCATTTCTACTGAAATGAAAAAGCAAAGGAGAGAAGGCCTGAAAACTCAGGATCCCTCTCCATCAACAGGTAAAAAGGGTATCACAGTATCCCCTAACCACCCTACCATTCAGGATACCATTCCTGTGGTGGGAGAAACCTCTCCTGGGGTGGCACCTGTTCCAAGGGAATCATCAGCTGGCATAGCTGGACTCCCTGAGGTAGAAGTACCTCTCTGTGGGATAACTAACATTGGTGACAAAAAGAGCACCATTTTAGTTAACATGGAGCATCCCTCCAACCCTCCCAGAGAAACTTTAGTGCAGAAACCCTGTACTGCCTCACAACACTTAGGACAGCATCCCTGCCCTAGTGTGGAGCTCATAGGACAGCATCCCTGCCCTGCTCCAAATCAAGAGAAACAGCATCCCTGTTCCCTCTTCCAGCCAAATGGACAAAGTTTTTGCCCAGCTATGGCTTTACTGAGACAGCATCCCTGTCTGGCATTTCCATCATTACAAATAGGTTCAGTGGATAATTCCCATTGCTCTAAACTAAAACTTACTGATAGAAACTCTGAAAATACATCTTCACATTGTTGGTTAGCTAAAAAACTTCAAACAGGGTGGTTTACATCCCCACAGGGAAGTAACCATATAGTGGATGATAAAGGGAGTAACCAGTCTATTGCAGAGCTACTCTCTACTTATCACCACTTAGACAATAAAGTCACAACTGGCCAAGGTTAGCCTTATTGTCCTTCGTTTGGGGGTGGGTTGTGTGAGAAGGTAGCCTCTTTCTAGCCTTGTTACCCCCACTTTTGGCCTGTTTGTGAGTGTATGTCAGGGTGTTTGTCACTGTTTTCACTGTCTCACTGGGATCCTGATAGCCAGGCCTCAGTGCTCATAGTGAAAACACTATGTTTTCAGTATGTTTGTTATGTGTCACTGGGATCCTGCAAGTCAGGACCCCAGTGCTCATAGGTTTGTGGCCTATATGTATGTGTCACTGGGACCCTGTCACACAGGGCCCCAGTGCTCATAGGTGTGCATGTATATGTTCCCTGTGTGGTGCCTAACTGTCTCACTGAGGCTCTGCTAACCAGAACCTCAGTGGTTATGCTCTCTCATTACTTTCAAATTGTCACTAACAGGCTAGTGACCAATTTTACCAATTTACATTGGCTTACTGGAACACCCTTATAATTCCCTAGTATATGGTACTGAGGTACCCAGGGTATTGGGGTTCCAGGAGATCCCTATGGGCTGCAGCATTTCTTTTGCCACCCATAGGGAGCTCTGACAATTCTTACACAGGCCTGCCACTGCAGCCTGAGTGAAATAACGTCCACGTTATTTCACAGCCATTTTACACTGCACTTAAGTAACTTATAAGTCACCTATATGTCTAACCTTTACCTGGTAAAGGTTAGGTGCAAAGTTACTTAGTGTGAGGGCACCCTGGCACTAGCCAAGGTGCCCCCACATTGTTCAGAGCCAATTCACTGAACTTTGTGAGTGCGGGGACACCATTACACGCGTGCACTACATATAGGTCACTACCTATATGTAGCTTCACCATGGTAACTCCGAATATGGCCATGTAACATGTCTATGATCATGGAATTGCCCCCTCTATGCCATCCTGGCATTGTTGGTACAATTCCATGATCCCAGTGGTCTGTAGCACAGACCCTGGTACTGCCAGACTGCCCTTCCTGGGGTTTCACTGCAGCTGCTGCTGCTGCCAACCCCTCAGACAGGCAGCTGCCCTCCTGGGGTCCAGCCAGGCCTGGCCCAGGATGGCAGAACAAAGAACTTCCTCTGAGAGAGGGTGTGACACCCTCTCCCTTTGGAAAATGGTGTGAAGGCAGGGGAGGAGTAGCCTCCCCCAGCCTCTGGAAATGCTTTGTTGGGCACAGATGTGCCCAATTCTGCATAAGCCAGTCTACACCGGTTCAGGGACCCCTTAGACCCTGCTCTGGCGCGAAACTGGACAAAGGAAAGGGGAGTGACCACTCCCCTGACCTGCACCTCCCCTGGGAGGTGTCCAGAGCTCCTCCAGTGTGCTCCAGACCTCTGCCATCTTGGAAACAGAGGTGCTGCTGGCACACTGGACTGCTCTGAGTGGCCAGTGCCACCAGGTGACGTCAGAGACTCCTGCTGATAGGCTCCTTCAGGTGTTAGTAGCCTTTCCTCTCTCCTAGGTAGCCAAACCCTCTTTTCTGGCTATTTAGGGTCTCTGTCTCTGGGGAAACTTTAGATAACGAATGCATGAGCTCAGCCGAGTTCCTCTGCATCTCTCTCTTCACCTTCTGATAAGGAATCGACCGCTGACCGCGCTGGAAGCCTGCAAACCTGCAACATAGTAGCAAAGACGACTACTGCAACTCTGTAACGCTGATCCTGCCGCCTTCTCGACTGTTTTCCTGCTTGTGCATGCTGTGGGGGTAGTCTGCCTCCTCTCTGCACCAGAAGCTCCAAAGAAATCTCCCGTGGGTCGACGGAATCTTCCCCCTGCAACCGCAGGCACCAAAAAGCTGCATTACCGGTCCCTTGGGTCTCCTCTCAGCACGACGAGCGAGGTCCCTCGAATCCAGCGACGCTGTCCAAGTGACCCCCACAGTCCAGTGACTCTTCAGCCCAAGTTTGGTGGAGGTAAGTCCTTGCCTCACCTCGCTGGGCTGCATTGCTGGGAACCGCGACTTTGCAAGCTACTCCGGCCCCTGTGCACTTCCGGCGGAAATCCTTCATGCACAGCCAAGCCTGGGTCCACGGCACTCTAACCTGCATTGCACGACTTTCTAAGTTGGTCTCCGGCGACGTGGGACTCCTTTGTGCAACTTCGGCGAGCACCGTTTCACGCATCCTCGTAGTGCCTGTTTCTGGCACTTCTCCAGGGGCTACCTGCTTCAGTGAGGGCTCTTTGTCTTGCTCGACGTCCCCTCTCTCTGCAGGTCCAATTTGCGACCTCCTGGTCCCTCCTGGGCCCCAGCAGCGTCCAAAAACGCCAAACGCACGATTTGCGTGTAGCAAGGCTTGTTGGCGTCCATCCGGCGGGAAAACACCTCTGCACGACTCTGCAAGGCGTGGGGGATCCATCCTCCAAAGGGGAAGTCTCTAGCCCTTGTCGTTCCTGCAGTATTCACAGTTCTTCAGCCTAGTAAGAGCTTCTTTGCACCAACCGCTGGCATTTCTTGGGCATCTGCCCATCTCCGAGCTGCTTGTGACTTTTGGACTTGGTCCCCTTGTTCCACAGGTACCCTCAGTCAGGAATCCATCGTTGTTGCATTGCTGATTTGTGTTTTCCTTGCATTTTCCCTCTAACACGACTATTTTGTCCTTAGGGGCACTTTAGTGCACTTTGCACTCACTTTTCAGGGTCTTGGGGAGGGTTATTTTTCTAACTCTCACTATTTTCTAATAGTCCCAGCGACCCTCTACAAGGTCACATAGGTTTGGGGTCCATTCGTGGTTCGCATTCCACTTCTGGAGTATATGGTTTGTGTTGCCCCTATCCCTATGTTTCCCCATTGCATCCTATTGTAACTATACATTGTTTGCACTGTTTTCTAAGACTATACTGCATATTTTTGCTATTGTGTATATATATCTTGTGTATATTTCCTATCCTCTCAGTGAGGGTACACTCTAAGATACTTTGGCATATTGTCATAAAAATAAATTACCTTTATTTTTAGTATAACTGTGTATTGTGTTTTCTTATGATATTGTGCATATGACACTAAGTGGTACTGTAGTAGCTTCACACGTCTCCTAGTTCAGCCTAAGCTGCTCTGCTAAGCTACCATTATCTATCAGCCTAAGCTGCTAGACACCCTATACACTAATAAGGGATAACTGGGCCTGGTGCAAGGTGCAAGTACCCCTTGGTACTCACTACAAGCCAGTCCAGCCTCCTACACATACCGATTGCGTGGATGCTGTCCCACAGTGTTGACCCTGTCGACTATCCTTTGCCATAGCTCCATCTTCCTAGCAATTGTGGTGTGCTGCACCTGTGCCCCGAAGAGCTGGGGCTCTACACAAACTATTTCCTCCACCATGACCCTGAGTTCTGCGTCAGAGAACCTGGGGTGTCTTGGGGTGCCATGGGGTGGTGTGGATGAGGTGAGGGAAGTTGTATGTGTTGTAGAGTGTGGTGTGTGTGGTGTTGTATGGTGTTTTGTGCGTGGTAATTGTGTGGGTGATGTTGTGATTTGCCTCTGTGTGATGGTCTACTCTAAGCAGTGCTGTCTCTCTCTGTCCTTCAGTCGCTATTGTGGTCGTAAGGGTTTGTGGGTTATGTGGGTGTGTGTTTTATATTGTATTGGGTGTGTGGGAGTGGTGTGTGTATGTGTATCAGGTGTGTATGTTTCAAATTGTCCAATGTGGTTGTGTTTTGTAAGGGTGTGTGTATTTTGACCGCGGCGGTGTGTACCGCCAATGGATTACCGCGGTTGAGAGAACGCCGCGTGGATTCGTGGGTCGGAATGGAATGGGCGTATTTCTGTTGGCGTGACGGTGGAGGTTTGGTCATCGCCAGTTTTTCGCTGATCTTTGGTGTGGCGGACTTTTGTGGATGTCGGGTTTTTGGCGGTTTGCCAGTTGCGGGTCAGAATGACCATGGCGGTTTACCTCGGCCGCGGCGGTGTTATGGCGGTCTTCTGACCGGCCGTAAGCGCCTTTTACCGCCGAGGTCAGAATGACCCCTTTGTCTTTTATTTCAGTTTCTGTGCCAACTTTTTCCTATATGGTCTGAGGACTTTGGGCAGAGAAGGGCGAACCCCATGCACTAGTAGGCCTTACTGAGGCTTACTTCGACAACTTCAGCTTGAATAGGTGACGTACATAGAGTTGGTCCCGTGATTTGAGATCCCTTATCCCTATAATCAGTAAGGTTCGTGTTTTGAGTTGATACAGGGCTTGGACACCCAAGATGCAGATTTAAAAACTGACACCAGGATCCTTTGGAGATATTGACTTTAAGATACAGTGCATTATGGTGGTAGTTAGGGGAACTAGTGTCAAAACATTTTACGCTAGTTCGGAGCTCTGTAGGACTAATGAAAAAATGTAGATGCTAATACTGCAAAGCCCATTGAGGCCCATTGAAAACAATGGTGTGCCTCCTTTTAATGCCTGCACTGAGCAGTCATTAAAAATGCTGAAAAAAATGATGCGAAGAAATCTCTTAGATGTGTTTACTCCATTTTTTCAGGCTCCCTAACAGGGGAATGCCTTGTTTGCATACATTAGGCCTGGTGCAGGCTTAATATACCTCACTTTGTAAATGTGGCGCAACGATTTTGGCCTCATTAGACCACATTAGCATAAAAAAATCTGCTAATGTGGTGCAGCGAGACGATAAGGGCTCTTAAATCGGCCCTTATTTATCCTGACTTCTCGGTAACCCAAGAGGGTCGTTAGCGTGCCTCGATTTAACAACCTGACTGGGGTGACTTTCAACAAGTTATTTTACGAGTAGCTCCCAGGCTGCATGTAAACAGCTAACTCTACTTTGGGTGACTGCCCACAGACATTTTGACTTCTCTGATAAACCAGCTATTGTATCCAGTGACCATTTAAGTTGTTTCCATTGATTCTATGAGTTGCACTTTGAAGTGAACCCTCTAACTCGTGATGAATCATGGCCAGAACAAGGCATCATTATTACAGTAGGTGTTCACTTTTGCTTTACATAGTGATTTGAACACGGGAGACTTGGTGCAACAGGGGAGATGAGACAAAAGTAAAGTCAATTAGGTTGTGCGACTTCTGGTTACAAAAGGACAAATATGGTGGACAATCTGAGGGAAAGTGGCCATTAACAGTGTGCAGAATCCTGAGTTCCTGTTGGGCAATCAGGGTCCTACCCAATGTGTTGTCAATGAAAATGTTGCTTTGAACTTGCTCAGGGATCTGCCAAAAGGCATCCTGGGCTTCTTCATCAAGGACTGCACCTAGCAGGTGCACATTCAAGTCCCAAGAGAGGATTATTTTAGAGGAAAAATGGGTAATCCTGTAACTCAACAGCCTCCTTAGTCAGATGTTCGATAGCCGCAAATTTGAATTCCTTCTTTGGGGTATGTAGATATTCATAAAAGCTAATTTAAGGGGCAGATTTATGAAAAGTGCTTCTGCACCTAGTGCAGCGCCACTTTTCTGGCTCCCATTAGCGCCCCCCCCCCCCAATGCCACCATATGTGTGCCATATTTAAAATATGGCGCACCATGGCGGTAGTCAGGGGTACTAGCATCATTATTATTGATGCTACTCCACAGCTTCCCAGGATTAGCGTTGGACATGTTGACACTAATCCTGCAAAGCACCCAGCTGCCCATTGAAAACAATAGGAGTCTCCCTAAAACACCTGCTCTTAGCAGGCATTTGAAATGAGGATAAAAATGACGCAAAGAAATCTCTTAGATTTCTTTGCACTATTTTTTCAGCCCCCCCCCCCCATTGCCGGAAAGTCCCCCTTGCATACATTATGCTTGGTGCAGGCATAATGTGGTGTAAGGGGTTACAAAGTGGTGCACTACAAGCCATTAATGTTCCAGGAAGAAATGTGGATCTGGCAACATGAAACATTGTTAAATGGAGGAAATTGCTTCAACAGCTCAACAACCTCTGAAAGAAACTGAGTTACACCACCAAGACAAATTGTCATCACTGGCACTGATAAGTGTATGCCATCCATGATGCCAGGGAACACAGCAAACATAGATACTCCCATAGATCTGTCCACTACTTATACTAGCTTCCATCATGGCTGTACAGCAGGCGTTACATAAATGCACCAACCACAACCTTGCCTGCTCCTTTCTGTTCCTGGATGCCAACTGCCACCATCAGTGCTGTCCAGATATGCTTAATAGGTGATATAGTACATACAACTTTCATCCCAAAGTTCATACTGTCTTTATTTCTCGCCTCTGCACAACATCTTATTGCCCCCTTTAGTTTTAAGAACTATTACTACTCAATTCCCTTGCAAAAAAGAGTGTCTTCCGATGTCTATTTAAAATCTTGTTGAAACACGTCAATGGGATGTTATGTAATGCATACTTAGCAATTAAGCATAGATGCTAAATCAATGACCTTCTGAATGTGCATTCACCTGACCTACTGTTTGAAGAGAAAGCTGTCTCATAGAAGTCAGTGATTCTTCCTACAACGAGCTAGTACCTCCTAATTTTAAAATCCTTAGGAAAGACAGGTTGAACAAAAATTAAGTGGTAAGATGATTATCATGCATAACTCAATCAAGATCAGATCACTACTGAATTCTGAAAGAAGAATCATTCTTATTAACATTTCATTGAAACCAGCTACACAAAAGTTCATATTGATTCACAGGCCACTTGGTTCCCTGATTCGAAACTTACATCTCTACATGAAGTACTGTCGATGTTAACTTTTCTTAAACAAAATCTTGTTATTTTCAGATTTTTTAAACTATGGTTCCAGTACTGCTTAAACACTTCCACAATCTCAGAAACTAAAGGGCATACTAAATCTCAATTTACCAAATGATAATCCCACTGTAGGAGGCTGGCCCCAAACCCTTCCTGCTGCACCCTGAAACCGACAATCACTGCTGAGGAGCAGCTGGACAACTGGACTGACCTCAAGAAACCCAAAGGACCTACCGGTTTTGCCAATAGCCCAAGAACCCCCTCCAGAGTAGAGGTATCACTCTGCAATGAAGAAGAAACCAGCAACCCAGCCAGGGTCACTTCACTGACAGGATGCTAACTCCTGGACTGGAAGTTGCAGTCAGACCCACCAATACACCTTTAACCATGAGGATAAGTCATGCAAGTGTGCCACGTTTGGTGGCACTGGGCCCTCCAGTGGCAGAACCGTACCAATACCCCGGGAACTGGTCAACTGACATTAGACACCTAGAAAACCAGCCCACCCGGCTGTGAAGAAGGAACAGGGAGAAGCCCCAGCTGAGGGACTTCAGAAACACCCCAGACCTCCCACCAGGGTGCCCCAGTTGTCCTGTAAGAGGCCCTTAAAGTGACTTACCTCCTGATCCCAAGGGCATCTTTGTGCACAGCTCCTGGGTTATCAATTCACTCTTCACCCGGCTGCCTTACTGCCCTGCAAAGATGAACCTGCTGTGTCCTAAGGGTTTCTCACCACTCGTAACCTCAACACTCCTAGGGGACCAAAAGGAACCACCTCTAAACTTACCTCTGCAGTGCTTTTACAAGTGGTCTCCCGCAGTGGCCCTGCACCAGCTCAGGAGACTTTTTACCCACTGCTCCTGCTGAAACCGGGAGCTGCCCAAACTTATCCAGCTGGCATAGTGTGCCCACAGACGACCTCAACCAACCTGCAAAAGAAGAACTTGGTAAAGCAACTGTGTGATTTTATATGTATTCTTAAAGGTGACTTTCCATTGATTCCAATGGTGCGTTATTATGCACAAAATGACTATTTTTGTTAAGCTTCAAAAGTCAATATCTCCAAAAGTACTTAACCAATTTTGATAACATTGGTCTTAAAATTTATATAAAAATCTGAAGTATTGAGTTATTCCTTCGAATGTGTGAGTTGTATGATTGATTCTGTGAGTACAACAAATGCTTTGCACTTCTCCAAGACTGGTCTAACTGCTCGACCAAGCTACCATAAAAATTTGAGGATTAGGTGGTCTAGTTTGTAACCCTATAAACCAATGTGTGGTTGCCTGGACTCCCTGCACAATGTGCCTATTTTTGCACACTACATAGAGAGCCAGCCTCTTACAGCATTGCACATAACATTACCAAACACCATCAGTAGCTTTCAACTCACCACCTAATCCTCTAATTTACACCAAGTGTTGAGTAAAGGTTGAATCTGGACTCTTTTTTGCAAGTTGACCCATAATTAATACATCTTTTTCAGAAGGAGTCAATGTTAAGATGGTAATTACTGCTAGGATGGCATTACCTGTTACCATTTTTTTTGTTATGATTAAGGTGTGGGCTGCTAATGTCAGCTGATCATTGGAGGCCTGGTTTAGTTTTTTCTTTTTTTATGTTTAATAATGCTTTATTAAGGAGAATCAAACATATTACAGTAAAAAAGATATGTGATAAATAAGCCAATCCCGTAAATATCAAATACGTCTATGAATCTGAACTTTAAATTTGTAACAAACATCGCAAATTATTAGTAGGACATGCTGGAATAATAAATTATAAAATATCAATAGCATTTTAATAGGTTTTAAGAATGACGGAAAAAAGAAAGAGGAATGAAGATGAGAGAAGAGAAAGAACAATATTTAATAAACTCTTTAATTAATGCAGAAATAAACAACTATATAAAACAAGCATTTGCAGTGCAATGGGTCTCGCGTTTACTCGAGTTAAAGCTATTTGCGTTGTAAACTCCTAACCGGACTTTTCTTGCCACCTAGACTGAAAAGTGAACTGATGGCCGCCATTAGCGCAAACCAAACACACAAAAGGAAACAGAAGTTCCCTCTCAGTGAAATATATCGGTAAAAGTGCCATTATCAATGTAACCTGCAAAATTGCAATTATCTATATAACAGGAAAAAGTGCAAATATCCATGCAACATGGTCGATATCATGCAAAGCGCTCGACTACTGACCAGGAGGATCACGCTGCATATGAAATAAAGAGAAAAAATAGTGTAGAAACCATATGGAAAATATGGATCCTCGCAAGTTTTTAGTATTTGGCCAGGGCACTCGAGGCGGGCTAAACACTGGAAAAGTAATGATGTATGCATGCCTTTCACTCATTAATGCACATGCATACGTCAAAAGGCAGTGTAGACAATTTCTGAATGGGTTTCCTTTAATAGTAAACACTTTCCTGGGCTGGCAGCCACGCATGTGCGTTTGCTCACATGCCACTGGCAACAAGCTCTGGCAAAACAAATAGGTTGGTCTTTCAAAGCTGAGACGTATTGGATTTGCCAACACTTGTTTTGTAATTGCATGAACCTCGTGTCTACTCAGACCTAAAAATTTAACTTTTTTTTTCTCTCAAACATTAACTAAGCACTGACCATGTGAAATATTATGTTTTAATGTAAACTCCCACATTTAAACTGAAAAATCTCTTCCCTTTCTCACCGGATTGTTTAAAGTACGCGTTACGGGGGGTAACTTCAGGGGCAAGCAGGGCTGCGAGAAATCTACTTTACACAGGGCCTTTTTCCTGAGCCCAATCGAGAAGGCGCACTGTCCTGCCTACACTAGAGTGGAGATGGGCTTTGACATTCACGGGCATCCAGTAATATAAAGTGCATAGATGCAGCTAAAATCATTGTTAAGAAGACTCCAAATGATCTGTTGTCAAAGGTACATAGAAGGGAAAGATGTTACCAGGGTATTATTAACATTAAACATGTTCGTCAGGAAAGAAATTCACACTGCCATGTCCAGCCTTCTGCGCTAATGCTCCCACCAGAGGGATTTGGAAAATACTGGTCTTTATAGAAGCCAGCCGGCACTTCTAGAACCGAGCAGACCTGCAGTGGTCTGCTGTCTTCAATCTAATAATCACATCTAATGGAATAGAACAGCGCTACACGGTAAACACTCACCGCTTGCTATCTGCATTATAAAACAGACTGGGCTAAAATAAAAACAGAAGGATGCATTTATTTATTTAGCTCCAGACCTTTCTTCTGTAAATAGGGCTCGCTCCAACTGGGGGTGACAACGCGTCCCACCTTTAAAAATGTAACTTACACGGGAACTCGTTTTAGGCCAATGAATCTTTTGACCCTGATTGGAGACACCTTAAGACAAGATATCTATTCAGCATTTCAATCAATAGATCAATATCCACATCAAGATTCACAATAACACATCAATCAAATCAGTTAATGGCATTAATAAGAATCAAAACACACCATGACCTTTCAGCCATGAATAACCACACAGAATGTAGTAAGATTTATGTGATTTATTCCCTATTTGTTACACTTTACTAGCAAGTTTATTAGTCTCAATACCAGAAAACACATCAACAATGTCACAACATGGCAACTGGAATAAGACTTCATCAAAGCAAAGATCATGAACAATAGTACAAAGCACGACGTCAACATGAACTAACTTTAGCAGAGTATCATTAGCACATTTATTCAACAAAGCAAAGATTCAGTCATTTGTCCACTTGCATCCTTTGATGAATTCCTTCACTAACCTCTAACTAGCACTAGCATGTTGGGCTTCATGCAAAACAATTTAGTAACACCAATTTAGAAAACATCTAACTATCAAAAGAGCAGTTGGTACCTAGAAAGAAAAGGCAAACAGACAATTACAATTTCATTATCATATAGTTACCCTCCGTAGTGGGTCAGCATACCGAGTCAGTCTTCGTCCTCAGGACATCAGTTGATTCGCCAACAGCCAGGACAGAACAGCAAAGTCTCAGCAAGGTAGGGCAATAAGGAACACCTCCCTCATAAGGAGGAGAAGTAAGTATTGGGCAAGGCATGAAAGATGAGGATGGTTTAAGAATCAAACAGCAAAGTCTTAAGGCAGAACTTCAATTAACAGCATGAGTGTCCCTATAATGGCTCAGTAAAGGCTCACAGAAGGGCATAGAATTTCTTCGAATGGCTTAGAAAATTTGGCTTAGAATGGCTGATTTCTCCTTGTGACGACATTATATCAAATCGGGCAAACAAGCTTCTAATTTCCAATTGGGAAATATTTGGTGCCTCATTATGTCTATCCAATGATCCATCGATCACCTTACTAGAATTTTCACTTAAGACAGTTCTCACGTAGTTTATTGGCTCCTGTAATTGACGTCTTCAACAGGTAGAATGTCAGGTAGGAAAAGTTACACTAGTCGTTTCAGTCAGTAGTTCCATTGTCTTTACCAGTTCAGGCGACCTTGCACCTGTTGCGAATTACACTGTTGCATTTGACAAGAATGTCTCCTTGAGCAAGTCGAATCTCATGAGAAAGAATTTACTACGGTCACACACACATCTCTAACTTCTGGAAAAGTACAGTTTCATGTCCTTCAGCAAGACAGCACATTGCACGTTAGACAAACACATTTAATATGAGACCAGGCAGCTAGGCCCAGACCCTTGCTAACTGAGGCCTAGTGATTAATTTAGCAAAACCTTAGCATATCACTCTTAATGCTAATACAAAATCATACATTAGTACATTAATAATCCATTATTAATCAATTTCATTAATCAGCGTATACATTGATGGCCACTCCCCATGGGCACATTTCAAACGCGTACATTAATATTAGTCTGTCATGTTTTCTATGCGGCTTCATCACACATTATTTTGCAAGCAGTTCATGTTAATTTTGATTATAAAATCAATCCCTCTTCTGATGACTTTTGTCATCACACAAATCCCTTCCTTTTCCAATTCGTTCATTTTCTTATCTCTTTCATTTCTATTTCTTCCTCTGACTTTGTCTTTTCATATTTTGTTCTGAACAATTTTTCCCTTTTCTTTTCTTCCCTCCTCGCATTGCGTTTTGCCAATTTTGCTTTAACCCTTTTACTAATTTTGCATGATAACCATAGCCCAAATAAACAAGCCAGAACAATCACTATTCCCTGTATTAGTGTTCCCAATATCCCATGCCAAATATTACTAAACCAGCTTCCCACTTTAGCAAGTCCTTTTCCAACCTTTTCCCAAACTCCTAGTTCTTTCAATTCCTTCAAATCTGCACTATCTCTTGTTAGGTCAGTAATCATACTGCTAATCTCATTACTACTGTCAGGTATGTAGGCACAGCAGTGACGCTCATTAAGCATCTTACAGACTCCGCCATTTTTCGCTAAAAGAATGTCTAAAGCAAGCCTGTTTTGAAGAGTCATAGCCCTCTCCACAGCAAGTTCAGTATCCATCAGGAGTATAGCTCCTGTAAAATTTGTCAGCATGTTATCCACAATAGTAGACAACTTTTGAATCTTTATGGAGTTTAAGATAACCCCTACTGAAGGAATTATTGTTCCAAATATGTCTCCTACTACACCAGCAGCAGTCTCTCTATTTTGTCTAGTACTAAGTAATTCAGAAACTTTCGGGAATTTCTTTAAATCTTCTAGCTGATAGATCTTTGGGAAAACTATTCCCAAATAACATGTCCCATACCATCCCTTTGGAAGACGGTAATAAGAAGTGAGTCCACAAATATAATAGACCCCTGGGATCTCTGGATCCATTCCATTCAACATGAACGTCCACTTACTCTGAAACAAAAACACATACTTACATTCACTTGTTCCCACAAACACATTGGGGGTTATTACAACTTTGGAGGAGGTGTTAATCCATCCCAAAAGTGACGGTAAAGTGACAGATATACCACCAGCCGTATTACGAGTCCATTATATCTTATGGAACTCGTAATACGGCTGGTGGTATATCCGTCACTTTACCGTCACTTTTGGGATGGATTAACACCTCCTCCAAAGTTGTAATAACCCCCATTGTCATAATATGACTTAGGTTGTGTAATGCAAAGCTTACCTACATGTAGTGCATCTAAAGCTACTTTCCATTGTTCCCTAATTCCATTGTAACTACCACTATTAATAAAGGATCGTTGCTGCAAGCCTTTTTCTAATTTCCCCTTTAAAACCCTTCTTCTATCTTCAGTGTGATCTAAAAAGCTTTTCTCTACCGGTGTAAGCAGGCATGTCAAGTTATTGCGGTGTGCATAAGAGGTACTAATTGTTACTCTAGCTTCGAAGAACCCTTTAATCAGCTTTATGGCATAATATTTAGCTACACTATTTAAATCTTCTATGATAGGCACATAAGAGAACACAAGGTCATAATGAGAGTAAAAATATTGCACTTCTTCTTGGTTACAGAAACGTGTTAGTAGCTGACTCCAACTTATCCCATAAGTTAGTGGCAAACTATGATATGTACCCCCCTTGCAGTGAAACAGGAATTTGTGTACACACATAACAGGCTTTCGCATCCATAGTATCAACATACTCAGCAAGCGATAGAAGACATTAGTAAAAGTTCCCCTTTTGTGTTAGTTTCCTCATGCAGATACCTCATATCTTGCTCAAACCTCTCCTGAGGTGTTAGTGTCGCAGTCTCAGATACTGTGGCATTGTTAACTTCATTCTCATCCACCAATCGCTTCTCCACAAACAAAGCTATAATGAATATCACACATACAACAACCAAATATCTACAATGCCTACTCCCCTTGCTATCATCTCCCGTACTAGGCATGATCTGTAAAGAATCAGAAAGTAAAGTGCTATAAGTGTAAACAACAATTAACTAAGGTAGCTAAAACTTATTTTCTCTTTTTTTTTCTCAGCAAAGGTAGGCAAAGTCTTTCTTCAGCAAATGTGAACAGCTTTCTCATTCACTCCCAGGATCCTTGTCAACTCAGGTTAGCAGCTTGTCACAATCGTTTTTCAAAAGTCAATTCAGGTTAACAGTGTCACATCCGGTAATTTTATCAGTCTCTTTTCTCAGGTTTCTTTAACTCAATTTCAGCCTAACACAGTCTCTTTTCCTCATGGCCAAGTTCAAGTACCATAATATTGACCTGGTACTTCTCGATAAAAACAGAATGCCAAGAACTCTTGTTGCCACTCAGCTGACGTTGCATAAGCCCATTCAGGACGTGCGTATCTTCTGTTTGCTATTCTCTTTCTTTTCAACTTGCGGTCACCTTGCAATTCTCCTTTGCTCAGGTCTTCTTTCCTTGTGGTATCAACCTCTTCCTCTATTGTTTCATCGACAACCACCTTTCCTTTTGTTACTTGCGATTCTGGCCACTTATCTCCTTTCAGTGTCCCTTTATTGTTTGGCTTTCCTTATTGCTGTTCAATGCCCGCCTCTTGTACTATGGTGTTTTCTCTTGCTGGACCTGCAAGTGGCTCAGGAGGAGTCTGAACACTCTGACTTCCTTCTGCCTCAACTCCTTCGCCTTCTGGGTCTGTCAGGGGTTCAACTTCAAACTCGTGTCCGTCTGCTTCTGGGAGAACTTCTCTCTGGGTCGGTCCTCCTGGTGCCTCAGTTGAGATAGGCTCACCGTCACCGCTCTGGATCTCGTTTTCTGTTTGAGTGACCAAGCCATCCTCAACGGACTCTCCTCCAGTCCCCGTTCCCCTTTGATTACTCTCCAGCCCTGAGACTTCCTTTTCTGTAGCTGTTATTTTCGACAACTCAAATTCCTCATCAGTTGGACATGTCACCTTCTTGGTGTGACTGGCATGGATCCAGTTAGGAATTCCCGCACATTTCACAGCAGTAGTAGTTGTCAGTATTACTTGATACGGCCCCTTCCAACGTGGTTCAAAACACAACTTCCTCACATGTTTCTTGACAACAACACAGTCACAAGCTTTCAGGTTGTGACCTGGATCATTTATCGGTGGCAGTGTGGTTGCTTCCACCTGGTGAGGCAAAGAGCGGACCAAGTCAGCCAGACCCCTGCAGAAGTCCAACACCATATCATCCGTGATATTCACAAGAGCATTTGCAGGTACTGCACGCAATCTCACAGCTCGGCCCATGAGAATTTCATGAGGAGACAGTCCTGTTTTCTTGTTGGGTGTATTTCTCATTGACATTAGCACTAAGGGCAATGCATCAGGCCATTTCAAATTTGTAGCTGCGCACATTTTTGCCATTCTCGATTTCAGGGTACCATTCATCTGCTCCACTAATCCTGATGCTTTAGGACAGTAGCTACAGTGCAACTTCTGCTCAGTGTTCAATCCTGCACACAAGAGCTTAACCACCACATTGTTGAAGTGACTTCCTCTATCTGATTCTAAAGAGATCGGGAACCCGAAACGTGGTATCAATTCCCTAAGCAGCAACTTTGCTACTGTGAGGCTGTCATTCCTACGTATGGGGTAAGCTTCAATCCAGTGACTAAAGATACACACAATCACCAACACGTATCTCAGACCTCCACATAAAGGCATTTCAATAAAATCCAATTGCATCCTGCTAAATGGACCTCCTGCTCTCCCAATGTGGCTCAAATTCACCACTGTCCCTTTCCCCGCATTTATCTGCTGACAGATGATGCACCTGTGAACAATCACTTCTGCGGCTTGTCTGAACTTTGGGTGAAACCAGTCAATTTTGAACAACCTAATCATGGCATCTCTCCCAATATGTGCTTGTCCATGATAGAACCTTGCTAACTGAGACAAGAGGCTGTTTGGCAAAACCATTTTCCCCTCGTCTGAAACCCACAAATCATCTGGTCTTTGTACACACTGCATCTTCAGCCAAGAGCGTTTCTCTTCTCTGCTGGCACGTCCCAGCAATAGCTTCAATTCCTCCAATGTGTCAACCACCCTCAATGCGTAACCTGTGCATGACTCATTTTCTGTTTCAGGTAAAAATTCCCACTGATCCTTGAACAATATACAATTCAGTGCATAAAACCTTGCGACTTGATCTGCATATCCGTTTCCCATTGACACAAAGTCTTGTGATTTCACATGAGCGCTGCATTTCACCACGGCAGTTTCAAGAGGTAACTGAATCGCAGGCAACAACTCCTTAATTCTTTCACCATTTTTCACTGGAGAACCAGAAGAGGTCATGAAACCCCTTTGTGACCATAGCTGGCCAAAATCATGGACAATCCCAAATCCGTACCTACTGTCGGCATAGATCGTCACTTTTAATTTGTCAGCAGCATGGCACGCCCTAGTAAGAGCAACCAATTCAGCCACTTGAGCAGAGTATACTCTTTCAAGCTAAGATGCTTCTAGGATACCAGTGATTGTACACACAATGTATCCGGCTCTCATTACTCCTACTGAGTCTCTCAGGCATGAGCCCTCAACAAAGACAATGTAATCATTTTCTTCCAATTGGGTATCTTCAATGTCAGGTCTCGGTTTGGTGCACAGTTCTGTTACCTCATGACAATCATGTTCTATCTCCTCAGCATCATCAACATCTGTATTCTCATTGGGAAGCAAAGTTGCCGGGTTTAACACAGTACAATGTTTCAGTGACACATTAGGTGACCCCAATATAATTGTTTCATATTTTGTTAATCTGGCATTTGTCATATGCTGGGTTTTAGTTTGGGTCAATAAAATTTAGACTGAGTGTCGGACCATTACTGTTAGAGGGTGTCCCATTACTATGCCTTCACACTGAGTAAGACTTTGACCAACTGCTGCAACTGCATGCAGACAAACCAGTAAGGCTGCTGCAACTGGGTCCAAAGTAGCTGAAAAATATGCTACTGGGCGGTTTGCACCTCCATGGACCTGTGTCAGGACAGACAAAGAACAAGCATCACGTTCATGACAAAACAGGACAAAAGGCTTTGTGTGTTCAGGGATACCTAAAGTTGGAGCCCTGCACATGCACTCTCTCAGCTCAATGAACGACCTCATCTCTTTCTCGGACATAGTTATGGTATCTGGGCGATCCTTAACCTCCTTAGCTGTAAGTCTCACCAATGGCTTAGAGATAACCGAAAAGTTCGGGATCCACTAGCGATAGTAGCCCATCATTCCCAACAACATCCTAACGTCCCTCTTGGATGTCGGGGGGGTTCATCTGCAATAAGGCTGTCACTCTTTCTTTGGATATTTTCCTCGACCCCTTCTCAATTAGGTGGCCTAGATATTTCACCTCTTTCTGACAGTACTGCTGCTTCTTTGGGGACACTTTATGCCCATTCTTCCCCAAATGGTTCAGTAGGGCAAAAGTATCATACCTGCAGTCATCTCTCGTTTTGGACGCAATCAACAAATCATCAATGTACTGCACTAGAGTCGAATTAAAAGGCAAATCCAATGATTCCAAATACTTCTTCAGTATCTGATTGACAATGGGAGGTGATTCCGAAATCCCTTGAGGAATTCGACACCAACTGTAAACCTTGTCCAAGAATTTGAAACTGAAGAGAAATTGGCTATCCTCATGAAGAGGCACAGAAAAGAACGCTTGAGAGAAATCCACAACTGTGAACCATTCTGCATCACATGGGACCTGGAACATAATCACAGCTGGATTTGGTACTATTGGGCAACACTTCACCACTATGGCGGTCATGACAACATTGGCGGTAAAAGCCGCTTACCGCCATGCAGGAGACCGCCAACACACCGCCGCGGAAATCCGCCACAGCTATTATGACCCACAGCACGGAATCCGCCAAAATTCAGACACCCACACAAGTCCGCCACACCAAAGGTCAGTGATAAACTGTCGAAAACAGATCCTCCACCGTCACGCCAACAGAAATACGCCCACACTATCATGACCCACGAATCCACGCAGCGGTCTCTCAACTGCAGTATTCCATTGGCGGTACACACCACCGCGCTCAAAATACACACACATATACAAAACACAGCCACGTTGGACAATTCCAAATAGACACACCTGATACACATACACACACCACTCCCACACATCCAATACAATATAAAAAACACGCCCACATCACCCAAAAACCCTTACGACCACAAATCACGAACGAAAGCCAGAGAGAGACACCACCAGCAACAACACTAGCATCCACAGGCACACAACACCATCACCCACATAACTTCCACGCACCTCACACAACACCCCACTACATATCAGCACACTTATCACCACACACACCACCCCACACATCACCTACACCACCCCATGGCACGGCAAAGACACCCCGGGTTCTCGGAGGAGGAGCTCAGGGTCATGGTGGAGGAAAGCGTCCAGGTAGAGCCACAGCTATTCGGATCACAGGTGCAGCACACCTCCATTGCAAGGAAGATGGAGCTATGGCGAAGAATAGTGGACTGGGTCAACGCAGTGGTGTAGGAGGCTGGACGCAAGATGGTACTTTCCTACAAGTGGGACAACACCCAAGAAATCAGGAGGACATCAGGAAGAGGTGGAACGACCTACGGGGGAAGGTGCGTTCCGTGGTATCCAGACACCAGACATCACCATTTTGCTACCCCCTCCAATTTTGAGCACTAAAATAAACACCCTTAAAGGCCAAAACAATCTGGAGTCTGTCTGTGATTTCGGAATACTGTATTAGCAATAACTGTGGCAAAAGCTCTTTCATTTGTAATGTCAACATACCTATGTCACACAGCTCTAGTCCATGAGGACTCAAAGCAGATGTCACACTGTGGGACCCAGATCTGTAAAATCGTAAGGGCAAGTGACAACTCAGTGACCATACACTGGGTGAAAAAGACAGACAGTAGAGAGGCAGTAGTGTTTAAGTACATGTAGTAGGCAGGTTTGTATCCTTACCTGTGTTTCACTGGAAATATTGCTGGATCACTGAGTCCCTGTTGTCCATGTCTTCTACCTCTGCTTCCTCGTGTTCACTGTCAACAGGCTCCACAGCTGCAACAACACCACCATCTGGACCTTCTTCCTGCAGAAAAGGCACCTGTCGTCGCAAAGCCAAGTTGTGAAGCATACAACAGGCCAAGATGACCTGGCACACCTTCTTTGGTGAGTAGAATAGTGATCTACCTGTCATATGGAGGCACCTGAACCTGGCCTTCAGGAGGCGGAAGGTCCGCTCAATCACCCTCCTAGTTCGCCCATGGGCCTCATTGTAGCGTTCCTCTGCCCTTGTCCTGGGATTCCTCACTGGGGTCAGTAGCCATGACAGGTTGGGGTAACCAGAGTCACCTGCAAATGGCGATGGACAACTGTTAGACACACACTAACCTGGAGGGATATCCCCAGACCCAGACAACCATTCCCACTGTCTTCCTTCAAGGTGCTCACCTAATAGCCACACAAGGTGCCTCTGGAGTTGCCCCATCACATAAGGGATGCTGCTATTCCGCAGGATGTAAGCATCATGCACTGAGCCAGGGAACATGGCATTCACATGGGGGATGTACTGGTCTGCCAAACATACCATCTGTACATTCATCGAATTATAACTCTTCCGATTTCTGTACACCTGTTCACTCCTGTGGGAGGGGACCAAAGCCACATGGGTCCCATCAATGGCACCTATGATTTTGGGGATATGTCCCTGGGCATAGAAATCACCTTTCACTGTAGGCAAATCCTCCACCTGAGGGGAAACGATGTAGCTCAGCATGTGTTTCAGCAGGGCAGACAACACTCTGGACAACACGTTGAAAAACAGAGGCTGGGACATCCCTGAAGCTATGGCCACTGTTGTTTGAAATGACCTACGTGCAAGGAAATGGAGCACTGACAGCACCTGCACTTGAGGGGGGATTCCTGTGGGATGGCTGACAGCTGACATCAGGTCTGGCTCCAGCTGGGTACACAGTTCCTGGATTGTGGCACGCTCAAGCCTATATGTGATTATAACATGTCTTTCCTCCATTGTCAACAGGTCCACCAATGGTCGGTACACCGGAGGACGCCGCTATCTCCTCACATGTCCCAGCGGACGGTGAGTATGAAGGACAACAGCGAGAACAGAGTCAAACGACTCAGAGGTACGTACCCACAGCTTACACAAAACACCATTCATACTCAAAAAGTGGCCTGTATGTGTGTTGAGTCTAGGCCTAGGTATGTGTGACGCAGTTGAAAATGAAGCCATGTGGGCCCCTGAAATGGCGGCTGCCTGACCTCTAAAGTGGGACAATGGGATGTGAGGTAACTGCGCTGGCGTTGTACACCATCGTGTAGGCGGTCGAAGACCGCGGCGCAATGCTGCATTGGTTAACATTGGACCCTATGGGTCCCAGGAGCCAATGACGATGTACGCTGGCGGTGACGGTACGCACCGCCGCGGACGTGACTGCCATTTTCTATCTGTTCAATCACTCGATACCTGATCTTCGACAGGAGAGGACCTACACTGCAAGTGCTGCTGTGACCTCGGTCTGGAAGAGACAATGGCTCGAGTGTCTGGGTAAAGGGCCCCTGCCTTCACATCGGAGGAGTTGGAGAAACTCGTGGACGGGGTCCTCCCCAGTACACGCTACTCTATGGTCCTCCAAACAGGTAAGTACACTGGGAGCATGATGTATGGGCTATGCCTGTGTGGAGAGAGGTGAATGTAAGAAGGAAGGGGGGAGAGTGCGGCGTGTATAAAACGACGGTGAGTGCATGTGCCACATGCCAAGGATAGGGATGGGGGCCAATCACTTTGATGGTGCAGTTGGTAATTACTTTCTCTTTTCCCTGTACAAATCATGAAGGTCAGGGCCCACCAGAAAAAACATTTTGGCGTGCCATCGCCAAGGACGTCCGGACCCTGGGGGTCTACCACAGTTGGAGCACCCACTGCCGGAAAAGATGGGAGGACGTTCACCGCTGGAGCAAGAAGATGGCGGAGACTCAGCTGGGGATGGCCTCCCAATGTGGGAGGGTTGCCCATTGCTCCATGACCCCCCTGATGTTCAGGATCCTGGCGGTGGCATACCCGGAGTTAGATGTGTGCTTGAGGGCATCACAGCAGCCACAAGGGGGTGAGTACACTCGCATTCTGCTGACTTTGCGCGCAGTGGAGGGGTCTGGGGGGGGGAGGAGGGCTGTGGGTTTCCCTAGGCCAGGGTGAGTTCCGTAGGCAAGGTCTCTCCATAAGGCAGGCCATGTGGCACCCCAACTCTGTAGAGTGACAACTACACCTAGTCATGCCCCTGTGTCATCTATGTGTGCAGATGTCGTCCATAGCCTAGCATGCCCTTTCCCAGGGACTGAACAGTGGAGCCCAAGAGCGCGTCACAGTGAATGGGGCTTCTGTGTCTGTTGTGTCCGCCAATGGTAGCAGTAATTCATGCACTCAACATGTCTTTCTTCTGTTGTCCCCCCCCCTTTTTGTGGTCTCCCTGTTATTGTGTGCATTAGCATCATCAGGCGGAGGAGCAGTGGCACCGGAGCACCAGGGGGCTGAATCCCACCTGGCCATGGAGGGCCACACTATGGAATCGGACTTCACCAGAGGGCTGGAGGGCGAGGGGAGCTCCACGGCGGGGACAGGAGCTGAGACCAGCGACACGGACTCATCCTCTGATGGGAGCTCCCTTGTGATGACGGCAACATCTGTGCCACCCCCAACTACAGCTACAGCCGCCACCCCACCTTCCAGCACCGCCCTCCCAGCAGCCCCTCAGCCTTTGCCCTGTGCCCGCTCACCCGGGAGAGTGGGCATCACCTCGCCCCAGGCACCTCAGGTCCTGCCCCATCAGCCCTGTTGCCCTCAGTGAGGAGGCCATTGACCTCCTCAGGTCCATCACTGTTGGGCAGTCTACCATTTTGAATGCCACACAGGGTGTAGAAAGGCAGTTGCAACAAACCAATGCATTCTTGGAGGGCACTCAGTCTGGTCAGGCGGCCCTTCACCGAGCTTTTCAGACTCTGGCCTCAGCCATTGTCCCCGTCTCTAGCCTCCCCCCTCCAACTTCCTCCACCCCGACCCAATCCCCTGTACCTCTGCCTATCCCAAGCACACCATCAGACCAGCCTGCACACACCTCAACATACAAGGGAAGCTTAGGCAAACATAAGCACCACACATCCCACAGGCACTCACGCAAGCAACACACACATGCAGACACACCAACATCCACTGCCTCCACTGTGTCCCCCTCCTCCTCGTCTCCCTCCTCCCTCCCAGTCTCGTCTACACTCACACCTGCATGCACTACCTCTAAAGCCACTACGTCCCTCACCAGCACACCCACCAGCACACCCCACTCATGTGCAGTCACCACCCCCACTACCATTCACACGTCCCCTGTGTCCTCTCCCAGTGTGTCTGTGACGCCCCCTCCCAAGATACACAAACGCAGACACACACCCACCCAACAGCCATCCACCTCACGACAGCCTCCAGCGCATGCACCTTCACCCAAAGTCAGCAAACAAACACCTCCTACAACCACCACCTCTTCCTCCACTCCCAAACCCCCTCCAACTACACGTCCCAGTGTGTCAAAAAAACTTTTCCTGTCCAACCTTGACTTCTTTCCCACACCTCTCCCACCCCGTCCGTCTCATAGGTCCCAAACTAGCACCTCAGCCACAACATCTCCGGGACCAGTGGTGCCTGTAGTCACCGGAATATGGAGTGCACTGGCCACCACGGCAGCCAGTGTGGCACAGACCCACAGCACAGACAGCCCCCACCTGTCAAGCATCAGAAGTTGGCCAGTGCCAGGTGGGAGAAGGGGAGACCTCCAGCCACCAAAGCTGCTCCCAGGGGTCCCTGTTTGAGTGTGGAGTCAGCTTTGACACCTTCCAATATGGGGAAGGGCCCCAAGAAACCCGGCAAGTCTGGGAAGAGCAGCACGGCGGAGAAGACCGCCATCATCCCCGCGGCCCAGGTGGCCACCGCCAGCACAAGCCCAGCTGCCCAGGAGGCCACCGCCAGCACCAGCCCAGCTGCCCAGGAGGCCAATCCCAGCACCAGCCAAGCTGCCCAGGAGGCCACCGGCAGCACCAGCCCAGCTGCCCAGGAGGCCACCGCCAGCACCAGCCCAGCTGCCCAGAAGGCCACCGCCAGCACCAGCCGCGCTGGGCCATGAAGGACCGCCAGCACCAGCCCCGCTGGGCCATGAAGGACCACCAGCAAAAGCCCCGCTGGGCCATGAAGGACCGCCAGCAAAAGCCCCGCTGGGCCGTGAAGGACCGCCAGCAAAAGCCATGCTGGGTCATGAAGGTACGCCAGCTGCTGAGTCCCTGCAATGGAGACCGCCGCCTCAAGCACCACTGAACAGGGCGCCGCCGTCTCAAGCACCGCTGAACAGGGCACCGCTGTCTCAAGCACCGCTGAACAGGGCACCGCCGTCTGAAGCACTGCTGAACAGGGCACCGCCGCCTCAAGCACAGCTGAACAGGGCACTGCCGTCTCAAGCACCGCTGAACAGGGCACCGCCGCACCAAGCACCGCTGGCCCATGAGTGCCAAGGGCACTGACGCTACTGAGTCCGTCACGGGGTGAATGAAGCACTCTGGGCACCATGCCCCCTCCAGAACCAGTGGAGAGATCCATCCACTACCTCTGTCCTTAGCAGGATGATGCACTCTGGGCACCATGCCCCCTCCAGAACCAGTGGAGAGATCCATCCATTACCTCTATCCTTAGCAGGATGAAGAACTCTGGGCACAAGGCCCCTCCAGAACCAGTGGAGACTGTTATCCACTTGAGAGACTGTGGCTTTGCACTCCCCAGGATGCAACAGTGAGCACTCCACCCACTGTATAGACTTGAGAGACTGTGGCTTTGCACTCCCCAGGATGGAACAGTGGGCAAGCCACCCACTGTAGAGACTTGAGAGACTGTGGCTTTGCACTCCCTAGGATGGAACAGTGGGCAAACCACCCACTGTATAGACTTCAGAGACTGTGGCTTTGCACTCCCCAGGATTGAACAGTGGGCATGTGAATTCGGCATTGTGCACTCAACCGGCTGAGGTGCCCCCCCTTTCCCTCCCCCTGAGGTGCCTGTTTAGTTGCTCTCTGATGCCACTGCAGTGTTCTCTCCGTCATGATCGGGGATATTGTGTGGGCCTCGCCCATACCGTGGGGTCCCAGTGTTCGACGGACTTAATTGGAGCACTACCTGGACTACTATGCTTGGTATATATTTTGTAAATGGTGTATATATATATATTTCTGCCTACTTGATTTTAATATATTACAATAGTTACACTCATTTTCTTTTGTCTTTACATTCTTCCGGGGGTTTGGGGGGTGTAACTGTGATGTATCAATATGCATTAGTGTGTGTGTTGTAGTGGGTGAGGGTGGGGGTGTTGCATGTGTGTGTCCCTGTTTTTTCCCTCCCCCTTCCCCTGTGTCCTAGGTGCAGTACTCACTGTGGTGTTCGCCGCTGGCGTTCTTGCTCCTGGTAGAGGAGCAGGAAGACTATCGCAGGTAGAATTTGGAGTTCCGGGTCCATGGTGTCCTCATTCCTCGTGGGGTGTGTAGAGGTGAGCGTTTTCCCTTCGGAATTCCTGTTTCCGCAGTGTTTTTATCCGCGGTGAATCCACCCCGGAAAAGGTGGCAGATTGGCCTGTCACAATAGTGTGGGAGGTACATTGTCTCCCGCCTGTGACTGCCGCGCTGTTTGTTTGTACCGCCGTGGCGGTCGGAGAGTTAAAGTGGCTGTCTTAGTTGGCGGTTTCCGCCACGGTCGTAATTGCAATTTTTTTCCCGCCAGCCTGTTGGCAGTCTTACCACCCCTTTAACACCGTCCGCCAGGGTTGTAATGACCACCTATATCATTAATTTTTCTCAAATCTTGGACAATTGTAACTTTCCCACAATGCTTCCTCAGTCCCATTATGGGTGAATTACATGGGCTGCTCATCACTTCCTTCAGGACGCCTTGCTTCACAAAGTCTGCAATTATCTGTGTCACCTGTATGAGGACATCTTGTGCCATGTGGTACTGTGGTACCTGGAGAAACACTGCATTTGGCTTCACATCTACTTTGACTGGTTCTACTCCTTTTATCAGTCCCACTTCCTTTCCTGTCAAGTCCCATACCTTCTCTGTGACTGTCCCCTGTAATTCTGCTGGCAAATCGGTCACTGTGAACATCGGGAAGAAGCTTATCAAAGGATATTTCTCATCTGTGGTCTCCGTCTCTGGCTCTGAGATCTGACCATAATCCCCTTCATCATCACTGTTTGTCTGCACTTCAATTCCTTCATTGGAACAGGTGATTGAACAACTCGTCTTGCACAGTAAGTCTCTTCCCAGTAGGGATACGGGACTTGAATCACAGACCCCAAACCTGTGCAATCCCTGGAAGGTACCAATCTCAACCTGAACCGGGTCTGTTATTGGATTAGTCAGGAGCTGATTTGCCACTCCTACTACCTTTATGGTACGCCCTGAAACAGGCAGTTTCGGAACCTCTGCACTTCTGACTGTAGAGCGTGTAGCTCCTGTATCAACCAAGAATGAAACTTTGTGGCCCATCACTTTACCTTGCACATAAGGTCCCTTCTGATCTACATCTAGGGACACTGTATTTCGCCTCCATGACCTCTGAGCCACTGTAGTGCTTGAAAGCCTTCAACAACCTCTCATAGTAAGCATGTATTGACTCTTTGCTTTGTTGTGCCGTTCAATCAATCTTTTGCCAATCAATGTTTTGTGGCGACACCTTCTGCTTCAAAAACTCAATCACCTTGTAATAATATCTCATCACCTCAGGAGACGGTGCTCCTGTGACTCTGTTCCTTGCCGGTTCTTCTATCAGCCAATCCACACTTCTCTTGCACTCAAGCCACAAATCAGCTGGGACAATGATCTCAAACAGCGTATTCAAGTCTTCCCATAGACACTTTGCAAGCTTCACAAACCTGTCTGTCTGCTGATACCATTCTATCGGCTTCTCCCTCAACCTGGGAAAGTCATTTGTGAATGACAAAATGTCACCTCTAGACCACGGTACATGGACTAGAACCCCTCCACCCGTTTTTCTCATTGGTAACATCTTTATTGTGCCCGTATCTGGCACGGCCTTCGCCTGCTGCTGTTCAGAGCAGGCACTTTTCCTCTTATCTCTCTTCTTTGCCCATCTACCTTCCCACTTCTCTAATGCTCCCCAAACTTGAGCACTCTGTAGTATTTCTTTAAGGTGTGCCTTCATTCCAGTAGACCTCATGTGATCAAAATCTTTAGGTTCAAAGTCTAACCTGTAACTCCTCTTCAGATGCTTAGTATTGTCTAAGTCTATGCCATTTTTTTCTGTCAAATTTGCTAACCTCTGGTGCACCTTACTCACTTCTTTGGTTATCTTGGGGCACAGATACCTCAGTTCTGCTTCAGTGTATGATTCTAACCTGTTCACTCCCATACTCCCTTCAACTGACTCAGCTGCTTCCACTCCCAATCTCACAAAATTCAAGTATTCCTCTCTCTCCGACCGCTCTGCTGTCGCAGGAGTAGTCGGTGGAGGATTAAGCTTGTCTAACCATTCATTCAATTGTTGTGTGTGCAGTCAAACCTTGCAACAAGATATTTCCAGCCTGCATCATTGGTGTTTGTGGCACGTTCGTACTCGGTATCTGTGGAGTTAGTAGTCTCAAACCTGCTTGACTCATTGTCTCTAGAGGAACCCCTATCGGACTGAAGTCTAACAAGGATCTAGATCTCGCAACAGTCTGATCTCCCGGTGTCATCCCTTGAGAGCTCCCTGCGAACCCTCCTCTTATCACCTCTTGAGTCATTACCCCTTGATCAAATACACTAGGCTTTGCTTGCGCATACAGCGGTACTGGTGGACCAACTGTAATTGGCAGGGATATAGCAGCTGGCACCTGCCTGTTTCCCAAAGTCTGTGGAGCATTAACTCCCATAGCTTGATTCATTACAGGTGCTGTGACTGACTGCGGTCTTGTGACCGGAGTGTAACTTGGAATCTCCTGTTGCTGCAGCTGGGGCAGCAAATGTGGAGTTGGCTCAATCTGTACTAACTTTGGTCTCGCATACGCTTGATCAGGTGGCACCATCAAATTCATAGTTGTCTCAAATACTGGGACATCAGGGTAAAGCCTCTGAACTGGTGGTGGCTGCAACTGTGTCTGCATCCCTGGTGTGGTGGATACACTAACACCATTCTGTATCGGAGCTGATGTGGTAACATTAATTACCTGTGCCGTATTTGTGGTCCTCTGGTTCTGTGTCGAGCTTACAGGACATGCACTAGTACTTGGTCTATTGTCATCTATGGCATATGGTGGTGGTCGATCATGAAACAACTGATTAGGAAACTCATCATCATCTGAATCATCTGCATCTGCCCAAGACTTCTTAGTCTCCTTTTCCTTGCTAGAGCCCTTGTCCGTTTTACAAGTGGCCTTTCTTCCCTGCGTGTCGGCTTCTTGAGTTATTGCCGGGAACATTCTAACCCTGTCTATTATTTACCTTCTCCACATCCTGTGCTCACTATCCAATCTAGCCTCAGCTAGTGTCTTCTCTGCTTTTCTCATTCTCCTCTCAAACTTCTATTGCCTCTGTCGTATGGCCATTAATTCCCAAATCGCTAGCGCCTCAAACTGGGCTGGCCTTGGAGGCTGCTTTTGCTCATTTAACACCTTCCGCAAATTCTCTAAGATCCCTATGTTGAACAACCCATTCTCTGGGAACGCCAAACACCCATCTTTCTCTGTTAATTTGCACCATTGCTTTAGCCAAAGATATGGCGCGACTCCCTTCTCTTCCATTGCGGAATAAGCTGGAGGGTCCTCTGGCGGTGTAGGCTCGCCCAAACTCTCTGTAATGTACACATCACCCCTCAAAGCACTCCTTAAAGCCTTGAAAAAAGTCATTTTTGGCATCTTTTATTTTGTTTAGAATTGACTCAGGAAGTGACTTTCATTCCCAGAACACTCTTCGCCTACCTTCTCAACCAATGGCCTCCCACGGATGGCTGCCAATCCGTGCGCGACCCTTCTCACTAACCGACCTATCCCAGCGCGGCTCCAATGACGTCACACTCACACACACTGCAGCTGACAAAGTCTTGCGGTTTGTCTTCCTCACTCTCGATCCACACAAAACTAATACAATATCTTGCGAGCACTTGACAACAAAACTCAAATTTGCCGGTTTACTACAGGGAGGGTAACACAATTGCTTCAGAACTTTACAGAGATTTCATTTGAAGCCTCAGCCGCTACTCTCTCCTTCTCAGATCCCACACTCGCAAGCAAAATTTGACCCGCAAATTCTACTCTCGACTTGTCAACGGTTTGTCCTAGTGCACTTTAGAACTCACCAAATCTCCATCAAAGGTTTTGACTCACACACTTTGACTCAAACCCGACTCGTCAATCATGCCCGATTGACCTATTAAACCGCGCAAATTGCAACATAAACCAAGTGGCTCATACACTTATCAATATACTCTGGAGTCTTAGACCACGCATGGTCTGTACATCACCAACAACCACATGGACAATTTTTTAGCATAAAGCGACACTCACATGAAGTTCGCCGACTTCCCTACTCTCATACTGCGGAGTACGCACACTCCTACTAAAACATCACCTGGCCTAAATTCTCACAAACCTCACAATTCACCTGCAATATGCATAAGCTGTGCAAGCGCAAATTCTGCATCACGCATACTATCACTAGAATGAAGCGAACATACCAAACTCACTTCAGCAAGCTCCGAGATTCTAGGAAAGTCATTTGGGACTTAGGGGCACATCATCTCTCCAATTTGCAGTATTTCAAAAACAATTCTAAAACAATGGTCCCTCGTCCTAGGGCCCCAAAGGGCCAAAACCGTCCTCTGCTACCAGAACTGATAACGCGTCCCACCTTTAAAAATTTAACTTACACGGGAACTCGTTTTAGGCCAATTAATCTTTTGACCCTGATTGGAGACACCTTAAGACAAGATATCTATTCAGCATTTCAATCAATAGATCAATATCCACATCAATATTCACAATAACAAATCAATCAAATCAGTTAATGGCATTAATAAGAATCAAAACACACCATGTCCTTTCAGTCATGAATTACCACACAGAATGTAGTAAGATTTATGTGATGTATTCCCTATTTGTTACACTCTACTAGCAAGTTTATTAGTCTCAATATCAGAAAATACATCAACAATGTCACAACATGGCAAGTTGAATAAGACTTCATCAAAGCAAAGATCATGAACAATAGTACAAAGCACGACGTCAACATGAATTAACTTTAGCAGAGTATCATTAGCGCATTTATTCAACAAAGCAAAGATTCAGTCATTTGTCTATTTGCATTCGTTTGGTGAATTCCTTAACTAACCTCCAATTAGCATTAGCATGTTGGGCTTCATGCAAAACAATTTAGTAACACCAATTTAAAAAAAATCGAACTTTGGTCTCTATCAAAAGAGCAGTTGGACTAGAAAGAAAAGGCAAACAGACAATTACAATTTCATTATCATATAGTTACCCTCCGTAATAGGTCAGCATACAGAGTCAGTCTTCGTCCTCAGGACATCAGTTGATTAGCCATCAGCCAGGACAGAACAGCAAAGTCTCAGCAAGGTAGGGCAATAAGGAACACCTCCCTCATGAGGAGGAGAAGTAAGTATCGGGCAAGGCATGAAAGATGAGGATGGTTTAAGAAGCAAACAGCAAAGTCTTAAGGCAGAACTTCAAGTAACAGCATGAGTGTGCCTATAATGGCTCAGTAAAGGCTCGCAGAAGAGCATAGAATGGCTTCGAATGGCTTCGAAAAATTGGCTTAGAATGGCTGATTTCTCCTTGTGACATGGCATTATATCAAATCCGCTTAACAAGCTTCTAATTTCCAATTTGGCAATATTTGGTGCATCATTATCTCTATCCAATGATCCATCGATCACCTCACTAGAATTTTCACTTAAGACAGTTCTCACGTAGTTTATTGGCTCCTGTAATTGACGTCTTCAATGGGTAGAATGTCAGGTAGGAAAAGTTACACTCGTCGTTTCAGTCAGTAGTTCCATTGTCTTTACCAGTTCAGGCGACCTTGCACCTGTTGCGAATTACACTGCTGCATTCGGCAAGAATGTCTCCTTGAGCAAGTCGGGTCTCATGAGAAAGATTTTACTATGGTTACACACACATCTCTAATTTCTGAAAAAGTACAGTTTCATGTCCTTCAGCAAGACAGCACATTGCACGTTAGAAAAACACATTTAATATGATACCAGGCAGCTAGGCCCAGACCCTTGCTAACTAAGGCCTAGTGATTAATTTAGCAAAACCTAAGCATATAACTCTTAATGCTAATACAAAATCATATATTAGTACATTAATAATCCATTATTAATCAATTTCGATAATCAGCGTATACATTGGTGGCCACTCCTCGTGGGCACATTTCAAACGCGTACATTAATATTAGTCTGTCACGTTTTCTTTGCAGCTTCATCACATATTATTTTGCAAGCAGTTCATGTTAATTGTGATTATAAAAGCTACACTCCAACAGGGGTCTGGCACCAGCCTAGCATGTGGATCAGTATAAGCATTTGCAATGCAACATGTCCCGTATTTGCTTGATTTAGAGCTGTTAGCATCAGAAACTCCTAACTGGACTTTTCTTGTCACATAAATTGAAATGAAAAAAACGACTGCGATTGTGCTTTGCAAAACCCAGCGCCATGACGAAATCCCTTGAGTCCCTGCACAAACAAAATTACATGATGTGTGTAGGAGGGTGGCAGACCTGTCACCTCAAACCAAATACTCACCGAGGGGCGAGGCTTTAGAAGGGTCCGAGATGAGTGTGGTTTCAAGGGACCACTTAAGGAGGCAATGTCAGTTTTAGCCTTGTGGGGCCCAGAGCTGCCCTTGCAGTGTTTTCTGTATGTTTTTGTGCCTGTTTCTCATTTTTAAAAGTGTATTTAGTTTCTGTAAATTAATTGCAAGTTTCATTTTCGCTGTATTTATATGGAGGCTTGCTGGATCATTCTCATACAAACATCACACTTTCAGTCACTAATATGCTGGGCTCCCTTGATTCATGTCCATTCAGAGCACAGCAGCTGGTCTTTTACGGCTATATCAGAGGCAAAGAGGAAATTAAAGTTCTCCATTCCAAGCCAAACATGGGAGCTAAGATAAAGGAGAGGGATTGGAAAAAACCCACTCTGCTGTTGGTTTTGTTTGCAGAAGGGGCTGGTGGGGCGGAGGGACTGAACACACACCCACAGTGTAAGAGCAACAGGCAGATTCTAAAGAAAAAAAGTCCCTTATAGAAGAGATAAACAGAACATGGCGTAGTTATATAGTACTTGGTGCTGCTCCCAAAGAGCAAAAGGCAGGACAAAGAGGCAGAACTGACCACTAGCAAGCAAGGATTTTTGAAAGACACTGGAACAAACAAATGAAATTTCTTGAATTCGCTTGAACCCATATTATAAGTATACTTAAAAGTATACAACACATCAAACGCTACGCTCGACCTAAAAAAACCTGTAGCAACCATGTAATCTGTAGTAACATCATGGGAGTTCGAAAGTAGTATTTGTGATTGTGGGGTTAGCAACTGGTCTGGATAAATAGGATGTGAGGGGCAGCCATAAAAAGTCTCTTTCAATCATTAGGTGGCTTGTATTGGCATTTGCTCCATCCATCCTATGATGGTGACAAAATAAGTTCCACCAGCCTATACGAGATCTTGGTGCTATCCTTTCAATTCAAAATGTTTATTTATAATGTAAGTGCAATAAGCAAATCAATACATTTTCCCACCATAACTTGAGATTGGCATGTGGGGAATGAGCCTCTTTTAAAAGGTTCAGATTATTGAAGGGTATATTGGTGGACACAATTGTTTTTTTCTTATCCCAAATTTGTAACCAAACCATTTTAACCAAGGGACATTAAAAAAAAACACATGTAGGAGATTGCTATTATCATGAATACAGGACAAGCACTTAGTATCTTTGGAAAGCTCGAACCAGTGAAGAGATTTAGGTGTCAAATACAATCTGTTGTAAAAATGGAATAAAGTTTGGGTTGTAGTGGCAAAACGGGATGTAGTATGAATCTTAGCCCATACTGATTTCCAGGTGTAAACAGGGAGAGCTTGTTGAAGGTCAGTAACCCAATGTAGGTTGACTTTGAGTCAAGGGAATGTTTAGAGTTTTGTATTTAAAGGATACCTTTACTTGGGAGGAAAAATCAAGAAGGGAAGGAGAGGATTGTATGTTGGAAATATTGTGAAAAAATCTGAAGGGGAATATTTTTAAAGTGTTGATTTTGAGCGGCATAATAAGAAGATATGCCATGCTTTTGTTGAATGTGGTTGAGTTCAAAAAGGGTCCCATCGGAGAATATATGACCTATGGTTATAATCTCTTTATGTAGCTATTCTTTCAATGAGAGAACTTGTTTATTCAATTGTATGTGTTGATTTTATCATATTGTGGTTTGTACAAAAAAAGTTATGAGGGGGAAGTAGAGCTAGGCAATGAGGGTGGCATTAGAATTAGAATGAGTAAGTATTGGTGGAAAGAAGAACTTAGGGGGTTTAGAAATATGAACTGCATCCCTAATTGATTTTTAGAGGTATAATAAAAAGATGTGCCATACTGTTTGTTGAAGGCTGTTGAAATAAAAAAGGGTCTCATTCGAGAATATATGACTTATAGTTATAATCCCTTTATATATTTATTATTTCTATACAAGAACTTGATTATTCATTTTTATGTTTTGACTATACAATATTGAGGTTTGAGCAAAAGGTTCTGAGGGGAAAAGTAGAGCTAGAATGTGAGGGTGTGGCAATGTAATAGAATGTGTAAGTATTGGTGAAAAGAAGGACCTAAGGGGTTGAGAAATGTGAAATGCATCCCTAATTGAAAAGGCATGGTTTGTCACAATCTGATTGACTCCAGATAGTTGTTGAGTCATAGAAGGTGACAGAGAGGGAGGTCTAAATGTGTTTGAGACTGAAAGTGGAGTGATATTGTTTAGAATTTGGAAAATTAATCCCTCCATTTCTTTTGGATTGTTGGAGTTTGAAAACAAAAAATGTGACATTCAATAAAAAATGCATTAATAAACTATTGGTAGATTTGTGAGTGGGAGTGTGAGTAGTAGATCCAATACAAAGAAATTAAATATTGGTAGCATCCTCATTTTAATGGTAGATAGTCTGCTCCGCCACAAGAGATATAGGTAGGACCAGTTGTGGGACATAGCTGACATTTTAGATCTGAATTTATTCAGATTAGGTTTAACAGTTACTTAAATATTATTGGAATATTGGAATATAAGATTCCTAAACATTTGATACTTTTGGAATTCTAAGTGAAGACCATGTCTTTAAACATATCAGGCAGACAGTACTTATTTAAAGGCATGACTCTGATTTTTCTATAATAGTTTTATATCCTGATACTACAAAATATTATTTCAATCAACAAAAATAAATCAAAGCTTGGGGTTTGTGGATCTGATATGAATAGCAAAATATCATTGACGCATTCCATAAATTTAACCTCAATGTTTTTGTGTTTAAAACCCCAAAAAGCTGGAGCTCTCTGGAGTTTTCCTAGTCTGGACCCTCTCTGCAGAGGACACTATTGTGACTGCTTTCTAATTAATAAAAATTGAAGTATAAGGTGTAGAGTATAATAAATGAATATATTTAAGGATGTGGGGATTGAAGCCATGCCATTTCTAAGCTCCAAACATGAAATTCCAATTAACACAATCAAAGGCTTTTTGGCGCATCCAATGGTATTGCAGCTATCAGGGCAATGGTTTTGGAGGCCATGTGAATATTATTTAGAAAAGTTCTGGAGTTGTCACAAATGTATTGCCCCTTCACAAATCCTGAGGCAACTACATGGAGAAATACCCCAAAGCCGACAAATATGGCGAAGGGGAGCAGGTGGGGTACACACTGGCTAGACTACTATGCTTACCACACTCGGCTGATTACATATTAGAGATAGTAGGGGAGGACAGCACACAAGCCATGGCCTCCTCAGTGATAGAGTCAGAATTTTTCCATTACTAATCCTACCTGTACATGGCACGACCAACCCCATCCCATCAGTCTTTGCAACAATATCTTGCAGAATGGGCAATGGTCTGGTTAACCACTGCCCAACAGCAGTTCTTCAGTGAACCCTTCACCATGGAGGAAACAGTGCAAACCATCGATACCATTGAAGGGCCTGAGCCACCATACTGGCTGGATTCACAGGGGTATTTTACAAACAATATAAACAACTGCTGGCACAACATCTCTTAGCTGGGTACGCAAAAGCCAGAGTACGTCCCCCAATGCTGCAAGAGTCAGTTATCACCCTCTTACCCAAACCTAGCAAGGACCCTCTTAAGTGTAGCTCCTACAGACCCCTATCCCTGCTCAATGTCAATAATAAAGTACTTCCCAAATTACTAACTACACGCCTCTCCCGTCTCCTAGATCAAATCATATCCCCAGCTCAATCAGATTTTATTCCTCACAACTCCACCTCATGAAACGTCCGCACAATCTTTTTAGTACTGAACACAGTGTCTCCTTCCGACACCGGCAGCAATTCTGTTGCTGGATTCGGAGAAAGCATTTGATTCTCTTAATTGGCCATTCCTATATGCCACACTTTTCAAGCTTGGCTTCCCGCAGGGATAAAAGTCCCTGAAGAAGCTCTCGTATACATAAGCTATTGGCTACTTTGTGGTGTTTTGCTACACTATCGTTAAAAATGTTGATTCTAGTGCACCAAAGCACAGGGAGGCCCATTAACTGAATTTTAATGCTTAACAATATGTATGTTCTTCTGTACAAAGAACCAAACCATCCACAAGAGGTAGTCATTACCTCTATACAAAAGCCATTGTGTCGCACAACCTGTAGATATGCTTGCAGTTTGCCACATGACAGAACAAATATCAACCACCTGCAAGACTAAATAGCAAATTTCTAGAGAGAGCATTTAGCATTGTTGTAAATTACCACATACGTGCTCTTAACACCTAGGCCAGCAGGATGAGTAACATCTGAAGAGCAGGGAGCATGAAGGAATCCATTCAAAACAGGTATAGGTAAATTGGTATTTAATGTGACAAAACAAGTCACCTTCGACGAACTCCACAGTGTAGCAGCATAACTGACTTTTCTCAAGCTCCACATTCCACATGGAACTCACAAGTACATTCTACTCTTAAAGTTATCCAAACATAATAACACAACAGAGTCATTTTCAAGCTCCAATGGTGGCATTCCAACTTGTCATTTTTTATTGGGAAAAAAAGATAAAATTTGAAAAAGGTATAATGGTTGACTTACTTGTACTGAACGTGAGATGGCACGATCTTTTCATGTCTGCTCTCAAAAACACTACAGTGGCTTCCTGTAATAGAAAGATTACATATCAAAACTTGGTGCTTGCCCCATAGTGTAGCACAATATTTTCCCAAGAGCTTACCTCCTCACCACCTTATTAGCAATATTAAACTATCTAAGTGCAGCTCTTTCAGTTCCAAGCATACAGACCAAAAGAATATGTGTCACCTGAAAAAGCTTTCATACATTCAAAATGCCACTACAAAATTAGCTCTTGGACTGCCTCAGTATTCCTCTAATTCTACTACTTTGGATAGGTTGCATTAGCTGCCAGTGGCAAAAAGGATTATTTTTAAATCCCCTTGTCATGTGCATAGAGCTATCCACCACACTGGACACTTCTACCGGAGCAAAGAATGTAACTTCTATGTGACATGTCTTGCTTACGATAACCTGATTTAACCTGGCTCAGGTTGGTGGCAGGCCTTTTTAAGTAGCAGCCACTTAACTTGGAACACTCTCCCTTTAAAGCTGCAGAAAATGCTTGAGCATCTGTAGTTCAAAAAGACCTGGCTGTATAGTCAGTAGCTTGAAGAGCCTTAAATGTCTGACCATACAAGCTTTAGCTGATTCTTTGTTGATGTGTCTCTTTGCCAAATGACACTCACATAGGTAATAACAAGCTCAATAAATGGTATGAGATGACATTTAGATGATTAAGATGTGCAAATATCCTCAATGTGGAGTACATGTTTGTACACCTGAGCCCCTAAAATGATTTTCTGATGATACAGAGAGGTCCCCCTAGTCCCATGCCACAGGTCATTGGTAATTTGTAACCAAGCCTTAGTCTTGTAACAAAGTCCCCAACAGCCACAGTGGAGCAGGAGGGCTCAGAGCTCCAAGGGGCCCCCTCAAAACAGCAAATTGGCCTGAGACCTCCTAAGTGTGTCCAAAGAGGGGGCCCTTCATGTACCATGCAGGAGAGCACCCGCAAATTTTTTTACATCATTGCCGAACCTATGTCAGTGCATGATTAGCCTGTTCCTTCTTAATGCATTTTCATTATATTCACATTGATACGTATGTAGTGTGGGCTCTCATTATCCTAATAAGGCCGCAGGATTTGGGTGGTAGCATCATCAGTATTGTGGTGAACTGAGTCCGCTCCTACACCATGTGACAACTGTCAGCCTAGACAGTTTTCGGCAACTAGCAGTGCCTCATCTCTGCATAAGAGCATAGATGATTTGTGGCAACCGGGCGAATGACTTCTCAGGGAAATTGTGGTGGATTAGATCTCATCCTTTTGTCTCAGTTACATTAGTATCAGACATGCAAAGACAAACAGAGGCAGCAAATGGTTCAATAAGATTCATAAGGGCATGAAATTCAAAAATTCGAATTATGAAAACAAACTAGAAGCAAAACGGTGACAAGGAAAGTGAAACACAGGACAAGTCCCACCATACTGTCACTATGTACAATATAGGTGATTCCTACCTAAGCTATGTTAGAGCACAGCAGGATAAGCCCTAATCCGCCCTTCAGGATTCCCCCCCTGGGAATACAACATTCTCCATCCCTAAGTATCACAGTAGAGAGAAAGCCAACTGTTTGTAGAAATACCAATCCCATGTAGGCAAGGGAACTCAGCAAGCAGCTGTAATGAAGTCAGTCAGCGTGTGATTGTGGTGATCTGGCTGGAACCTCCTTCTAACGTGCGTTGGACAGGGAAATATTTTATAATAAAACAGCTGAGCTTCTGAGAAATCCTACGTAAGGATATGTGTGTTTCTGTGAACGTTAGAGACGCAGTGTACTTCTTTTGCCAACAATCCTATCTTGCTGCAGCCTTGAGGAAAGCACAAAGTGAAAGGAATGGCATGCTAAGAAATGTGATTCGTTCCTAGGTGAAAGAACAACTAGATAAAGAAAATAAAACACCACCACACATGTGGCGGATTCTGATATAATAAAATGAAGCAGAATAAAATGTTACTAGGCTAAAGGGCACAAGCAGCAGGTCTAGTTGCTAAAATAACATGCCCAGAGACATCCTTAAAATGGCTATACAACACCTATGAGTATCTTATCACTTTTATTTAGAATAGCTTCTCCTTTAGTCCTCATGAAATTGGTCAACTTGAAAGGTTTGAGGGAAGCTAAAATCGACAATACATTTCTCTTGAAGTGAAACTATTATGGCTGATGATTTGCAAATCATGAAGGTTTAGTGGCAGATTCATTAGTCACACAACAATCAATTCACTTGGCAATAATTCAAGAAATGTATCACAGAATAGATATTAAAATTATTCAGCAATCTGATGTAAGTACCATGTAAAGATGGCAGAATAGCAGGAATAAGTGTCCATAAAAAAACGTTCCTATTTCAAGTAAATAATTGAAAGTACAAAAAGGAGAGTACAAGAAGAAGTAGAAGGTTTTGGCATCATGTGAACCAAGTTTAAGGTTCAGGGGAAATGAAAGAGTGGTCTAGCATGCAGCCGTTCTGCTCAGGGCAAGAAAATCAGCAGAGTAGACAAAATTATCTTCCTTTAGTATAGTCAGTATTGAGTCTGCTCTAACTAAATTATGGAACATAAGTCAAAACAGCCGAAAGTTCCAGATGATTCTCACTAATGATGCAGCAGAAAACGTAGTACTTTCCCTAATGTCACAATGATCATCTATAGGTGACAATCTATGCATTAAGTTAACCAAAGTACTAATAGTTAATGTGCATTCGTGGTAGAACAGGTTACTGAAAAGCATGTGGTGTAGTCTTAAAACGTCATATTTAACAAGTTAATTCATTTCTATGTTGTTCTTCATCACGCTAATTATTAGTGTGTTCTAAACTGGCTAGAGAATTCAGGAGAGAAATGTTAAAAAAGTTAAATGCAATAGTTGAAGTTCATAGTTCTGTGCCACAGTGACATGAATGGGTTAACAGAGTTCATTTATTTTAAATATACTGTACCATAAACACTGACAAAGCTTATTAATGTTAAATTCATAATTTTGAATGTTAAATCTACATTTCTATGTATACATGAATGTGGCATTTTAATTCACTTTACTTAACCTAAATGAGGCCTGCAAGGCCCTGTTTCCTGACTGTGCAAATGTTTACTCATTCCTGCTAACGTGAACTCTTCTTTCAGACTTCATTTTCATGAAAATGCTAGTTTGGTAACAGATGTTCTGTTGCTTTTCACATAGTGCACCTGAGAAACTAACCTTGAGCCCAGCACGTTCAGGAACTGTGGAACGCACTCTGTATACAAATGTTCCAGTCCGCATGGATGAGCTAAGGTAGATGTTTTCTACATGTTGGTAATGGGAACTTTAGTTGCAGTCTATGTCGCATGACTGACTTTTGTTGGATAGTTTGACCTTCTGCGTCATATGGAGTGATGGATGGACGAAAAATATTGAACTATGAACTTTAATAAACCACTTCCCAGTTGGGCTTTGCTAAGAATTTCCCCACTCTTCTTGCTGAACCCCTTGGACTCTGGGAGGTACAGTCCTCTCTACCCTTGCCCCTTTGAGTTGTTTTGCTGAGACTTATAGATTTCCTTCTGACCCAGAGAAGAAGACTCTTGATAAAGCTTCTAAAATTCGGACTTATTCGCTTTTTTATTCGTTATTTTGCCAAACGTAGTAACCTATTTCCCCAGATATCCTTTTTCCAAATTATTTTTTCTTTTTTGTACTTTTTGCCCACATGTGTTTAACCCAGCAGATGTTCATATGGATTTGCTAGTTCATATGGTTACCCCTTGGCCAGGTTACCAAATTGTAGAATTTAAACTGCTAAATGATTAACAGAATTAGATAGTATTTGTTTCCTCCTTTCCAAATTTTCTTATTGCTGTTATGTGTATAATTGTTTGAGTGCTTAGTCTTTTTAATGTTGGCTCATTTGAACTAATTTAGGAGGTTTGGACAACCTATTATGATTCTTTCCCTTTGCAGTCTTGTTACCTTCATTACTCTGAGCCTTATTCTGTAATAAAATCAATTCCAGACTGGAGTTTTCCTTGAGTGGCCATGTTGGACATACTGTCGCTCTGAATTGATTGACTTGTTCTGAAAGTTTGACACCTTATATCTCCACACCTTTCTGCTGGGTGAAAATATTTATTGGCCTAATTTAAAGCATATTTCTGAGAAGGAAAATGCTCCAGCACTATAATATGGCGATCAAAATTAACTATTTCCACAGCAGAGTTCTCTGGGACCTGGTGGGCTCCCTACTTTTATAGCCCTACACTGTTAAACACACATTTGTGGGTCCTTGAATGTATCATCCGCCTGGTTTCTCTGGTACAGGAGACTCCTTTCATCCTTCACCTTCCTCTTATCACGTCTGGTACCAAATACTTCACATTACTATAAGTCTAGTACAAAAGAAAAATCCTTTCTCTAGCTAACGAGAACACTGATAGCGCATCTGACGAGGAGAGAGAGAACAAAATAGTCTAGAATTAAGTAACGTACACCTCAAGCCTTCTTGCACAACAAGCTAATGCTAAGTGCAAAACAAAGCTTAGGTCAATACAATGTGTAAAACGAAATGAGAAAGCATACGTTCTTCAGTAACATGAGTACATTAATTTATAATTCAAGCTGTGCGCGTATGTGATTGTGTGTGTGTGTGTGTGTATTTGTGTGATGTAAATCTCTCTCACATCCTACACTGGGATAATGCTACAAAATAATTGAAAAATAAAGTAGTAAGTTCTAATTAATAAATGTGGGAAAATACCATTATTCCAGGATAGTCACCCCCACTTTTTGCCTGATGTCAGTGTGGTTAGACTGTAGTTCACTGAGATCCTTCTAACCAGGATCCCAGTGTCTGTGCTTTATCCTCCAGATTTGTTTGCTGGTTTACTTTTTACACCCACAGTAGGCATACTGGTGCACCCATGTGAGTTCCTTGTATATGGTACTAAGGTCCCCACGACATTGCTGAACCAGGGGTCCCCCATGGGCTGCAGCATGTATTATGCCACCCATGGGAACCCATGCAAACTGTGTCTGCAGGACTACCATTGTGGCCTGCGTGAAATGGTGCACCCTTTCACCTCCAAACATGACCACTGCACTTAGACCTTATAAGTCACCCCTCTGGGAGGCCCTTCAGCTCAATGGCAGTGTGAATGCCTCTAAGTGTGAGGGTGCCTCTGCATGAGCAGGGTACCCATACAGACCCCAGGCCAATCCCTCGACTCTGTAAGTGCAGGGAAGCCATATTACGGTATGAAGTGGCTACTGGTCAACGCGAGTAGTCCAACTCCATAATGGCTTCCTTGAACCTAACCATGTTTGCTATTGAACATGTTGAAATCATGCAACTACACTGATTCAAGTGTTCGTTACATGATACCATGTACTCTGCCAGCCCATGCTTCTTCTGACCCCAGACACTTTTCTGCCCTCATGCTGGTGAGCCAGGCTCTGGCTGGAGGAGCAGAACAAAGGATTTCTTACAAGGGAGAGGACGACCACCTCTCCCTGTGTATTAGGTGTCTAACGGCTGGGGTAGGGTGGCCTCTGAGCACCACCATACTGCTTTGAAGGGCATATTTGGTGCCCTATTTGCAGAAACCGGTTTGCACCAGTTCAGGAACTCCTGGTTCCTGCTCTGGCATGAAAATACACAAAGGACAGGGGAGTGACCACTACCCATCCAGCTCCTTCCCTAGGGAGGTGCCCAGAGCTCCGCCAGGCCGGCACTTGATTCTGCCATCATGGAAACAAGATAGGCAGAGGCCCTTAGGGGCATCTGGGAGGTAGGGCAGGAGAATGACGTCCTTGACCCCCTCTAAAAAGTGTGTCACTGCAGAGAGTGGCCAACCCCCTTTTACGGATACTCAAGGGCTCCCAACAGGTTGGGTCCCCAGATTCATTGAGCAAGACTCTACAAAGAACTCTCTGGAAGACATATTCTACTCCTGGTCTCTTGAACCACTGCTCGTCTGCTTTAGAACCAAACAGGTCTGCTTCTGGTGGGAAGGCTTCTATTGCAACATTGTTTCTCCAGCTCCTACAAGCATTCTGCAGCATCCAAGGCTGTGCAGCCCCCAGGGTCACAAGGACTCTGTTTGCATCTGAAAGCACAGAGTGTGAAAACGAGAGTGAGTGGAATATGGTATCTTGCTGCTTTTGTTACTGGAGGCCGATATTGCAGCATTGTTGCAAAAATGGCCCCTAGTAATAAAAGCAGCCCCAATCCTTTCAGGGTCCCAGGGAAACGCCCGATGCCTGGTATGGTCAGTCTGGCCCTGATATCCATCCTGTCAAGATTCCAACTCAGAATTCAAGAAACCACCTTAGTGTTGTTGTATTCCTTTATTTTGGCTCTATTGAACCATGAAAGGTACAAAATGTTGCATTTGTATCAATCAAACGAGACAAGCTATCGAGGGGTGGATGTAACTCGCATGTTTTTGTGTACCATTATCACGCTGAATTATCTAAAAAGCCAGATAGATTACGCAGAATTACTTGAGAAGAGTAATTTTTCATTGAGGACAAAAATGCTCCCTCACATTTAAAATGGGTGCAAGGATGCATTTTGCACTACGAAATAGCACTGAATGCAACAGAACATGAATAGCTGCACGAGCAGCCACTGGCAGTCACTAAATGTGCACTTGGGGTAGGATTTTTACCAATTTACTCCAGTCATTCAGCAGTAGTTCCTTAGCCCAAAACGCACCATTGCGTCCAAAATGGATGTGGGGATTCATTTTATGGTACAGAATAGTGGTAAATGCATCAGAACATAAACAGCAGAATCAGCAGCTAAATGTGTTCTTGCAGTTGGATTATCTCACCCAAATTACCCTGTGTTTAATCATATTATTATCAGTAATTCTGAATCAAACAGTAATGTAGAATTCCCAAATTAACTCTGCTAACTCCGGAGTAATTTATGGTCCAGAGGCCTTGTGTTTTAGATATGTTTATTTTGTCAACCTTCCAAAGGTGAAAGCCAATCTATGCGCTGTGTGTTACCCACAGATCTGTGCAGTACGTTACACCTCTCTGCACGAGGAATGGGTCTGGCCTGTGTGGGTCTGTCCTATGCAGCAGCCATATAAATTCTGAGCTACCCCTCCAGGATTAGAGCTTGTGATGTGCTTAATACAATAGATCCTACGGTAGGACTTTTTACAGCCTGAGCCATATCACTGAGAGAAAACACAGACACACAGTGAATCCCACTTCTCTCCCTCTCTCACCTGCAGCCTGAAAATTACTCCACTAAAATATCTTATTGCTGTCATTGTGTTGCACAAAAAGACTCAGCAACAAAAACACCACCCCGTGTGGTTCTCTCACTGGTGTAGGAAAATGCAATCTGCAGGTGCACAGAGTTATCTGCAGTAGAGGCATGAACCTGACATGTTGTCGCACTGAGATTGGGAATTGTAACTTCCAGGTTTCCCATCTCCACAGCTGTGTTTTAGGTTGGCATAGTATCATACCAGGAACTCAGCAGGTAACTTTCAGCTTGTACAACTCTACAGCAGGTACACTAACTCGATATGCTATATTATTGGGATCAGAACATTTAAATTGAATTGAAACTTGTAACTTTCTGCTAACAGAGCACTGTGTTTTTCCCAAAAAATATTATTGCTCATTTTAAGTTTTATTAGCCACAATATTTCAAAAAGTGGAAGTAGTAGTTCAGTATATACATCATCAATTAACCTGGCATATCCCATCTCAACTCTCCCTTATGCTCCTTGAAAATAGAGCACCAAACTTCAGCGTCATCGGTACTCTGGGACCACTCTCATCCTGACGAGCGTGGCCCCTGGAACACATGTGGTAGACCCGAGTGACCCAGACTGTCCAGTGGTCCAACTGTTGAAATTTAGAGGAGGGAAGTCCGTGCCAGACAGTAATCCTGTGTACCGTGTAAACTGTGCACATTTCCATTTCCATGCACAGCGAAGCCTAGGTGTAGGAGGCTGGACTGGCTTGTAGTGAGTACCAAGGGGTACTTACACCTTGCACCAGGCCCAGGTATCCCTTATTAGTGTAGAGGGGTGTCTAGCAGCTTAGGCTGATAGAAAAGGTAGCTTAGCAGAGCAGCTTAGGCTGAACTAGGAGACGAGTGAAGCTCCTACAGTACCATTAGTGTCATATGCACAATATCATAAGAAAACACAATACAAACTATATACTCTAGAAGTGGAATGCGAACCATGAATGGACCCCAAACCTATGTGACCTTGTAGAGGGTCGCTGGGACTGTAAGAAAACAGTGAGGGTTAGAAAAATAGCCCACCCCAAGACCCTGAAAAGTGGGTGCAAAGTGCACCTAAGTTCGCAAAAGAGCACGGAAGTCTTGATAGGGGAATTCTGCAGGAAAGACCAACACCAGCAACGCAACAACGATGGATTTCCAGACGAGAGTACCTGTGGAACAAGGGGACCAAGTCCAAAAGTCACGATCAAGTCAAGAGTGGGCAGATGCCCAGGAAATGCCAGCTGTGGGTGCAAAGAAGCTGCCACCGGATGGTAGAAGCTATGGATTCTGCAAGAACAAGGGCTAGAAACTTCCCCTTTGGAGGATGGATGTCCCAAGTCGTGAAGCGTCGTGCAGGAGTGTTTTCGTGCAGAAAGACCGCAAACAAGCCTTGCTACCTGCAAGGGTCGCGGTTAGGGTTGTTGGATGCTGCTGTGGCCCAGGAGGGACCAGGATGTTACCAATTGGGTGAGGAGACAGAGGGGGCGTCCATCAAGACAAAGAGCCCACTCAGAAGCAAGCAGCCCCCGCAGAAGTGCCGGAACAGGCACTACGAAGTGGAGTGAACTGGAGCTCACCTGAAGTTGCACAAGAGGGTCCCACGAACCCGGAGGACAACTCAGGAGGTCGTGCAATGCAGGTTAGAGTGCCGGGGACCCAGGCTTGGCTGTATACAAAGGAAATCCTTGAAGAGTGCACAGGAGCTGGAGTAGCTGCAAAACACGTGGTTCCCAGCAATGCAGTCTAGCGTGGGGAGGCAAAGACTTACCTCCACCAAACTTGGACTGAAGAGTCACTGGACTGTGGGAGTCACTTGGACAGAGTTGCTGAGTTCAAGGGACCTTGCTCGTCGTGCTAAGAGGAGACCCAGAGGACCGGTGATGCAGTTCTTTGGTGCCTGCGGTAGCAGGGGGACGATTCCGTCGACCCACGTCGAGATTTCTTCGGAGTTTCTAGTGCAGTGAGGAGGCAGACTACCCCCACAGCATGCACCACCAAGAAAACAGTCGAGAAGGCGGCAGGATCAGCGTTACAAGGTCGCAGTAGGTGTCTTTGCTATTTTGTTGCAGTTTTGCAGGCTTCCAGCGCGGTCAGCAGCCGATTCCTTGGCAGAAGGTGAAGAGAGAGATGCAAAGGAACTCTGATGAGCTCTTGCATTCGTTATCTAAGGAATTCCCCAAAGCAGGGACCCTAAATAGCCAGAAAAGGAGGTTTGGCTACCTAGGAGAGAGGATAGGCTAGCAACACCTGAAGGAGCCTATCAGAAGGAGTCTCTGACGTCACCTGCTGGCACCGGCCACTCAGAGCAGTCCAGTGTGCCAGCAGCACCTCTGTTTCCAAGATGGCAGAGGTCTGGAGCACACTGGAGGAGCTCTGGGCACCTCCCAGGGGAGGTGCAGGTCAGGGGAGTGGTCACTCCCCTCTCCTTTGTCCAGTTTCGTGCCAGAGCAGGGCTGAGGGATCCCTGAACCGGTGCAGACTGGCTTATGCAGAGATGGGCACCATCTGTGCCCATCAAAGCATTTCCAGAGGCTGGGGGAGGCTACTCCTCCCCAGCCCTGACACCTTTTTCCAAAGGGAGAGGGTGTAACACCCTCTCTCTGAGGAAGTCCTTTGTTCTGCCTTCCTAGGTCAGGCCTGGCTGGACCCCAGGAGGGTAGAAACCTGTCTGAGGGGTTGGCAGCAGCAGCAGCTGCAGTGAAACCCCTGAAAAGGCAGTTTGGCAGTACCAGGGTCTGAGTGTCGTCTCACATCACAGTAAGAGTATTCCTTCTCATCATAGTACAAGTGCTGTTTCTGTTAACCAGGTTGTCAGAGTGCCATCTGTTAGGGCCAGGTCTCCTTCTGTTCATTCTCACCATACTTCTGTTTCCAGACATGCCTCACCCACCCACCCTGATGATAGAGTGTTAGAAAGGAAGCTCAATAGATTGAGAGTGGAACAATCCAGGCTGAAGCTCAAGAAGCAACAGCTGGATTTAGATAGGCAGTCCTTGGAGATAGAAAGAGAAAGACAGAAATTGGGGTGTGAACCCTGTAGGAGGCTGGACTGGCTTGTAGTGAGTACCAAGGTGTACTTGCACCTTGCACCAGGCCCAGTTATCCCTTATTAGTGTATAGGGTGTCTAGCAGCATAGGCTGATAGATAATGGTAGCTTAGCAGAGCAGCTTAGGCTGAACTAGGAGACGAGTGAAGCTCCTACAGTACCATTAGTATCTCTTGCACAATATCATAAGAAAACACTATACACAGATATACTAAAAATAAAGGTACGTTATTTTTATGACAATATGCCAAAGTATCTCAGAGTGTACCCTCAGTATGAGGATAGCCAATATACACAAGATATATGTACACAATACCAAAAATATGCAGTATAGTCTTAGAAAACAGTGCAAACAATGTATAGTTACAATAGGATGCAATGGGAACGCATAGGGATAGGGGCAACACAAACCATATACTCCAAAAGTGGAATGCGAACCACGAATGGACCCCAAACCTATGTGACCTTGTAGAGGGTCGCTGGGACTATTAGAAAATAGTAAGGGTTAGAAAAATAGCCCACCCCAAGACCCTGAAGAGTGAGTGCAAAGTGAACCAAAGTTCCCCAAAGGACATGGAAGTCGTGATAGGGGAATTCTGCAGGAAAGACACAAACCAACAATGCAACAACGATGGATTTCCAGTCGAGGGTACCTGTGGAACAAGGGGGCCAAGTCCAAAAGTCACAAGCAAGTCGGAGATGGGCAGATGCCCAGGAAATGCCAGCTGTGGGTGCAAAGAAGCTGCTACTGGACAGTAGAAGCTGAGGTTTCTGCAGGAACAACAAGGGCTAGAGTCTTTCCCTTTGGAGGACTGATCCCACATGCCGTGGAAAGTCGTGCAGAAGTGTTTTCCCGCTGAAAGACTGCCAACAAGCCTTGCTAGCTGCAAATCGTGCATTAAGGGTTTTTGGATGCTGCTGTAGCCCAGGAGGGAACAGGATGTCGCCAATTGCGTCTGGGGACAGAGAGGGCATCGAGCAAGACAAGGAGCCCTCTCAGCAGCAGGTAGCATATGCAGAAGTGCCAGAAACAGGCACTACGAGGATGCGTGAAACGGTGCTCACCCGAAGTCACACAAAGGAGTCCCACGTCGCCGGAGGACAACTTAGGAAGTCGTGCAATGCAGGTTAGAGTGCCGTGGACCCAGGATGGACTGTGCACAAAGGATTTCCGCTGGAAGTGCACGGAGGCCGGAGTGGCTGCAAAAGTCACGTTTCCCAGCAATGCAGTCTGGCGTGGGGAGGCAAGGACTTACCTCCACCAAACTTGGACTGAAGAGTCACTGGACTGTGGGAGTCACTTGGACAGAGTTGCTGTATTCAAGGGACCTCGCTCGTCGTGCTGAGAGGAGAGCCAGGGGACTGGTAATGCAGTTCTTTGGTGCCTGCGGTTGCAGGGGGAAGATTCCGTTGACCCACAGGAGATTTCTTCGGAGCTTCTAGTGCAGAGAGGAGGCAGACTACCCCCACAGCATGCACCACCAGGAAAACAGTCGAGAAGGCGGCAGGATCAGTGTTACCGAGTTGCAGTAGTCGTATTAGGTACTTTGTTGCAGTTTTGCAGGCTTCCAGCACGGTCAGCAGTCGATTCCTTGGCAGAAGGTGAAGAGAGAGATGCAGAGGAACTCTGATGAGCTCTTGCATTCGTTATCTAAGGAATTCCCCAAAGCAGAGACCCTAAATAGCCAGAAAAGAGGGTTTGGCTACTTAGGAGAGAGGATAGGCTAGCAACACCTGAAGGAGATTATCAGAAGGAGTCTCTGATGTCACCTGGTGGCACTGGCCACTCAGAGCAGTCCAGTGTGCCAGCAGCACCTCTGTTTCCAAGATGGCAGAGGTCTGGAGCACACTGGAGGAGCTCTGGACACCTCCCAGGGGAGGTGCAGGTCAGGGGAGTGGTCAATGCCCTTTCCTAGGTCCAGTTTCGCGCCAGAGCACGGCTAAGGGGTCCCTGAACCGGTGTAGACTGGCTTATGCAGAAATGGGCACCAAAAGTGCCCATGAAAGCATTTCCAGAGGCTGGGGGAGGCTACTCCTACCCTGCCTTCACACCATTTTCCAAAGGGAGAGGGTGTAACACCCTCTCTCAGAGGAAGTCCTTTGTTCTGCCATCCTGGGCCAAGCCTGGCTGGACCCCAGGGGGGCAGAAACCTGTCTGAGGGGTTGGCAGCAGCAGCAGCTGCAGTGAAACCCCAGGAAAGGCAGTTTGGCAATACCAGGGTCTGTGCAGCAGACCACTGGGATCATGGGATTGTGTCAACTATGCCAGGATGGCATAGAGGGGGCAATTCCATGATCATAGACATGTTACATGCCCATATTCGGAGTTACCATTGTGAAGCTACATATAGGTAGTGACCTATATGTAGTGCACGCGTGTAATGGTGTCCTCGCACTCACAAAGTCCGGGGAATTGGCCCTGAACAATGTGGGGGCACCTTGGCTAGTGCCAGGGTGCCCTCACACTAAGTAACTTTGCACCTAACCTTTACCAGGTAAAGGTTAGACATATAGGTGACTTATAAGTTACTTAAGTGCAGTGTAAAATGGCTGTGAAATAACGTGGACGTTATTTCACTCAGGCTGCAGTGGCAGGCCTGTGTAAGAATTGTCAGAGCTCCCTATGGGTGGCAAAAGACATGCTGCAGCCCATAGGGATCTCCTGGAACCCCAATACCCTGGGTACCTCAGTACCATATACTAGGGAATTATAAGGGTGTTCCAGTTAGCCAATGTAAATTGGTAAAATTGGTCACTAGCCTGTTAGTGACAATTTGAAAGAAATGAGAGAGCATAACCATTGAGGTTCTGGATAGCAGAGCCTCAGTGAGACAGTTAGTCACTACACAGGTAACACATTCAGGCACACTTATGAGCACTGGGGCCCTGGCTGGCAGGGTCCCAGTGACACATACAACTAAAACAACATATATACAGTGAAAAAATGGGGGTAACATGCCAGGCAAGATGGTACTTTCCTACACAACCCCCCCCCCCCAAACGAAGGACAATAAGACTAGTCATTCCCTGATGGGTCTTCATTGTCTAAGTGGAAATATCTGGAGAGTCCATCTGACTTGGAGTGGCTACTCCCAGGTCTATGTTCCACTGTATAGTCCATTCCCTGTAGGGATATGGACCACCTCAACAATTTAGGATTTTCACCTTTCATTTGTTTTAGCCAAAGTAGAGGTTTGTGGTCTGTCTGAACAATGAAGTGAGTGCCAAACAGGTATGGCCTCAACTTCTTCAGTGCCCAGACCACAGCAAAGGCCTCCCTCTCAATGGCAGACCAACGCTTTTCTCTAGGGGTCAACCTCCTACTAATAAAAGCAACAGGTTGATCCTGGCCCTCAGAATTAAGTTGTGATAGGACTGCCCCTACTCCTAATTCAGATGCATCAGTTTGGACATAGAGGGCCATATTTATACTATACTATATATACTATATAGTATATATACTATACTATAAAAAATTAGCGCCGGCTAACGCCATTCTGAAGCGCCATGCGGGCGCCGTATTTATTGAATGGCGTTAGCCGGCGTTATCCGACCGGCGCTGCCTGGTGTGCGTGAAAAAAAAGGACGTACACCAGGCGGCGCCGGCGTAGGTAAAAATGGCGTTTAGGCGTCCAAAAATGGGGCAAGTCAGGCTGAGGCACAAAAATCGTCTTAACCCGATTTGCGCCATTTTTTTGGGGCGCCCAGACGCCATTAACATAACTCCTGTCTTAGCAAAGACAGGAGTCATGCCCCCTTGCCCAAAGGCCATGCCCAGGGGACTTCTGCATTGGGCATAGTGGCATGTAGGGGGGCACAAATCAGGCCCCCCTATGCCACAATTTTTTTAAAAAAAAAATACTTACCACAACTTACCTTTTCTTCCCTGGGATGGGTCACTCCATCCTTGGGTGTCCTCCTGGGGTGAGCAAGGGTGGCAAGGAATGACTAGTCTTATTGTCCTTCGTTTGGGGGGGGGGGGGTTGTGTAGGAAAGTACCATCTTGCCTGGCATGTTACCCCCATTTTTCACTGTATATATGTTGTTTTAGTTGTATGTGTCACTGGGACCCTGTTCACCAGGGCCCCAGTGCTCATAAGTGTGCCTGAATATGTTACCTGTGTAGTGACTAACTGTCTCACTGAGGCTCTGCTAATCAGAACCTCAGTGGTTATGCTCTCTCATTTCTTTCTAAATTGTCACTAACAGGCTAGTGACCAATTTTACCAATTCACATTGGCTTACTGGAACACCCTTATAATTCCCTAGTATATGGTACTGAGGTACCCAGGGTATTGGGGTTCCAGGAGATCCATATGGGCTGCAGCATTTCTTTTGCCACCCATAGGGAGCTCTGACAATTCTTACACAGGCCTGCCACTGCAGCCTGAGTGAAATAACGTCCACGTTATTTCACAGCCATTTTACACTGCACTTAAGTAACTTATAAGTCACCTATATGTCTAACCTTTACCTGGTAAAGGTTAGGTGCAAAGTTACTTAGTGTGAGGGCACGCTGGCAAAAGCCAAGGTGCCCCCACATTGTTCAGAGCCAATTCCCTGAACTTTGTGAGTGCGGGGACACCATTACACGCGTGCACTACATATAGGTCAATACCTATATGTAGCTTCACAATGGTAACTCCGAATATGGCCATGTAACATGTCTAAGATCATGGAATTGCCCCCTCTATGCCATCCTGGCATTGTTGGCACAATTCGATGATCCCAGTGGTCTGTAGCACAGACCCTGGTACTGCCAAACTGCCTTTCCTGGGGTTTCACTGCAGCTGCTGCTGCTGCCAACCCCTCAGACAGGCTTCTGCCCCCCTGGGGTCAAGCCAGGCTTGTCCCAGGATGGCAGAACAAAGGACTTCCTCTGAGAGAGGGTGTTACACCCTCTCCCTTTGGAAAATGGTGTGAAGGCAGGGGAGGAGTAGCCTCCCCCAGCCTCTGGAAATGCTTTCTTGGGCACAGATGTGCCCAATTCTGCATAAGCCAGTCTACAGCGGTTCAGGGACCCCTTAGCCCCTGCTCTGGCGCGAAACTGGACAAAGGAAAGGGGAGTGACCACTCCCCTGACCTGCACCTCCCCTGGGAGGTGTCCAGAGCTCCTCCAGTGTGCTCCAGACCTCTGCCTTCTTGGAAACAGAGGTGCTGCTGGCACACTGGACTGCTCTGAGTGGCCAGTGCCACCAGGTGACGTCAGAGACTCCTTCTGATAGGCTCCTTCAGGTGTTAGTAGCCTATCCTCTCTCCTAGGTAGCCAAACCCTCTTTTCTGGCTATTTAGGGTCTCTGTCTCTGGGGAAACTTTAGATAACGAATGCAAGAGCTCATCCGAGTTCCTCTGCATCTCTCTCTTCACCTTCTGATAAGGAATCGACTGCTGACCGCGCTGGAAGCCTGCAAAACTGCAACAAAGTAGCTAAGACGACTACTGCAACTCTGTAACGCTGATCCTGCCGCCTTCTCGACTGTTTTCCTGTTTGTGCATGCTGTGGGGGTAGTCTGCCTCCTCTCTGCACCAGAAGCTCCGAAGAAATCTCCCGTGGGTCGACGGAATCTTCCCCCTGCAACCGCAGGCACCAAAAAGCTGCATCACCGGTCCCTTGGGTCTCCTCTCAGCACGACGAGCGAGGTCCCTCGAATCCAGCAACTCTGTCCAAGTGACCCCCACAGTCCAGTGACTCTTCATTCCAAGTTTGGTGGAGGTAAGTCCTTGCCTCACCTCGCTGGGCTGCATTGCTGGGTACCGCGACTTTTGCAGCTACTCCGGCCTCTGTGCACTTCCGGCGGAAATCCTTTGTGCACAGCCAAGCCTGGGTCCACGGCACTCCAACCTGCATTGCACGACTTTCTAAGTTGCACTTCTCCGGGTGCTACCTGCTGCTGAGAGGGCTCCTTGTCTTGCACGACATCCCCTCTACCTCCTGGTCCAATTTGCGACCTCCTGGTCCCTCCTGGCCCACAGCAGCGTCCAAAAACGCTATCCGCACGATTTGCAGCTAGCAAGGCTTGTTGGTGTTCTTTCGGCAAGAAAACACATCTGCACAACTCTCCACGGCGAGAGGGATCCGTCCACCAAAGGGGAAGTCTCTAGCCCTTTTCGTTCCTGCAGAAACCTCAGCTTCTTCTGTCCAGTAGAAGCTTCTTTGCATCCACAGCTGGCATTTCCTGGGCATATGCCAATCTCCGACTTGCTTGTGACTTTTGGACTTGGTCCCCTTGTTCCACAGGTACCCTAGATTGGAAATTCACAGTTGTTACATTGTTGGTTTGTGTCTTTCCTGCATTATTCCTCTATCACGACTTCTTTGTCTTTTGGGGAACTTTATTGCACTTTGCACTCACTTTTCAGGGTCTTGGGGAGGGCTAATTTTCTAACTCTCACTATTTTCTAATAGTCCCAGCGACCCTCTACAAGGTCACGTAGGTTTGGGGTCCATTCGTGGTTCGCATTCCACTTTTGGAGTATATGGTTTGTGTTGCCCCTATCCCTATGTGTCCCCATTGCATCCTATTGTAACTATACATTGTTTGCACTGTTTTCTAAGACTATACTGCATATTTTTAGTACTGTGTACATATAACTTGTCTATATTTGCTATCCTCACTCTGAGGGTACACTCTGAGATACTTTGGCATATTGTCATAAAAATAAAGTACCTTTATTTTTAGTATAACTGTGTATTGTGTTTTCTTATGATATTGTGCAAGTGACACTTGTGGTACTGTAGTAGCTTCACACGTCTCCTAGTTCAGCCTAAGCTGCTCTGCTAAGCTACCATTATCTATCAGCCTAAGCTGCTAGACACCCTATACACTAATAAGGGATAACTGGGCCTGGTGCAAGGTGCAAGTACCCCTTGGTACTCACTACAAGCCAGTCCAGCCTCCTACATTGGTTGTGCAGTGGTGGGATAAGTGCTTTGAGACTATTTACCACTCTTGTCATTGTAATTTTCATAAGAGAAAAATATACAAAACAAGGTCAGTGTATATACACATAGCCAAAAAGTTTTGCATTTCCTCTTTTCACTCTTTTCTAAGTGCTGAAAAGTACTTCTAACTTTCTAAAAAGTTCTAAAAAGTTTTAAAAGTTTTTTTCTCTGTCTTTCTAAAAGCTCTGACAAACTTTTTATCTTTTACTATCACTTTAACTCTCTCTAAAAATGTCTGGCACAGGCCAAAATGTTGATCTGTCCAAACTTGCATATGACAACCTTAGCTGGAAAAGAGCAAGGAGTCTCTGTATAGAGAGAGGTTTGAGTGTAGGGAAGAATCCTTCCTTGGAACTGTTACTTAACATGCTTAGAGAACAGGATAAGGCCATAGGTGCCTCATCTGTTGAAAAAGTACCTAATAGTTCCCAATCTGATTCAGGGACTCCCCCAGGAAAAGATTCAGGAAAGAAACTTCCTAGCCTGCCCATTACTAGACAGTCTAGCATAGTTGGTAATGATGATGAGCCACACCATACAAATAGTGTTGTCTCACATCATAGCAAAAGCATTTATTCTCACCATACTGGTAGTAATGTTTCTGTTAGCCAAGCTGTTAGGGTGGCTTCTGTAAGGGACAGGTCTCCTTCTGTTCATTCCCATCATACCTCTGTATCTAGGAATGTCCCTCCCACCAACCCTGATGACAGAATGTTAGAGAGGGAACACAATAAGTTGAGGGTGGAACAAACCAGACAGAAGCTTAAAAAGCAACAGCTGGATTTGGATAGACAGTCTTTTGAACTAGAGAAGGAAAGACAGAAGTTGGGTTTAGAAACCCATGGTGGCAGCAGCAGTATTCCCCATAGTCATCCTGCAAAAGAGCATGATTCCAGGAATCTGCACAAGATAGTTCCCCCTTATAAGGAGGGGGATGACATTAACAAGTGGTTTGCTGCACTTGAGAGGGCCTGTGTTGTACAGGATGTCCCTCAAAGGCAGTGGGCTGCTATCCTATGGCTATCATTTAGTGGAAAAGGTAGGGATAGGCTCCTTACTGTGAAAGAAAATGATGCTAATAATTTCCAAGTTCTTAAGAATGCACTCCTGGATGGTTATGGCTTAACCACTGAACAGTACAGGATAAAGTTCAGAGAGACCAAAAAGGAGTCTTCACAAGACTGGGTTGATTTCATTGACCATTCAGTGAAGGCCTTGGAGGGGTGGTTACATGGCAGTAAAGTTACTGATTATGACAGCCTGTATAACTTAATCCTGAGAGAGCATATTCTTAATAATTGTGTGTCTGATTTGTTGCACCAGTACTTGGTGGACTCTGATCTGGCCTCTCCCCAAGAATTGGGAAAGAAGGCAGACAAATGGGTCAGAACAAGAGTGAACAGAAAAGTTCATACAGGGGGTGACAAAGATGGCAACAAAAAGAAGGATGGTAAGTCTTCAGACAAGGGTGGGGACAAATCTAAAAATTAGTCTTCATCAGGCCCACAAAAACACTCTGGTGGGGGTGGTGGGTCCAAATCCTCCTTTAATCAGAACAAGGAAAAGAAACCATGGTGCTATTTATGTAAAATAAAAGGCCATTGGACAACAGATCCCAGTTGTCCAAAGAAAGGCACCACTGCTCCTACCACTACAACCCCTACTGCTACACCTAGTGTCCCTACTAATAGCAGTGGTGGTGGGAGCAAACCTACTAATAGCCAATCTAAGGGAGTAGCTGGGCTCACTTTTGGTAATTTAGTTGGGGTTGGCCTTGTTAGGGAGGCCACAGAGGCTGTGTTAGTCTCTGAGGGGGCTATTGATTTAGCCACCTTAGTTGCTTGTCCCCTTAATATGGATAAGTACAAGCAGCTACCCCTAATAAATGGTGTTGAGGTTCAGGCCTACAGGGACACTGGTGCCAGTGTGACTATGGTCATAGAGAAACTGGTCCACCCTGAACAACACCTACTTGGTCACCAGTACCAAGTAACCGATGCTCACAACAACACACTTAGCCACCCCATGGCTGTTGTAAATCTCAACTGGGGGGGGTTACTGGTCCAAAGAAAGTTGTGGTAGCTTCAGATTTACCTGTAGACTGTCTATTAGGGAATGATTTGGAGACATCAGCTTGGTCAGATGTGGAGTTGGAGGCCCATGCAGCAATGCTGGGCATCCCAGGGCATATTTTTGCTTTGACAAGGGCTCAGGCCAAAAAGCAAAAAGGACAGGGAAGCTTGGATCCTGGAACAATGGACCAAGTGCTCCCTAAAGCTAGGGCTAGTAGAAGCAAACCACTTCCTACTATCCCTCCCTCTACAGTGGATTCTACTTCTGAGGAAGAAGAATTCCCTCCCTGTGCAGAACCTACACCAGAGGAGCTGGAAGCAGACACTGCTGAGCTTCTGGGTGAAGGGGGGCCTGCCAGAGAGGAGCTGAGTGTGGCACAGCAAACCTGTCCCACATTAGAGGGTCTCAGACAGCAAGCTGTCAAACAGGCTAATGGGGATGTCAGTGACTCTCACAGAGTTTACTGGGAGGACAACCTCTTGTACACTGAGCATAGGGATCCTAAACCTGGAGCTGCCAGGAGATTAGTGATTCCTCAGGAGTACAGAAAGTTCCTCCTAACACTGGCACATGACATTCCCTTAGCTGGGCATCTAGGACAAATGAAAACTTGGGACAGGCTTGTTCCCCTGTTTCATTGGCCTAGAATGTCTGAGGACACAAAGGAATTTTGTAAGTCCTGTGAAACCTGTCAAGCCAGTGGCAAGACAGGAGGCACCCCAAAGGCACCCCTTATCCCACTGCCTGTGGTTGGGGTTCCCTTTGAAAAGGTAGGGGTTGACATAGTTGGCCCCCTTGACCCTCCTACTGCTTCAGGCAATAGGTTTATCTTGGTGGTAGTGGACCATGCCACAAGATATCCTGAAGCTATTCCTTTAAGGACCACCACAGCACCTGCAGTGGCAAAGGCCCTCCTGGGAATATTTTCCAGGGTGGGCTTCCCAAAGGAAGTGGTATCAGACAGGGGAAGCAATTTCATGTCTGCATACTTAAAGGCCATGTGGAAGGAGTGTGGTGTAACGTATAAGTTCACAACACCCTATCATCCACAAACAAATGGACTGGTGGAGAGATTTAATAAAACTCTCAAAGGCATGATTATGGGTCTCCCTGAAAAACTCCGCAGGAGATGGGATATCCTTCTACCATGCCTCCTTTTTGCCTACAGGGAGGTACCCCAGAAAGGAGTGGGCTTCAGCCCCTTTGAACTTCTTTTTGGACACCCTGTTAGGGGTCCACTCACACTTGTAAAGGAGGGTTGGGAACAACCTTTAAAAGCTCCTAAGCAGGATATTGTGGACTATGTACTTGGCCTCAGATCAAGGATGGCTGAGTACATGAAAAAGGCCAGTAAAAACCTTCAGGCCAGCCAAGAGCTCCAGAAGCAATGGCATGATCAGAAGGCTGTTTTGGTTCAGTACCAACCAGGGCAGAAAGTGTGGGTCTTGGAGCCTGTGGCCCCAAGAGCACTCCAAGATAAATGGAGTGGTCCCCACACAATTGTTGAAAAGAAGGGAGAAGTACTTATTTAGTTGACTTAGGCACTGCCAGGAGTCCCCTTAGGGTGCTCCATGTCAACCGCCTGAAACCCTACCATGACAGGGCTGATCTCACCCTGCTCATGGCAACTGATGAGGGACAGGAAGAAGACAGTGATCCTCTACCTGATCTCTTCTCTTCCACAGAACAAGATGCTCTTGTGGAAGGTGTAGTTTTGGCTGATTGTCTCACTGCTGAGCAGAAAGACAATTGCATAAATCTCCTTGTAGGAGGCTGGACTGGCTTGTAGTGAGTACCAAGGGGTACTTGCACCTTGCACCAGGCCCAGTTATCCCTTATTAGTGTATAGGGTGTCTAGCAGCTTAGGCTGATAGATAATGGTAGCTTAGCAGAGCAGCTTAGGCTGAACTAGGAGACGTGTGAAGCTACTACAGTATCACTTAGTGTCATATGCACAATATCATAGGAAAACACAATACACAGTTATACTAAAAATAAAGGTACTTTATTTTTATGACAATATGCCAAAGTATCTTAGAGTGTACCCTCAGTGAGAGGATAGGAAATATACACAAGATATATATACACAATAGCAAAAATATGCAGTATAGTCTTAGAAAACAGTGCAAACAATGTATAGTTACAATAGGATGCAATGGGGAAACATAGGGATAGGGGCAACACAAACCATATACTCCAAAAGTGGAATGCGAACCACGAATGGACCCCAAACCTATGTGACCTTGTAGAGGGTCGCTGGGACTATTAGAAAATAGTGAGAGTTAGAAAAATAACCCTCCCCAAGACCCTGAAAAGTGAGTGCAAAGTGCACTAAAGTTCCCCTAAGGACAAAATAGTCGTGTTAGAGGGAAAATGCAAGGAAAACACAAATCAGCAATGCAACAACGATGGATTCCTGACTGAGGGTACCTGTGGAACAAGGGGACCAAGTCCAAAAGTCACAAGCAGCTCGGAGATGGGCAGATGCCCAAGAAATGCCAGCGGTTGGTGCAAAGAAGCTCTTACTAGGCTGAAGAACTGTGAATACTGCAGGAACGACAAGGGCTAGATACTTCCCCTTTGGAGGATGGCTCCCACACGCCTTGGTGAGTCGTGCAGAAGTGTTTTCCCGCCGGATGGACGCCAACAAGCCTTGCTACACGCAAATCGTGCGTTTGGGGTTTTTGGACGCTGCTGGGGCCCAGGAGGGACCAGGAGGTCGCAAATTGGACCTGCAGAGAGAGGGGACGTCGAGCAAGACAAAGAGCCCTCACTAAAGCAGGTAGCACCCGGAGAAGTGCCAGAAACAGGCACTACGAGGATGCGTGAAACGGTGCTCGCCGAAGTTGCACAAAGGAGTCCCACGTCGCCGGAGACCAACTTAGAAAGTCGTGCAATGCAGGTTAGAGTGCCGTGGACCCAGGCTTGGCTGTGCACGAAGGATTTCCGCCGGAAGTGCACAGGGGCCGGAGTAGCTTGCAAAGTCGCGGTTCCCAGCAATGCAGCCCAGCGAGGTGAGGCAAGGACTTACCTCCACCAAACTTGGGCTGAAGAGTCACTGGACTGTGGGGGTCACTTGGACGGTGTCGCTTGATTCGAGGGACCTCGCTCGTCGTGCTGAGAGGAGACCCAAGGTACCGGTAATGCAGCTTTTTGGTGCCTGCGGTTGCAGGGGGAAGATTCCGTCGACCCACGGGAGATTTCTTCAGAGCTTCTGGTGCAGAGAGGAGGCAGACTACCCCCACAGCATGCACAAGCAGGAAAACAGTCGAGAAGGCGGCAGGATCAGCGTTACAGAGTTGCAGTAGTCGTCTTTGCTACTATGTTGCAGGTTTGCAGGCTTCCAGCGCGGTCAGCGGTCGATTCCTTATCAGAAGGTGAAGAGGGAGATGCAGAGGAACTCGGCTGAGCTCATGCATTCGTTATCTAAAGTTTCCCCAGAGACAGAGTGTGAGAAGGTAGCCTCTTTCTAGCCTTGTTACCCCCACTTTTGGCCTGTTTGTGAGTGTATGTCAGGGTGTTTGTCACTGTTTTCACTGTCTCACTGGGATCCTGATAGCCAGGCCTCAGTGCTCATAGTGAAAACACTATGTTTTCAGTATGTTTGTTATGTGTCACTGGGATCCTGCTGGTCAGGACCCCAGTGCTCATAGGTTTGTGGCCTATATGTATGTGTCACTGGGACCCTGTCACACAGGGCCCCAGTGCTCATAGGTGTGCATGTATATGTTCCCTGTGTGGTGCCTAACTGTCTCACTGAGGCTCTGCTAACCAGAACCTCAGTGGTTATGCTCTCTCATTACTTTCAAATTGTCACTAACAGGCTAGTGACCAATTTTACCAATTTACATTGGCTTACTGGAACACCCTTATAATTCCCTAGTATATGGTACTGAGGTACCCAGGGTATTGGGGTTCCAGGAGATCCCTATGGGCTGCAGCATTTCTTTTGCCACCCATAGGGAGCTCTGACAATTCTTACACAGGCCTGCCACTGCAGCCTGAGTGAAATAACGTCCACGTTATTTCACAGCCATTTTACACTGCACTTAAGTAACTTATAAGTCACCTATATGTCTAACCTTTACCTGGTAAAGGTTAGGTGCAAAGTTACTTAGTGTGAGGGCACCCTGGCACTAGCCAAGGTGCCCCCACATTGTTCAGAGCCAATTCCCTGAACTTTGTGAGTGCGGGGACACCATTACACGCGTGCACTACATAGAGGTCACTACCTATATGTAGCTTCACCATGGTAACTCCGAATATGGCCATGTAACATGTCTATGATCATGGAATTGCCCCCTCTATACCATCCTGGCATAGTTGGCACAATCCCATGATCCCAGTGGTCTGTAGCACAGACCCTGGTACTGCCAAACTGCCCTTCCTGGGGTTTCACTGCAGCTGCTGCTGCTGCCAACCCCTCAGACAGGCATCTGCCCTCCTGGGGTCCAGCCAGGCCTGGCCCAGGATGGCAGAACAAAGATCTTCCTCTGAGAGAGGGTGTGACACCCTCTCCCTTTGGAAAATGGTGTGAAGGCAGGGGAGGAGTAGCCTCCCCCAGCCTCTGGAAATGCTTTGTTGGGCACAGATGTGCCCAATTCTGCATAAGCCAGTCTACACCGGTTCAGGGACCCCTTAGCCCCTGCTCTGGCGCGAAACTGGACAAAGGAAAGGGGAGTGACCACTCCCCTGACCTGCACCTCCCCTGGGAAGTGTCCAGAGCTCCTCCAGTGTGCTCCAGACCTCTGCCATCTTGGAAACAGAGGTGCTGCTGGCACACTGGACTGCTCTGAGTGGCCAGTGCCACCAGGTGACGTCAGAGACTCCTGCTGATAGGCTCCTTCAGGTGTTAGTAGCCTTTCCTCTCTCCTAGGTAGCCAAACCCTCTTTTCTGGCTATTTAGGGTCTCTGTCTCTGGGGAAACTTTAGATAACGAATGCATGAGCTCAGCCGAGTTCCTCTGCATCTCCCTCTTCACCTTCTGATAAGGAATCGACCGCTGACCGCGCTGGAAGCCTGCAAACCCGCAACATAGTAGCAAAGACGACTACTGCAACTCTGTAACGCTGATCCTGCCGCCTTCTCGACTGTTTTCCTGCTTGTGCATGCTGTGGGGGTAGTCTGCCTCCTCTCTGCACCAGAAGCTCCGAAGAAATCTCCCGTGGGTCGACGGAATCTTCCCCCTGCAACCGCAGGCACCAAAAAGCTGCATTTCCGGTCCCTTGGGTCTCCTCTCAGCACGACGAGCGAGGTCCCTCGAATCCAGCGACACCGTCCAAGTGACCCCCACTGTCAAGTGACTCTTCAGCCCAAGTTTGGTGGAGGTAAGTCCTTGCCTCACCTCGCTGGGCTGCATTGCTGGGAACTGCGACTTTGCAAGCTACTCCGGCCCCTGTGCACTTCCGGCGGAAATCCTTCGTGCACAGCCAAGCCTGGGTCCACGGCACTCTAACCTGCATTGCACGACTTTCTAAGTTGGTCTCCGGCGACGTGGGACTCCTTTGTGCAACTTCGGCGAGCACCGTTTCACGCATCCTCGTAGTGCCTGTTTCTGGCACTTCTCCGGGTGCTACCTGCTTCAGTGAGGGCTCTTTGTCTTGCTCGACGTCCCCTCTCTCTGCAGATCCCATTTGCGATCTCCTGGTCCCTCCTGGGCCCCAGCAGCGTCCAAAAACGCCAAACGCACGATTTGCGTGTAGCAAGGCTTGTTGGCGTCCATCCGGCGGGAAAACACTTCTGCACGACTCTCCAGGGCGTGGATGATCAATACTCCAAAGGGGAAGTCTCTAGCCCTTGTCGTTCCTGCAGTATTCACAGTTCTTCAGCCTAGTAAGAGCTTCTTTGCACCAACCGCTGGCATTTCTTGGGCATCTGCCCATCTCCGAGCTGCTTGTGACTTTTGGACTTGGTCCCCTTGTTCCACAGGTACCCTCAGTCAGGAATCCATCGTTGTTGCATTGCTGATTTGTGTTTTCCTTGCATTTTCCCTCTAACACGACTATTTTGTCCTTAGGGGAACTTTGGTGCACTTTGCACTCACTTTTCAGGGTCTTGGGGAGGGTTATTTTGCTAACTCTCACTATTTTCTAATAGTCCCAGCGACCCTCTACAAGGTCACATAGGTTTGGGGTCCATTCGTGGTTCGCATTCCACTTTTGGAGTATATGGTTTGTGTTGCCCCTATCCCTATGTTTCCCCATTGCATCCTATTGTAACTATACATTGTTTGCACTGTTTTCTAAGACTATACTGCATATTTTTGCTATTGTGTATATATATCTTGTGTATATTTCCTATCCTCTCACTGAGGGTACACTCTAAGATACTTTGGCATATTGTCATAAAAATAAAGTACCTTTATTTTTAGTATAACTGTGTATTGTGTTTTCTTATGATATTGTGCATATGACACTAAGTGGTACTGTAGTAGCTTCACACGTCTCCTAGTTCAGCCTGAGCTGCTTTGCTAAGCTACCATTATCTATCAGCCTAAGCTGCTAGACACCCTATACACTAATAAGGGATAACTGGGCCTGGTGCAAGGTGCAAGTACCCCTTGGTACTCACTACAAGCCAGTCCAGCCTCCTACATTGGTTGTGCAGTGGTGGGATAAGTGCTTGAGACTACTTACCACTCTTGTCATTGTACTTTTCATAAGAGAAAAATATACAAAACAAGGTCAGTGTATATACACATAGCCAAAAAGTTTTGCATTTCCTCTTTTCACTCTTTTCTAAGTGCTGAAAAGTACTTCTAAACTTTCAAAAAGTTCTTAAAAGTTTAAAAAGTTTTTTCTGTCTTTCCAAAAAGTTCTGAAAACTTTTTTCTCTTTTTCTATCACTTTAACTCTCTCTAAAAAATGTCTGGCACAGGCAAAAATGTTGAACTGTCCAAACTTGCATATGATCACCTTAGTTGGAAAGGAGCAAGGAGTCTCTGCATAGAGAGAGGTTTGAGTGTAGGGAAGAATCCTTCCTTAGAACTGTTAATTAATATGCTTAGAGTACAGGATAAGGCCATAAGTGCCAAATCTGGTGAAAAAGTAGCTAATGGTTCTCAATCTGATCCAGGGACTCCCCCAGGAAAAGGTTCAGGAAAGAAACTTCTCAGCCTGCCCATTACTAGACAGTCTAGCATAGTTGGTACAGAGGTTGAATCACACCATACTGATGGTGTGCTCTCACATTATACTGGTAGCCAAGCTGTTAGGGTGCCCTCTGTAAGGGACAGGTCTCCTTCTGTTCATTCCCATCATACCTCTGTATCTAGAAATGTCCCTCCCACCCACCCTGATGACAGATTGTTAGAAAGGGAGCTCAATAGATTGAGAGTGGAACAAACCAGACTGAAGCTCAAGAAGCAACAGCTGGATTTGGATAGACAGTCTTTAGAAATAGAGAGGGAAAGACAGAAGTTGGGTTTAGAAACCCATGGTGGCAGCAGCAGTATTCCCCATAGTCATCCTGCAAAAGAGCATGATTCCAGGAATCTGCACAAGATAGTTCCCCCTTATAAGGAGGGGGATGACATTAACAAGTGGTTTGCTGCACTTGAGAGGGCCTGTGCTGTACAGGATGTCCCTCAAAAGCAGTGGGCTGCTATCCTATGGCTATCATTTAGTGGAAAAGGTAGGGATAGGCTCCTTACAGTGAAAGAAAATGATGCCAATAATTTCCAAGTTCTTAAGAATGCACTCCTGGATGGTTATGGCTTAACCACTGAACAATACAGGATAAAGTTCAGAGAGACCAAAAAGGAGTCTTCACAAGACTGGGTTGATTTCATTGACCATTCAGTGAAGGCCTTGGAGGGGTGGTTACATGGCAGTAAAGTTACTGATTATGAAAGCCTGTATAACACAATCCTGAGAGAGCATATACTTAATAATTGTGTGTCTGATTTGTTGCACCAGTACCTGGTAGACTCTGATCTGACCTCTCCCCAAGAATTGGGAAAGAAGGCAGACAAATGGGTCAGAACAAGGGTGAACAGAAAAGTTCATACAGGGGGTGACAAAGATGGCAATAAGAAGAAAGATGGTGAAAAATCTCAAGATAAGCATGGGGATAAGGGTAAAACCAAAGATCCCACTTCAAATCTTAAACACTCTGCAGAGGGTGGGGATAAAACAAATTCTTCCTCTTCTTCCCAACCTGCACACATTAAAAAGCCTTGGTGCTTTGTGTGTAAAAACAGAGGCCATAGGCCAGGGGATAAGTCCTGTCCAGGTAAACCCCCATAGCCTACCACCACTAATACATCAAGCTCTAGTGCCCCTAGCAGTAGTGGTACTAGTGGTGGGACTGCTGGCAACAGTCAAGCAAAGGGTGTAGTTGGGTTCACTTATGGGTCCATAGTGGACACTGATGTCATCAGTCCCAAGACAGTTTCTGTCACACCTAGTGGCATTGGCCTTGCCACACTGGCTGCTTGTCCCCTTACAATGGATAAGTACAGGCAGACAGTTTCAATAAATGGTGTTGAGGCCTTGGCCTACAGGGACACAGGTGCCAGTTTCACTTTGGTGACTGACAACCTAGTGCACCCTGATCAACACATCATTGGACAACAGTATAAGATTATTGATGTCCATAACTCCACTAAGTTTCTTCCCTTAGCTATAATTCAGTTTAGTTGGGGTGGAGTTACTGGCCCTAAGCAGGTGGTGGTATCACCTAGCTTACCTGTAGACTGTCTCTTAGGTAATGACCTAGAGGCCTCAGGTTGGGCTGATGTAGAGTTTTATGCCCATGCAGCCATGCTGGGCATCCCTGAGGAATTGTTCCCTCTCATTTCAAGTGAAATGAAAAAGCAAAGGAGAGAAGGCCTGAAAACTCAGGATCCCTCTCCATCAACAGGTAAAAAGGGTATCACAGTATCCCCTAACCACCCTACCATTCAGGATACCATTCCTGTGGTGGGAGAAACCTCTCCTGGGGTGGCACCTGTTCCAAGGGAATCATCAGCTGGCAAAGCTGGACTCCCTGAGGTGGAAGAACCTCTCTGTGGGATAACTAACATTGGTGAGAAAAAGAGCACCATTTTAGTTAACATGGAGCATCCCTCCAACCCTCACAGAGAAACTTTAGTGCAGAAACCCTGCACTACCTCACAACACTTAGGACAGCATCCCTGCCCTAGTGTGGAGCTCATAGGACAGCATCCCTGCCCTGCTCCAACTCAAGAGAAACAGCATCCCTGTTCTCTCTTCCAGCCAAATGGACAAAGTTTTTGCCCAGCTATGGCTTTAATGAGACAGCATCCCTGTCTGACATTTCCATCATTACAAATAGGTTCAGTGGATAATTCCCACTGCTCTAAACTAAAACTTACTGATAGAAACTCTGAAAATACATCTTCACATTGTTGCTTAGCTAAAAAACTTCAAACAGGGTGGTTTACATCCCCACAGGGAAGTAACCATATAGTGGATGATAAAGGGAGTAACCAGTCTATTGCAGAGCTACTCTCTACTTATCACCACTTAGACAATAAAGTCTCAACTGGCCAAGGTTAGCCTTATTGTCCTTCGTTTAGGGGGGGGTTGTGTGAGAAGGTAGCCTCTTTCTAGCCTTGTTACCCCCACTTTTGGCCTGTTTGTGAGTGTATGTCAGGGTGTTTGTCACTGTTTTCACTGTCTCACTGGGATCCTGATAGCCAGGCCTCAGTGCTCATAGTGAAAACACTATGGGCCTGATTCCAACTTTGGAGGATGGTGTTAAACCGGCCCAAAAGTGGCGGATATACCACCTACCATATTACGAGTCCATTATATCCTATGGAACTCGTAATACGGTAGGTGGTATATCCGCCACTTTTGGGACGGTTTAACACCGTCCTCCAAAGTTGGAATCAGGCCCTATGTTTTCAGTATGTTTGTTATGTGTCACTGGGATCCTGCTGGTCAGGACCCCAGTGCTCATAGGTTTGTGGCCTATATGTATGTGTCACTGGGACCCTGTCACACAGGGCCCCAGTGCTCATAGGTGTGCATGTATATGTTCCCTGTGTGGTGCCTAACTGTCTCACTGAGGCTCTGTTAACCAGAACCTCAGTGGTTATGCTCTCTCATTACTTTCAAATTGTCACTAACAGGCTAGTGACCAATTTTACCAATTTACATTGGCTTACTGGAACACCCTTATAATTCCCTAGTATATGGTACTGAGGTACCCAGGGTATTGGGGTTCCAGGAGATCCCTATGGGCTGCAGCATTTCTTTTGCCACCCATAGGGAGCTCTGACAATTCTTACACAGGCCTGCCACTGCAGCCTGAGTGAAATAACGTCCACGTTATTTCACAGCCATTTTACACTGCACTTAAGTAACTTATAAGTCACCTATATGTCTAACCTTTACCTGGTAAAGGTTAGGTGCAAAGTTACTTAGTGTGAGGGCACCCTGGCACTAGCCAAGGTGCCCCCACATTGTTCAGAGCCAATTCCCTGAACTTTGTGAGTGCGGGGACACCATTACACGCGTGCACTACATATAGGTCACTACCTATATGTAGCTTCACCATGGTAACTCCGAATATGGCCATGTAACATGTCTATGATCATGGAATTGCCCCCTCTATACCATCCTGGCATAGTTGGCACAATCCCATGATCCCAGTGGTCTGTAGCACAGACCCTGGTACTGCCAAACTGCCCTTCCTGGGGTTTCACTGCAGCTGCTACTGCTGCCAACCCCTCAGACAGGCAGCTGCCCTCCTGGGGTCCAGCCAGGCCTGGCCCAGGATGGCAGAACAAAGAACTTCCTCTGAGAGAGGGTGTGACACCCTCTCCCTTTGGAAAATGGTGTGAAGGCAGGAGAGGAGTAGCCTCCCCCAGCCTCTGGAAATGCTTTGTTGGGCACAGATGTGCCCAATTCTGCATAAGCCAGTCTACACCGGTTCAGGGACCCCTTAGCCCCTGCTCTGGCACGAAACTGGACAAAGGAAAGGGGAGTGACCACTCCCCTGACCTGCACCTCCCCTGGGAGGTGTCCAGAGCTCCTCCAGTGTGCTCCAGACCTCTGCCATCTTGGAAACAGAGGTGCTGCTGGCACACTGGACTGCTCTGAGTGGCCAGTGCCACCAGGTGACGTCAGAGACTCCTGCTGATAGGCTCCTTCAGGTGTTAGTAGCCTTTCCTCTCTCCTAGGTAGCCAAACCCTCTTTTCTGGCTATTTAGGGTCTCTGTCTCTGGGGAAACTTTAGATAACGAATGCATGAGCTCAGCTGAGTTCCTCTGCATCTCCCTCTTCACCTTCTGATAAGGAATCGACCGCTGACCGCGCTGGAAGCCTGCAAACCCGCAACACAGTAGCAAAGACGACTACTGCAACTCTGTAACGCTGATCCTGCCGCCTTCTCGACTGTTTTCCTGCTTGTGCATGCTGTGGGGGTAGTCTGCCTCCTCTCTGCACCAGAAGCTCCGAAGAAATCTCCCGTGGGTCGACGGAATCTTCCCCCTGCAACCGCAGGCACCAAAAAGCTGCATTTCCGGTCCCTTGGGTCTCCTCTCAGCACGACGAGCGAGGTCCCCCGAATCCAGCGACACCGTCCAAGTGACCCCCACAGTCCAGTGACTCTTCCGCCCAAGTTTGGTGGAGGTAAGTCCTTGCCTCACCTCGCTGGGCTGCATTGCTGGGAACCGCGACTTTGCAAGCTACTCCGGCCCCTGTGCACTTCCGGAGGAAATCCTTCGTGCACAGCCAAGCCTGGGTCCACGGCACTCTAACCTGCATTGCACGACTTTCTAAGTTGGTCTCCGGCGACGTGGGACTCCTTTGTGCAACTTCGGCGAGCACCGTTTCACGCATCCTCGTAGTGCCTGTTTCTGGCACTTCTCCGGGTGCTACCTGCTTCAGTGAGGGCTCTTTGTCTTGCTCGACGTCCCCTCTCTCTGCAGGTCCAATTTGCGACCTCCTGGTCCCTCCTGGGCCCCAGCAGCGTCCAAAAACGCCAAACGCACGATTTGCGTGTAGCAAGGCTTGTTAAAGTCCATCCGGCGGGAAAACACTTTTGCACGACTCTCCAGGGCGTGTGGGATCCATCCTCCAAAGGGGAATTCTCTAGCCCTTGTCGTTCCTGCAGTATTCACAGTTCTTCAGCCTAGTAAGAGCTTCTTTGCACCAACCGCTGGCATTTCTTGGGCATCTGCCCATCTCCGAGCTGCTTGTGACTTTTGGACTTGGTCCCCTTGTTCCACAGGTACCCTCAGTCAGGAATCCATCGTTGTTGCATTGCTGATTTGTGTTTTCCTTGCATTTTCCCTCTAACACGACTATTTTGTCCTTAGGGGAACTTTGGTGCACTTTGCACTCACTTTTCAGGGTCTTGGGGAGGGTTATTTTGCTAACTCTCACTATTTTCTAATAGTCCCAGCGACCCTCTACAAGGTCACATAGGTTTGGGGTCCATTCGTGGTTCGCATTCCACTTTTGGAGTATATGGTTTGTGTTGCCCCTATCCCTATGTTTCCCCATTGCATCCTATTGTAACTATACATTGTTTGCACTGTTTTCTAAGACTATACTGCATATTTTTGCTATTGTGTATATATATCTTGTGTATATTTCCTATCCTCTCACTGAGGGTCAACTCTAAGATACTTTGGCATATTGTCATAAAAATAAAGTACCTTTATTTTTAGTATAACTGTGTATTGTGTTTTCTTATGATATTGTGCATATGACACTAAGTGGTACTGTAGTAGCTTCACACGTCTCCTAGTTCAGCCTGAGCTGCTTTGCTAAGCTACCATTATCTATCAGCCTAAGCTGCTAGACACCCTATACACTAATAAGGGATAACTGGGCCTGGTGCAAGGTGCAAGTACCCCTTGGTACTCACTACAAGCCAGTCCAGCCTCCTACACAGAGACCCTAAATAGCCAGAAAAGAGGGTTTGGCTACCTAGGAGAGAGGAAAGGCTACTAACACCTGAAGGAGCCTATCACAAGGAGTCTCTGACGTCACCTGGTGGCACTGGCCACTCAGAGCAGTCCAGTGTGCCAGCAGCACCTCTGTTTCCAAGATGGCAGAGGTCTGGAGCACACTGGAGGAGCTCTGGACACCTCCCAGGGGAGGTGCAGGTCAGGGGAGTGGTCACTCCCCTTTCCTTTGTCCAGTTTCGCGCCAGAGCAGGGGCTAAGGGGTCCCTGAACCGGTGTAGACTGGCTTATGCAGAATTGGGCACATCTGTGCCCAACAAAGCATTTCCAGAGGCTGGGGGAGGCTACTCCTCTCCTGCCTTCACACCATTTTCCAAAGGGAGAGGGTGTCCCACCCTCTCTCAGAGGAAGTTCTTTGTTCTGCCATCCTGGGCCAGGCCTGGCTGGACCCCAGGAGGGCAGCTGCCTGTCTGAGGGGTTGGCAGCAGCAGCAGCTGCAGAGAAACCCCAGGAAGGGCAGTCTGGCAGTACCAGGGTCTGTGCTACAGACCACTGGGATCATGGAATTGTACCAACAATGCCAGGATGGCATAGAGGGGGCAATTCCATGATCATAGACATGTTACATGGCCATATTCGGAGTTACCATGGTGAAGCTACATATAGGTAGTGACCTATATGTAGTGCACGCGTGTAATGGTGTCCCCGCACTCACAAAGTTCAGTGAATTGGCTCTGAACAATGTGGGGGCACCTTGGCTAGTGCCAGGGTGCCCTCACACTAAGTAACTTTGCACCTAACCTTTACCAGGTAAAGGTTAGACATATAGGTGACTTATAAGTTACTTAAGTGCAGTGTAAAATGGCTGTGAAATAACGTGGACATTATTTCACTCAGGCTGCAGTGGCAGGCCTGTGTAAGAATTGTCAGAGCTCCCTATGGGTGGCAAAAGAAATGCTGCAGCCCATAGGGATCTCCTGGAACCCCAATACCCTGGGTACCTCAGTACCATATACTAGGGAATTATAAGGGTGTTCCAGTAAGCCAATGTAAATTGGTAAAAATGGTCACTAGCCTGTCAGTGACAATTTGGAAAGAAATGAGAGAGCATAACCACTGAGGTTCTGATTAGCAGAGCCTCAGTGAGACAGTTAGTCACTACACAGGTAACACATTCAGGCACACTTATGAGCACTGGGGCCCTGGGTTACCAGGGTCCCAGTGACACATACAACTAAAACAACATATATACAGTGAAAAATGGGGGTAACATGCCAGGCAAGATGGTACTTTCCTACACAACCCCCCCCCAAACGAAGGACAATAAGACTAGCCATTACCTGATGAGTCTTCATTGTCTAAGTGGAAATATCTGGAGAGTCCATCTGCATTGGAATGGCTACTCCCAGGTCTATGTTCCACTGTATAGTCCATTCCCTGTAGGGATATGGACCACCTCAACAATTTAGGATTTTCACCTTTCATTTGTTTTAGCCAAAGTAGAGGTTTGTGGTCTGTCTGAACAATGAAGTGAGTGCCAAACAGGTATGGCCTCAACTTCTTCAGAGCCCAGACCACAGCAAAGGCCTCCCTCTCAATGGCAGACCAACGCTTTTCTCTAGGGGTCAACCTTCTACTAATAAAAGCAACAGGTTGATCCTGGCCCTCAGAATTAAGTTGTGATAGGACTGCCTCTACTCCTAATTCAGATGCATCAGCTTGGACATAGAATTTTTTAGAGTAACAAGGGCTTTTCAGGACAGGTGCAGAGCACATGGCCTGCTTCAGCTCCTCAAAAGCTTTCTGACAGTTTGCTGTCCATAATACCTTTTTAGGCATTTTCTTGGATGTGAGGTCATTAAGAGGGGCTGCAATGGAGCCATAGTTCTTAATGAACCTCCTGTAATACCCAGTGAGGCCTAGGAAGGCTCTCACCTGAGTCTGTGTGCCAGACATTTTTAGAGAGAGTTAAAGTGATAGAAAAAGAGAAAAAAGTTTTCAGAACTTTTTGGAAAGAAAGAAAAAAACTTTTTAAACTTTTAAGAACTTTTTTGAAAGTTTAGAAGTACTTTTCAGCACTTAGAAAAGAGTGAAAAGAGGAAATGCAAAACTTTTTGGCTATGTGTATATACACTGACCTTGTTTTGTATATTTTTCTCTTATGAAAAGTACAATGACAAGAGTGGTAAGTAGTCTCAAAGCACTTATCCCACCGCTGCACAACCAATGTAGGAGGCTGGACTGGCTTGTAGTGAGTACCAAGGGGTACTTGCACCTTGCACCAGGCCCAGTTATCCCTTATTAGTGTATAGGGTGTCTAGCAGCTTAGGCTGATAGATAATGGTAGCTTAGCAGAGCAGCTTAGGCTGAACTAGGAGACGTGTGAAGCTACTACAGTACCACTTAGTGTCATATGCACAATATCATAAGAAAACACAATACACAGTTATACTAAAAATAAAGGTACTTTATTTTTATGACAATATGCCAAAGTATCTTAGAGTGTACCCTCAGTGAGAGGATAGGAAATATACACAAGATATATATACACAATAGCAAAAATATGCAGTATAGTCTTAGAAAACAGTGCAAACAATGTATAGTTACAATAGGATGCAATGGGGAAACATAGGGATAGGGGCAACACAAACCATATACTCCAAAAGTGGAATGCGAACCACGAATGGACCCCAAACCTATGTGACCTTGTAGAGGGTCGCTGGGACTATTAGAAAATAGTGAGAGTTAGAAAAATAACCCTCCCCAAGACCCTGAAAAGTGAGTGCAAAGTGCACTAAAGTTCCCCTAAGGACAAAATAGTCGTGTTAGAGGGAAAATGCAAGGAAAACACAAATCAGCAATGCAACAACGATGGATTCCTGACTGAGGGTACCTGTGGAACAAGGGGACCAAGTCCAAAAGTCACAAGCAGCTCGGAGATGGGCAGATGCCCAAGAAATGCCAGCGGTTGGTGCAAAGAAGCTCTTACTAGGCTGAAGAACTGTGAATACTGCAGGAACGACAAGGGCTAGAGACTTCCCCTTTGGAGGATGGATCCCCCACGCCTTGGAGAGTCGTGCAGAGGTGTTTTCCCGCCGGATGGACGCCAACAAGCCTTGCTACACGCAAATCGTGCGTTTGGCGTTTTTGGACGCTGCTGGGGCCCAGGAGGGACCAGGAGGTCGCAAATTGGACCTGCAGAGAGAGGGGACGTCGAGCAAGACAAAGAGCCCTCACTGAAGCAGGTAGCTCCCGGAGAAGTGCCAGAAACAGGCACTACGAGGATGCGTGAAACGGTGCTCGCCGAAGTTGCACAAAGGAGTCCCACGTCGCCGGAGACCAACTTAGAAAGTCGTGCAATGCAGGTTAGAGTGCCGTGGACCCAGGCTTGGCTGTGCACGAAGGATTTCCTCCGGAAGTGCACAGGGGCCGGAGTAGCTTGCAAAGTCGCGGTTCCCAGCAATGCAGCCCAGCGAGGTGAGGCAAGGACTTACCTCCACCAAACTTGGGCTGAAGAGTCACTGGACTGTGGGGGTCACTTGGACGGTGTCGCTGGATTCGAGGGACCTCGCTCGTCGTGCTGAGAGGAGACCCAAGGGACCGGTAATGCAGCTTTTTGGTGCCTGCGGTTGCAGGGGGAAGATTCCGTCGACCCACGGGAGATTTCTTCGGAGCTTCTGGTGCAGAGAGGAGGCAGACTACCCCCACAGCATGCACAAGCAGGAAAACAGTCGAGAAGGCGGCAGGATCAGCGTTACAGAGTTGCAGTAGTCGTCTTTGCTACTATGTTGCAGGTTTGCAGGCTTCCAGCGCGGTCAGCGGTCGATTCCTTATCAGAAGGTGAAGAGGGAGATGCAGAGGAACTCGGCTGAGCTCATGCATTCGTTATCTAAAGTTTCCCCAGAGACAGAGACCCTAAATAGCCAGAAAAGAGGGTTTGGCTACCTAGGAGAGAGGAAAGGCTACTAACACCTGAAGGAGCATATCACAAGGAGTCTCTGACGTCACCTGGTGGCACTGGCCACTCAGAGCAGTCCAGTGTGCCAGCAGCACCTCTGTTTCCAAGATGGCAGAGGTCTGGAGCACACTGGAGGAGCTCTGGACACCTCCCAGGGGAAGTGCAGGTCAGGGGAGTGGTCACTCCCCTTTCCTTTGTCCAGTTTCGCGCCAGAGCAGGGGCTAAGGGGTCCCTGAACCAGTGTAGACTGGCTTATGCAGAATTGGGCACATCTGTGCCCAACAAAGCATTTCCAGAGGCTGGGGGAGGCTACTCCTCTCCTGCCTTCACACCATTTTCCAAAGGGAGAGGGTGTCACACCCTCTCTCAGAGGAAGTTCTTTGTTCTGCCATCCTGGGCCAGGCCTGGCTGGACCCCAGGAGGGCAGCTGCCTGTCTGAGGGGTTGGCAGCAGCAGCAGCTGCAGAGAAACCCCAGGAAGGGCAGTCTGGCAGTACCAGGGTCTGTGCTACAGACCACTGGGATCATGGAATTGTACCAACAATGCCAGGATGGCATAGAGGGGGCAATTCCATGATCATAGACATGTTACATGGCCATATTCGGAGTTACCATGGTGAAGCTACATATAGGTAGTGACCTATATGTAGTGCACGCGTGTAATGGTGTCCCCGCACTCACAAAGTTCAGTGAATTGGCTCTGAACAATGTGGGGGCACCTTGGCTAGTGCCAGGGTGCCCTCACACTAAGTAACTTTGCACCTAACCTTTACCAGGTAAAGGTTAGACATATAGGTGACTTATAAGTTACTTAAGTGCAGTGTAAAATGGCTGTGAAATAACGTGGACGTTATTTCACTCAGGCTGCAGTGGCAGGCCTGTGTAAGAATTGTCAGAGCTCCCTATGGGTGGCAAAAGAAATGCTGCAGCCCATAGGGATCTCCTGGAACCCCAATACCCTGGGTACCTCAGTACCATATACTAGGGAATTATAAGGGTGTTCCAGTAAGCCAATGTAAATTGGTAAAAATGGTCACTAGCCTGTCAGTGACAATTTGGAAAGAAATGAGAGAGCATAACCACTGAGGTTCTGATTAGCAGAGCCTCAGTGAGACAGTTAGTCACTACACAGGTAACACATTCAGGCACACTTATGAGCACTGGGGCCCTGGGTTACCAGGGTCCCAGTGACACATACAACTAAAACAACATATATACAGTGAAAAATGGGGGTAACATGCCAGGCAAGATGGTACTTTCCTACACTCCTAGATCAATTCTCTGAACTCTTCTCTACTGTGCCAGGTACCAGTTCTTGGTGTGAGCACACTATAGATACTGGAGACAGTTTACCTGTCAAAAGTAAGATCTATAGGCAGCCTGACCATGTCAGGGACTGCATAAAGCAAGAGGTCCAGAAAATGTTAGAACTAGGAGTGGTTGAGCACTCTGACAGTCCATGGGCTTCTCCTGTGGTACTGGTACCAAAACCCCATTCCAAAGATGGAAAGAAGGAAATGCGGTTTTGTGTAGACTATAGAGGTCTCAACTTGGTAACCAAAACTGATGCTCACCCTATACCCAGGGCAGATGAGCTCATAGATACACTGGCATCTGCCAAGTATCTAAGCACTTTTGACTTGACTGCAGGGTATTGGCAGATCAAATTGTCAGAAGATGCTAAACCTAAGACTGCATTTTCTACCATTGGAGGACATTACCAGTTTACTGTAATGCCTTTTGGTTTGAAAAATGCACCTGCCACTTTTCAGAGGTTGGTGAACACAGTCCTGCAAGGGCTGGAAGCTTTCAGTGCAGCATATTTGGACAATATAGCTGTCTTTAGCTCCAGCTGGGATGAACACCTGGTCCACCTATGGAAAGTTTTGGAGGCCCTGCAAAAGGCAGGCCTCACTATCAAGGCTTCAAAGTGCCAGATAGGGCAGGGTAAGGTGGTTTATCTGGGACACCTTGTTGGTGGGGAACAGATTGCACCACTTCAGGGGAAAATCCAAACAATTATTGATTGGGTTCCCCCTACCACTCAGACTCAGGTGAGAGCCTTCCTAGGCCTCACTGGGTATTACATGAGGTTCATTAAGAACTATGGCTCCATTGCAGCCCCTCTTAATGACCTCACATCCAAGAAAATGCCTAAAAAGGTATTATGGACAACAAACTGTCAGAAAGCTTTTGAGGAGCTGAAGCAGGCCATGTGCTCTGCACCTGTCCTGAAAAGCCCTTGTTACTCTAAAAAATTCTATGTCCAAACTGATGCATCTGAATTAGGAGTAGGGGCAGTCCTATCACAACTTAATTCTGAGGGCCAGGATCAACCTGTTGCTTTTATTAGTAGGATGTTGACCCCTAGAGAAAAGCGTTGGTCTGCCATTGAGTGGGTGGCCTTTGCTGTGGTCTGGGCTCTGAAGAAGTTGAGGCCATACCTGTTTGGCACTCACTTCATTGTTCAGACAGACCACAAACCTCTACTTTGGCTAAAACAAATGAAAGGTGAAAATCCTAAATTGTTGAGTTGGTCCATATCCCTACAGGGAATGGACTATACAGTGGAACATAGACCTGGGAGTAGCCACTCCAATGCAGATGGACTCTCCAGATATTTCCACTTAGACAATGAAGACTCATCAGGTCATGGCTAGTCTTATTGTCCTTCGTTTGGGGGGGGGTTGTGTAGGAAAGTACCATCTTGCCTGGCATGTTACCCCCATTTTTCACTGTATATATGTTGTTTTAGTTGTATGTGTCACTGGGACCCTGGTAACCCAGGGCCCCAGTGCTCATAAGTGTGCCTGAATGTGTTACCTGTGTAGTGACTAACTGTCTCACTGAGGCTCTGCCAATCAGAATCTCAGTGGTTATGCTCTCTCATTTCTTTCCAAATTGTCACTAACAGGCTAGTGACCATTTTTACCAATTTACATTGGCTTACTGGAACACCCTTATAATTCCCTAGTATATGGTACCAAGGTACCCAGGGTACTGGGGTTCCAGGAAATCTCTATGGGCTGCAGCATTTCTTTTGCCACCCATAGGGAGCTCTGACAATTCTTACACAGGCCTGCCACTGCAGCCTGAGTGAAATAACGTCCACGTTATTTCACAGCCATTTTACACTGCACTTAAGTAACTTATAAGTCACCTATATGTCTAACCTTTACCTGGTAAAGGTTAGGTGCAAAGTTACTTAGTGTGAGGGCACCCTGGCACTAGCCAAGGTGCCCCCACATTGTTCAGAGCCAATTCCCTGAACTTTGTGAGTGCGGGGACACCATTACACGCGTGCACTACATATAGGTCACTACCTATATGTAGCTTCACAATGGTATCTCCGAATATGGCCATGTAACATGTCTATGATCATGGAATTGCCCCCTCTATGCCATCCTGGCATTGTTGGTACAATTCCATGATCCCAGTGGTCTGTAGCACAGACCCTGGTACTGCCAAACTGCCCTTACTGGGGTTTCACTGCAGCTGCTGCTGCTGCCAACCCCTCAGACAGGCATCTGCCCTCCTGGGGTCCAGCCAGGCCTGGCCCAGGATGGCAGAACAAAGAACTTCCTCTGAGAGAGGGTGTGACACCCTCTCCCTTTGGAAAATGGTGTGAAGGCAGGGGAGGAGTAGCCTCCCCCAGCCTCTGGAAATGCTTTGTTGGGCACAGAGGTGCCCAATTCTGCATAAGCCAGTCTACACCGGTTCAGGGACCCCTTAGCCCCTGCTCTGGCGCGAAACTGGACAAAGGAAAGGGGAGTGACCACTCCCCTGACCTGCACCTCCCCTGGGAGGTGTCCAGAGCTCCTCCAGTGTGCTCCAGACCTCTGCCATCTTGGAAACAGAGGTGCTGCTGGCACACTGGACTGCTCTGAGTGGCCAGTGCCACCAGGTGACGTCAGAGACTCCTGCTGATAGGCTCCTTCAGGTGTTAGTAGCCTATCCTCTCTCCTAGGTAGAAAAGAGACGCCTTAGGCAAAGCACAATAGGGTAGTAAGGGTGAAAGGCGCCGCACATCTAGGCAGTAAAACAATAATTTTACACAAGTAACAAAGTAACAGCAAGATCAGGTGCAAACTGGCCCAGTGCCTTACTACCCGGTAGGCACCAAAAAGGGTATTGGGATACCCGAAGACAAAATTGGACAAGAATGGCCACAGCACACCGATAGTATAGTCCAATAGTGTGGCAGGGATGAGTAACCCTTATCTTATGTTGCTATGAAGCAAAGTTGAAAGGAGTCTCAAGTCCTGTTTGTAGAGGGTGTCTTTTATTTGTAGATACTGGAAATCATTGTGTCATCAGCGTGATACAGCCAACACGTGTTTCGTCACACCAGTGACTTTATCAAGGCTGCAAAAATGATAATTAAAACAAGAGTTTCGGCATATAGAAGTATATGGGCACAAAAATGTGTTTGTAGGAGAGCACGTGAAGGAGACTCCAAAAATGGTAATAATGACCAGTGAGCTCTGTGTAAGGCAAAGTGGGTATTAAAATGAAAGGTGGATAGGTGAGAGTTTAGAAAATCTGGAAAACATAATAAGTGATTAGGGCCCGAAGTGCAAGATTTGAGAAGAAGTGTGAACCACCGTGTTGTGTAATCTAGAAATAATGTGTTCAAAGGTATATGGACAGAATATAAGGTGGATAGAAACCATTATGTTACTGGAATAAGTGAGAAACGAGTGTAAGGTAAAGGGAAAGACTGAGACAAAGAGATCAGATAAGTAGAAGAGTAAAGATATAGTAATGGGGTTGAAAAATCAAACGGAAGGACCACGTGAGTGGCTCATACCTGGGCCAGCCGGCCAGGAAGGTGCGTGACAAAGGTAAGTAATGGGGGAGCCGCGTGATCGGTTGAATGGGCTCAGGGACGTAAGTGGTGACTGAGAAAGGAGAAAACGGTAATCAGGTGAGCAAGAGTAGAGTAGAGAAAAAGCAAAAACTAAAAATTAGAAACAAAGAGAAAGAAAAAAAGGAGGAACAGAAAGTCTGGGGAAAAGGTATATAAATAGTACGTAGCGAGATAGTAGAGAGAAAAAGGAGCAAAAATACATACCTTCTTAGAGTGGAACTAATGAGAATGTGGTTGAGTGAGAGAACATGAATGCAGACCCTGGTAAGCCTGTGGTCGGAACCTAATAAGTGTTGGATATGAGGGAAAGGGAAAAGAAAATTGAGCTATTATCAAGAAAAAGAGGGAGAATTGCACATGAGGTAATTGCTGTGTGCAGAACACGCTAAGAAGCTTGTAAGAACGGTCGTGCAAATAACGAAGACTAAAATGAAGAGAGGTCCAGTATGGTGGCAAAGTCGTCATGATTGTGAAAAGTATATTAAACAGTATCCAAAGGATAGGCGAAATAATCGTTAAAAAAAAAAAAAAAAAAAAAAAGAAAAGGAGGGGGGGGGGAAAGGGGTTTGTCATCAGCTACGCGTAATCCCGAGAAAAGGGAAGACTTTGTGTTTAGTGAGCGAATTGGCCGTAAACCGGCGCGCACCATAATGCTGTTGAGGAGAGTATGGCGTAAAACAAACCCGAGCGCAAAGGGGTAGCGCACTAATAACGGGGAGTAATAGTTACATTGGGCAGGCGGTGAGACAAACAATTTAAGTAAAAAAGTGCCGCAATTGAAAACCGCAGTGCGAAAATCAGAAGGGCAGCGTTTAAAGCGCTTCTATGCTGACTATTAGGTAGTAGGCAAATGTAGACAAATATCGTGAAAGAAGCCCGTGTGCACATGGCAGCGCATTAAAATGCGGGAAGAAAGTAATGTAACTTAAAAAAGGGGCGAGGCACGGAGTGTAAGTACAAAACTGCAGCAACTTGGAGCCGAGGTATGGAAATAAAAAGGTAGTGCTTAGTATGCTTATGGGCACATCTAGTGAGTAGTCAGATATTTTAAATTGCTAGCAAGGAAGGAGAGTTAAAAAACAAAAGTAAGGTCAGTCGAGGGCTTACCTGAAGTGGCGAAGGGACGTGTGTCAACGAGCTATTTTGGACGAGTACTGGTCGGAATAGACCTGTGCTCACAGCTTAAGAAGTGCAAGTGGGAGTGGCACAGAGATAGATGAGGGGCTAAAAGTAGGAAGTGGAAACAAACGGCGGCCATCTTGAGTGTAGGAAATAACGAGAGACTAGGAGTAACTGCCAGAGAATAGTATTTAGTAGGCGAAGAGAGAGACTAAATAAAAATTATAAAATAATAAATAATAAAGAAGAGAGAGGGCGGAACCCTAGAACGGATGAAAGTAAGCGGGAACGAAACCCTTAGATGAAAGAAAAGAGTAAAAAGTACATCGAAAGTATTAGAATGAGAAGCAAAACGAGTTGGGAGGTGAGAGAGGACGAACATATCCTAAACAGGTGCAAGTTGGAGAGCATTGTGAAGTTAGGCTAGTAGGTAGGTAGTATGAGGTAAAACTAGGTAGAGTAAATCGTAGTAAAAAAGGCAAGGGTGGTAATGTGAGTGACATGAATGGTAGGTGACAACGGTATCCTAATAGTGACAAGGTAATTTGTGTGGGTGTAGTCAAGGAATGTAATATTGTACATATTTAGTAGATTGCAAACAAGTACAGTGATAAAACATTTACGTTAGGTACATTGAGTGAGCAGTAACGGAACATACGGAGATCAAGGTCATGGGGCATGGTAATCAAGTGTACCGATTGGTTATATAAAGAAATGGGATAAGTGCTGAAATATATGATAAAAAGAAAAAACCACAACATTGTAGACATATAATACTGATACAGAGTAAACCGTGAGGTTAAACCATACAAATGTCCATTTGGAAAAAATGACCGTGAAGTGTATAGAGACCGAGGTCACGGGGCATAGTATTTACATGTGACAAGGCATGGTCTAGCTGGTGAAACAAATGAGCAGCAACGACATTGTTGACACATGTTGATAATACATCTTGATCGACATTGTTGACACATGTTGATAATACATCTTGAACTGTGAGAGAAACACAATAAGCCATATAAGGACCTAAATATGAACCAGGCAGACCACAAAGGAGTGGGAATTACCATTCATTTAAGAAAGTGGTGTAATTCTCGGTCCGTGTTCAGGCCTAGCTCCACTGCGCGGAGTTTTAGGATCCACTTAGCCTCGCATCTGCGTAGATCACCTGTTCTATCTCCCCATCTCGGAGAGTTGGAAACATGCGCGATGCCATGGAATCTGATGTTTAAGAGGTCTTTTTCCCCGTGTAGGTCGTTGAAGTGTATAGCAAGAGGATAGTTGGTATTGACATTCCTGATGGCTCTTACATGTTCTTGTATACGTTCTTTAAGTGGGCGTATGGAGCTTCCAATGTAGATTAGGCCACATACACAAATCAGGCAGTAAACAGTGCACTTAGTATTGCAGTTCATGAAGGTTTTGATATGGTACTTGGTCCTGGTATTGTAAGAGAATGATGTAGTTTTATTTAGGGCCAAACGACAGGATATGCAGCAGCCACATTTGTAGAAACCATTGGGTTTTTCTGGGATCCAGCCCAGTGGGCGAGTTGGGGGGGAGGGACAGAGAAAACTAGGGCACAGAATGTTCCTGAGCGTGCCCCCTGGTTTGTGGACTTTGGGTAGAATGTAAATACAAGGAGCCCTAGGCGTTTCAGTGTACAAATATTTGTATTCTGAGTCAGTTAGGAGACATTGATTCTTCCAAGCCGTTAGTTTCTTTTCGATGCGACTAGTGATGTCAGGAAGGGGGTTACCCTTTAATGTAGAGTAGGCCTGTGTGTCATTGAGTTGTCTATCAATTTCTGCAATGTAGTCGGTTCTGTTCATAATGACAACGTTGCCCCCTTTGTCCGCCTCCCTGATGACTATGTCCGTGCAGGTAGAGAGTTTGTGTCGCGCTCGAAGTTCATTGGGGTTAAGATTTTTGTAAGGTCTGTGGGTACAGATGTTGGCCTTATCCTCTAGGTTGTGGAGTTCCGTGCTGACGGCTTTATAGAAAACATCAATGTGATTGTCTGGTGGCAATATTGGTATGAATGTGGAGCTAGGTCTGAGTCCACTGTTAACGTCTAAGTTTGGTGTAATGTCAAGTTGAGTTAGTAGTATGTCAAGGCTCGGTGGTGATGACAGTGTATTGTCAAGGGAGAGGATGGTTTGGATGTCCTGTAGGTCTCTGATAGATTGATTGCAAGTGGGTGGTGAAATGAGGGCAGTACGGTCAATGTCTGGTCTATTTTGGAAAAACTTTTTCAATTTAAGATTTCGTATGAACTTAAACAGATCTATGTGAATGTTAGTGTAATCGGGTTTTGAAGTAGGACAGAAGCCCAAACCTTTTTGCAACACATTTATTTCGTGTACAGATAGTTCCACATTAGAGAGATTCATGACCTGTACAGTGTCCTCTGAAAAAATACAGTTGTGTTCCATGGGAGGACCATTTAGGTTCGTTGGATTTTTGCGGTCGAGCGTGTTGTCATGCCCTCCCTGGTGTTTATTGTGGTGTTTCCTGCCCCCCCTGCGGGTGGGTTTGTGTCTGTGCCTGACCTGTTGTAGTTCTGTCGTAAACCCTTTCTGTATCGGCCAAGTTCCTCTAAAAAATAATTTGGCTGTTGGGTTGTGTTTTGTTGGTGAGCACTGGTAGAGGAGCCATCTCCAGCTGAGTCTAAACAGTCGCTAGAGAGATTAGAGATGTCAGATAAACTACCTGCGATTGACCCTACGGGTATGGTAGCCTTAGTGGGTCTAATGTTAGTCTCCCTGTAGATCTGATCAAACCTACGTGCAAATGTAAAAATCCTACCATTTTGGTAGTCATTGTCATCTCTAATGAGTTTGCGCATTTTCTTGTCCTTAATGTATAGTTGATACCCAGTGAGTATCTCTTTCATGATCGTGTAGTTTTTGTCTGTTGCTTCAGTAAGATTGAGGTTCTTAATTTCTTCCTCCAGGGTTTTTATATCCTGGAGTAGTTTAGTGCGTTTTCTATCAGCATGTTTGATAAGAATGTTAATCATGCTGAAAGAGGTGGAGGAGATAAGATGTTCCCATTCCCCAAGTAAGTCAGGGTCAAGATCCTCAAAAGAAGGGAATATAATTACCCGGAGTCCCCTAGGGACTTGTTTGAGTTCCAAATAGCGTTTAAGAGTGGTTATGTCCCACCAACGGGCTAGCTCTTGTTTTCTGAGTCTTTCAAGTTTAATAAATTTTTGTCTCAGTCCTTCCTTAGAAGGTGTACGATCTATAGTGCGTGTTGCTGGTGGTTTCATAGAAAACAGTTCTGCAGCTAGGGTGTCCCGGTTGTCATCAAATGAAGCCATATTATGCGACCTAAAGTAAGAAAATTACTTCTGGGCAGAAGAAAAAACACGTCGTATAGTAAGACAGTAGATGTTACTAGAGTGCGGCTCACCCTATTCAGACAGAAAAGAGACGCCTTAGGCAAAGCACAATAGGGTAGTAAGGGTGAAAGGCGCCGCACATCTAGGCAGTAAAACAATAATTTTACACAAGTAACAAAGTAACAGCAAGATCAGGTGCAAACTGGCCCAGTGCCTTACTACCCGGTAGGCACCAAAAAGGGTATTGGGACACCCGAAGACAAAATTGGACAAGAATGGCCACAGCACACCGATAGTATAGTCCAATAGTGTGGCAGGGATGAGTAACCCTTATCTTATGTTGCTATGAAGCAAAGTTGAAAGGAGTCTCAAGTCCTGTTTGTAGAGGGTGTCTTTTATTTGTAGATACTGGAAATCATTGTGTCATCAGCGTGATACAGCCAACACGTGTTTCGTCACACCAGTGACTTTATCAAGGCTGCAAAAATGATAATTAAAACAAGAGTTTCGGCATATAGAAGTATATGGGCACAAAAATGTGTTTGTAGGAGAGCACGTGAAGGAGACTCCAAAAATGGTAATAATGACCAGTGAGCTCTGTGTAAGGCAAAGTGGGTATTAAAATGAAAGGTGGATAGGTGAGAGTTTAGAAAATCTGGAAAACATAATAAGTGATTAGGGCCCGAAGTGCAAGATTTGAGAAGAAGTGTGAACCACCGTGTTGTGTAATCTAGAAATAATGTGTTCAAAGGTATATGGACAGAATATAAGGTGGATAGAAACCATTATGTTACTGGAATAAGTGAGAAACGAGTGTAAGGTAAAGGGAAAGACTGAGACAAAGAGATCAGATAAGTAGAAGAGTAAAGATATAGTAATGGGGTTGAAAAATCAAACGGAAGGACCACGTGAGTGGCTCATACCTGGGCCAGCCGGCCAGGAAGGTGCGTGACAAAGGTAAGTAATGGGGGAGCCGCGTGATCGGTTGAATGGGCTCAGGGACGTAAGTGGTGACTGAGAAAGGAGAAAACGGTAATCAGGTGAGCAAGAGTAGAGTAGAGAAAAAGCAAAAACTAAAAATTAGAAACAAAGAGAAAGAAAAAAAGGAGGAACAGAAAGTCTGGGGAAAAGGTATATAAATAGTACGTAGCGAGATAGTAGAGAGAAAAAGGAGCAAAAATACATACCTTCTTAGAGTGGAACTAATGAGAATGTGGTTGAGTGAGAGAACATGAATGCAGACCCTGGTAAGCCTGTGGTCGGAACCTAATAAGTGTTGGATATGAGGGAAAGGGAAAAGAAAATTGAGCTATTATCAAGAAAAAGAGGGAGAATTGCACATGAGGTAATTGCTGTGTGCAGAACACGCTAAGAAGCTTGTAAGAACGGTCGTGCAAATAACGAAGACTAAAATGAAGAGAGGTCCAGTATGGTGGCAAAGTCGTCATGATTGTGAAAAGTATATTAAACAGTATCCAAAGGATAGGCGAAATAATCGTTAAAAAAAAAAAAAAAAAAAAAAAGGAGGGGGGGGGGGGGGGGGAAAGGGGTTTGTCATCAGCTACGCGTAATCCCGAGAAAAGGGAAGACTTTGTGTTTAGTGAGCGAATTGGCCGTAAACCGGCGCGCACCATAATGCTGTTGAGGAGAGTATGGCGTAAAACAAACCCGAGCGCAAAGGGGTAGCGCACTAATAACGGGGAGTAATAGTTAAATTGGGCAGGCGGTGAGACAAACAATTTAAGTAAAAAAGTGCCGCAATTGAAAACCGCAGTGCGAAAATCAGAAGGGCAGCGTTTAAAGCGCTTCTATGCTGACTATTAGGTAGTAGGCAAATGTAGACAAATATCGTGAAAGAAGCCCGTGTGCACATGGCAGCGCATTAAAATGCGGGAAGAAAGTAATGTAACTTAAAAAAGGGGCGAGGCACGGAGTGTAAGTACAAAACTGCAGCAACTTGGAGCCGAGGTATGGAAATAAAAAGGTAGTGCTTAGTATGCTTATGGGCACATCTAGTGAGTAGTCAGATATTTTAAATTGCTAGCAAGGAAGGAGAGTTAAAAAACAAAAGTAAGGTCAGTCGAGGGCTTACCTGAAGTGGCGAAGGGACGTGTGTCAACGAGCTATTTTGGACGAGTACTGGTCGGAATAGACCTGTGCTCACAGCTTAAGAAGTGCAAGTGGGAGTGGCACAGAGATAGATGAGGGGCTAAAAGTAGGAAGTGGAAACAAACGGCGGCCATCTTGAGTGTAGGAAATAACGAGAGACTAGGAGTAACTGCCAGAGAATAGTATTTAGTAGGCGAAGAGAGAGACTAAATAAAAATTATAAAATAATAAATAATAAAGAAGAGAGAGGGCGGAACCCTAGAACGGATGAAAGTAAGCGGGAACGAAACCCTTAGATGAAAGAAAAGAGTAAAAAGTACATCGAAAGTATTAGAATGAGAAGCAAAACGAGTTGGGAGGTGAGAGAGGACGAACATATCCTAAACAGGTGCAAGTTGGAGAGCATTGTGAAGTTAGGCTAGTAGGTAGGTAGTATGAGGTAAAACTAGGTAGAGTAAATCGTAGTAAAAAAGGCAAGGGTGGTAATGTGAGTGACATGAATGGTAGGTGACAACGGTATCCTAATAGTGACAAGGTAATTTGTGTGGGTGTAGTCAAGGAATGTAATATTGTACATATTTAGTAGATTGCAAACAAGTACAGTGATAAAACATTTACGTTAGGTACATTGAGTGAGCAGTAACGGAACATACGGAGATCAAGGTCATGGGGCATGGTAATCAAGTGTACCGATTGGTTATATAAAGAAATGGGATAAGTGCTGAAATATATGATAAAAAGAAAAAACCACAACATTGTAGACATATAATACTGATACAGAGTAAACCGTGAGGTTAAACCATACAAATGTCCATTTGGAAAAAATGACCGTGAAGTGTATAGAGACCGAGGTCACGGGGCATAGTATTTACATGTGACAAGGCATGGTCTAGCTGGTGAAACAAATGAGCAGCAACGACATTGTTGACACATGTTGATAATACATCTTGATCGACATTGTTGACACATGTTGATAATACATCTTGAACTGTGAGAGAAACACAATAAGCCATATAAGGACCTAAATATGAACCAGGCAGACCACAAAGGAGTGGGAATTACCATTCATTTAAGAAAGTGGTGTAATTCTCGGTCCGTGTTCAGGCCTAGCTCCACTGCGCGGAGTTTTAGGATCCACTTAGCCTCGCATCTGCGTAGATCACCTGTTCTATCTCCCCATCTCGGAGAGTTGGAAACATGCGCGATGCCATGGAATCTGATGTTTAAGAGGTCTTTTTCCCCGTGTAGGTCGTTGAAGTGTATAGCAAGAGGATAGTTGGTATTGACATTCCTGATGGCTCTTACATGTTCTTGTATACGTTCTTTAAGTGGGCGTATGGAGCTTCCAATGTAGATTAGGCCACATACACAAATCAGGCAGTAAACAGTGCACTTAGTATTGCAGTTCATGAAGGTTTTGATATGGTACTTGGTCCTGGTATTGTAAGAGAATGATGTAGTTTTATTTAGGGCCAAACGACAGGATATGCAGCAGCCACATTTGTAGAAACCATTGGGTTTTTCTGGGATCCAGCCCAGTGGGCGAGTTGGGGGGGAGGGACAGAGAAAACTAGGGCACAGAATGTTCCTGAGCGTGCGACCTCTAGTGTGTACAATGTTGGGTGACACGCCCACTGAATTCTTAAGACATGTATCCAACATTAACAAGTGCCAATGTTTTTTGAGAATGCGCAGTAATGTTTTGCTCACAGGGCTGTATTGGGTGATGAAAGAGACTGGTCGCCTGTTAGGAGAACCCCTATTGCCAGGTTCTTTGGGTTTTTTAAGCAAAAGGGTGTGTTGGTTTTTGTTGGAAATGCGCTTACCAGCTGCTGAGATAAGTTTGTTGGTGTAACCTCTAGCCTGGAAACGTTCAGTTAGGTTCTTGAGTTCCTGCCTGAAAACAGCTGTGTCAGTGCAGTTACGTCTAATCCTGACCATTTCCCCGTAAGGAATGGCCCTGATTTGTGTGAGGGGATGGGCGCTTTGTGCATGAAGAATGGAATTGCAGGCCGTGGGTTTTCTGTACAGTCTAGACATGATCTTACTATTGGTGATGTACAACAGTAGGTCTAAGAATTCAATTTGACTGGTGTTCACTTTGTGAGTGAACACCAAGTTGAACTCATTCGTGTTAAGGTGTTCTATTGTGAGAAGGTAGCCTCTTTCTAGCCTTGTTACACCCACTTTTGGCCTGTTTGTGAGTGTATGTCAGGGTGTTTGTCACTGTTTTCACTGTCTCACTGGGATCCTGATAGCCAGGCCTCAGTGCTCATAGTGAAAACACTATGGTTTCAGTATGTTTGTTATGTGTCACTGGGATCCTGCTGGTCAGGACCCCAGTGCTCATAGGTTTGTGGCCTATATGTATGTGTCACTGGGACCCTGTCACACAGGGCCCCAGTGCTCATAGGTGTGCATGTATATGTTCCCTGTGTGGTGCCTAACTGTCTCACTGAGGCTCTGCTAACCAGAACCTCAGTGGTTATGCTCTCTCATTACTTTCAAATTGTCACTAACAGGCTAGTGACCATTTTTACCAATTTACATTGGCTTACTGGAACACCCTTATAATTCCCTAGTATATGGTACTGAGGTACCCAGGGTATTGGGGTTCCAGGAGATCCCTATGGGCTGCAGCATTTCTTTTGCCACCCATAGGGAGCTCTGACAATTCTTACACAGGCCTGCCACTGCAGCCTGAGTGAAATAACGTCCACGTTATTTCACAGCCATTTTACACTGCACTTAAGTAACTTATAAGTCACCTATATGTCTAACCTTTACCTGGTAAAGGTTAGGTGCAAAGTTACTTAGTGTGAGGGCACCCTGGCACTAGGCAAGGTGCCCCCACATTGTTCAGAGCCAATTCCCTGAACTTTGTGAGTGCGGGGACACCATTACACGCGTGCACTACATATAGGTCACTACCTATATGTAGCTTCACCATGGTAACTCCGAATATGGCCATGTAACATGTCTATGATAATGGAATTGCCCCCTCTATACCATCCTGGCATAGTTGGCACAATCCCATGATCCCAGTGGTCTGTAGCACAGACCCTGGTACTGCCAAACTGCCCTTCCTGGGGTTTCACTGCAGCTGCTGCTGCTGCCAACCCCTCAGACAGGCAGCTGCCCTCCTGGGGTCCAGCCAGGCCTGGCCCAGGATGGCAGAACAAAGAACTTCCTCTGAGAGAGGGTGTGACACCCTCTCCCTTTGGAAAATGGTGTGAAGGCAGGGGAGGAGTAGCCTCCCCCAGCCTCTGGAAATGCTTTGTTGGGCACAGATGTGCCCAATTCTGCATAAGCCAGTCTACACCGGTTCAGGGACCCCTTAGCCCCTGCTCTGGCGCGAAACTGGACAAAGGAAAGGGGAGTGACCACTCCCCTGACCTGCACCTCCCCTGGGAGGTGTCCAGAGCTCCTCCAGTGTGCTCCAGACCTCTGCCATCTTGGAAACAGAGGTGCTGCTGGCACACTGGACTGCTCTGAGTGGCCAGTTCCACCAGGTGACGTCAGAGACTCCTGCTGATAGGCTCCTTCAGGTGTTAGTAGCCTATCCTCTCTCCTAGGTAGCCAAACCCTCTTTTCTGGCTATTTAGGGTCTCTGTCTCTGGGGAAACTTTAGATAACGAATGCATGAGCTCAGCCGAGTTCCTCTGCATCTCCCTCTTCACCTTCTGATAAGGAATCGACCGCTGACCGCGCTGGAAGCCTGCAAACCTGCAACATAGTAGCAAAGACGACTACTGCAACTCTGTAACGCTGATCCTGCCGCCTTCTCGACTGTTTTCCTGCTTGTGCATGCTGTGGGGGTAGTCTGCCTCCTCTCTGCACCAGAAGCTCCGAAGAAATCTCCCGTGGGTCGACGGAATCTTCCCCCTGCAACCGCAGGCACCAAAAAGCTGCATTTCCGGTCCCTTGGGTCTCCTCTCAGCACGACGAGCGAGGTCCCTCGAATCCAGCGAGACCGTCCAAGTGACCCCCACAGTCCAGTGACTCTTCAGCCCAAGTTTGGTGGAGGTAAGTCCTTGCCTCACCTCGCTGGGCTGCATTGCTGGGAACCGCGACTTTGCAAGCTACTCCGGCCCCTGTGCACTTCCGGCGGAAATCCTTCGTGCACAGCCAAGCCTGGGTCCACGGCACTCTAACCTGCATTGCACGACTTTCTAAGTTGGTCTCCGGCGACGTGGGACTCCTTTGTGCAACTTCGGCGAGCACCGTTTCACGCATCCTCGTAGTGCCTGTTTCTGGCACTTCTCCGGGTGCTACCTGCTTCAGTGAGGGCTCTTTGTCTTGCTCGACGTCCCCTCTCTCTGCATGTCCAATTTGCGACCTCCTGGTCCCTCCTGGGCCCCGGCAGCGTCCAAAAACGCCAAACGCACGATTTGCGTGTAGCAAGGCTTTTTGGCGTCCATCTGGCGGGAAAACACTTCTGCACGATTCTCCAAGGCGTGGGGGATCCATCCTCCAAAGGGGAAGTCTCTAGCCCTTGTCGTTCCTGCAGTATTCACAGTTCTTCAGCCTAGTAAGAGCTTCTTTGCACCAACCGCTGGCATTTCTTGGGCATCTGCCCATCTCCGAGCTGCTTGTGACTTTTGGACTTGGTCCCCTTGTTCCACAGGTACCCTCAGTCAGGAATCCATCGTTGTTGCATTGCTGATTTGTGTTTTCCTTGCATTTTCCCTCTAACACGACTATTTTGTCCTTAGGGGAACTTTAGTGCACTTTGCACTCACTTTTCAGGGTCTTGGGGAGGGTTATTTTTCTAACTCTCACTATTTTCTAACAGTCCCAGCGACCCTCTACAAGGTCACATAGGTTTGGGGTCCATTCGTGGTTCGCATTCCACTTCTGGAGTATATGGTTTGTGTTGCCCCTATCCCTATGTTTCCCCATTGCATCCTATTGTAACTATACATTGTTTGCACTGTTTTCTAAGACTATACTGCATATTTTTGCTATTGTGTATATATATCTTGTGTATATTTCCTATCCTCTCACTGAGGGTACACTCTAAGATACTTTGGCATATTGTCATAAAAATAAAGTACCTTTATTTTTAGTATAACTGTGTATTGTGTTTTCTTATGATATTGTGCATATGACACTAAGTGGTACTGTAGTAGCTTCACACGTCTCCTAGTTCAGCCTGAGCTGCTTTGCTAAGCTACCATTATCTATCAGCCTAAGCTGCTAGACACCCTATACACTAATAAGGGATAACTGGGCCTGGTGCAAGGTGCAAGTACCCCTTGGTACTCACTACAAGCCAGTCCAGCCTCCTACATTGGTTGTGCAGCGGTGGGATAAGTGCTTTGAGACTACTTACCACTCTTGTCATTGTACTTTTCATAAGAGAAAAATATACAAAACAAGGTCAGTGTATATACACATAGCCAAAAAGTTTTGCATTTCCTCTTTTCACTCTTTTCTAAGTGCTGAAAAGTACTTCTAAACTTTCAAAAAGTTCTTAAAAGTTTTAAAAGTTTTTTTCTGTCTTTCCAAAAAGTTCTGAAATCTATGAGTTGGTGGAGGTCAGTGATGTTGCCAGTCCAGATACCAAGAATGTCATCAATGTATCTCCCCCAGTACAAGATATGTTCAGTGATATGTGTAGGACAGTCGGACCACAGATGTTTTTTCTCAAATTGGCCCATGTACAGGTTCGCATATGATGGAGAAAATTTGGCTCCCATGGCAACACCCTGACATTGCCGGAACCATTTACCGTCATGTAGGAACACATTGTTCTCAAGCACTAGTCGAGTAAGATCAAGAAGCATCTGCGTGTGTTCGTACAGAGTGGCGTCACGGCTACTAAGAGTCAGCTGGAGCATTTCTAGTCCCTTTTCCAGGGGAATTGAGGTGTAGAGAGAGCTGACGTCAAGACAGATAAACATGCAATCTTCCGTCCATTCAATATCCTCAAGTTGACATAACAAATCCCTAGTGTCCTGTATGTACGAGGGTAAGTTATGAACCAAGGGCTGTAAAAAAGAGTCAATGTACTCAGAAATGTGTTCCGTAGGGGATCCAATCCCCGAGATGATGGGTCTCCCAGGTGGAAAACCCCCTGGTTTGTGGACTTTGGGTAGAATGTAAATACAAGGAGCCCTAGGCGTTTCAGTGTACAAATATTTGTATTCTGAGTCAGTTAGGAGACATTGATTCTTCCAAGCCGTTAGTTTCTTTTCGATGCGACTAGTGATGTCAGGAAGGGGGTTACCCTTTAATGTAGAGTAGGCCTGTGTGTCATTGAGTTGTCTATCAATTTCTGCAATGTAGTCGGTTCTGTTCATAATGACAACGTTGCCCCCTTTGTCCGCCTCCCTGATGACTATGTCCGTGCAGGTAGAGAGTTTGTGTAGCGCTCGAAGTTCATTGGGGTTAAGATTTTTGTAAGGTTTTCCACCTGGGAGACCCATCATCTCGGGGATTGGATCCCCTACGGAACACATTTCTGAGTACATTGACTCTTTTTTACAGCCCTTGGTTCATAACTTACCCTCGTACATACAGGACACTAGGGATTTGTTATGTCAACTTGAGGATATTGAATGGACGGAAGATTGCATGTTTATCTGTCTTGACGTCAGCTCTCTCTACACCTCAATTCCCCTGGAAAAGGGACTAGAAATGCTCCAGCTGACTCTTAGTAGCCGTGACGCCACTCTGTACGAACACACGCAGATGCTTCTTGATCTTACTCGACTAGTGCTTGAGAACAATGTGTTCCTACATGACGGTAAATGGTTCCGGCAATGTCAGGGTGTTGCCATGGGAGCCAAATTTTCTCCATCATATGCGAACCTGTACATGGGCCAATTTGAGAAAAAACATCTGTGGTCCGACTGTCCTACACATATCACTGAACATATCTTGTACTGGGGGAGATACATTGATGACATTCTTGGTATCTGGACAGGCAACATCACTGACCTCCACCAACTCATAGAACACCTTAACACGAATGAGTTCAACTTGGTGTTCACTCACAAAGTGAACACCAGTCAAATTGAATTCTTAGACCTACTGTTGTACATCACCAATAGTAAGATCATGTCTAGACTGTACAGAAAACCCACGGCCTGCAATTCCATTCTTCATGCACAAAGCGCCCATCCCCTCACACAAATCAGGGCCATTCCTTACGGGGAAATGGTCAGGATTAGACGTAACTGCACTGACACAGCTGTTTTCAGGCAGGAACTCAAGAACCTAACTGAACGTTTCCAGGCTAGAGGTTACACCAACAAACTTATCTCAGCAGCTGGTAAGCGCATTTCCAACAAAAACCAACACACCCTTTTGCTTAAAAAACCCAAAGAACCTGGCAATAGGGGTTCTCCTAACAGGCGACCAGTCTCTTTCATCACCCAATACAGCCCTGTGAGCAAAACATTACTGCGCATTCTCAAAAAACATTGGCACTTGTTAATGTTGGATACATGTCTTAAGAATTCAGTGGGCGTGTCACCCAACATTGTACACACTAGAGGTCGCACGCTCAGCAACATTCTGTGCCCTAGTTTTCTCTGTCCCTCCCCCCCAACTCGCCCACTGGGCTGGATCCCAGAAAAACCCAATGGTTTCTACAAATGTGGCTGCTGCATATCCTGTCGTTTGGCCCTAAATAAAACTACATCATTCTCTTACAATACCAGGACCAAGTACCATATCAAAACCTTCATGAACTGCAATACTAAGTGCACTGTTTACTGCCTGATTTGTGTATGTGGCCTAATCTACATTGGAAGCTCCATACGCCCACTTAAAGAACGTATACAAGAACATGTAAGAGCCATCAGGAATGTCAATACCAACTATCCTCTTGCTATACACTTCAACGACCTACACGGGGAAAAAGACCTCTTAAACATCAGATTCCATGGCATCGCGCATGTTTCCAACTCTCCGAGATGGGGAGATAGAACAGGTGATCTACGCAGATGCGAGGCTAAGTGGATCCTAAAACTCCGCGCAGTGGAGCTAGGCCTGAACACGGACCGAGAATTACACCACTTTCTTAAATGAATGGTAATTCCCACTCCTTTGTGGTCTGCCTGGTTCATATTTAGGTCCTTATATGGCTTATTGTGTTTCTCTCACAGTTCAAGATGTATTATCAACATGTGTCAACAATGTCGATCAAGATGTATTATCAACATGTGTCAACAATGTCGTTGCTGCTCATTTGTTTCACCAGCTAGACCATGCCTTGTCACATGTAAATACTATGCCCCGTGACCTCGGTCTCTATACACTTCACGGTCATTTTTTCCAAATGGACATTTGTATGGTTTAACCTCACGGTTTACTCTGTATCAGTATTATATGTCTACAATGTTGTGGTTTTTTCTTTTTATCATATATTTCAGCACTTATCCCATTTCTTTATATAACCAATCGGTACACTTGATTACCATGCCCCATGACCTTGATCTCCGTATGTTCCGTTACTGCTCACTCAATGTACCTAACGTAAATGTTTTATCACTGTACTTGTTTGCAATCTACTAAATATGTACAATATTACATTCCTTGACTACACCCACACAAATTACCTTGTCACTATTAGGATACCGTTGTCACCTACCATTCATGTCACTCACATTACCACCCTTGCCTTTTTTACTACGATTTACTCTACCTAGTTTTACCTCATACTACCTACCTACTAGCCTAACTTCACAATGCTCTCCAACTTGCACCTGTTTAGGATATGTTCGTCCTCTCTCACCTCCCAACTCGTTTTGCTTCTCATTCTAATACTTTCGATGTACTTTTTACTCTTTTCTTTCATCTAAGGGTTTCGTTCCCGCTTACTTTCATCCGTTCTAGGGTTCCGCCCTCTCTCTTCTTTATTATTTATTATTTTATAATTTTTATTTAGTCTCTCTCTTCGCCTACTAAATACTATTCTCTGGCAGTTACTCCTAGTCTCTCGTTATTTCCTACACTCAAGATGGCCGCCGTTTGTTTCCACTTCCTACTTTTAGCCCCTCATCTATCTCTGTGCCACTCCCACTTGCACTTCTTAAGCTGTGAGCACAGGTCTATTCCGACCAGTACTCGTCCAAAATAGCTCGTTGACACACGTCCCTTCGCCACTTCAGGTAAGCCCTCGACTGACCTTACTTTTGTTTTTTAACTCTCCTTCCTTGCTAGCAATTTAAAATATCTGACTACTCACTAGATGTGCCCATAAGCATACTAAGCACTACCTTTTTATTTCCATACCTCGGCTCCAAGTTGCTGCAGTTTTGTACTTACACTCCGTGCCTCGCCCCTTTTTTAAGTTACATTACTTTCTTCCCGCATTTTAATGCGCTGCCATGTGCACACGGGCTTCTTTCACGATATTTGTCTACATTTGCCTACTACCTAATAGTCAGCATAGAAGCGCTTTAAACGCTGCCCTTCTGATTTTCGCACTGCGGTTTTCAATTGCGGCACTTTTTTACTTAAATTGTTTGTCTCACCGCCTGCCCAATTTAACTATTACTCCCCGTTATTAGTGCGCTACCCCTTTGCGCTCGGGTTTGTTTTACGCCATACTCTCCTCAACAGCATTATGGTGCGCGCCGGTTTACGGCCAATTCGCTCACTAAACACAAAGTCTTCCCTTTTCTCGGGATTACGCGTAGCTGATGACAAACCCCTTTCCCCCCCCCCCCTCCTTTTTTTTTTTTTTTTTTTTTTTAACGATTATTTCGCCTATCCTTTGGATACTGTTTAATATACTTTTCACAATCATGACGACTTTGCCACCATACTGGACCTCTCTTCATTTTAGTCTTCGTTATTTGCACGACCGTTCTTACAAGCTTCTTAGCGTGTTCTGCACACAGCAATTACCTCATGTGCAATTCTCCCTCTTTTTCTTGATAATAGCTCAATTTTCTTTTCCCTTTCCCTCATATCCAACACTTATTAGGTTCCGACCACAGGCTTACCAGGGTCTGCATTCATGTTCTCTCACTCAACCACATTCTCATTAGTTCCACTCTAAGAAGGTATGTATTTTTGCTCCTTTTTCTCTCTACTATCTCGCTACGTACTATTTATATACCTTTTCCCCAGACTTTCTGTTCCTCCTTTTTTTCTTTCTCTTTGTTTCTAATTTTTAGTTTTTGCTTTTTCTCTACTCTACTCTTGCTCACCTGATTACCGTTTTCTCCTTTCTCAGTCACCACTTACGTCCCTGAGCCCATTCAACCGATCACGCGGCTCCCCCATTACTTACCTTTGTCACGCACCTTCCTGGCCGGCTGGCCCAGGTATGAGCCACTCACGTGGTCCTTCCGTTTGATTTTTCAACCCCATTACTATATCTTTACTCTTCTACTTATCTGATCTCTTTGTCTCAGTCTTTCCCTTTACCTTACACTCGTTTCTCACTTATTCCAGTAACATAATGGTTTCTATCCACCTTATATTCTGTCCATATACCTTTGAACACATTATTTCTAGATTACACAACACGGTGGTTCACACTTCTTCTCAAATCTTGCACTTCGGGCCCTAATCACTTATTATGTTTTCCAGATTTTCTAAACTCTCACCTATCCACCTTTCATTTTAATACCCACTTTGCCTTACACAGAGCTCACTGGTCATTATTACCATTTTTGGAGTCTCCTTCACGTGCTCTCCTACAAACACATTTTTGTGCCCATATACTTCTATATGCCGAAACTCTTGTTTTAATTATCATTTTTGCAGCCTTGATAAAGTCACTGGTGTGACGAAACACGTGTTGGCTGTATCACGCTGATGACACAATGATTTCCAGTATTTACAAATAAAAGACACCCTCTACAAACAGGACTTGAGACTCCTTTCAACTTTGCTTCATAGCAACATAAGATAAGGGTTACTCATCCCTGCCACACTATTGGACTATACTATCGGTGTGCTGTGGCCATTCTTGTCCAATTTTGTCTTCGGGTATCCCAATACCCTTTTTGGTGCCTACCGGGTAGTAAGGCACTGGGCCAGTTTGCACCTGATCTTGCTGTTACTTTGTTACTTGTGTAAAATTATTGTTTTACTGCCTAGATGTGCGGCGCCTTTCACCCTTACTACCCTATTGTGCTTTGCCTAAGGCGTCTCTTTTCTGTCTGAATAGGGTGAGCCGCACTCTAGTAACATCTACTGTTTTACTATACGACGTGTTTTTTCTTCTGCCCAGAAGTAATTTTCTTACTTTAGGTCGCATAATATGGCTTCATTTGATGACAACCGGGACACCCTAGCTGCAGAACTGTTTTCTATGAAACCACCAGCAACACGCACTATAGATCGTACACCTTCTAAGGAAGGACTGAGACAAAAATTTATTAAACTTGAAAGACTCAGAAAACAAGAGCTAGCCCGTTGGTGGGACATAACCACTCTTAAACGCTATTTGGAACTCAAACAAGTCCCTAGGGGACTCCGGGTAATTATATTCCCTTCTTTTGAGGATCTTGACCCTGACTTACTTGGGGAATGGGAACATCTTATCTCCTCCACCTCTTTCAGCATGATTAACATTCTTATCAAACATGCTGATAGAAAACGCACTAAACTACTCCAGGATATAAAAACCCTGGAGGAAGAAATTAAGAACCTCAATCTTACTGAAGCAACAGACAAAAACTACACGATCATGAAAGAGATACTCACTGGGTATCAACTATACATTAAGGACAAGAAAATGCGCAAACTCATTAGAGATGACAATGACTACCAAAATGGTAGGATTTTTACATTTGCACGTAGGTTTGATCAGATCTACAGGGAGACTAACATTAGACCCACTAAGGCTACCATACCCGTAGGGTCAATCGCAGGTAGTTTATCTGACATCTCTAATCTCTCTAGCGACTGTTTAGACTCAGCTGGAGATGGCTCCTCTACCAGTGCTCACCAACAAAACACAACCCAACAGCCAAATTATTTTTTAGAGGAACTTGGCCGATACAGAAAGGGTTTACGACAGAACTACAACAGGTCAGGCACAGACACAAACCCACCCGCAGGGGGGGCAGGAAACACCACAATAAACACCAGGGAGGGCATGACAACACGCTCGACCGCAAAAATCCAACGAACCTAAATGGTCCTCCCATGGAACACAACTGTATTTTTTCAGAGGACACTGTACAGGTCATGAATCTCTCTAATGTGGAACTATCTGTACACGAAATAAATGTGTTGCAAAAAGGTTTGGGCTTCTGTCCTACTTCAAAACCCGATTACACTAACATTCACATAGATCTGTTTAAGTTCATACGAAATCTTAAATTGAAAAAGTTTTTCCAAAATAGACCAGACATTGACCGTACTGCCCTCATTTCACCACCCACTTGCAATCAATCTATCAGAGACCTACAGGACATCCAAACCATCCTCTCCCTTGACAATACACTGTCATCACCACCGAGCCTTGACATACTACTAACTCAACTTGACATTACACCAAACTTAGACGTTAACAGTGGACTCAGACCTAGCTCCACATTCATACCAATATTGCCACCAGACAATCACATTGATGTTTTCTATAAAGCCGTCAGCACGGAACTCCACAACCTAGAGGATAAGGCCAACATCTGTACCCACAGACCTTACAAAAATCTTAACCCCAATGAACTTCGAGCGCTACACAAACTCTCTACCTGCACGGACATAGTCATCAGGGAGGCGGACAAAGGGGGCAACGTTGTCATTATGAACAGAACCGACTACATTGCAGAAATTGATAGACAACTCAATGACACACAGGCCTACTCTACATTAAAGGGTAACCCCCTTCCTGACATCACTAGTCGCATCGAAAAGAAACTAACGGCTTGGAAGAATCAATGTCTCCTAACTGACTCAGAATACAAATATTTGTACACTGAAACGCCTAGGGCTCCTTGTATTTACATTCTACCCAAAGTCCACAAACCAGGGGGTTTTCCACCTGGGAGACCCATCATCTCGGGGATTGGATCCCCTACGGAACACATTTCTGAGTACATTGACTCTTTTTTACAGCCCTTGGTTCATAACTTACCCTCGTACATACAGGACACTAGGGATTTGTTATGTCAACTTGAGGATATTGAATGGACGGAAGATTGCATGTTTATCTGTCTTGACGTCAGCTCTCTCTACACCTCAATTCCCCTGGAAAAGGGACTAGAAATGCTCCAGCTGACTCTTAGTAGCCGTGACGCCACTCTGTACGAACACACGCAGATGCTTCTTGATCTTACTCGACTAGTGCTTGAGAACAATGTGTTCCTACATGACGGTAAATGGTTCCGGCAATGTCAGGGTGTTGCCATGGGAGCCAAATTTTCTCCATCATATGCGAACCTGTACATGGGCCAATTTGAGAAAAAACATCTGTGGTCCGACTGTCCTACACATATCACTGAACATATCTTGTACTGGGGGAGATACATTGATGACATTCTTGGTATCTGGACTGGCAACATCACTGACCTCCACCAACTCATAGAACACCTTAACACGAATGAGTTCAACTTGGTGTTCACTCACAAAGTGAACACCAGTCAAATTGAATTCTTAGACCTACTGTTGTACATCACCAATAGTAAGATCATGTCTAGACTGTACAGAAAACCCACGGCCTGCAATTCCATTCTTCATGCACAAAGCGCCCATCCCCTCACACAAATCAGGGCCATTCCTTACGGGGAAATGGTCAGGATTAGACGTAACTGCACTGACACAGCTGTTTTCAGGCAGGAACTCAAGAACCTAACTGAACGTTTCCAGGCTAGAGGTTACACCAACAAACTTATCTCAGCAGCTGGTAAGCGCATTTCCAACAAAAACCAACACACCCTTTTGCTTAAAAAACCCAAAGAACCTGGCAATAGGGGTTCTCCTAACAGGCGACCAGTCTCTTTCATCACCCAATACAGCCCTGTGAGCAAAACATTACTGCGCATTCTCAAAAAACATTGGCACTTGTTAATGTTGGATACATGTCTTAAGAATTCAGTGGGCGTGTCACCCAACATTGTACACACTAGAGGTCGCACGCTCAGGAACATTCTGTGCCCTAGTTTTCTCTGTCCCTCCCCCCCAACTCGCCCACTGGGCTGGATCCCAGAAAAACCCAATGGTTTCTACAAATGTGGCTGCTGCATATCCTGTCGTTTGGCCCTAAATAAAACTACATCATTCTCTTACAATACCAGGACCAAGTACCATATCAAAACCTTCCTGAACTGCAATACTAAGTGCACTGTTTACTGCCTGATTTGTGTATGTGGCCTAATCTACATTGGAAGCTCCATACGCCCACTTAAAGAACGTATACAAGAACATGTAAGAGCCATCAGGAATGTCAATACCAACTATCCTCTTGCTATACACTTCAACGACCTACACGGGGAAAAAGACCTCTTAAACATCAGATTCCATGGCATCGCGCATGTTTCCAACTCTCCGAGATGGGGAGATAGAACAGGTGATCTACGCAGATGCGAGGCTAAGTGGATCCTAAAACTCCGCGCAGTGGAGCTAGGCCTGAACACGGACCGAGAATTACACCACTTTCTTAAATGAATGGTAATTCCCACTCCTTTGTGGTCTGCCTGGTTCATATTTAGGTCCTTATATGGCTTATTGTGTTTCTCTCACAGTTCAAGATGTATTATCAACATGTGTCAACAATGTCGATCAAGATGTATTATCAACATGTGTCAACAATGTCGTTGCTGCTCATTTGTTTCACCAGCTAGACCATGCCTTGTCACATGTAAATACTATGCCCCGTGACCTCGGTCTCTATACACTTCACGGTCATTTTTTCCAAATGGACATTTGTATGGTTTAACCTCACGGTTTACTCTGTATCAGTATTATATGTCTACAATGTTGTGGTTTTTTCTTTTTATCATATATTTCAGCACTTATCCCATTTCTTTATATAACCAATCGGTACACTTGATTACCATGCCCCATGACCTTGATCTCCGTATGTTCCGTTACTGCTCACTCAATGTACCTAACGTAAATGTTTTATCACTGTACTTGTTTGCAATCTACTAAATATGTACAATATTACATTCCTTGACTACACCCACACAAATTACCTTGTCACTATTAGGATACCGTTGTCACCTACCATTCATGTCACTCACATTACCACCCTTGCCTTTTTTACTACGATTTACTCTACCTAGTTTTACCTCATACTACCTACCTACTAGCCTAACTTCACAATGCTCTCCAACTTGCACCTGTTTAGGATATGTTCGTCCTCTCTCACCTCCCAACTCGTTTTGCTTCTCATTCTAATACTTTCGATGTACTTTTTACTCTTTTCTTTCATCTAAGGGTTTCGTTCCCGCTTACTTTCATCCGTTCTAGGGTTCCGCCCTCTCTCTTCTTTATTATTTATTATTTTATAATTTTTATTTAGTCTCTCTCTTCGCCTACTAAATACTATTCTCTGGCAGTTACTCCTAGTCTCTCGTTATTTCCTACACTCAAGATGGCCGCCGTTTGTTTCCACTTCCTACTTTTAGCCCCTCATCTATCTCTGTGCCACTCCCACTTGCACTTCTTAAGCTGTGAGCACAGGTCTATTCCGACCAGTACTCGTCCAAAATAGCTCGTTGACACACGTCCCTTCGCCACTTCAGGTAAGCCCTCGACTGACCTTACTTTTGTTTTTTAACTCTCCTTCCTTGCTAGCAATTTAAAATATCTGACTACTCACTAGATGTGCCCATAAGCATACTAAGCACTACCTTTTTATTTCCATACCTCGGCTCCAAGTTGCTGCAGTTTTGTACTTACACTCTGTGCCTCGCCCCTTTTTTAAGTTACATTACTTTCTTCCCGCATTTTAATGCGCTGCCATGTGCACACGGGCTTCTTTCACGATATTTGTCTACATTTGCCTACTACCTAATAGTCAGCATAGAAGCGCTTTAAACGCTGCCCTTCTGATTTTCGCACTGCGGTTTTCAATTGCGGCACTTTTTTACTTAAATTGTTTGTCTCACCGCCTGCCCAATTTAACTATTACTCCCCGTTATTAGTGCGCTACCCCTTTGCGCTCGGGTTTGTTTTACGCCATACTCTCCTCAACAGCACTATGGTGCGCGCCGGTTTACGGCCAATTCGCTCACTAAACACAAAGTCTTCCCTTTTCTCGGGATTACGCGTAGCTGATGACAAACCCCTTTCCCCCCCCCCCTCCTTTTTTTTTTTTTTTTTTTTTTTTTAACGATTATTTCGCCTATCCTTTGGATACTGTTTAATATACTTTTCACAATCATGACGACTTTGCCACCATACTGGACCTCTCTTCATTTTAGTCTTCGTTATTTGCACGACCGTTCTTACAAGCTTCTTAGCGTGTTCTGCACACAGCAATTACCTCATGTGCAATTCTCCCTCTTTTTCTTGATAATAGCTCAATTTTCTTTTCCCTTTCCCTCATATCCAACACTTATTAGGTTCCGACCACAGGCTTACCAGGGTCTGCATTCATGTTCTCTCACTCAACCACATTCTCATTAGTTCCACTCTAAGAAGGTATGTATTTTTGCTCCTTTTTCTCTCTACTATCTCGCTACGTACTATTTATATACCTTTTCCCCAGACTTTCTGTTCCTCCTTTTTTTCTTTCTCTTTGTTTCTAATTTTTAGTTTTTGCTTTTTCTCTACTCTACTCTTGCTCACCTGATTACCGTTTTCTCCTTTCTCAGTCACCACTTACGTCCCTGAGCCCATTCAACCGATCACGCGGCTCCCCCATTACTTACCTTTGTCACGCACCTTCCTGGCCGGCTGGCCCAGGTATGAGCCACTCACGTGGTCCTTCCGTTTGATTTTTCAACCCCATTACTATATCTTTACTCTTCTACTTATCTGATCTCTTTGTCTCAGTCTTTCCCTTTACCTTACACTCGTTTCTCACTTATTCCAGTAACATAATGGTTTCTATCCACCTTATATTCTGTCCATATACCTTTGAACACATTATTTCTAGATTACACAACACGGTGGTTCACACTTCTTCTCAAATCTTGCACTTCGGGCCCTAATCACTTATTATGTTTTCCAGATTTTCTAAACTCTCACCTATCCACCTTTCATTTTAATACCCACTTTGCCTTACACAGAGCTCACTGGTCATTATTACCATTTTTGGAGTCTCCTTCACGTGCTCTCCTACAAACACATTTTTGTGCCCATATACTTCTATATGCCGAAACTCTTGTTTTAATTATCATTTTTGCAGCCTTGATAAAGTCACTGGTGTGACGAAACACGTGTTGGCTGTATCACGCTGATGACACAATGATTTCCAGTATCTACAAATAAAAGACACCCTCTACAAACAGGACTTGAGACTCCTTTCAACTTTGATTCATAGCAACATAAGATAAGGGTTACTCATCCCTGCCACACTATTGGACTATACTATCGGTGTGCTGTGGCCATTCTTGTCCAATCCTCTCTCCTAGGTAGCCAAACCCTCTTTTCTGGCTATTTAGGGTCTCTGTCTCTGGGGAAACTTCAGATAACGAATGCAAGAGCTCATCCAAGTTCCTCTGCATCTCTCTCTTCACCTTCTGATAAGGAATCGACTGCTGACCGCGCTGGAAGCCTGCAAACCTGCAACATAGTAGCAAAGACGACTACTGCAACTCTGTAACGCTGATCCTGCCACCTTCTCGACTGTTTTCCTGCTTGTGCATGCTGTGGGGGTAGTCTGTCTCCTCTCTGCACCAGAAGCTCCAAAGAAATCTCCCGTGGGTCGACGGAATCTTCCCCCTGCAACCGCAGGCACCAAAAAGCTGCATTACCGGTCCCTTGGGTCTCCTCTCAGCACGACGAGCGAGGTCCCTCGAATCCAGCAACTCTGTCCAAGTGACCCCCATAGTCTAGTGACTCTTCAGTCCAAGTTTGGTGGAGGTAAGTCCTTGCCTCACCTCGCTGGGCTGCATTGCTAGGAACCGCGACTTTGCAGCTACTCCGGCCCCTGTGCACTTCCGGCGGAAATCCTTTGTGCACATCCAAGCCTGGGTCCACGGCACTCTAACCTGCATTGCACGACTTTCTAAGTTGGTCTCCGGCGACGTGGGACTCCTTTGTGCAACTTCGGCAAGCACCATTTCACACATTATTGTAGTGCCTGTTTTTGGTACTTCTCCGGGTGCTACCTGCTTTAGAGAGGGCTCCTTCTCTTGATCGACGTCCCCTCTCTCTACTGGTCCAATTTGCAATCTTCTGGTCCCTCCTGGGCCTCAGCAGCGTCCGAAAACGTTAACGGCAATATTTGCAGCTAGCAAGGCTTGTTGGTGTTCTTTTGGCGGGAAAATACTTCTGCACGACTCTCCACGGCAAGAGGGATCGGTCCTCCAAAGGGGAAGTCTCTACCCCTTTCGTTCCTGCAGAATCCTCAGCTTCTTCTGTCCAGTAGAAGCTTCTTTGCACCCGCAGCTGGCATTTCCTGGGCATCTGCCCATCTCCGACTTGCTTGTGACTTTTGGACTTGGTCCCCTTGTTCCACAGGTACCCTAGATTGGAAATCCACAGTTGTTGCATTGCTGGTTTGTGTCTTTCCTGCATTATTCCTCTAACACGACTTCTTTGTCCTTAGGGGAACTTTAGTGCACTTTGCACTCACTTTTCAGGGTCTTGGGGAGGGTTATTTTTCTAACTCTCACTATTTTCTAATAGTCCCAGCGACCCTCTAGAAGGTCACATAGGTTTGGGGTCCATTCGTGGTTCGCATTCCACTTTTGGAGTATATGGTTTGTGTTGCCCCTATCCCTATGTTTCCCCATTGCATCCTATTGTAACTATACATTGTTTGCACTGTTTTCTAAGACTATACTGCATATTTTTGCTATTGTGTATATATATCTTGTGTATATTTCCTATCCTCTCACTGAGGGTACACTCTGAGATACTTTGGCATATTGTCATAAAAATAAAGTACCTCTATTTTTAGTATAACTGTGTATTGTGTTTTCTTATGATATTGTGCATATGACACTAAGTGGTACTGTAGTAGCTTCACACGTCTCCTAGTTCAGCCTAAGCTGCTCTGCTAAGCTACCATTATCTATCAGCCTAAGCTGCTAGACACCCTATACACTAATAAGGGATAACTGGGCCTGGTGCAAGGTGCAAGTACCCCTTGGTACTCACTACAAGCCAGTCCAGCCTCCTACATTGGTTGTGCTTTGAGACTACTTACCACTCTTGTCATTGTACTTTTCATAAGAGAAAAATATACAAAACAAGGTCAGTGTATATACACATAGCCAAAAAGTTTTGCATTTCCTCTTTTCACTCTTTTCTAAGTGCTGAAAAGTACTTCTAACTTTCTAAAAAGTTCTAAAAAGTTTAAAAAGTTTTTTTCTCTGTCTTTCTAAAAGCTCTGACAAACTTTTTATCTTTTACTATCACTTTAACTCTCTCTAAAAAATGTCTGGCACAGGCCAAAATGTTGATCTGTCCAAACTTGCATATGATCACTGTAGGAAAGTACCATCTTGCCTGGCATGTTACCCCCATTTTTCACTGTATATATGTTGTTTTAGTTGTATGTGTCACTGGGAACCTGGTAACCCAGGGCCCCAGTGCTCATAAGTGTGCCTGAATGTGTTACCTGTGTAGGGACTAACTGTCTCACTGAGGCTCTGCTAATCAGAACCTCAGTGGTTATGCTCTCTCATTTCTTTCCAAATTGTCACTGACAGGCTAGTGACCATTTTTACCAATTTACATTGGCTTACTGGAACACCCTTATAATTCCCTAGTATATGGTACTGAGGTACCCAGGGTATTGGGGTTCCAGGAGATCCCTATGGGCTGCAGCATTTCTTTTGCCACCCATAGGGAGCTCTGACAATTCTTACACAGGCCTGCCACTGCAGCCTGAGTGAAATAACGTCCACGTTATTTCACAGCCATTTTACACTGCACTTAAGTAACTTATAAGTCACCTATATGTCTAACCTTTACCTGGTAAAGGTTAGGTGCAAAGTTACTTAGTGTGAGGGCACCCTGGCACTAGCCAAGGTGCCCCCACATTGTTCAGAGCCAATTCACTGAACTTTGTGAGTGCGGGGACATCATTACACGCGTGCACTACATATAGGTCACTACCTATATGTAGCTTCACCATGGTAACTCCGAATATGGCCATGTAACATGTCTATGATCATGGAATTGCCCCCTCTATGCCATCCTGGCATTGTTGGTACAATTCCATGATCCCAGTGGTCTGTAGCACAGACCCTGGTACTGCCAGGCTGCCCTTCCTGGGGTTTCTCTGCAGCTGCTGCTGCTGCCAACCCCTCAGACAGGCAGCTGCCCTCCTGGGGTCCAGCCAGGCCTGGCCCAGGATGGCAGAACAAAGAACTTCCTCTGAGAGAGGGTGTGACACCCTCTCCCTTTGGAAAATGGTGTGAAGGCAGGGGAGGAGTAGCCTCCCCCAGCCTCTGGAAATGCTTTGTTGGGCACAGATGTGCCCAATTCTGCATAAGCCAGTCTACACCGGTTCAGGGACCCCTTAGCCCCTGCTCTGGCGCGAAACTGGACAAAGGAAAGGGGAGTGACCACTCCCCTGACCTGCACCTCCCCTGGGAGGTGTCCAGAGCTCCTCCAGTGTGCTCCAGACCTCTGCCATCTTGGAAACAGAGGTGCTGCTGGCACACTGGACTGCTCTGAGTGGCCAGTGCCACCAGGTGACGTCAGAGACTCCTGCTGATAGGCTCCTTCAGGTGTTAGTAGCCTTTCCTCTCTCCTAGGTAGCCAAACCCTCTTTTCTGGCTATTTAGGGTCTCTGTCTCTGGGGAAACTTTAGATAACGAATGCATGAGCTCAGCCGAGTTCCTCTGCATCTCCCTCTTCACCTTCTGATAAGGAATCGACCGCTGACCGCGCTGGAAGCCTGCAAACCTGCAACATAGTAGCAAAGACGACTACTGCAACTCTGTAACGCTGATCCTGCCGCCTTCTCGACTGTTTTCCTGCTTGTGCATGCTGTGGGGGTAGTCTGCCTACTCTCTGCACCAGAAGCTCCGAAGAAATCTCCCGTGGGTCGACGGAATCTTCCCCCTGCAACCGCAGGCACCAAAAAGCTGCATTACCGGTCCCTTGGGTCTCCTCTCAGCACGACGAGCGAGGTCCCTCGAATCCAGCGACACTGTCCAAGTGACCCCCACAGTCCAGTGACTCTTCAGCCCAAGTTTGGTGGAGGTAAGTCCTTGCCTCACCTCGCTGGGCTGCATTGCTGGGAACCGCGACTTTGCAAGCTACTCCGGCCCCTGTGCACTTCCGGTGGAAATCCTTCGTGCACAGCCAAGCCTGGGTCCACGGCACTCTAACCTGCATTGCACGACTTTCTAAGTTGGTCTCCGGCGACGTGGGACTCCTTTGTGCAACTTCGGCGAGCACCGTTTCACGCATCCTCGTAGTGCCTGTTTCTGGCACTTCTCCGGGTGCTACCTGCTTCAGTGAGGGCTCTTTGTCTTGCTCGACGTCCCCTCTCTCTGCAGGTCCAATTTGCGACCTCCTGGTCCCTCCTGGGCCCCAGCAGCGTCCAAAAACGCCAAACGCACGATTTGCGTGTAGCAAGGCTTGTTGGCGTCCATCCGGCGGTAAAACACTTCTGCACGACTCTCCGAGGCGTGGGAGATCCATCCTCCAAAGGGGAAGTCTCTAGCCCTTGTCGTTCCTGCAGTATTCACAGTTCTTCAGCCTAGTAAGAGCTTCTTTGCACCAACCGCTGGCATTTCTTGGGCATCTGCCCATCTCCGAGCTGCTTGTGACTTTTGGACTTGGTCCCCTTGTTCCACAGGTACCCTCAGTCAGGAATCCATCGTTGTTGCATTGCTGAGTTGTGTTTTCCTTGCATTTTCCCTCTAACACGACTATTTTGTCCTAAGGGTAACTTTGGTGCACTTTGCACTCACTTTTCAGGGTCTTGGGGAGGGTTATTTTTCTAACTCTCACTATTTTCTAATAGTCCCAGCGACCCTCTACAAGGTCACATAGGTTTGGGGTCCATTCGTGGTTCGCATTCCACTTCTGGAGTATATGGTTTGTGTTGCCCCTATCCCTATGTTTCCCCATTGCATCCTATTGTAACTATACATTGTTTGCACTGTTTTCTAAGACTATACTGCATATTTTTGCTATTGTGTATATATATCTTGTGTATATTTCCTATCCTCTCACTGAGGGTACACTCTAAGATACTTTGACATAAAAAATAAAGTACCTTTATTTTTAGTATAACTGTGTATTGTGTTTTCTTATGATATTGTGCATATGACACTAAGTGGTACTGTAGTAGCTTCACACGTCTCCTAGTTCAGCCTAAGCTGCTCTGCTAAGCTACCATTATCTATCAGCCTAAACTGCTAGACACCCTATACACTAATAAGGGATAACTGGGCCTGGTGCAAGGTGCAAGTACCCCTTGGTACTCACTACAAGCCAGTCCAGCCTCCTACATTGGTTGTGCAGCGGTGGGATAAGTGCTTTGAGACTACTTACCACTCTTGTCATTGTACTTTTCATAAGAGAAAAATATACAAAACAAGGTCAGTGTATATACACATAGCCAAAAAGTTTTGCATTTCCTCTTTTCACTCTTTTCTAAGTTCTGAAAAGTACTTCTAAACTTTCAAAAAGTTCTTAAAAGTTTAAAAAGTTTTTTCTGTCTTTCCAAAAAAGTTCTGAAAACTTTTTTCTCTTTGTCTATCACTTTAACTCTCTCTAAAAATGTCTGGCACAGGCCAAAAAGTTGAACTGTCCAAACTTGCATATGATCACCTTAGCTGGAAAGGAGCAAGGAGTCTCTGCATAGAGAGAGGTTTGAGTGTAGGGAAGAATCCTTCCTTAGAACTGTTAATTAATATGCTTAGAGTACAGGATAAGGCCATAAGTGCCCAATCTGTAGAAAAAGTAGCTAATGGTTCTCAATCTGATCCAGGGACTCCCCCAGGAAAAGGTTCAGGAAAGACAGTCTAGCATAGTTGGTACAGAGGTTGAATCACATCATACTGATGATGTGCTCTCACATTATGCTGGTAGCCAAGCTGTTAGGGTGCCCCTTGTGAGGGACAGGTCTCCTTCTGTTCATTCCCATCATACCTCTGTATCTAGAAATGTCCCTCCCACCCACCCTGATGACAGATTGTTAGAAAGGGAGCTCAATAGATTGAGAGTGGAGCAAACCAGACTGAAGCTCAAGAAGCAACAGCTGGATTTGGATAGACAGTCTTTAGAAATAGAGAGGGAAAGACAGAAGATGGGTTTAGATACCCATGGTGGCAGCAGCAGTATTCCCCATAGTCATCCTGCAAAAGAGCATGATTCCAGGAATCTGCACAAGATAGTTCCCCCTTATAAGGAGGGGGATGACATTAACAAGTGGTTTGCTGCACTTGAGAGGGCCTGTGCTGTACAGGATGTCCCTCAAAAGCAGTGGGCTGCTATCCTATGGCTATCATTTACTGGAAAAGGTAGGGATAGGCTCCTTACTGTAAAAGAAAATGATGCTAACAATTTCCAAGTTCTTAAGAATGCACTCCTGGATGGTTATGGCTTAACCACTGAACAGTACAGGATAAAGTTCAGAGATACCAAAAAGGAGTCTTCACAAGACTGGGTTGATTTCATTGACCAGGCAGTGAAGGCCTTGGAGGGGTGGTTACATGGCAGTAAAGTTACTGATTATGACAGCCTGTATAACTTGATCCTGAGAGAGCATATTCTTAATAATTGTGTGTCTGATTTGTTGCACCAGTACTTGGTGGACTCTGATCTGACCTCTCCCCAAGAATTGGGAAAGAAGGCAGACAAATGGGTCAGAACAAGAGTGAACAGAAAAGTTCATACAGGGGGTGACAAAGATGGCAACAAAAAGAAGGATGGTAAGTCTTCTGACAAGGGTGGGGACAAATCTAAAAATGAGTCTTCATCAGGCTCACAAAAACACTCTGGTGGGGGTGGTGGGTCCAAATCCTCCTTTAATCAGAACAAGGAAAAGAAACCATGGTGCTATTTATGTAAAATAAAAGGCCATTGGACAACAGATCCCAGTTGTCCAAAGAAAGGCACCACAGCTCCTACCACTGCAACCCCTACTGCTACACCTAGTGTCCCTACTAATAGCAGTGGTGGTGGGAGCAAACCTACTAATAGCCAATCCAAGGGAGTAGCTGGGCTCACTTTTGGTAATTTAGTTGGGGTTGGTCTAATTAGGGAGACCACAGAGGCTACTTTAGTCTCTGAAGGGGCTATTGACTTAGCCACTTTGGTTGCTTGCCCCCATAACTTGGAGAAGTACAAGCAACTAACCCTAATAAATGGTGTTGAGGTCCAGGCCTACAGGGACACAGGTGCCAGTGTCACAATGGTGATTGAGAAACTGGTGCACCCTGAACAACACATACTTGGACACCAGTACCAAGTAACCGATGCTCACAACATAACACAAAGCCACCCCATGGCTGTTGTAAATCTCAACTGGGGGGGGGTATCTGGTCCAAAGAAAGTTGTGGTAGCTTCAGATTTACCTGTAGACTGTCTATTAGGGAATGATTTGGAGACATCAGCTTGGTCAGATGTGGAGTTGGAGGCCCATGCAGCAATGCTGGGCATTCCAGGGCATATTTTTGCTTTGACAAGGGCTCAGGCCAAAAAGCAAAAAGGACAGGGAAGCTTGGATCCTGGAACAATGGACCAAGTGCTCCCTAAAGCTAGGGCTAGTAGAAGCAAACCACTTCCTACTATCCCTCCCTCTACAGTGGATTCTACTTCTGAGGAAGAAGAATTCCCTCCCTGTGCAGAACCTACACCAGAGGAGCTGGAAGCAGACACTGCTGAGCTTTTGGGTGAAGGGGGGCCTGCCAGAGAGGAGCTGAGTGTGGCACAGCAAACCTGTCCCACATTAGAGGGTATCAGACAGCAAGCTGTCAAACAGGCTAATGGGGATGTCAGTGACTCTCACAGAGTTTACTGGGAGGACAACCTCTTGTACACTGAGCATAGGGATCCTAAACCTGGAGCTGCCAGGAGATTAGTGATTCCTCAGGAGTACAGAAAGTTCCTCCTAACACTGGCACATGACATTCCCTTAGCTGGGCACCTGGGTCAAATGAAAACTTGGGACAGATTGGTACCATTGTTTCATTGGCCTAGGATGTCTGAGGACACAAAAGAATTTTGTAAGTCCTGTGAAACCTGTCAAGCCAGTGGCAAGACAGGTGGCACTCCAAAGGCACCCCTTATCCCACTGCCTGTGGTTGGGGTTCCCTTTGAAAGGGTAGGGGTTGACATAGTTGGCCCCCTTGACCCTCCTACTGCTTCAGGCAATAGGTTTATCTTAGTGGTAGTGGACCATGCCACAAGATATCCTGAAGCTATTCCTTTAAGGACCACTACAGCTCCTGCAGTGGCAAAGGCCCTCCTGGGAATATTTTCCAGGGTGGGCTTCCCAAAGGAAGTAGTATCAGACAGAGGAAGCAATTTCATGTCTGCATACTTAAAGGCCATGTGGAAGGAGTGTGGTGTAACTTACAAGTTCACAACACCCTATCATCCACAAACAAATGGACTGGTGGAGAGATTTAATAAAACTCTCAAAGGCATGATTATGGGACTCCCTGAAAAACTCCGCAGGAGATGGGATATCCTTCTACCATGCCTCCTTTTTGCCTACAGGGAGGTACCCCAGAAAGGAGTGGGCTTCAGCCCCTTTGAACTTCTTTTTGGACACCCTGATAGGGGTCCACTCACACTTGTAAAGGAGGGTTGGGAACAACCTTTAAAAGCTCCTAAGCAGGATATTGTGGATTATGTACTTGGCCTCAGATCAAGGATGGCTGAGTACATGAAAAAGGCCAGTAAAAACCTTCAGGCCAGCCAAGAGCTCCAGAAGCAATGGCATGATCAGAAGGCTGTTTTGGTTCAGTAACAACCAGGGCAGAAAGTGTGGGTCTTGGAGCCTGTGGCCCCAAGAGCACTCCAAGATAAATGGAGTGGACCCCACACAATTGTTGAAAAGAAGGGTGAAGTCACCTACTTGGTTGACTTAGGCACTGCCAAGAGTCCCCTTAGGGTGCTCCATGTCAACCGCCTGAAACCCTACTATGACAGGGCTGATCTCACCCTGCTCATGGCAACAGATGAGGGACAGGAAGAAGACAGTGATCCTCTACCTGATCTCTTCTCTTCCACAGAACAAGATGCTCTTGTGGAAGGTGTAGTTTTGGCTGATTGTCTTACTGCTGAGCAGAAAGATAATTGCATAATTCTCCTAGGACAATTTTCAGAACTCTTCTCCATTGTGCCAGGCACCACTTCTTGGTGTGAGCACACTATAGATACTGGAGACAGTTTACCTGTCAAAAGTAAGATCTATAGGCAGCCTGACCATGTCAGGGACTGCATAAAGCAAGAAGTTCAGAAAATGTTGGAACTAGGAGTGGTTGAGCACTCTGACAGTCCATGGGCTTCTCCTGTGGTACTGGTACCAAAACCCAATTCTAAAGATGGAAAGAAGGAAATGAGGTTTTGTGTAGACTATAGAGGTCTCAACTTGGTAACCAAAACTGATGCTCACCCTATACCCAGGGCAGATGAGCTAATAGATACACTGGCATCTGCCAAGTATCTAAGCACTTTTGATTTGACTGCAGGGTATTGGCAGATCAACATGTCAGAAGATGCTAAACCTAAGACTGCATTTTCTACCATTGGAGGACATTACCAGTTTACTGTAATGCCTTTTGGTTTGAAAAATGCACCTGCCACTTTTCAGAGGCTGGTGAACACAGTCCTGCAAGGGCTGGAAGCTTTCAGTGCAGCATATTTGGATGATATAGCTGTCTTTAGCTCCAGCTGGGATGATCACCTGGTCCACCTTTGAAAAGTTTTGGAGGCTCTGCAAAAGGCAGGCCTCACTATCAAGGCTTCAAAGTGCCAGATAGGGCAGGGTAAGGTGGTTTATCTGGGACACCTTGTTGGTGGGGAACAGATTGCACCACTTCAGGGGAAAATCCAAACTATTATTGATTGGGTTCCCCCTACCACTCAGACTCAGGTGAGAGCCTTCCTAGGCCTCACTGGGTATTACAGGAGGTTCATTAAGAACTATGGCTCCATTGCAGCCCCTCTTAATGACCTCACATCCAAGAAAATGCCTAAAAAGGTATTATGGACAGCAAACTGTCAGAAAGCTTTTGAGGAGCTGAAGCAGGCCATGTGCTCTGCACCTGTCCTGAAAAGCCCTTGTTACTCTAAAAAATTCTATGTCCAAACTGATGCATCTGAATTAGGAGTAGGGGCAGTCCTATCACAACTTAATTCTGAGGGCCAGGATCAACCTGTTGCTTTTATTAGTAGGAGGTTGACCCCTAGAGAAAAGCGTTGGTCTGCCATTGAGAGGGAGGCCTTTGCTGTGGTCTGGGCTCTGAAGAAGTTGAGGCCATACCTGTTTGGCACTCACTTCATTGTTCAGACAGACCACAAACCTCTACTTTGGCTAAAACAAATGAAAGGTGAAAATCCTAAATTGTTGAGGTGGTCCATATCCCTACAGGCTAGTCTTATTGTCCTTCGTTTGGGGGGGGGGGTTGTGTAGGAAAGTACCATCTTGCCTGGCATGTTACCCCCATTTTTCACTGTATATATGTTGTTTTAGTTGTATGTGTCACTGGGACCCTGGTAACCCAGGGCCCCAGTGCTCATAAGTGGGCCGGAGTAGCTGCAAAGTCGCGGTTCCCAGCAATGCAGCCCAGCGAGGTGAGGCAAGGACTTACCTCCACCAAACTTGGACTGAAGAGTCACTGGACTGTGGGGGTCACTTGGACAGAGTCGCTGGATTCAAGGGACCTCACTCGTCGTGCTGAGAGGAGACCTAAGGGACTGGTAATGCAGCTTTTTGGTGCCTGCGGTTGCAGGGGGAAGATTCCGTCGACCCACGGGAGATTTCTTCGGAGCTTCTGGTGCAGAGAGGAGGCAGGCTACCCCCACAGCATGCACAAGCTGGAAAACAGTCGAGAAGGCGGCAGGATCAGCGTTACAGAGTTGCAGTAGTCGTCTTTGCTACTATGTTGCAGTTTTGCAGGCTTCCAGCGCGGTCAGCGGTCGTTTCCTTATCAGAAGGTGAAGAGAGAGATGCAGAGGAACTCTGATGAGCTCTTGCATTCGTTATCTAAAGAATTCCCCAAAGCAGAGACCCTAAATAGCCAGAAAAGGAGGTTTGGCTACCTAGGAGAGAGGATAGGCTAGCAACACCTGGAGGATCCTATCAGAAGGAGTCTCTGACGTCACCTGCTGGCACTGGCCACTCAGAGCAGTCCAGTGTGCCAGCTGCACCTCTGTTTCCAAGATGGCAGAGGTCAGGGGCACACTGGAGGAGCACTGGGCACCTCCCACGGGAGGTGCAGGTCAGGGGAGTGGTCACTCCCCTTTCCTTTGTCCAGTTTTGCGCCAGAGCAGGGCTGGGGGATCCCTGAACTGGTGTAGACTGGCTTATGCAGAAATGGGCACCATCTGTGCCCATGAAAGCATTTCCAGAGGCTGGGGGAGGCTACTCCTCCCCAGCCCTAACACCTTTTTCCAAAGGGAGAGGGTGTAATACCCTCTCTCTGAGGAAGTCCTTTGTTCTGCCTTCCTGGGCCAGGCCTGGCTGGTCCCCAGGAGGGCAGAAACCTGTCTGAGGGGTTGGCAGCAGCAGCAGCTGCAGTGAAACCCCGGGAAAGGCAGTTTGTCAGTATGGAGTGTGGTCAGTTTTACGTATATTTTGCGCATTAGCTTCAGGCCTTAGGCCTCTGTGCACTTTGCCCTAAATATATTTTATTCATTTGCTAACAGCTTAGAGCCTCTGTGCACTTCGCTCTAAATGCTTTTTATTAGGCTTCGTACTGTTATTTTACAGAATAGCCAGTTCTACGGTGTTGTTTTTTATTCATATCACACTGTTTTGCCTACTTCAGCACTGGAGTTCTTCATAACATATTCACTCTGTGCTTTAGTCAAGGATACAGTCTGGTACATTGCCGATAGACGTGGTAGGAGTCTAGACTTGCCATTCCTGCGTAGGAACATTTTGTGATCACGATGACATGTTAGTTATAAAATCACTTCCTTGTCCCAATACATGCAAGAGAGAGATTCCGACCAGGGAACCACAACTAGACGCTGACTGCCTCGTTGCAGATGCTGAACCAGATCACAGGCCTTTGCTCAGGTATGAGTGTGTCCGTCTCCCTAGTGATACAGAAAGGCAAGCTGAAAGCTTAACATGCTGTGCTCTAAATCGAACAAGCAGAGGTAGAGTAGAAACGGTTAGGAATTATGATAGCTTTATTTCTATGTTTTACTCTCCTGGTTACTATATCAATCCTACTATGTTGTATTGTTCTGGTTATTGCGGCTCACGCCTTAATATCTAAAATACAGTTGTTTTATTAAAACATTATATAAAACTTATACTGTCTTTGTCATTTGTATATGAGACCATATTGTGAATGAGAGAGTTGGTTTGGATCTGAGTGACCACGACTTCCCTGAGAAGTTCCTAAGATGTCATGCGCTCGGCTGCCCAATCATTTCTTCCCCGTGGGAGAAATGAGGCACTGCTTGTTAGCCGGAGCAACAACCGGATTTAGGGTGACAGAGTTCCTTACACGTGGGTCAGACTCAGTCCCCCACATCATTATCGATCCTGCTGTCTAGAAATCCAGTAGTCTCATTTAGAATAATGAGAGCCCACGCGACATGGCGCCGCCAACGTTTGGTCTGGCTCTAATGTTTGGGTCCGACTGACTCTCTCGGTCTCGTATATATTTTGACTCCTCGGTTCCGTATGCGGAGACGTCCGTGGGGCTGAGGGTTTCCGCCACCACAGGTTGGGTACATCCTATTACTTAGTGGTTGGTTGTTCAAGCTTGAACTTTGAAAGGAAATACCCCGATATTGTTGTGCCTTCTCTGTCCTAGAGCTATTATTGTTATACTAATGGCGAATCCAGTTGTAGTAGATATACCGCTTAATATGCGATTTCCGCTCACGGGTCATCTGATAGCACATGGACTGACGGTCCAGGGGGGTCCGGTCACTTTTGTGGTGGACGCCCATGCAGCCTATAGATCAGAACTTTTTTATTCTTGGGTCGTATTTCCAGCAGCTGATGGGGGTACAAATACTTTTCACGAATATACTGTTGCGAATGTCCCTGGACAATACAGGGCTTATGCATACTTAGAAATACCTTTATCTTATCAAGAACACCATAATTGGCTTGATGGCGCCCTCCCACATTCAGTAACACCAGTACGGTTAGGTCCGTTGAGTAATGATGGTCCGACCTGGCCTTTATTGGCTACATATACACCATATCCTGGAGTGGCAAATGTGGCAGTGGCTGAGGTGCATCGTTTATATGTGGAATTAACTGCAACGTACAGACGATTAGTTCAGTTTGTGATGCAGACATTAAATACTAATGCAGCGCGTGCTGCTCCAGCTCATCCACATGCGGTGGTGCCGGGAATAAATCCGGCCACTGTACACTCTGTAATGGGCAAGGTACCGGCTAAACGTGAGGAGACTCCATTTTGGCTGGCGCAAAAAATTAATACGCTGGAAGCAGTATTTCCCCATACGGGACCTCAGGATAAGCATAGAATTTTGACGATGTGTTTGCCGTATGGGATGGTTCCTACGGTGGATCTTTGTAATATTTGGGGCACAGTGTTTGCCGCACTCTATACTACAGCACACGGTACACCGACTTTGGCTAATTTGCCGGAGGTGCTTAAACAAATTCAGGATGAATATGGGGCTGCCCCTGCCTTAGATTTAGGCATGCAATTGATGGGTAATTTTGACGCGGTTTCTTCTATTATTTTGAGTAATCTCAAGGGGGAGGCTGTAGCACTAGCAGTGCGAATGCGTCTTCGGGACGTTCCGCAGATTAATCAGGAGCGGGAACTTCCGAGAATAATAGCTGAAACATATTCTAGTATTGGTCGTGATAGCCTAGGGGCTCGACCGCAGAAACCACAATTGCAGGGTAAAAATAATAAGGATAATTCTAAGCAACAGCAACCTGAGGGTGCGAAAAAGCGCTGGGATAAGAAACAGCAAACACCTAAGAAAGATGGTGGGCAGTCTCCGCAACCGGAGACCCCACAAAATAAGTCTAATCTCAGGAATAGGGATACTTTGAAGACGCCTGATAGATATCAATATACTGATACGCGCCAATCTCGTTCCTTTCAGGACTCCTCGGAGAAAAGAAGTGAGAGAGGTGGGCGGTCAGAGCGGAGGACGGAGTACGTGAAACCGAGACAGGATTCACAACGCTCAGCGGAGGTTTCTATTAAACAAGAAGAGAAACCGCTGCAACAAAAACAGCAGTTTAAAAAGAAGAAAGTGGCAGCAGTCTCAGTTAGACATGCCGCTCAAGAAGAGAGTTCTCTTGACGAACAAGACATGGGCGTTAGCGCTGTTAGACAGCGCGGCAGAGGTCACAATAGTTCGCCGGAGTCTTCTAGAGCATCTGGAGGCGAAAGCAACTGATGACTTCATACAAGTCGAGACAGCGGATATGCGAGTCTCTGATCCTGATCAAGTATATCTTGTGACTCTACGATTAGAAGGGGACATTGACCTCGTTGTGCACGCCATCTTTTGGGACCATATGGTGAAATCATATGATGTCCTGTTGGCCGAACAAGATTGGCCACCTGACTTTGTTCGCAACTGTCCAGTTGGGGAGGAGGTTATTGCGCCTTCCTTTTCACCACTTGTTCCGAGAGAACTAGCGGAGTCATATGGTAAATCATGGGCTCTAGCACAAGCCCCCGCCCTATATAGAAATAATGTGGGGTGGGATAAACAATCACTTTATCATGTCATTCCCATTAAAGGAGAACCTCAGCCACAGCCGCAATATCCTATTAAATTTGAAGCAAGGGCATTGGTTCGGAAAATTCTTACACAATTGGAGTACCAAGGTGTGATTGAGCCTTGTGTCTCGCCGATTAATAATCCCTTATTTCCGGTTGCTAAACCGGACCATTCCTATAGGATAGTGGTGGATTACAGACATTTGAATAGTCATACACGCACATATGCAATACAGAATTCACATAGCGCTGCGCTTATGAATAATATAGTGCGTAAAAAATACAAAACAACCTTGGATATCTCGAATGGATTTTTCTGCCAGAATATAGCACCCGAAAGTCGGGAGTATACCGGTTTCAGTGCGTTTGGCTCTCAGAAAAAGTTTTGTCGTTTACCTCAGGGGTATAAGAATAGCCCAGGACTGTTCTCGGCTCGTGTGACTGAACTTCTGCACGAGTTGGACCCTGAGGCGTTATCATATGTTGATGACAGTTATTTGACGGACGATGAGATTCTACAACATCTCAGTCGCGTATCGCGCATTGTTGTGGGTTTTGCTGATATTGGTTATAAGTTTAATTTTAAGAAATCGAAGATTGCCTTCCTCAGTGTTATTTTCCTGGGATATGAGTTATCGTGTGAGGGCAAGAGCCTGGCGCCACATTTTTTGGAGAAATGTGCTTTACTGCAGCCTCCTAATACGGTTCGGAAGCTCCAGTCTTTGTTGGGGTTTCTGAATTTTGGCAGAACTTACATTCCTGATTATGCTACACGTATAAAACCCTTATATGAACTGATTCGCCCGAATTTTTCAAGTAGATTTTGGACGATTGAGCATACACACATACTGCGAGAGCTGCAGAATGATCTCTTAGCAGTTAAACATTTACACACGCGGGACAATAAAACTCATTTGGTCATCATGGTGATTCCTGGGGCTCTTGGATTTACGTATGTCACCTTCAATGAAGGGGAGACAGTCCCGATAGCATACAAGTCCCACTTGTATTCTGCTGCTGAACAACGTTTTGCACAGACTGAGAAAATTCTCACTGCAGTACAGATGGCTGTGATCAAAGAAAGACCGCTAGCCCAGGGCCAACGCATTATTGTCGTTTCCCCAATTCCAGCCTTGGAGGCTGTTACGAAAGCGAGTGTTCCTAATTCGAAAGCTTTACACCGCGGTGGATACAATGGGCTACGTCTTTGACGGCCACTGATGTGGATTACATATTTGACCCTAAGCTGCAGACTCAAGAATTTCTTCAATATGAAATAGAGTACCCGGTTCCTGCTGGCACATTACCTATTGACCAATATGAAGTGGTCATGTATACCGATGGCTCTGCGCAACCGGCGGTTGGGACTAAACAACAGTATTCTGCTGCTTGTGCGGTGGTGAGCGGGACTATGGAGGGGGGAGTTTTCTGCCCCCGACATACTTATACTAAAACTTTGGGAGATTGCACGGCGCAGCTGGCTGAGCTCAAAGCTCTTTTGTTAGCGTTGGAGCATGCAGAGCCGGCGATAGTGACCTTGCTAGTCTGTGACTCCTACTACTGTGTGCAATCCTTCAATGAATATCTGCATTATTGGAAAATGAATGGGTTCAGAGATTCTAAAGGCAACACCATTAAACATAAATTGTTGTGGGGTAAGGTTGCGGGTCTGAAAGAGACGCTTCCTAAAGTCCATGTTGTACATACACTTGGACACCAGCGCGTTGGAATACACGTTGCTGGGAATACTTTGGCTGATGAGGCTGCAAAGTCGGCAGTGGCTATCGCCACTGTAGCCGCGGTAACTCGTTCGAGTTCAAAACCAGACATAGAGATTTCGGCTGCCATAAAGGCTACGGCTGATGGCACGCCATTTCCTAAAGGATTCCCTTCTAAATATAGTTACTGCTTGAGTGGTGCACTAAATGCTGTTGTTAATATTCCAGGCGTTGGTGTACGTGAGTTACCGAATAAGATTGAGAGACCTCGATTAATTTCTGCAGCGCATGAAGGGGTGGCATCTGCGCATGCTGGTGTGGCTGCCACGATTTCGCTTTTACAGGCCCGTTATTGGTGGCCTGGTCTCTATAAGGAGACAAAGCAGTATGTCCTTTGTTGTGACGTCTGTCAACAAATTAAAGCATCGTCGGTTAGACGCCCGCAGCAGACTCCTCTTCTGATATCAAATAGACCATTACAGTGTGTGTACTTGGACCATTGTGGTCCACTGACACCAGATAGTGCATACAAATACATATTGGTTGCTGTAGATTCGTGCTCCAGATTTGTGTGGGTCTGGCCACAGCGCTCGGCTGACGCTCGGACTGTTATTAAAGATTTGCGTATCTTTGTCGATACATTTGCAGTTGCGACTTTTCATTCGGACCAGGGCCCTGCTTTTGCCTCTAAGGCATTCAGGGACACCATGGCTTCGTTGGGGGTCCAACTCCAATTCTCGTCTCCATTTAATCCCGAGGGAAATTCTGTCGTGGAGCGTTTAAATCGTGATTTAAAGCAATCCTTAACAGCCAGGGTTATAGGTACGGGTCGTATTTGGCTAGCCCACCTGTATGGAGTACAGAGAGCACTTAATAACTTGCCTAGAAGGTCACTGGGGGGTCGTACTTCATATGAGTGCCTGTTCAGAACACGAATGTATGTTCCTGATCTGGATGGTCCTGGTGTGGAGGCGGCAGATACGCCCTTTGACATAAATGATCGTGTCACTGTTTTGCAGGATTTACAACAATTCCGTGAAGATAACTCTTCTGCAAGTGCTGCCTCCTCTGGAATTAAGGATGAGCCAGTAACACCTACTGGTTGGATACCCAGGATTGGGGATCTAGTGCGTGAAAAGGTCGCAGTAAAAAAAGAATTTGGTCCTTCTTATCGAGCACCTGTCCCGGTGTTGGGAGTGAGCGGCACGAGAACTGTGATTTTGCCGCCGCTGCAAGGGGCCAAAGGAAATCGTTTTGTTTCCATTGATAATGTCAAGTTACAACATGTGGCCGATTCTGCACAGCAGACCAAGAGGGACACCCAGTAGTTCCGGCATCCCTCTCACTACTGGGGAAGAAGTCCCGCTGCAGGTGATTTGCACCGACCCTGTTTCCTCTCCGAGCTTGGGGAGGGTGGAAGATGATCTTGCGATTGTTCCACAGTCAACGATTGATATCGATTCTTTTGCTCAAGTTGCTGTACGTTCTACTGATGTTTCTGAACATGTGATTTATAGCGTACCTAGGAGAGAACCTCCATCAGCTTCCTTGTTCACTGTTGCACCTTTTGCAAGAACTGCCTCTGGCTGCTTCAACAACGCGGATGCGGCTGTATCCAGCTCTTCGTCTTCGCTGTCTTCAATCCAAGGTCCACGTAAGCTACTCAGTTGGCTTAAACGTACATATTTTGTTATTCCTTGGAACTATTTGTGGCTTTTTATGGCTGTAATGACTCTTTTTTTATGGTTGGGTTTTGTGGTTACTTTTTTTCTAGTAATACATGGTCATTTTCTTCCTGATCGATCAGACATTGAGCACGTGGAGACTGTGTTGAGACCACATTTTTCGTCTCATATGGTTCGAAGAGACTTATCCAATGTGAACATTTCTGCAATACCAATTCCGTATGGGATTGTGTGGGATAAAGTAATGTTTGATATATATGGTCCCACTGAATTGATTCAAATACCGTATGTCCTTAAGTTATCAATGAATGATATTGTTATTCCAGGCATTGTTTCTGATGATTGGGATGTGAAGACAGTAGATGCTATGCTAAAAGATTTGCAATATTATACTGTCTATGACGATGAAGATGCTTACCAATTTAAAGATAATCATGGTGATATGTTTTGCTACACCTATTATGGACACCACTTTATTCACAAAGCGAGTAGCCCTAAGTCCATCTTTAATTATGTACAATGGGAACATTGCTCGACTCCTCCACAAGGGAGTTCGAAAACGTATAATGATAAATTTGCATATTTTTCTGGGCATGATCAGCGAAAAGCTAAGTCTTACTATTTTAAAGTGACACCGTATTCTAATAAGCAAATTTTGTTGACGATACTAAATTACTGTATTCTAATTCGTTTGTATCTAAACTTTCGGTCGAAGGATATGAATACTGGTTGAAGACTGTTGACTTGAAAAGTGTTTGGGGTACGAAAAATTGGCAGATGCAAGGCAGAGATACATTATTTCGAGCATGCATTATCCCTGTGCAAATGATTTTCCTCAATGACACAGTACAACAGACTAGTTGTTTGGGCTTGGCGTCGATTGGAGAATTGACTTTGCCTAGAATACCTGTCCCTTCTAAATTAAATAACTGGCAGCACTATGTGAATGCTACTTTTAGTGAATTTACGCATTGGGTCCAGAATGGTACGCTTAACGCTTCATCGTTACATCCGGGCGGGTGGTTATTGTGGCCTGTGGACACTAATCAGTGTCATCAACGTTTTGTTACCTCTTCTGGGGGGTTCAGGATTAGTAGGGCAGACCCTCGTTACATTTCACCAGAACATGCAGATATAATAACTACATACAGTGTGGGGAAACTTTGTCAACAATGGTTGATGTACTCAACGCTGGGTGCAGTTAAGGCACACCTCAAGTTACTGTCTAATGGTACTGATTTACAAGATTTCTTGTCAGGTCCCAAGGTGCCCCGGAGAAAAAGGTTCTTATACGAAGTGTATAATGAGTTTTGGAAACTTTCCCAGCAGGAGGCTGCAGCCCGGTTAAGACAGATTGATCAAGAAAATCTGCTGCAGACTTTGGCCCTCATTCTGACCTTGGCGGTCGGCGGAGAGGCGGCGGTCGGACCGCGAACAGACCGGCGGTCAGAAAAATGGCATTCTGACCGCGGCGGTCACCGCCGCGATCGACCGCCACTTCCCCACTCCGACCGCCACGGCGGTCATGACCGCCGGGCTGGAGTTTGCGCACTCCGGCCCGGCGGTCGTCCCAAGACCGCCAACGGTATCATGACCCTGCCTACCGCCGCGGTTTCTGGCGGTCGGGAACCGCCATGCGAACCATGGCGGTAGGCACTATCGGGGCCAGGGAATTCCTTCCCTGGCACTGATAGGGGTCTCCCCCACCCCCCACTACCCACCCGAGTCCTCCCCCCACACCCTACACCCCCCTGCCATCCCCCAGAGGTGGTACGAACCCCCTCCCCACCCCCACCCCGACATGCATATACATGCACCCCGACATGCACACACCCCCAACATGCACATATACACACCCCCTACACACACATACACAACGGGGACACATACCCGCACACATACATGCAGACATGCGCACCTGCCGAACAGCACACATTACCCATAGACACAGCAGCACCCCCCGCCCGCATACACGCACTCACACACCCCCTCTACACACTCACACGCACACCCCCATGCACGCCCACATCACACAACACCCCCCCCCCCCCTCCCCTCACGGACGGTCAACTTACCTTGTGCGTTGGTCCTCCGGGAGGCGACGGGAGCCATGGGGAGGTGACCGCCAACAGAACACCGCCAACAGAAGACCGCCACACAGATATGTGGGTCGGAATTCTGTGGGCGGTGTTCTGCTGGCGTGGCGGTGGAGGTGGACCAGTCTCCACTTTTCCGCCGACCGCCAGTGTGGCTGCTGGCGGTTTCCCGGCGGAACGCTCCCAGCGGTCGGAATGCGCACAGCGGCATACCACCACGGTCGGCGGTCTTCACCGCGGCGGTAACTCGGCGGTCTCGCGAAAAGACCGCCAAGGTCAGAATGAGGGCCTTTGTCTGTTGTTGATAATGGCATGCATACCCTTTCTGACCGTGTTTACACGATTGACAGCATTGTCTCTTCTGCTATTGACATTATTAAATCAGACATGTCTTCTTTATATCATGGGCAGAGTCAGACACGATCTATCATGCAGCTGGGTTGGACTCTTCAGACCTTGAAGGCGGGTCGCGTTCCATGGCAGCACATTTGTGCCAGAGAGATCTTTATCTCCTTTAATTTAACTCGTCTCAACAATTGATGGCTAAGAAGGAAGCGATGTATGTTATGTTAAATATTGAAAAGTTGGAGAAACTGCCTTTTACGGTGGCTGAGATTCCGTCAGCTGAGTGGTTGATTCATGGGGTTATTAATTTGCCTATCTCCACTCTGCAATTTACTTCTTGTTTGAAGCACATTCCGGTGGGTAGATATGAACTATTGGGTGACAGTTACATACACAAGGTGTGGGAGCTTCCTTTTCAGTACAGATGTGTTAATGGTTTGCGGGAAGTTTTTCTTAGCGGTAGCGAATGCGAAGCTTCTGTTAGCCATTCCATGGTTTGTAAACAGCTGTCCTTGCACGGAGCGTGTAATGCTTCGATTGCTAACTTAGCTTGTTATCTGAAGGGAGTTCCAGTCCCGGTAATTAAAAACACTTTCCAGGTGCTTTCTAACGGCAGTTACATTGTTCTTAACAGCGAACGCTGCTGTGGCATGCGTGCCGGAATAGTTTACGTCGTTGTCGTCAACAAGGCCGTTACGTGCTGCGGGAATGTGTTGTTTCCCCCTACTGAATTTAGGGAGGTAGCGGACATCTGGCCTCATATTGCTACTTCCAAGGTTGATTTCGACAAGTTGAGTCGGCTGAAAGCTTTATTGTTTCAAAAGCATGTGGCCCTTACATCTGCTAGCGAGACCTACGCACTCCGAGTGGCAAGGTCATCGGCGGAGATACAGTCCCTTTTGAATACTAACTTTCCGAGTCACTTCGGTGAACTTGTGGGACGTATATTTAATGCATCCAGCACTGCTGGTATTGCTCATTTTTTCAAAGCCGTTGGTGTTGGTTTCGTTCACACCTTCTCTTCCATATTCGGTTTGATACCTTCGGCTATACACTCTATTTTCGGAAGCATTTTTGGGGGTTTCCCAATTACTTTGGCTTTATTGGCTGGAGTTTTGCTATTGTTGCTATTTTTTCGCAATGGCTGCCCCGCCGCAACGAGATCCTGTGTTGCTGCTCCCGTCAGCGCAGCTGTGTCGTGAACGCATGATGCAGTGTTTTGGAGCAACACTCCTGGCTCATTTGGAGTGTGACTGGTCTTTGTCGTTCCGACCGGTTTTGGATTGTGTGCAACCCGTGTTTCGATGCCTTTGGTGCTCGTTTGAACATGCACTGGCTTTCTGTCTCTCACTGCAGCGCTCTCCAGTGGTTGATCTTGATCTGTTGATGTTCCCGATTAGGGCTCATTCCCAGACTTGTGCACTGCGGTTGCGTTTGCTTCGTGAAGCGGATTATGAGATTCCCTTCCTGGAGGAAGATGGTTTTGTCTCTTTCCATGGCACTACACGGGGTGCCGCCCTGAATGGTTTTGGGGCTTTGGAACACACCTGCTCCATGGTAATTTGTGGCGTGGATCTTCCGATATTGACATATCTCGAAGTGGAGGAGCTTCTACGTTCTATTGCTTCTGTTTGACAATTGGATTTTTTTTCTCTCTCTCCCGACTAAATTGACACTATATTGCAATTCGCTCTATCGTCACATGTTTCCTAAATTTATGACTTTGTTGTCTTCTCATCTTGTCGAAATGTTGGGTTTAAATTTAGGTCATGTTTTTTTTTACTATGTTGTTGGAACCACTTGCTACCGACAAGGGGAGGGTGTAGTGTGGTCAGTTTTACGTATATTTTGCGCATTAGCTTCAGGCCTTAGGCCTCTGTGCACTTTGCCCTAAATATATTTTATTCATTTGCTAACAGCTTAGAGCCTCTGTGCACTTTGCTCTAAATGCTTTTTATTAGGCTTCGTACTGTTATTTTACAGAATAGCCAGTTCTACGGTGTTGTTTTTTATTCATATCACACTGTTTTGCCTACTTCAGCACTGGAGTTCTTCATAACATATTCACTCTGTGCTTTAGTCAAGGATACAGTCTGGTACATTGCCGATAGACGTGGTAGGAGTCTAGACTTGCCATTCCTGCGTAGGAACATTTTGTGATCACAATGACATGTTAGTTATAAAATCACTTCCTTGTCCCAATACATGCAAGAGGGAGATTCCGACCAGGGAACCACAACTAGACGCTGACTGCCTCGTTGCAGATGCTGAACCAGATCACAGGCCTTTGCTCAGGTATGAGTGTGTCCGTCTCCCTAGTGATACAGAAAGGCAAGCTGAAAGCTTAACATGCTGTGCTCTAAATAGAACAAGCAGAGGTAGAGTAGAAACGGTTAGGAATTATGATAGCTTTATTTCTATGTTTTACTCTCCTGGTTACTATATCAATCCTACTATGTTGTATTGTTCTGGTTATTGCGGCTCACGCCTTAATATCTAAAATACAGTCGTTTTATTAAAACATTATATAAAACTTATACTGTCTTTGTCATTTGTATATGAGACCTTATTGTGAATGAGAGAGTTGGTTTGGATCTGAGTGACCACGACTTCCCTGAGAAGTTCCTAAGATGTCATGCGCTCGGCTGCCCAATCATTTCTTCCCCGTGGGAGAAATGAGGCACTGCTAGTTAGCCGGAGCAACAACCGGATTTAGGGTGACAGAGTTTCTTACACGTGGGTCAGACTCAGTCCCCCACATCGTTATCGATCCTGCTGTCTAGAAATCCAGTAGTCTCATTTAGAATAATGAGAGCCCACGCGACAAGTATACAGGTCTGTGCTAGAGACTCAGGGGATCATGGAATTGTGCCAACAATGCCAGAATGGCATTGGGGTGACGATTTCATGATCTTAGACATGTTACGTGGCCATGTTCGGAGTTGCCATTGTGAGGCTATACATATATAGTAACATATGTATAGTGCACAAGTGTAATGGTGTCCCCGCACTCACAAAGTCCGGGGAATTTGCCCTGAACAATGTGGGGGCACCTTGGCTAGTGCCAGGGTGCCCACACACTAAGTAACTTAGCACCCAACCTTTACCAGGTAAAGGTTAGACATATAGGTGACTTATAAGTTACTTAAGTGCAGTGGTAAATGGCTGTGAAATAACGTGGACGTTATTTCACTCAGGCTGCAATGGCAGGCCTGTGTAAGAATTGTCAGAGCTCCCCATGGGTGGCAAAAGAAATGCTGCAGCCCATGGGGATCTCCTTGAACCCCTATACCCTGGGTACCTCAGTACCATATACTAGGGAATTATAAGGGTGTTCCAGTATGCCAATGGAAATTGGTGAAATTGGTCACTAGCCTGTTAGTGACAATTTGGAAAGAAATGAGACAGCATAGCCACTGAGGTTCTGGTTAGCAGAGCCTCAGTGAGACAGTTAGTCATAACACAGGTAACACATACAGGGCATACCTATGAGCATTGGGGCCCTGGCTGGCAGAGTCCCAGTGACACATACAACTAAAACAACATATATACAGTGAAATATGGGGGTAACATGCCAGGCAAGATGGTACTTTCCTACACCCTCTACAAGGTCACATAGGTTTGGGGTCCATTCGTGGTTCGCATTCCACTTTTGGAGTATATGGTTTGTGTTGCGCCTATCCCTATGTGTCCCCTTTGCATCCTATTGTAACTATACATTGTTTGCACTGTTTTCTAAGACTATACTGCATTTTTTTGGTATTGTGTACATATATCTTGTGTATATTTGCTATCCTCATACTGAGGGTACACTCTGAGATACTTTGGCATATTGTCATAAAAATAAAGTACCTTTATTTTTAGTATATCTGTGTATTGTGTTTTCCTATGATATTGTGCAAGTGACACTAGTGGTACTGCAGGAGCTTCACTCGTCTCCTAGTTCAGCCTAAGCAGCTCTGCTAAGCTACCATTATCTATCAGCCTAAACTGCTAGACACTAATAAGGGAAACCTGGGCATGGTGCAAGTTGTAAGTACCCCTTGGTACTCACTACAAGCCAGTCCAGCCTCCTACAGAGGGTCGCTGGGACTGTAAGGAAACAGTGAGGGTTAGAAAAATAGCCCACCCCAAGACCCTGAAAAGTGAGTGCAAAGTGCACTAAAGTTCCCCAAAGGACATAGAAGTCGTGATAGGGGAATTCTGCAGGAAAGACACAAACCAGCAATGAAACAACAATGGATTTCCAGTCGAGGGTACCTGTGGAACAAGGGGACCAAGTCCAAAAGTCACAAGCAAATTGGAGATGGGCAGATGCCCAGGAAATGCCAGCTGTGGGTGCAAAGGAGCTGCTACTAGGCAGTAGAAGCTGTGGATTCTGCAGGAACGACAAGGGCTAGAAATTTCCCCTTTTGAGGATGGATGTCCCTCGTCGTGAAGAGTCGTGCAGAAGTATTTTCACGCCGAAAGACCGCCAACAAGCCTTGCTAACTGTAAATCGTGCAGTTAGGGTTTTTGGATGCTGCTGTGGCCCAGGAGGGACCAGGATGTCGCCAATTGCATCAGATAACAGAGGGGGCGCCCAGCAAGACAAGGAGCCCTCTCAGAAGCAGGCAGCACCTGCAGAAGTGCCGGAACAGGCACTACGAAGAGGAGTGAAACGGTGCTCACCCGAAGTTGCACAAAGGAGTCCCACGCCGCCGGAGGACAACTTAGGAAGTCGTGCAATGCAGGTTAGAGTGCCGTGGACCCAGGCTTGGCTGTGCACAAAGGATTTCCGCGGGAAGTGCACAGAGGCCGGAGTAGCTGCAAATGACGAGGTTCCCAGCAATGCAGTCTGGCGTGGGGAGGCAAGGACTTACCTCCACGAAACTTGGACTGAAGAGTCACTGGACTGTGTTAGTCACTTGGACAGAGTTTCTGGATTCAAGGGACCTCGCTCGTCGTGCTGAGAGGAGACCCAGGGGACCGGTGATGCAGTTCTTTGGTGCCTGCGGTAGCAGGGGGAAGATTCCGTCGACCCACAGGAGATTTCTTCAGAGCTCCTGTTGCAGAGAGGAGGCAGGCTACCCCCAGAGCATGCACCACCAGGAAACAGTCGAGAAGGCGGCAGGATCAGCGTTCCAGAGTTGCAGTAGTCGTCTTTGCTAATTTGTTGCAGTTTTGCAGGCGTCCTGAGCAGTCAGCGGTCGATCTTTTGGCAGAAGGTGAAGAGAGAGGGGCAGAGGAACTCTGATGAGCACTTGCATTCGTTATCTGAAGAATTCCCCAACGCAGAGACCCTAAATAGCCAGAAAAGGAGGTTTGGCTACCTAGGAAGGAGGATAGGCTAGTAACACAGGTAAGAGCCTATCAGAAGGAGTCTCTGATGTCATCTGCTGGCACTGGCCACTCAGAGCAGTCCAGTGTGGCAGCAGCACCTCTGTTTCCAAGATGTCAGAGGTCTGGGTCACACTGGAGGAGCTCTGGGCACCTCCCCTGGGAGGTGCAGGTCAGGGGAGTCGTCACTGGGTTCCTGCTAACCAGGACCCCGGTGATTATGTCTCCCAACACTCTGTATTCATCCCACAATTATCATGCTGGTGCCCCCATATAAGTCCCAAGTATATGGTACCTAGGTACACAGGGCATTGGGGTTCCAGGGGACCCCTATGGGCTGCAGCCGTTAATTAACCACCAAAAGGGAGCCCATGCAAAGGGTTCTACAGTCCTGCCATTCAGTCTGCATGAACCGGTTGTAGGAGGCTGACCTGGCTTGTAGTGGGTACCAAGGGTACTTACACTCTGTACCAGGTCCAGTTATCCCTTATTAGTGTACAAGAGGTGTTTCTAGCAGCTTAGGCTGATAGAAGGTAGCTATAGCAGAGCAGCTTAGGCTGAACTAGGAGACATGCAAAGCTCCTACTATTCCACTGGTGTCATATGCACAGTATCATAAGAAAACACAATGCACAGATATACAAGTCACCCAGTGAACACAGTCAAACACACTGACATCAGGCAGAAAAGGGGGTAACTATGCCATGAAAGAGGGTACTTTCCTCCAGAGTCCCTGTCCCAGTGTCTATGTCTCTACTGTGTCCACGTCTGAGGTCTCCCTGTCCTAGTGTCTCTGTCTCTACAGTGTCAATGTCCAAGGTCTCCCTGTCCCAGTGTCTGTGTCTTGACAGTTTCTTTGTCTGAGGTCTCTGTGATGCAGTGTCGGTGTCTCTATAGTGTCTTTTTCCTAGGTCTTTCTCTTCCAGTGTGTGTGTCTCTAGGGTGTCTGTGTCTGAAGTCTCCCTTCCCCAGTGTCTGTGTCTCTACAGTGTCTTTGTCTGAGGTCTCCTGACCTCGTGTATGTGTCTCTAAAGTGTCTTTATCTGAGGTCTCCTGCCCTAGCGCCTGTGTCTCTACAGTGTCTTCGTCTGAGGTCTCCCTGTCCCAGTTCTGTGTCTCCCTTCACAGCGACCTTGCCTCAGGTCTCCCTGCCTCCGTGCCTCTGTTTCTCTGCACTATGTCTTTATCTGAGGTCTCCTGACCTAGCGTTTGTGTCTCTTTAGTGTCGTGGTCTGAGGTCTCTCTGTCCCAATGTCTGTGTCTCAACAGTGGCCTTGTTTAAGGTCTCCCTGCCCCAGTGCCGGTGTGTCTACAGTGTCTGAGCACAAGGTCTCCCTGTCCTAGTGTCTGTGCCTCTACAGTGTCTTTGAGGTCTCCCTGTCCCAGTGTCGGTCTGTCTACAGTGTCCCAGTCTAAGGTCTCCCTGACCCACTGTCTGTGTCTCTACAGTGTCTTTGTCTGACGTCTCCCTGTACCAGTGTCTGTCTCAACAGTGTCCAAGTCTGAGGTCTCCCTGTCCCACTGTCAATGTCTCTACTGTGTCCTAGTCTGTGGTCTCCGTGCCCCAGTGTCTCTGTCTCTACAGTGTCTTTGTCTGAGGTCTCTATGTCCCAGTGTCTGTCTCAACAGTGTCCACGTCTGAGGTCTCCCTGGCCTAGTGTCTGTGTCTCTACAGTGTCAATGTCCAAGGTCTCCCTGTCCCAGTGTCTGTGTCTCTACTGTGTTCTAGTCTGTGGTCTCCGTGCCCCAGTGTCTCTGTCTCTACAGTGTCTTTGTATGAGGCGAATCTGTCACAGTGTCGGTGTTTCTCTAGCAGTGTTTTTGTGTGGGGTCTCCCTGCCCCATCGTTGTGTCTCTACTGTGTTGTCCTTGTTGGAGGTCTCTCTGTCCTAGTGTCTGTGTCTCTACAGTGTCTTTGTCTGAGGTCTCCCTTCCCCGGTGTCTGTGTCTCTACAGTGTCCAAGTCTGAGGTCTCCCTGTCCTGTGTCTGTGTCTCTACACTGTGTCATTGTCCAAGGTCTCTGTCCCAGTGTCTGTGTCTCTACAGTGTCTTTGTCTGTGGTCTCCCTTCCCCGGTGTCTGTGTCTCTACAGTGTCTTTGTCTGAGGTCTCCTGTCCCAGTGTCTATGTGTCTACAGTGTCCAAGTCTGAGGTCTCCCTTCCCAGGTGTCTGTGTCTCCTGAGTGTCCCTGTCGAATGTGTCCCTGCCCCACTGCCTGTCCTCTGAACAGAGTTACCAGGTCAGTGTTTACTAACTGATGCTGGTAGTTGTGTGTTTCCTATGTTTGATAAGAGTGCCAGTTAATAAATGAACAGAGCTGTGTGTTCTCTTATCTTCTCTACAGAGATCTCTCTGAATCATGTCCTGGAACAAAGTGTTTTCACTTCTTCTGTTCATCAGTCTGTCGGGCACTGAGTTATAGCACTGACTGAAGTAATACATCCGCATTGAGTCAAATATGTGTTAGAAGCATTCTAAAAGATATGACATCAACTATGTATAACTTCATAGGATTAAAGCATGAGAATGTGTTTGGCACGCAAATTAACATGCGAGCACTGCCATCTAGTGGCCATTTGGTAGCATGACATGCATCTCTGTTTATAGGGGCCATCCAGTGCAGAAAAAGTCACAGCTCTTTTTATAGTCATTGTAATTGTAATTTCATTTATGTAGCATTTACTGCCCCTGACGAGGCATTGACGAGCTTTATAGGAAGTAACACGCTCCTGCAGAACCCACGGGGAATGCTTATAATAATCAGTGCAATCGATTGTAATGACACTGTATAAAAGTCTATAAAATCAGAGTGCATCAGTTCCAAAAAAACTGACCTGTATAAAGAAAATAAAACCATTTATAATATAAAGGAGTGAAGTCAAAGTACCACCCTCCTAGAAAGTGCAGTGTATGGCCAACGTTCAACTGGACATGGTTCAGGGCTCGCTTAGTCCTTTCCACAACAGTGATTGTCAATTACTTGTTCATAAAACGATCGGTATTTCATTATTTACAGCTGAATTGGAGATCATATGGATGGAGACTTTTTATTAAAAAGGGAGTTTGTGATAAAACAAAAATATTAGAAAAACCATAGAGGTTTATAAGGGTTTAAAAGTGCAATGCAGAAAATTGAAAAAACAAATGTAGTAGTAATCTCATTGAAATGTGTTAAATTAATTTGCCATGAAGGTCCATAAATACAGAATAATGCAACAATGAGCACCAATCAGAGAAGTGAACCTAGTTTCAAATGTGCAGCACGGTCAACAAAAAATCAGGCAGCAACGCCAGAGACTCAGGAAAAACTCTTGCTCATTACCTAATGCATGGGTTTAAAATTTTCTTTGATTTACGTTTTTTATCTTTTTTTTCCCACATATCTTTTGCATGTTTTAACACACATTTTTGAAACATAAAATAAAAAGTTTTATTGTTATTGCTTAACAGCATTTCTCAAATTGTTTTATGAAAAACAAAACTTTATATTTTTTGATGACTGACTTCATAGTATTAAGGCTTGAGAATGCCTTAACACACAGATCAACATGTGAGCACTGCCACCTAGTGGTTATTTTGTAGCATAGCATGGATCATTGGGAAGCTTGTTTAACCCCTTCGCTGTCAGGCCTTTTCTCCCTCAGGTGGCAACCCTTTTTTTTTTTCCTGTTTAGGGCAGTTCGCGCTTAGACCTTCATAACTTTTTGTCCACATAAGAGGTGAAAAGAACGGCCATTTTTCTCCATGTTTTAATCTGTAACTTTTTCCGCGATGTCAGATTTTTTAAAGAAATATACCATTATATGTCTGCTGGACTCTTCTGATTGTGGGGACGTATAGGGCTTGTAGGTTCATCAAGAACCCTAGGTACCCAGAGCCAATGAATGAGCTGTACCTTGCAACGGGTTTTCATTCTATACCAGGTATACAGCAATTCATTTGCTGAAATATAAAGAGTGAAAAATAAGTATCAAGAAAACCTTTGTATTTCCAAAATGGGCACAAGATAAGGTGTTGAGAAGCAGTGGTTATTTGCACATTTCTGAATTCCGGGGTGCCCATACTAGCATGTGAATTACAGGGCATTTCTCAAATAGACTTCTTTTTTACACACTGTCTTACATATGGAAGGAAAAAATCTAGAGAAAGACAAGGGGCAATAACATTTGTTTTGCTATTCTGTGTTCCCCCAAGTCTCCCAATAAAAACGGTACCTCACTTGCATGGGTAGGCCTAATCCAGGAAACGCAACATGGGCGCATCTCATTTTTACATTGAAATCTGACGTGTGTGTTTGTTGTGCCTAGCTTTAGATTTTGGCCTCTAGCTCAGCCGGCACCTAGGGAGATCTACCAAACCTGAGCATTTTTTAAAACTAGACACCTAGGGAAGCCCAAGATGTGGTGACTTGTGGGGCTCTCACGAGGTTCTGTTACCCAAAATCCTTGGCAAACCTCAAAATTTGGCCAACAAAAACACTTTTTCTTCACATTTCGGAGACAGAAAGTTCTGGAGTCTGAGAGGAGCCACACATTTCCTTCCGCCCAGCGTTCCCCCAATTCCCCCAAGTCTCCCAATGAAAATGATGCTCACTTGTGTAGGTAGGCCTGGCGCCCGCGACAGGAAATGTCCCAAAACACAATGTGGACACATCACATTTTCCCAAGGAAAACAGACCTGTTTTTTGCAAAGTGCCTAGCTGTGGATTTTGGCCTCTAGCTCAGCCGGCAGGCACCTAAGGAAACCTACCAAACCTGTGCATTTTTTAAAACTAGACACCTAGGGGAATCCAACATGGGGTGACTTGTGTGGCTCTCACCAGGTTCTGTTACCCAGAATCCTTTGCAAACCTCCAAATTTGGCCCAAAAAACACTCTTTCCTCTTATTTTCATGACAGAAAGTTCTGGAATCTGAGAGGAGCCACAAATTTCCTTCCACCCAGCGTTTCCCCAAGTCTCCCTATAAAAAAGGTACCTCGCTTGTGTGTGTAGGCCTAGTGCCTGCAACAGGAAATGCCCCAAAACACTATCTGGACACATCACACTTTCCCAAAGAAAACAGAGCTGTTTTTTTGCAAAGTGCCAAGCAGTGGGTTTTGGCCTGTAGCTCAGCCGGCACCTAGGGAAGCCTACGAAACGTGTGCATTTTAAAAAATTAGATACCTAGGGGAACCCAGGATTGGGTGACTTGTGGGGAAATGCCCCAAAACACTATCTGGACACATCAAAATTATCAAATACAAAACTACCTGTTTTTGTAGGGGGGAGGCACCTGCGTTTTTGGTCCTGGGCTCAGCAGCCATCTAGGGAAACCTACTAAACCCAGACATTTCTGAAGACTAGACACTCGAGGGAGTCCAGGGAGGTGTGACTTGCGTGGATCCCCCAATGTTTTCTAACCCAGAATCTTCAGCAAACCATAAATTTAGCTAAAAAATCAATTTTTTCCCACATTTCTGTGTGCCAGGAGCTAGGCCGACAGCGTAGCATAGCATGGGACGGACTCAGTCGTATTACCATACTTATGGGAGAGAGCGCAAGCACTTTAGCATTGATTAGCAGTGGTAAAGAGCTCAGAGCCCTAAATCCAGCAGAAACAAGGTCAGAAATATGAAGGAGTTAGGCAAAATGTTGGAGGGAAGACCATCCTAAGGCTGTCAGGTCTAACGTTTATTAGTTATTATGTATAGACACATGTATGTATGTATATATACAATATATATTTTTATAAACACACATACATAGTTATGTGTGTTTATATAAATATGTTTATATACATATATATAATATTAAAATAATTACATTTTATTTGCCTTGAATTATACTTACGTTGTATACATTTAGGCCCGTATTTATACTTCGTTTGCGCCGAATTTGCATCGTTTTTTTCGACGCAAATTCGGCGCAAAACTAATGCCATATTTATACTTTGGCGTTAGACGCGTCTAGCGCCAAAGTATGGGCAAATAGCGTCATTTTTTGGCGTGAACGCCTTCCTTGCGTTAATGAGATGCAAGGAAGGCGTTCCCGTCTTAAAAAATGACGGCGACGCAAATGCGTGGTATTTATACTCCCGGGCAAAAATCACGCCCGGGAGTGGGCGGGTCAAAAAACCCCGCATTTGCGCCACTTTTTAACGCCTGGGTCAGGGCAGGCGTTAAGGGGCCTGTGGGCTCAAAATGAGCCCAGAGGTGCCCTCCCCTGCCCCCAGGGACCCCCCCTGCCACCCTTGCCCACCCCAGGAGGACCCCCAAGGATGGAGGGACCCATCCCAGTGAAGTACAGGTAAGTTCAGGTAAGTATAATTTTTTATTTTTTTTTATTTTTTTTGGTGGCATAGGGGGGCCTTATTTGTGCCCCCCTACATGCCACTATGCCCAATGACCATGCCCAGGGGACAGAAGTCCCCTGGGCATGGCCATTGGGCAAGGGGGCATGACTCCTGTCTTTACTAAGACAGGAGTCATTTAAATGGCGTCTGGGCGTCGCAAAAAAATGGCGCAAATCGGGTTGAGGCGATTTTTTTGCCTCAACCTGACTTGCCCCATTTTAAGACGCCCTAACGCCATTTTCCCCCTACGCCGGCGCTGCCTGGTCTACGTGGTTTTATTCCACGCACACCAGGCGGCGCCGGTCCGCTTGCGCCGGCTAACGCCATTCCATAAATACGGCGCCCGCATGGCGCTTCAGAATGGCGTTAGACGGCGCTAAATTTTTTGACGCTAAACTGCGTTACCGCAGTTTAGCGTCAAAAAGTATAAATATGGGCCTTACTACTTTAAAATGTGTATATATACTAGAATCAACAAAGCATCAAATGTGTTAATGAATACAAATGAATCAATCATGAAGCAAATTTCCTTTAACATCCACACCCTTAACATACAATTTCTTTCAGTGAAAAAAATGTACTTGGAACAATATGGAAACAGGTAATTAATGAATGGCAGCTTTTCTAGCCTTAAAGCATTACCAGTAGAGGAGTTCCATATCATTTACAGAGGACAAAACTGCACTCTCCCATAGTATCCAAAACTGTATTTTCACTTCAGTGGGTCACATTGACAACACATGCCTGTTGGTATGTTGTGTATTAAAAACACATATGTGTAGTCCGTTATGTTGGATAATGTTTTGAGGCACTACGTTGTGGTTTGTCTTTATCCCAAGCAAGCGGCTGTTCTTGTTATCCATGTCAGACAGGAGTTAGTAGAGTTTCAAAAGTTTCAGACCGAAAATGTTCATTTACACTACCTGTAATCAGCTTCATGGCGATGGATTACATTTCATTCAGTGGAGAAAGTCCACCAACGTCTTTTCAAACTAGGGACATGTGTTTTCAGATATCAAAGCAAACAGGTACTTCAGTGATAGGTAATACCTCAATTTCTGATCAGTTGATCCGGTATCCTGAGAATGTAGAACATTTTAATATCAGGTGAAACTGATAAGGAATGAAGGCATCTGTGTGTAAAACTGTAAGAAAATGTACAAGGCCATTGTGTGTGGGAGAGAGTTAGTGAAGGGGTCATTGATGCCTTCCTAGTGCCAGAAACCCTACCTCATATCCTCTTTGTAGGAGGCTGGACTGGCTTGTAGTGAGTACCAAGGGGTACTTGCACCTTGCACCAGGCCCAGTTATCCCTTATTAGTGTATAGGGTGTCTAGCAGCTTAGGCTGATAGATAATGGTAGCTTAGCAGAGCAGCTTAGGCTGAACTAGGAGATGTGTGAAGCTACTACAGTACCACTTAGTGTCATATGCACAATATCATAAGAAAACACAATACACAGTTATACTAAAAATAAAGGTACTTTATTTTTATGACAATATGCCAAAGTATCTCAGAGTGTACCCTCAGTGAGAGGATAGGAAATATACACAAGATATATATACACAATAGAAAAAATATGCAGTATAGTCTTAGAAAACAGTGCAAACAATGTATAGTTACAATAGGATGCAATGGGGAAACATAGGGATAGGGGCAACACAAACCATATACTCCAAAAGTGGAATGTGAACCACGAATGGACCCCAAACTTATGTGACCTTGTAGAGGGTCGCTGGGACTATTAGAAAATAGTGAGAGTTAGAAAAATAACCCTCCCCAAGACCCTGAAGAGTGAGTGCAAAGTGCACTAAAGTTCCCCTAAGGACAAAGAAGTTGTGTTAGAGGAATAATGCAGGAAAGACACAAACCAACAATGCAACAACTGTGGATTTCCAATCTAGGGTACCTGTGGAACAAGGGGACCAAGTCCAAAAGTCACAAGCAAGTCGGAGATGGGCAGATGCCCAGGAAATGCCAGCTGCGGGTGCAAAGAAGCTTCTACTGGACAGAAGAAGCTGAGGTTTCTGCAGGAACGAAAAGGGCTAGAGACTTTCCCTTTGGTGGACGGATCCCACTCGACGTGGAGAGTCGTGCAGAAGTGTTTTCCCGCCGAAAGAATGCCAACAAGCCTTGCTAGCTGCAAATCGTGCGGTTAACGTTTTTGGACGCTGCTTTGGCCCTGGAGGGACCAGGAGGTCGCAAATTGGACCAGGAGAGAGAGGGGACGTCGTGCAAGACAAAGAACCCTCTTTGAAGCAGGTAGCACCCGGAGAATTGCCAGAAACAGGCACTACGAAGATGCGTGAAACGGTGCTCGCCGAAGTTGCACAAAGGAGTCCCACGTCGCCGGAGACCAACTTAGAAAGTCGTGCAATGCAGGTTAGAGTGCCGTGGACCCAGGCTTGGCAGAGCACAAAGGATTTCTGCCGGAAGTGCACAGGGGCCGGAGTAGCTGCAAATTTCGCTGTTCCCAGCAATGCAGCCCAGCGAGGTGAGGCAAGGACTTACCTCCACCAAACTTGGACTGAAAAGTCAATGGACCGTGGGGGTCACTTGGACAGAGTCGCTGGATTCGAGGGACCTCGCTCGTCGTGCTGAGAGGAGATCCAAGGGACCGGTAATGCAGCTTTTTGGTGCCTGCGGTTGCAGGGGGAAGATTCCGTCGACCCACGGGAGATTTCTTCGGAGCTTCTGGTGCAGAGAGGAGGCAGACTACCCCCACAGCATGCACAAGCAGGAAAACAGTCGAGAAGGCAGCAGGATCAGCGTTACAGAGTTGCAGTAGTCGTCTTTGCTACTATGTTGCAGGTTTGCAGGCTTCCAGCGCGGTCAGCAGTCGATTCCTTGGCAGAAGGTGAAGAGAGAGATGCAGAGGAACTCGGATGAGCTCTTGCATTCGTTATCTAAAGTTTCCCCAGAGACAGAGACCCTAAATAGCCAGAAAAGAGGGTTTGGCTACCTAGGAGAGAGGATAGGCTACTAACACCTGAAGGAGCCTATCAGAAGGAGTCTCTGACGTCACCTGGTGGCACTGGCCACTCAGAGCAGTCCAGTGTGCCAGCAGCACCTCTGTTTCCAAGATGGCAGAGGTCTGGAGCACACTGGAGGAGCTCTGGACACCTCCCAGGGGAGGTGCAGGTCAGGGGAGTGGTCACTCCCCTTTCCTTTGTCCAGTTTCGCGCCAGAGCAGGGCTAAGGGGTCCCCTGAACCGGTGTAGACTGGCTTATGCAGAATTGGGCACATCTGTGCCCAACAAAGCATTTCCAGAGGCTGGGGGAGGCTACTACTCCCCTGCCTTCACACCATTTTCCAAAGGGAGAGGGTGTCACACCCTCTCTCAGAGGAAGTTCTTTGTTCTGCCATCCTGGGCCAGGCCTGGCTGGACCCCAGGAGGGCAGATGCCTGTCTGAGGGGTTGGCAGCAGCAGCAGCTGCAGTGAAACCCCAGGAAGGGCAGTTTGGCAGTACCAGGGTCTGTGCTACAGACCACTGGGATCATGGAATTGTGCCAACAATGCCAGGATGGCATAGAGGGGGCAATTCCATGATCTTAGACATGTTACATGGCCATATTCGGAGTTACCCTTGTGAAGCTACATATAGGTAGTGACCTATATGTAGTGCACGCGTGTAAGGGTGTCCCCGCACTCACAAAGTTCAGGGAATTGGCCCTGAACAATGTGGGGGCACCTTGGCTAGTGCCAGGGTGCCCTCACTCTAAGTAACTTTGCACCTAACCTTTACCAGGTAAAGGTTAGACATATAGGTGACTTATAAGTTACTTAAGTGCAGTGTAAAATGGCTGTGAAATAACGTGGACGTTATTTCACTCAGGCTGCAGTGGCAGGCCTGTGTAAGAATTGTCAGAGCTCCCTATGGGTGGCAAAAGAAATGCTGCAGCCCATAGGGATCTCCTGGAACCCCAATACACTAGGTACCTCAGTACCATATACTAGGGAATTATAAGGGTGTTCCAGTAAGCCAATGTAAATTGGTAAAATTGGTCACTAGCCTATTAGTGACAATTTGAAATAAATGAGAGAGCATAACCACTGAGGTTCTGGTTAGCAGAGCCTCAGTGAGACAGTTAGGCACCACACAGGGAACACATACATATAGGCCACAAACTTATGAGCACTGGGGTCCTGACTAGCAGGGTCCCAGTGACACATAACAAACATACTGAAAACATAGGGTTTTCACTATGAGCACTGGGCCCTGGCTAGCAGGATCCCAGTGAGACAGTGAAAACACCCTGACATACACTCACAAACAGGCCAAAAGTGGGGGTAACAAGGCTAGAAAGAGGCTACTTTCTCACACAACCCCCCCCCCCCAAACGAAGGACAATAAGGCTAACCTTGGCCAGTTGAGACTTTATTGTCTAAGTGGTGATAAGTAGAGAGTAGCTCTGCAATAGACTGGTTACTCCCTTTATCATCCACTCTATGGTTACTTCCCTGTGGGGATGTAAACCACCCTGTTTGAAGTTTTTTAGCTAAGCAACAATGTGAAGATGTATTTTCAGAGTTTCTATCAGTAAGTTTTAGTTTAGAGCAGTGGGAATTGTCCACTGAACCTATTTGTAGTGTTGGAAATGCCAGACAGGGATGCTGTCTCAGAAAAGCCATAGCTGGGCAAAAACGTTGTCCATATGGCTGGAAGAGAGAACAGGGATGCTGTTTCTCTTGGGTTGGAGCAGGGCAGGGATGCTGTCCTATGAGCTCCACACTAGGGCAGGGATGCTGTCCTAAGTGTTGTGAGGCAGTGCAGGGTTTCTGCACTAAAGTTTCTCTGGGAGGGTTGGAGGGATGCTCCATGTTAACTAAAATGGTGCTCTTTTTGTCACCAATGTTAGTTATCTCACAGAGAGGTACTTCTACCTCAGGGAGTCCAGCTTTGCCAGCTGATGATTCCCTTGGAACAGGTGCCACCCCAGGAGAGGTTTCTCCCACCACAGGAATGGTATCCTGAATGGTAGGGTGGTTAGGGGATACTGTGATACCCTTTTTACCTGTTGATGGAGAGGGATCCTGAGTTTTCAGGCCTTCTCTCCTTTGCTTTTTCATTTCAGTAGAAATGAGAGGGAACAATTCCTCAGGGCTGCCCAGCATGGCTGCATGGGCATAAAACTCTACATCAGCCCAACCTGAGGCCTCTAGGTCATTACCTAAGAGACAGTCTACAGGTAAGCTAGGTGATACCACCACCTGCTTAGGGCCAGTAACTCCACCCCAACTAAACTGAATTATAGCTAAGGGAAGAAACTTAGTGGAGTTATGGACATCAATAATCTTATACTGTTGTCCAATGATGTGTTGATCAGGGTGCACTAGGTTTTCAGTCACCAAAGTGATACTGGCACCTGTGTCCCTGTCGGCCAAGGCCTCAACACCATTTATTGAAACTGTCTGCCTGTACTTATCCATTGTAAGGGGACAAGCAGCCAGTGTGGCAAGGCCAATGCCACTAGGTGTGACAGAAACTGTCTTGGGACTGACTACCCCAGTTTCTACTATGGACCCAAAAGTGAACCCAACTACACCCTTAACTTGACTGTTGCCAGCAGTCCCACCACTAGTACCACTACTGCTAGGGGCACTAGAGCTTGATGTATTAGTGGTGGTAGGCTCAGGGGGTTTACCTGGACAGGACTTATCCCCTGGCCTATGGCCTCTATTTTTACACACAAAGCACCAAGGCTTTTTAACTTGTGTAGGTTCAGAAGAAGAGGAAGAATTTGTTTTATCCCCACCCCCTGAAGAGTGTTTAAGATTTGAAGTGGGATCTTTGGTTTTACCCTTATCCCCATGCTTATCTTGAGATTTTTCACCATCTTTCTTCTTATTGCCATCTTTGTCACCCCCTGTATGAACTTTTCTGTTCACCCTTGTTCTGACCCATTTGTCTGCCTTCTTTCCCAATTCTTGGGGAGAGGTCAGATCAGAGTCTACCAGGTACTGGTGCAACAAATCAGACACACAATTATTAAGTATATGCTCTCTCAGGATTGTGTTATACAGGCTTTCATAATCAGTAACTTTACTGCCATGTAACCACCCCTCCAAGGCCTTCACTGAATGGTCAATGAAATCAACCCAGTCTTGTGAAGACTCCTTTTTGGTCTCTCTGAACTTTATCCTGTATTGTTCAGTGGTTAAGCCATAACCATCCAGGAGTGCATTCTTAAGAACTGTAAAATTATTGGCATCACTTTCTTTCACAGTAAGGAGCCTATCCCTACCTTTTCCACTAAATGATAGCCATAGGATAGCAGCCCACTGCCTTTGAGGGACATCCTGTACAACACAGGCCCTCTCAAGTGCAGCAAACCACTTGTTAATGTCATCCCCCCTCCTTATAAGGGGGAACTATCTTGTGCAGATTCCTGGAATCATGCTCTTTTGCAGGATGACTATGGGGAATACTGCTGCTGCCACCATGGATTTCTAAACCCAACTTCTGTCTTACCTTCTCTAATTCTAAAGACTGTCTATCCAAATCCAGCTGTTGATTTTTAAGCTTCAGTCTGGTTTGTTCCACTCTCAATCTATTGAGCTCCCTTTCTAACAATCTGTCATAAGGGTGGGTGGGAGGGACATTTCTAGATACAGAGGTATGATGGGAATGAACAGAAGGAGACCTGTCCCTTACAGAGGGCACCCTAACAGCTTGGCTAACAGAATAATGTGAGAGCACACCATCAGTATGGTGTGATTCAACCTCTGTACCAACTATGCTAGACTGTCTAGTAATGGGCAGGCTAGGAAGTTTCTTTCCTGAATCTTTTCCTGGGGGAGTCCCTGGATCAGATTGGGAACCATTTGCTACTTTTTCAACAGATGTGGCCCCTATGGCCTTATCTTGTTCTATAAGCATGTTAAGCAATAATTCCAAAGAAGGATTCTTCCCTACACTCAAACCTCTCTCTATGCAGAGACTCCTTGCTCCTTTCCAGCTAAGGTGATCATATGCAAGTTTGGACAGATCAACATTTTGGCCTGTGCCAGACATTTTAGAGAGAGTTAAAGTGATAGAAAAAGAGAAAAAAGTTTGTCAGAGCTTGTAGAAAGACAGAGAAAAAAAACTTTTTAAACTTTTTCGAACTTTTTAGAAAGTTAGAAGTACTTTTCAGCATTTAGAAAAGAGTGAAAAGAGGAAATGCAAAACTTTTTGGCTATGTGTATATACACTGACCTTGTTTTGTATATTTTTCTCTTATGAAAAGTACAATGACAAGAGTGGTAAGTAGTCTCAAAGCACTTATCCCACCGCTGCACAACCACTGTAGGAGGCTGGACTGGCTTGTAGTGAGTACCAAGGGGTACTTGCACCTTGCACCAGGCCCAGTTATCCCTTATTAGTGTATAGGGTGTCTAGCAGCTTAGGCTGATAGATAATGGTAGCTTAGCAGAGCAGCTTAGGCTGAACTAGGAGACGTGTGAAGCTACTACAGTACCACTTAGTGTCATATGCACAATATCATAAGAAAACACAATACACAGTTATACTAAAAATAAAGGTACTTTATTTTTATGACAATATGCCAAAGTATCTCAGAGTGTACCCTCAGTGAGAGGATAGGAAATATACACAAGATATATATACACAATAGAAAAAATATGCAGTATAGTCTTAGAAAACAGTGCAAACAATGTATAGTTACAATAGGATGCAATGGGGAAACATAGGGATAGGGGCAACACAAACCATATACTCCAAAAGTGGAATGTGAACCACGAATGGACCCCAAACCTATGTGACCTTGTAGAGGGTTGCTGGGACTATTAGAAAATAGTGAGAGTTAGAAAAATAACCCTTCCCAAGACCCTGAAGAGTGAGTGCAAAGTGCACTAAAGTTCCCCTAAGGACAAAGAAGTCGTGTTAGAGGAATAATGCAGGAAAGACACAAACCAACAATGCAACAACTGTGGATTTCCAATCTAGGGTACCTGTGGAACAAGGGGACCAAGTCCAAAAGTCACAAGCAAGTCGGAGATGGGCAGATGCCCAGGAAATGCCAGCTGCGGGAGCAAAGAAGCTTCTACTGGACAGAAGAAGCTGAGGTTTCTGCAGGAACGAAAAGGGCTAGAGACTTCCCCTTTGGTGGACAGATCCCTCTCACCGTGGAGAGTTGTGCAGAAGTGTTTTCCCGCCGAAAGAACGCCAACAAGCCTTGCTAGCTGCAAATCGTGAGGTTAGCGTTTTTGGACGCTGCTTTGGCCCTGGAGGGACCAGGAGGTCGCAAATTGGACCAGGAGAGAGAGGGGACGTCGTGCAAGACAAAGAACCCTCTTTGAAGCAGGTAGCACCCGGAGAAGTGCCAGAAACAGGCACTACGAGGATGCGTGAAACGGTGCTCGCCGAAGTTGCACAAAGGAGTCCCACGTCGCCGGAGACCAACTTAGAAAGTCGTGCAATGCAGGTTAGAGTGCCGTGGACCCAGGCTTGGCTGACCACAAAGGATTTCTGCCGGAAGTGCACAGGGGCCGGAGTAGCTGCAAATGTTGCTGTTCCCAGCAATGCAGCCCAGCGAGGTGAGGCAAGGACTTACCTCCACCAAACTTGGACTGAAGAGTCACTGGACTGTGGGGGTCACTTGGAAAGAGTAGCTGGATTCGAGGGACCTCGCTCGTCGTGCTGAGAGGAGACCCAAGGGACAGGTAATGCAGCTTTTTGGTGCCTGCGGTTGCAGGGGGAAGATTCCGTCGACCCACGGGAGATTTCTTCGGAGCTTCTGGTGCAGAGAGGAGGCAGACTACCCCCACAGCATGCACAAGCAGGAAAACAGTCGAGAAGGCGGCAGGATCAGCGTTACAGAGTTGCAGTAGTCGTCTTTGCTACTATGTTGCAGGTTTGCAGGCTTCCAGCGCGGTCAGCAGTCGATTCCTTGGCAGAAGGTGAAGAGAGAGATGCAGAGGAACTCGGATGAGCTCTTGCATTCGTTATCTAAAGTTTCCCCTTAGACAGAGACCCTAAATAGCCAGAAAAGAGGGTTTGGCTATCTAGGAGAGAGGATAGGCTACTAACACCTGAAGGAGCCTATCAGAAGGAGTCTCTGACGTCACCTGGTGGCACTGGCCACTCAGAGCAGTCCAGTGTGCCAGCAGCACCTCTGTTTCCAAGATGGCAGAGGTCTGGAGCACACTGGAGGAGCTCTGGACACCTCCCAGGGGAGGTGCAGGTCAGGGGAGTGGTCACTCCCCTTTCCTTTGTCCAGTTTCGCGCCAGAGCAGGGCTAAGGGGTCCCCTGAACCGGTGTAGACTGGCTTATGCAGAATTGGGCACATCTGTGCCCAACAAAGCATTTCCAGAGGCTGGGGGAGTCTACTCCTCCCCTGCCTTCCCACCATTTTCCAAAGGGAGAGGGTGTCACACCCTCTCTCAGAGGAAGTTCTTTGTTCTGCCATCCTGGGCCAGGCCTGGCTGGACCCCAGGAGGGCAGATGCCTGTCTGAGGGGTTGGCAGCAGCAGCAGCTGCAGTGAAACCCCAGGAAGGGCAGTTTGGCAGTACCAGGGTCTGTGCTACAGACCACTGGGATCATGGAATTGTGCCAACAATGCCAGGATGGCATAGAGGGGGCAATTCCATGATCTTAGACATGTTACATGGCCATATTCGGAGTTACCCTTGTGAAGCTACATATAGGTAGTGACCTATATGTAGTGCACTCGTGTAAGGGTGTCCCCGCACTCACAAAGTTCAGGGAATTGGCCCTGAACAATGTGGGGGCACCTTGGCTAGTGCCAGGGTGCCCTCACACTAAGTAACTTTGCACCTAACCTTTACCAGGTAAAGGTTAGACATATAGGTGACTTATAAGTTACTTAAGTGCAGTGTAAAATGGCTGTGAAATAACGTGGACGTTATTTCACTCAGGCTGCAGTGGCAGGCCTGTGTAAGAATTGTCAGAGCTCCCTATGGGTGGCAAAAGAAATGCTGCAGCCCATAGGGATCTCCTGGAACTCCAATACCCTGGGTACCTCAGTACCATATACTAGGGAATTATAAGGGTGTTCCAGTAAGCCAATGTAAATTGGTAAAATTGGTCACTAGCCTGTTAGTGACAATTTGAAATAAATGAGAGAGCATAACCACTGAGGTTCTGGTTAGCAGAGCCTCAGTGAGACAGTTAGGCACCACACAGGGAACACATACATATAGGCCACAAACTTATGAGCACTGGGGTCCTGACTAGCAGGGTCCCAGTGACACATAACAAACATACTGAAAACATAGGGTTTTCACTATGAGCACTGGCCCCAGGCTAGCAGGATCCCAGTGAGACAGTGAAAACACCCTGACATACACTCACAAACAGGCCAAAAGTGGGGGTAACAAGGCTAGAAAGAGGCTACTTTCTCACACTCTTTAGTAGATTTCTAGTTTTTGCTAGGTGATGTGGTGGTGTGGTATTCAATCTTTGTATCCTTTGTCATGTAGAGTTCTAGATATCCTATTGTTTGCTGTTTATCTGGTGGAAGAAGTCTCAACTTACGTCTTGAGAGGTATTAACCTTTGGCTATTTCAGATTGCATTGTTTCATTTTTTAAAAAAGACTAGGAATGGCTTTTGTCTGTAGGTGTAGTAGCTAGTTGTCTCAGGAGATTATGAAGCCAATTATACACAGGTGACTTTTCAGTCCCTATAATTGATTTCTTTCATTTTCCATAGGCTTCTTTCAATCTCTTCCTTATACAGTTGCTCCTTAAAATATTCAACAAAGAACTTTGCTTTCCTTGTCACAATTGATGAAATACCGAGCAGTGGGTGAATTACAAGCTCAGTAAACTTCTCCACCCTTAGCAGTTTTCAGAAACAAAGTGACAATGCAAGTGAACCAGCCCAGTTTGTAAGTGAGATCCACCGTTTGTTAAACATTTCAGTTATGTGCATTCTTCCCACCTCCTCACCCTTAAAAGGAAGAGGAGGCATTGTGCAGTCTTGTTCTTAGATGAAACACAATTCTACATGTTTATAAGAACTCTAAATTTAGTATCAGTGACAATTTATTTAATTTGATAACCCATATCAGTAGAAAGCAGCACAAAAACAGTATGTTTCCAAGTGAATTTAGTTATGTATCAAACACTGCTGTGATTGGGCAGGGAAGGAGCCACCAGAAGGCCTAACTGCTTTACTTCAGTGTCCTGTTCAGGCCATTTGCTACCAGGGCTTTGCAGGATTACTTTTCACTGCACTATTGAGACAATGAGTATGACAGAGCACAGTCTCAATACTCCAAGATGGTTTTTAAGAGATTTCGGGAATACAGAATGTGGTATCCTCGACACCCTTCCTTAGTAGTGCTTTCAGCATGGTTCAAGCAAAGAATTTAAGATAGAGAATATCCTTTAGTACAACAAGTAATTTCCCTTCAGTAATAATTTTCCTGATTCTCTCACGAACACCTTAATGCATTTGCATCCTTCTTCATGAGGATGTTATTTCTACTTTGTAACATTTCATGGCATGAACTGTTGTGTTAAAAACATTGACTCACAAACATGGTCATAACAAAAGCCATACAAATGTTATGTGTTTCATTGATTTACTCCAAACAACTCTTGTCAGCTAAAGACCTTTGGGCATATTTCCTAGGCCTGGGCGAATTTTGTGGAGTTCTGCTATGTAGAACTCCACGAAGTACCAAAAAAACTCTGCAGCACTACACGGAATTCCATGAGCTGCAGAGTTTGGGTAAGGTGTGCTGTTGGCACTGATTTTCAGCACCAGAGTTTCTCCTGTGCTAAAAAATCAGTGCAAACGGCATCACACAGAGTGCCAGAAGGCGCTAACTTCTTTTTTGCCGCTCAAGTAGATTTTCTACTTGAGCAGCAGCTTTCTCAAAGCAAGCAGCAACTTTCTTATCGCGAGCGGTCATGACCTACCTCAACCGCTCGCGTTCAGAAATTTTGCTTGGGCTCGCCAACTTAGCGATTTCTCGCACTCGTGCACACCAACCTAACATTCCAAAGTAGCAGATCGTCAATTTTTAATGATTGTTTATGTGCAGTAAGGGACACCTCATTAATCATTAATGGCGTTTTGCTCTTTCTATGTGTGCAGCAGAATGCAGGACACATAGAAAAAGCAAGGACGAGGAGAAATAAAAGTATTTCTCCTTGTTGCACCACTCTAACGTCACCCCTGGGGTGGCATTAGTTTTTGGCGCTGCCTCAGGTTTGAGATTCCTCGTAAATCTGGGGCAGTGTCAAAAACAATGGGTGTTATGTGAAAATGCTCACAGCAACAACCAGTGCATGCCCCTCTGCCACTGATAACTATGTCGGGCCCATATTTACAAGGTGGCATTAAGACACACAAAGTGGCTTAGTGCCGCCTTGTAAATATGGAAACGGGCACAGCTCCACCGGAGCGTCACTGAAAGGTACGCACCAGTGGTGCTTGTAAATGAGCCCCAATGTCTCTGACTATACATTGTGCCTATCCACTAGATTTTCTTGTGTTTAAATCGGGCCGGAGCAGAATGATGTAACACTTGGGAATGAATATAGAGCCAAGAAAACCGACACTGGAAGCCAACATAGCAAAGATCTCCATGGCCACCATGTACCTGCCTTTGGTGATGAGGTAGGTTGGGATGAAGGACACCCAGACTGTGCAGAACACTAGCATGCTGAATGTGATGAATTTGGCCTCATTGAATCTATCAGGCAGGTCCCTGGATAGGAAGGCCACAGTAAAGCTTATAAAGGCCAACAGGCCCATGTAACCAATCATACTGTAGAAGGCAGTGGTAGAGCCCTGGGCACACAGCAGGATCATCTTGCCAGTTTTAGATTGTGTGTCTGTGTCTGGATGAGGTGGATAGGTGAGCAGCCAAGTGACACAAATTACTACTTCACCCATTGTGCACAAGATGACCACAGAGACAGATACCCGAGGTCCCAGCCATCTGCCTAACCTGCTCCCTGTCTTTGTAGCATTGAAGGCAAAGAGAACAGTGATGGTTTTTCCCAATACACAAGAGACAGCAACAGTAAAAATAATCCCAAATGCACCTTGTTGGGTCAAACAGTTCAATGGCGTAGGGCGCCCAATGAATAGGAGGGAGCAGAGAAAGGCTAACATTAGAGAGACAAGGAGAGTGTAGCTGAGTTGTCGGTTATTAGCTTTGACTATTGGCGTGTGCAAGTATCTTCGAAAGATTCCCAACACTTCAGCTGTGATTATGAAATAAATAGATATGGAGACTAAACTGGCAACGAGGCTATCAATATATGAAAGATAAACCACATCCTTCTGAATGTATCCGTCCTTCTGCTTATTGGGCCACTGGTCATCTGAGCATTGCAGGCAGCTTTCCATGTCTAAAAGAGAAATCAAATGTCTCATTTATTATAGAAATGGTACTGGTATCATAACATTGCCACTGGTTTGTTATTAAAGGACGTACAAAAGTAAAAAAATTTAATATCTCCTGAAACTCCCAGGCAAAAAAACGTCTTCGAGTGAGCATACAATATTAAATTAAGCTAAAGATACCTTTCCAAATATTAATGGAATCAATAAAAAGAGTACACTGTAAAAATAACATGCATTAGCCAAAAGCTGCACATCCTTGAGTGTGATTAACTGTTGGAATGGTTCTGTCCCAGCAGTACACCTGGATTTTTTACTTCTTTTGATCACCCGGTTTTTGGACTTTTTACTCTGGGTGAGCCTCACTACTGGTGTCTCACCCATGGTAATCACACAGTAAACAGACTGCCTATGTTTACCGCTAGTGTCTGCCTTTGAAGAAAAGGCTGCTGCGTCGCAGCAAGGGTAAGGGACACTTAGCCGGTTACACGTGAACACGGGCGCACACACATTGGTACATGTGTCCAGCCCGGTAACAGCGCACAGGTAGCTTGGCGCAATGGAAACCCTGTAGGGATAGGTATTCACCTGGTAAACTATTAGGGAAAGTCAGTGTGCTTTATTGTTTTAACTATAGTGCCACCCCATAACACACATAGGGAGGGACTGCCTTAGACTGTAGTTTCCCTCCTCCTTGGCCTACAGAGATCATTGAATTAGTGTGTAACCTGTGTGTAACCTGTGCAAGAAAATCACATTTGCCACATCCAAAATGATAACTGTAAATCTTGTGGGTCATTCGGAGTTTTCATATTTTCCTGGCTCAGCTCAGTATCAGAGCCCAGGCCTGTGATCACCCTGCTGGGTCCAGTAATTATATTTTCTCCAGCAGCAGGAACAAAGGCCGTCCCAGACAAAAGGGAGCAGTGAACACTAATTCTGCTTGCTCCTAAGGAGTGAAGGGGTGGGGCAGAATGACCTGTATCAATCACCCAGTTGTCACATTGCACCAGGGATTCGGCTGCCCAAGGTCACTGAACAAAGGAGAGTGCCCAGACCACTGGAGCCAGACCACCAGGGGACTGCCTTTGAAATTCTAGTGTGTATGTCCCTGGCACTTATGGGTGGGGCTGAGGCCACAGGAGCTGATGTGACCAGTGGCTCCTTGAATATGCCATTTTGGATTGTCCCAACATGCCTATGGAGGAGGGGTGGGACAGGGGTAGAGGGTTGATGTGGCACCTCAGGATTGGTTATGAGTGCTTATCTTCTGAAGCCTTCCTCTCCCGTTAACAACTCTTGCCCAAGGGTAAGACTCTCTTCTTGCCTGCAGATTTTCCAACTACTGAACTGCTGGATCCTGGAATTGCAATGGAGAAGTAGAAGGAGTACCCCAGTAACCCTCCACTCAGGACCCAGGACTCTGCCCTGTTGACCCCAGGACCAGTGGTTCTCTCCAAGGTCCAGTGAGTCTGGCCCTGTTACTCCCCTTGAAGACGGTTGGGGGAAGCCCTGCACTTTTATGGGCCCATCAATAAAGCCACGAAGGAGAACTGTTGCAGGGAGCCAGGAGAATAAGCTTTTGGAGGACTGTACCACTCTGGAGGTGGGAAGAGTTGTTTCAGATGTGGCTGGTGGCTAGAGCTCGCCACCAGGAGTGGAATGAGGCCAGCATCATCCAAATCAGGCCCCCGGGCCCGAGTTATGGTATTTTAAAGTTTGGCAACCTTTGACCTTTACTGCCACCGACCATGTGGGGCTCCGCTGCAGGTCTAGTAAATTCTCCTGGGGTGGGCCAGGGCCCGGGAGATGGTGCAAGGAAGCTCGATCTATTTTGCTGTTCGAGAGTACGTGCATGGGGCCCCCTTCCCATATACCTAACTCACCCAAGGGACTCATCCCTAGGGGGATTAGCCCTGCAGGAGCCAGGACCTAATCCCGATCCTGTGTACTGTAATTGGGGGTGAAAAACCATTGCATTTCCCAATGACGAGGCAGGAGGGGCCCATGACTCCTCCGTGGGCCCTGGAAGGCAGCCCCAATTTCACTCAGCTGCCTGCATGATGAGCCTTTGAGAGAAGCTGGGCGCTGGCTCCCTGAGCTGCCCTCCAAAAGTGGCAATCTCTGGGGTGCCTTGTGGGACCGGGTACCCCCACCATGAAAACGCTTTTAAAAAACGTGGAGCAAGGCCATATTCTAAGTCGAAAACAAAGAAAAATCTCAGCTGAGCTCTCCCCAGCACAGCGGGAGAGCTGCTATATAAAATTAACTCCACTCAGGAACCTCGCCCCATAATGGCTTGTGGGGGTCTCCTGTTCCAAACAAATTTTTTTCCCATTTCTTCAGTTATGGTGGTGGTCTTAGGATGATAGGACCACCACCAAAGTACTCAGCACGAGGAGCTCTTTCTCGCTATATTATCTTCTGTGTCCTCCCCCTATGTTGGGGTGGGGGGCAAAATCATCACCTTTCCCACTTTTCAAGGTATTTTCAAGCACTCCCATGGTTAGAGCTTTTGCTTTATAGATGGAAGTAGTTTGTTCTTTAGGGACTTTGTGTATGGTGACAATTTAGAAGACGTGTAAGGCCTTAAAATGTGTAATGCACTGGACTCTCTAGGTGTTGAATGTATGGTTACATTATAATGCTTCTTAATGTGATTATAATATAATGGAATTTCAAGTGGTTATGCCCTCTATATGGCCACACTCAAATGCTTCTTTTCAATATGCTATTTCTATTGTGGTGCCCTCTTGGGGATGTTCTGACCATTACAGTCTAATGTCAAATATTAGTTAATCACTGCTACATTTTTACTGGGTTTTTCATGATGACTGCATATGGTTTATTTGTACAGTATTATCACTATCATGACAATAATTCATGTCCAAGTAAATATCTTCTGATTACATGCTGACTGTTGGAACTCACGTAATATGTTTGGGTGACCCCTCTAGGGGGTCACCAGTTATTAAATCAATGTCATGTACGGTATGCATCATCTGCCAATGTATATTTGTAAATCACTGCATAGGATTTAGTACTGTGTGCATAATAAATGTACTTCTCTTTTTTCTAAAGAGGAAGTATGGACTGGACAATCATTTATTGAGTGTTATTATTGTGAGCCATTGATTGGTGATTCCCAGCCCACACCACCTCCCTTCAGTAGGCCTTAGACTGCTCCACCTCGCTTCACTGTGAGAGTCAAGTGCTACAATGGGGTCACACTGAGGACAACTGAGAAAATATTACTTGCTGGCCACACAAATAAACCAATTTCCAACAGTAACATTTTGAGTTTACATAAAACCTTTACAAAAACCTTTCAGTTGCACAAAAGGTTTTTGCTCACTTAGGGCCAGATCTACAAGAAAGTGGTGCATCAGCTTTGATGCTCCACTCTTCTTGTGCCCCCATGCGCCCCCTCAATGACTCCATGTGTGCGCCGTATTTACAATACGGTGCTCCATGGAGCTCGATTCCACACTAGCATCATCATTTATGATGCCATTGTGGTGCTTTGCTGGATTAGAGCCACAAATTATGGTGCTAAGCAACAAAGCATTCGGGAGGCCCATAGGCTACCCTGGGACGGTCACTTTAATGCCTGTCTGAGCAAGTGTTAAAAATGATGTAAAAAAATTGGAGTGACATTTTCTAGATTTCACTGCACCATTTTTTGCAGCCTCCCTGCGTGGGAATGCCCTCCCTTGCATACATTATACCTGGCGCAGGTATAATGTGGCGCAAGGGGTTACAAAGTGGCACAATGCTAGCCTTGCACCACTTTGTAATTATGGCAAAGGAGAATGGCCTCCTTAACACCACATTAATGTGAAAAAAAGACGCTAGTATGGCACTAGGGGGGCGCTAAGGGGCGTTAGGGCCTTGGAAATCTGTTCCTTAGTTGTTCAAAATTGCTGTTTGTGAATTATATGTCCACATCCCAATTACAGGATCGATATTTGTTATGTGCACATACACATTTTACATGTTGGTTTTATATTTGCCACTCATAAACTCATAAACAAGGTAGCCAGAGCACAGGCTCTGGGAGTGTGGCCCTGCAAAATGATGTGATTATTTGCAAATGTTTTCCAGGCTCTTTATTACCATGGAAATGCACGTAAAATACTACCACTAAAGACTGGAATAATAGCCAATTCAGAGCAGGAATGGGAAGGGGACTGTACAAAGCTGTTTTTTTATGTTAAGCCAATGTAAGGGCACACCATGCAAAAAGTCAAGACGAACCCTATTTGGTTTTGCAAGGTTTTCTTTAATAATCCCAAGTTCTCTTTTTGTGGTTGTGTGGACGAGCCAGTTAGGCTGATCAGATGGGAGTGTTAAGCATGTGTTGCACTCAAGAAAGAAATCCGTGACCAATTTATAAAAATAACACAGAATCTTAAATTATTTTAGACATCAAGATCATCAAAAACAGAAAAGTACCCTTCAATATTATTGTTTTCAAATAAACACAGAAAAATGCATCTATGACAGTTTTGAGGTAAGCGACTTGAATGTGGTATTGTTTTCCTATGGTAGCAACAACATCTACTGTATTGTGGTACTTGTGAGTTGAGTTTGGGGGTACCCTTCAGAACTTATGGTGCTGGGGGCCAAATGCCAAAGAACTACCATCAGCTTGGGTTTACCTGCCCTGGAGTGTCCGGGTGCAGAGGTGCTGTTCGGATCGGTAGCCTCAAAAGTTACAGTAGTAGTAGACATGTTTACACCTGTGAACACCGGCTGCAAAGGAGGAATAGCAGCCAAGTCCGGCAGAATCCTAAAGGGGGCTCAACTCGTAAGGGTTTTAAGAGCAAGGTTGAATAGTTGGTTGGCATGAACCTGAGCGGTGGAGCTTGGGTGCAGTGGTGTTTGTCTGGCTGGTCCTCTGTGTTGGAAGCTCTCACAGTTCTTGGGTTGACCTGCAGAGGGGATGAAAACAGGACAGTAGGGACACTCTTGGCGCAGCCTCATTGTTCCTGAATTTTCACGTCATGCAGGTCAATTTTACCTCGGTGGTGTCTGGACTGGACACTCCACAAGCGTTGGGTGATGCAAGTGCTCTGGTATCCCTGGTATTGGTACAGAGGGCATTCTGAAGGGTCCTGCATCTTGTTAGCGCGTCCAAGCCTTAATAAGTAAACTTACAAGGAGACGCGTTTTAGGTCGATGAACCTTTGGACCACGTTCGGGGACTTCCCAGTATGAGATGTCTTTTTGGCATAACAAATCAATAGATCAATAACCCAATCAATGATCACAGTAACTAATCAACAAGCTATTCAATAACATTTAATAAAAATCAAGAAGTTGAACACACCATGACTCTTCAGCCATGAATAACCACACCAATTTATTTAAGTGTTAGGATATTTATTTCCCTATTGGTTACAATCTAAAGTCATTTCTGTTAATATCATTAGCAATTAATCTCATTAGGAACTCAACTAATTAGCAATTAGATTGCAACCAATCAATGCATAGAGAATATTCATTCAGTATTTAGGCACGTCATTTATGTGAAGCAACTTAACAAAGTCTCAGTAATACATAATTCAACAAAGCGAGAACTCAGTCATTTGTCTATTTGCACCAATTTATTTGTGAACGCATTAACTAACCTCAAATTAGCATTAGCATGTTGGGCTTCATGCAAAACATTTTAGCAAACACGAATTTGGAAAACATCTACACTAAGGCCTCTATCAGAATAGCAGTTGGTACCTAGAAAGAAAGGAAAACAGATAAGTACAATTTTGCATCAGATAGTTACCAATCCATCAGATCAGAAAACAGCATCAGTCTTCGTCCTCAGGACATCAGTCGATTCACCATCAGCAGAGATAGGACGGGGCAAAGTCTCGATATAGCATAGCTAAGGAATAGGATCTCCCTCATATGGAGGAGAAGTTAACATCGGGCAAAGACGTGGTAGAGGATGGTTTAAAGTATCAGGAAGAATAAACTGCAAAGTCTCAAAAGAATGGCTCAACATGAAAGGAATGGAATGATTTCTCCTTGGGTCATGCGGTTAAATCAAAACTGCCTAATTTGCCATTAACTCCTCAATGGATAATAATTGGTGCATTGTTATCTATGTCCAATACATCTTCATGCATCTTGCCAGAATTTTCCACAAACCACAGTTCTCATGTCATGGATTGGTCCATGTTATCGACGTCTTCAATGGTTGGAATGTCAGGTAAGAAAAGTTACACTTTGCGCTCCAGTCAGTGTCTCCATTGTTTTCTCCTACTCCAGTTAACCTTGCACCTGTTACAAACTACACTGTTGCATTCAGCAAGAACGTCTCCTTGAGCACCTCGGTTCTCATGAGAAAGAATTTACTACGGCTACACACACATAACTTCTGGAAAAGTACAGCTTCGTGTCCTTCAGAAAAACAGCACCTTGCACGTTAGAAAAATGCATTTTAATATGAGACCAGGCCGCTAGGCCCAGACCCTCGCTAAGCTAAGGCCTTCTAACTTAATTAGCAACTCCTAATACATAACTCTAATTATTGTATGCTAATACAATTCAAAACATTAGTACATAATTCAGAATTAACAGCTTTCATTTAGTCTTCATATACATTGGTAGCCAATCCCTGCGGGCACATTTCAAAAGTGTGCATTATTTTCTATGTTAACACATTTTCTATGCAGCTTCACCACACAATATATTGCAAGCTTTTCATGTTAATATTGCTTTTAAAAGACACACTCCAACAATCTTGAAACTCAGTAGAGAGATGGGGCCGACCTACTAGAGCCACAAAAATATCCTCCTGGTGTGATGCTTCCTCAGTGGGCCTGATGGCCAGCAAAGCAGTGTCCCAGACAAATGTGGACAGTGCCTGCAAATGCAGAGGGATGGCTCTTGCACCACAAGGGAGATGCTAGCTGGTTGGTGAAGCACTGGACAGTTCTACAAGGGTTTGGGAGGATGTTGGGAAGATGTACAGCTTTTGGATGAGTCAGGTCAGTGCAATTCTCAAGGTTCCAGCAGTAAGGCAGGGTTTGGAGCAAAGTCCACTGTAAGTCCTCACTTCTCACTGTGACTACTCCTTTTGGTCTCTAGTGTCAGGGGGACCCTAAATACCCACATTTGGGGCATTTAGGGGAGTGGATGGTAGTAGCCATTGGGCCCTGTGGGATGACTACATCCCCTATATGACCACTTCCTGTGGGGAGTGGGCATAAACCTGCTCCAGAATTCCTAGTTTCACCAAAAAGAAGATGGTGAAACCCTTCCTAAACTGTCCACTTCAGGTGGTCACCATTAGGGGTATGCCTACCCTATCAGAGTGACACGCTTTCTGCATCTCTAATTTTCCACCTGATCTGGTGCCAAATGTGCCTCAGGGCAGGGGTTGGTATTCCCCAGGTCTGGAGGAAACCAGGATTGCATATCAAAGGTTGTCAGCTGCTTAGAGAGCCTCTGGCACAGATATGTAAATTGCTAACCATCCTGTTGGAGGCGGCGATGGCGCCTTCTGCCGAGCAGGCATTGTTTCTGGCCTCTAAGAGATCAGGCGTTCCCATGAAGGGAGTCAGAAACCTGTCTGTAGTGGCAGGCTGGACTATAACAGTCAGCCAGCACACCACAGGGCTAGTTTGTTTTCAGGGGAACCTCTAAGTTGCCGTCTTGGTGCATGCCAGAATAAATCTGATACTGGAATCAGTATGGATTTATTAAGAAGAGATGTTTGATACCAAACACCAGTATATTCAGTGAAGCCATTGTGTAGCTGAATAACTCGTAATGACGAGTGCCCAGTTCAAGAAGTCACCTGTGTGAGAAAGTAGCCTCTTTCTAGCCTTGTTACCCCCACTTTTGACCTATTTGTGAGTGTATGTCAGGGTGTTTTCACTGTCTCACTGGGATCCTGCCAGCCAGGGCCCAGTGCTCATAGAGAAAACCCTTTGTTTTCAGTATGTTTGTTATGTGTCACTGGGACCCTGCTAGTCTGGACCCCAGTGTTCATAAGTTTGTGACCTATATGTATGTGTTCCCTGTGTGATGCCTAACTGTCTCACTGAGGCTCTGCTAACCAGAACCTCAGTGGTTATGCTCTCTCATTTCTTTCCAAATTGTCACTAACAGGCTAGTGACCAATTTCACCAATTCACATTGGCATACTGGAACACCCTTATAATTCCCTAGTATATGGTACTGAGGTACCCAGGTATTGGGCTTCCAGAAGATCCCTATGGGCTGCAGCATTTCTTTTGCCACCCATAGGGAGCTCTGACAATTCTTACACAGGCCTGCCACTGCAGCCTGAGTGAAATAATGCACACATTATTTCACAGCCATTTTCACTGCACTTAAGTAACTTATAAGTCACCTATATGTCTAACCTTTACCAGGTAAAGGTTAGGTGCAAAGCCAAGGTGCTCCCACATAGTTCAGGGCAAATTCCCCGACCTTTGTGAGTGCGGGGACACCATTACATGCGTGCACTACACATAGGTCAATACCTATGTGTAGCTTCACAATGGTAACTCCGAATATGGCCATGTAACATGTCTAAGATCATGGAATTGCCCCCTCTATGCCATCCTGGCATTGTTGGCACAATCTGCCTTTTCAGGGGTTTCACTGCAGCTGCTGCTGCTGCCAACCCCTCAGACAGGTTTCTGCCCTCCTGGGGTCCAGCCAGGCTTGGCCCAGGAAGGCAGAACAAAGGACTTCCTCAGAGAGAGGGTGTTACACCCTCTCCCTTTGGAAAAAGGTGTTAAGGCAGGGGAGGAGTAGCCTCCCCCAGCCTCTGGAAATGCTTTCATGGGTACAGATGGTGCCCATTTCTGCATAAGCCAGTCTACACCGGTTCAGGGACCCCATAGCCCTGCTCTGGCACGAAACTGGACAAAGGAAAGGGGAGTGACCACTCCCCTGACCTGCACCTCCCCTGGGAGGTGCCCAGAGCTCATCCACTGTGCTCCAGACCTCTGCCATCTTGGAAACAGAGGTGCTGCTGGCACACTGAACTGCTCTGAGTGGCCAGGGCCAGCAGGTGACGTCAGAGACTCCTTCTGATAGGCTCCTCCAGGTGTTGCTAGCCTATCCTCTCTCCTAAGTAGCCAAACCCTCTTTTCTGGCTATTTAGGGTCTCTGCTTTGGGGAATTCCTTAGATAACGAATGCAAGAGCTCATCAGAGTTCCTCTGCATCTCTCTCTTCACCTTCTGACAAGGAATCGACTGCTGACCGCGCTGGAAGCCTGCAAAACTGCAACAAAGTAGCAAAGACGACTACTGCAACTCTGTAACGCTGATCCTGCCGCCTTCTTGACTGTTTTCCTGGTGGTACATGCTGTGGGGGTAGTCTGCCTCCTCTCTGCACTAGAAGCTCAGAAGAAATCTCCCGTGGGTTGACGGAATCTTCCCCCTGCAACCGCAGGCACCAAAGAACTACATTACCGGTACTCTGGGTCTCCTCTCAGCACGACGAGCGAGGTCCCTTGATTCCAGCAACTCTGTCCAAGTGACTCCCACAGTCCAGTGACTCTTCAGTCCAAGTTTGGTGGAAGTAAGTCCTTGCCTCCCCACGCCAGACTACATTGCTGGGAACCACGTCTTTTGCAGCTACTCCGGCCTCTGTGCACTTTCGCCAGAAATCCTTTGTGCACAGCCAAGCCTGGGTCCACGGCACTCTAACCTGCATTGCACGACTTTCTAAGTTCTCCTCCGGCGGCGTGGGACTTCTTTGTGCAACTTCAGGTGAGCACAATTTCACTCCTCTTTGTAGTGCCTGTTCTGGCACTTCTGTGGGTGCTGCCTGCTTGTGAGAGGGCTCCTTGTCTTGCTCGACACCCCCTCTGTCGTCAGACGCAACTGGCGACATCCTGGTCCCTCCTCGGCCACAGCAGCATAAAAAAACTCTAACCGCATGATTTGCAGTTATCAAGGCTTGTTGGCGGTCTTTCGGCGGGAAAACACTTCTGCACGACTCTCCACAGCGAGCAGGGATCCATCCTTCAAAGGGAAAGTCTCTAGCCCTTGTATTTCCTGCTGAATCCTCAGCTTCTACTGTCCAGTATCAGCTTCTTTGCGCCCACAGCTGGCATTTCCTGGGCATCTGCCCATCTCCGACTTGCTTGTGACTTTTGGACTTGATCCCTTTGTTCTACAGGTACCCTCGACTGGAAATCCATTGTTGTTGCATTGCTGGTTTGTGTCTTTCCTGCAGAATTCCCCTATCACTACTTCTATGTCCTTTGGGGAACTTTAGTGCACTTTGCACTCACTTTTCAGGGTCTTGGGGTGGGCTATTTTTCTAACCCTTACTATTTTCTAATAGTCCCAGCGACCCTCTACAAGGTCACATAGGTTTGGGGTCCATTCGTGGTTCGCATTCCACTTTTGGAGTATATGGTTTGTGTTGCCCCTATCCCTATGTGTCCCCATTGCATCCTATTGTAACTATACATTGTTTGCACTGTTTTCTAAGACTATACTGCATATTTTTGGTATTGTGTATATATATTGTGTGTATATTTGCTATCCTCATACTGAGGATACACTCTGAGATACTTTGGCATATTGTCATAAAAATAAGGTACCTTTATTTTTAGTATATCTGTGTATTGTGTTTTCTTATGATATTGTGCAAGTGACACTAGTGGTACTGTAGGAGCTTCACTCGTCTCCTAGTTCAGCCTAAGCTGCTCTGCTAAGCTACCATTATCTATCAGCCTAAGCTGCTAGACACCCTATACACTAATAAGGGATACCTGGGCCTGGTGCAAGGTATAAGTACCCCTTGGTACTCACTACAAGCCAGTCCAGCCTCCTACATTGGTTGTGCAGCGGTGGGATAAGTGCTTTGAGACTACTTACCACTCTTGTCATTGTACTTTTCATAAGAGAAAAATATACAAAACAAGTTCAGTGTGTGTACACATAGCTAAAAAGTTTTACATTTCCTCTTTTCACTCTTTTCTAAGTGCTGAAAAGTACCTCTAAACTTTCTTAAAGTTCTTAAAAAGTTTTAAAAGTTTTTTTTTCCATCTTTCCAAAAGTTCTGAAAAACTTTTTCTTCACTTTTTTTATCACTTAAACTCTTTCTAAAAATGTCTGGCACAGGCCAAAATGTTGATCTGTCCAAACTTGCATATGATCACCTTAGCTGGAAAGGAGCAAGGAGTCTCTGTGTAGAAAGAGGTTTGAGTGTAGGGAAGAATCCTTCCTTGGAATTTTTGCTTAACATGCTTAGAGAACAAGATAAGGCCAAAAGGGCTCCATCTGTTGAAAAAGTAGCTAATGGTTCCCAATCTGATCCAGGGACTCCCCAAGGAAAAGATTCAGGAAAGAAACTTCATAGCCTGCCCATTACTAGACAGTCTAGCATAGTTGGTACTGATGTAGAGTCACACCACACAGATGGTGGTGTCTCACATCATAGCAAGAGTATTCCTTCTGACCACAGTAGAAGTGATGTTTCTGTTAACCAAGCTGTTAGGGTGCCTTCTGTAAGGGACAGGTCTCCTTCTGTCCATTCTCACCATACTTCTATTTCAAGGCATGTCCCTCCCACCCACCCTGATGACAGAATGTTAGAAAGAGAGCTCAATAGATTGAGAGTGGAACAAACCAGACTGAAGCTCAAGAAGCAACAGCTGGATTTGGATAGAAAGACCTTAGAAGTAGAGAAGGAAAGACAGAAACTGGGTTTAGAAACCCATGGTGGCAGCAGCAGTATTCCCCATAGTCATCCTGCAAAAGAGCATGATTCCAGGAATCTGCACAAGATAGTTCCCTCTTATAAGGAGGGGGATGACATTAACAAGTGGTTTGCTGCACTTGAGAGGGCCTGTGCTGTACAGGATGTCCCTCAAAGGCAGTGGGCTGCTATCCTATGGCTATCATTTAGTGCAAAAGGTAGGGATAGGCTCCTTACTGTGAAAGAAATTGAAGCCAATGATTACAAAGTTCTTAAGAATGCACTCCTGGATGGTTATGGCTTAACCACTGAACAATACAGGATAAAGTTCAGAGAGACCAAAAAGGAGTCTTCACAAGACTGGGTTGATTTCATTGACCATTCAGTGAAGGCCTTGGAAGGGTGGTTACATGGCAGTAAAGTTACTGATTATGACAGCCTGTATAACTTGATCCTGAGAGAGCATATTCTTAATAATTGTGTGTCTGATTTGTTGCACCAGTACTTGGTGGACTCTGATCTGACCTCTCCCCAAGAATTGGGAAAGAAGGCAGACAAATGGGTCAGAACAAGGGTGAACAGAAAAGTTCATACAGGGGGTGACAAAGATGGCAATAAGAAGAAGGATGGTAAGTCTTCTGACAAGGGTGGGGACAAATCTAAAAATGAGTCTTCATCAGGCCCACAAAAACACTCTGGTGGGGGGGGTGGGCCCAAATCCTCTCCCAATCAAAACAAAGAAAAGAAACCATGGTGCTATTTATGTAAAATAAAAGGCCATTGGACAACAGATCCCAGTTGTCCAAAGAAAAGCACCTAGCCTCCTACCACTACAACCCCTACTGCTACACCTAGTGTCCCTACTAATAGCAGTGGTGGTGGGAGCAAACCTACTAATAGCCAATCTATGGGAGTAGCTGGGCTCACCTTTGGTAACTTAGTTGGGGGTGGTCTGATTAGGGAGACCACAGAGGCTGTGTTAGTCTCTGAGGGGGCTATTGATTTAGCCACCTTGGTTGCTGGTCCCCTTAACATGGATAAGTACAAGCAACTACCCCTAATAAATGGTGTTGAGGTTCAGGCCTACAGGGACACAGGTGCCAGTGTCACAATGGTGATAGAGAAACTGGTCCACCCTGAACAACACCTACTTGGTCACCAGTACCAAGTAACCGATGCTCACAACAACACCCTTAGCCACCCCATGGCTGTTGTAAATCTCAACTGGGGGGGGGGTTACTGGCCCAAAGAAAGTTGTGGTTGCCTCAGATTTACCTGTAGACTGTCTAAGGGAATGATTTAGAGACATCAGCTTGGGCAGAAGTGGAGTTGGAGGCTCATGCAGCAATGCTGGGCATTCCAGGGCATATTTTTGCTTTGACGAGGGCTCAGGCCAAAAAGCAAAAAGGACAGGGTGACTTGGATCCTGGAAGAATGGACCAAGTGCTCCCTAAAGCTAGGGGTAGCAAAGGTAAATCACTACCTACTATCCCTCCCTCTACAGTGGATTCTACTTCTGAGGAAGAAGAATTCCCACCCTGTGCAGAACCTTCACCAGAGGAGCTGGAAGCAGACACTGCTGAGCTTTTGGGTGAAGGGGGGCCTGCCAGGGTGTAGGAAAGTACCATCTTGCCTGGCATGTTACCCCCATTTTTCACTGTATATATGTTGTTTTAGTTGTATGTGTCACTGGGACCCTGGTAACCCATCTTGGGAAACAGAGGTGCTGCTGGCACACTGGACTGCTCTGAGTGGCCAGTGCCACCAGGTGACGTCAGAGACTCCTGCTGATAGGCTCCTTCAGGTGTTAGTAGCCTTTCCTCTCTCCTAGGTAGCCAAACCCTCTTTTCTGGCTATTTAGGGTCTCTGTCTCTGGGGAAACTTTAGATAACGAATGCATGAGCTCAGCCGAGTTCCTCTGCATCTCCCTCTTCACCTTCTGATAAGGAATCGACCGCTGACCGCGCTGGAAGCCTGCAAACCTGCAACATAGTAGCAAAGACAACTACTGCAACTCTGTAACGCTGATCCTGCCGCCTTCTCGACTGTTTTCCTGCTTGTGCATGCTGTGGGGGTAGTCTGCCTCCTCTCTGCACCAGAAGCTCCGAAGAAATCTCCCGTGGGTCGACGGAATCGTCCCCCTGCAACCGCAGGCACCAAAAAGCTGCATTACCGGTCCCTTGGGTCTCCTCTCAGCACGACGAGCGAGGTCCCTCGAATCCAGCGACACCGTCCAAGTGACCCCCACAGTCCAGTGACTCTTCAGCCCAAGTTTGGTGGAGGTAAGTCCTTGCCTCACCTCGCTGGGCTGCATTGCTGGGAACCGCGACTTTGCAAGCTACTCCGGCCCCTGTGCACTTCCGGCAGAAATCCTTCGTGCACAGCCAAGCCTGGGTCCACGGCACTCTAACCTGCATTGCACGACTTTCTAAGTTGGTCTCCGGCGACGTGGGACTCCTTTGTGCAACTTCGGCGAGCACCGTTTCACGCATCCTCGTAGTGCCTGTTTCTGGCACTTCTCCGGGTGCTACCTGCTTCAGTGAGGGCTCTTTGTCTTGCTCGACGTCCTTTCTCTCTGCAGGTCCAATTTGCGACCTCCTGGTCCCTCCTGGGCCCCAGCAGCGTCCAAAAACGCCAAACGCACGATTTGCGTGTAGCAAGGCTTGTTGGTGTCCATCCGGCGGGAAAACACTTCTGCACGACTTTCCAAGGCATGTGGGATCCATCCTCCAAAGGGGAAGTCTCTAGCCCTTGTCGTTCCTGCAGTATTCACAGTTCTTCAGCCTAGTAAGAGCTTCTTTGCACCAACCGCTGGCATTTCTTGGGCATCTGCCCATCTCCGAGCTGCTTGTGACTTTTGGACTTGGTCCCCTTGTTCCACAGGTACCCTCAGTCAGGAATCCATCGTTGTTGCATTGCTGATTTGTGTTTTCCTTGCATTTTCCCTCTAACACGACTATTTTGTCCTTAGGGGAACTTTAGTGCACTTTGCACTCACTTTTCAGGGTCTTGAGGAGGGTTATTTTTCTAACTCTCACTATTTTCTAATAGTCCCAGCGACCCTCTACAAGGTCACATAGGTTTGGGGTCCATTCGTGGTTCGCATTCCACTTCTGGAGTATATGGTTTGTGTTGCCCCTATCCCTATGTTTCCCCATTGCATCCTATTGTAACTATACATTGTTTGCACTGTTTTCTAAGACTATACTGCATATTTTTGCTATTGTGTATATATATCTTGTGTATATTTCCTATCCTCTCACTGAGGGTACACTCTAAGATACTTTGGCATATTGTCATAAAAATAAAGTACCTTTATTTTTAGTATAACTGTGTATTGTGTTTTCTTATGATATTGTGCATATGACACTAAGTGGTACTGTAGTAGCTTCACACGTCTCCTAGTTCAGCCTAAGCTGCTCTGCTAAGCTACCATTATCTATCAGCCTAAGCTGCTAGACACCCTATACACTAATAAGGGATAACTGGGCCTGGTGCAAGGTGCAAGTACCCCTTGGTACTCACTACAAGCCAGTCCAGCCTCCTACATTGGTTGTGCAGCGGTGGGATAAGTGCTTTGAGACTACTTACCACTCTTGTCATTGTACTTTTCATAAGAGAAAAATATACAAAACAAGGTCAGTGTATATACACATAGCCAAAAAGTTTTGCATTTCCTCTTTTCACTCTTTTCTAAGTGCTGAAAAGTACTTCTAAACTTTCAAAAAGTTCTTAAAAGTTTAAAAAGTTTTTTCTGTCTTTCCAAAAAGTTCTGAAAACGTTTTTCTCTTTGCCTATCACTTTAACTCTCTCTAAAAATGTCTGGCACAGGCCAAAAAGTTGAACTGTCCAAACTTGCATATGATCACCTTAGCTGGAAAGGAGCAAGGAGTCTCTGCATAGAGAGAGGTTTGAGTGTAGGGAAGAATCCTTCCTTAGAACTGTTAATTAATATGCTTAGAGTACAGGATAAGGCCATAAGTGCCCAATCTGTAGAAAAAGTAGCTAATGGTTCTCAATCTGATCCAGGGACTCCCCCAGGAAAAGGTTCAGGAAAGAAACTTCTCAGCCTGCCCATTACTAGACAGTCTAGCATAGTTGGTACAGAGGTTGAATCACATCATACTGATGATGTGCTCTCACATTATGCTGGTAGCCAAGCTGTTAGGGTGCCCCTTGTAAGGGACAGGTCTCCTTCTGCACGACTCTCCACGTCGAGTGGGATCCGTCCACCAAAGGGAAAGTCTCTAGCCCTTTTCGTTCCTGCAGAAACCTCAGCTTCTTCTGTCCAGTAGAAGCTTCTTTGCACCCGCAGCTGGCATTTCCTGGGCATCTGCCCATCTCCGACTTGCTTGTGACTTTTGGACTTGGTCCCCTTGTTCCACAGGTACCCTAGATTGGAAATCCACAGTTGTTGCATTGTTGGTTTGTGTCTTTCCTGCATTATTCCTCTAACACGACTTCTTTGTCCTTAGGGGAACTTTAGTGCACTTTGCACTCACTCTTCAGGGTCTTGGGGAGGGTTATTTTTCTAACTCTCACTATTTTCTAATAGTCCCAGCGACCCTCTACAAGGTCACATAGGTTTGGGGTCCATTCGTGGTTCACATTCCACTTTTGGAGTATATGGTTTGTGTTGCCCCTATCCCTATGTTTCCCCATTGCATCCTATTGTAACTATACATTGTTTGCACTGTTTTCTAAGACTATACTGCATATTTTTTCTATTGTGTATATATATCTTGTGTATATTTCCTATCCTCTCACTGAGGGTACACTCTGAGATACTTTGGCATATTGTCATAAAAATAAAGTACCTTTATTTTTAGTATAACTGTGTATTGTGTTTTCTTATGATATTGTGCATATGACACTAAGTGGTACTGTAGTAGCTTCACACGTCTCCTAGTTCAGCCTAAGCTGCTCTGCTAAGCTACCATTATCTATCAGCCTAAGCTGCTAGACACCCTATACACTAATAAGGGATAACTGGGCCTGGTGCAAGGTGCAAGTACCCCTTGGTACTCACTACAAGCCAGTCCAGCCTCCTACATTGGTTGTGCAGCGGTGGGATTAGTGCTTTGAGACTACTTACCACTCTTGTCATTGTACTTTTCATAAGAGAAAAATATACAAAACAAGGTCAGTGTATATACACATAGCCAAAAAGTTTTGCATTTCCTCTTTTCACTCTTTTCTAAGTGCTGAAAAGTACTTCTAAACTTTCAAAAAGTTCTTAAAAGTTTAAAAAGTTTTTTCTGTCTTTCCAAAAAGTTCTGAAAACGTTTTTCTCTTTGCCTATCACTTTAACTCTCTCTAAAAATGTCTGGCACAGGCCAAAAAGTTGAACTGTCCAAACTTGCATATGATCACCTTAGCTGGAAAGGAGCAAGGAGTCTCTGCATAGAGAGAGGTTTGAGTGTAGGGAAGAATCCTTCCTTAGAACTGTTAATTAATATGCTTAGAGTACAGGATAAGGCCATAAGTGCCCAATCTGTAGAAAAAGTAGCTAATGGTTCTCAATCTGATCCAGGGACTCCCCCAGGAAAAGGTTCAGGAAAGAAACTTCTCAGCCTGCCCATTACTAGACAGTCTAGCATAGTTGGTACAGAGGTTGAATCACATCATACTGATGATGTGCTCTCACATTATGCTGGTAGCCAAGCTGTTAGGGTGCCCCTTGTAAGGGACAGGTCTCCTTCTGTTCATTCCCATCATACCTCTGTATCTAGAAATGTCCCTCCCACCCACCCTGATGACAGATTGTTAGAAAGGGAGCTCAATAGATTGAGAGTGGAACAAACCAGACTGAAGCTCAAGAAGCAACAGCTGGATTTGGATAGACAGTCTTTAGAAATAGAGAGGGAAAGACAGAAGATGGGTTTAGATACCCATGGTGGCAGCAGCAGTATTCCCCATAGTCATCCTGCAAAAGAGCATGATTCCAGGAATCTGCATAAGATAGTTCCCCCTTATAAGGAGGGGGATGACATTAACAAGTGGTTTGCTGCACTTGAGAGGGCCTGTGCTGTACAGGATGTCCCTCAAAAGCAGTGGGCTGCTATCCTATGGCTATCATTTACTGGAAAAGGTAGGGATAGGCTCCTTACTGTAAAAGAAAATGATGCTAACAATTTCCAAGTTCTTAAGAATGCACTCCTGGATGGTTATGGCTTAACCACTGAACAGTACAGGATAAAGTTCAGAGATACCAAAAAGGAGTCTTCACAAGACTGGGTTGATTTCATTGACCAGGCAGTGAAGGCCTTGGAGGGGTGGTTACATGGCAGTAAAGTTACTGATTATGACAGCCTGTATAACTTGATCCTGAGAGAGCATATTCTTAATAATTGTGTGTCTGATTTGTTGCACCAGTACTTGGTGGACACTGATCTGACCTCTCCCCAAGAATTGGGAAAGAAGGCAGACAAATGGGTCAGAACAAGAGTGAACAGAAAAGTTCATACAGGGGGTGACAAAGATGGCAACAAAAAGAAGGATGGTAAGTCTTCTGACAAGGGTGGGGACAAATCTAAAAATGAGTCTTCATCAGGCCCACAAAAACACTCTGGTGGGGGTGGTGGGTCCAAATCCTCCTTTAATCAGAACAAGGAAAAGAAACCATGGTGCTATTTATGTAAAATAAAAGGCCATTGGACAACAGATCCCAGTTGTCCAAAGAAAGGCACCACAGCTCCTACCACTACAACCCCTACTGCTACACCTAGTGTCCCTACTAATAGCAGTGGTGGTGGGAGCAAACCTACTAATAGCCAATCCAAGGGAGTAGCTGGGCTCACTTTTGGTAATTTAGTCGGGGTTGGTCTGATTAGGGAGACCACAGAGGCTACTTTAGTCTCTGAAGGGGCTATTGATTTAGCCACTTTGGTTGCTTGCCCCCATAACTTGGAGAAGTACAAGCAACTAACCCTAATAAATGGTGTTGAGGTCCAGGCCTACAGGGACACAGGTGCCAGTGTCACAATGGTGATTGAGAAACTGGTGCACCCTGAACAACACATACTTGGACACCAGTACCAAGTAACCGATGCTCACAACATAACACAAAGCCACCCCATGGCTGTTGTAAATCTCAACTGGGGGGGGGGTAACTGGTCCAAAGAAAGTTGTGGTAGCTTCAGATTTACCTGTAGACTGTCTATTAGGGAATGATTTGGAGACATCAGCTTGGTCAGATGTGGAGTTGGAGGCCCATGCAGCAATGCTGGGCATTCCAGGGCATATTTTTGCTTTGACAAGGGCTCAGGCCAAAAAGCAAAAAGGACAGGGAAGCTTGGATCCTGGAACAATGGACCAAGTGCTCCCTAAAGCTAGGGCTAGTAGAAGCAAACCACTTCCTACTATCCCTCCCTCTACAGTGGATTCTACTTCTGAGGAAGAAGAATTCCCTCCCTGTGCAGAACCTACACCAGAGGAGCTGGAAGCAGACACTGCTGAGCTTTTGGGTGAAGGGGGGCCTGCCAGAGAGGAGCTGAGTGTGGCACAGCAAACCTGTCCCACATTAGAGGGTCTCAGACAGCAAGCTGTCAAACAGGCTAATGGGGATGTCAGTGACTCTCACAGAGTTTACTGGGAGGACAACCTCTTGTACACTGAGCATAGGGATCCTAAACCTGGAGCTGCCAGGAGATTAGTGATTCCTCAGGAGTACAGAAAGTTCCTCCTAACACTGGCACATGACATTCCCTTAGCTGGGCACCTGGGTCAAATGAAAACTTGGGACAGATTGGTACCATTATTTCATTGGCCTAGGATGTCTGAGGACACAAAGGAATTTTGTAAGTCCTGTGAAACCTGTCAAGCCAGTGGCAAGACAGGTGGCACTCCAAAGGCATCCCTTATCCCACTGCCTGTGGTTGGGGTTCCCTTTGAAAGGGTAGGGGTTGACATAGTTGGCCCCCTTGACCCTCCTACTGCTTCAGGCAATAGGTTTATCTTAGTGGTAGTGGACCATGCCACAAGATATCCTGAAGCTATTCCTTTAAGGACCACTACAGCTCCTGCAGTGGCAAAGGCCCTCCTGGGAATATTTTCCAGGGTGGGCTTCCCAAAGGAAGTAGTATCAGACAGAGGAAGCAATTTCATGTCTGCATACGTAAAGGCCATGTGGAAGGAGTGTGGTGTAACTTACAAGTTCACAACACCCTATCATCCACAAACAAATGGACTAGTGGAGAGATTTAATAAAACTCTCAAAGGCATGATTATGGGACTCCCTGAAAAACTCCGCAGGAGATGGGATATCCTTCTACCATGCCTCCTTTTTGCCTACAGGGAGGTACCCCAGAAAGGAGTGGGCTTCAGCCCCTTTGAACTTCTTTTTGGACACCCTGTTAGGGGTCCACTCACACTTGTAAAGGAGGGTTGGGAACAACCTTTAAAAGCTCCTAAGCAGGATATTGTGGATTATGTACTTGGCCTCAGATCAAGGATGGCTGAGTACATGAAAAAGGCCAGTAAAAACCTTCAGGCCAGCCAAGAGCTCCAGAAGCAATGGCATGATCAGAAGGCTGTTTTGGTTCAGTACCAACCAGGGCAGAAAGTGTGGGTCTTGGAGCCTGTGGCCCCAAGAGCACTCCAAGATAAATGGAGTGGACCCCACACAATTGTTGAAAAGAAGGGTGAAGTCACCTACTTGGTTGACTTAGGCACTGCCAGGAGTCCCCTTAGGGTGCTCCATGTCAACCGCCTGAAACCCTACTATGACAGGGCTGATCTCACCCTGCTCATGGCAACAGATGAGGGACAGGAAGAAGACAGTGATCCTCTACCTGATCTCTTCTCTTCCACAGAACAAGATGCTCTTGTGGAAGGTGTAGTTTTGGCTGATTGTCTTACTGCTGAGCAGAAACATAATTGCATAAATCTCCTAGGACAATTTTCAGAACTCTTCTCCATTGTGCCAGGCACCACTTCTTGGTGTGAGCACACTATAGATACTGGAGACAGTTTACCTGTCAAAAGTAAGATCTATAGGCAGCCTGACCATGTCAGGGACTGCATAAAGCAAGAAGTTCAGAAAATGTTGGAACTAGGAGTGGTTGAGCACTCTGACAGTCCATGGGCTTCTCCTGTGGTACTGGTACCAAAACCCAATTCTAAAGATGGAAAGAAGGAAATGAGGTTTTGTGTCGACTATAGAGGTCTCACCTTGGTAACCAAAACTGATGCTCACCCTATACCCAGGGCAGATGAGCTCATAGATACACTGGCATCTGCCAAGTATCTAAGCACTTTTGATTTGACTGCAGGGTATTGGCAGATCAAATTGTCAGAAGATGCTAAATCTAAGACTGCATTTTCTACCATTGGAGGACATTACCAGTTTACTGTAATGCCTTTTGGTCTGAAAAATGCACCTGCCACTTTTCAGAGGTTGGTGAACACAGTCCTGCAAGGGCTGGAAGCTTTCAGTGCAGCATATTTGGATGATATAGCTGTCTTTAGCTCCAGCTGGGATGATCACCTGGTCCACCTTTGGAAAGTTTTGGAGGCCCTGCAAAAGGCAGGCCTCACTATCAAGGCTTCAAAGTGCCAGATAGGGCAGGGTAAGGTGGTTTATCTGGGACACCTTGTTGGTGGGGAACAGATTGCACCACTTCAGGGGAAAATCCAAACTATTATTGATTGGATTCCCCCTACCACTCAGACTCAGGTGAGAGCCTTCCTAGGCCTCACTGGGTATTACAGGAGGTTCATTAAGAACTATGGCTCCATTGCAGCCCCTCTTAATGACCTCACATCCAAGAAAATGCCTAAAAAGGTATTATGGACAGCAAACTGTCAGAAAGCTTTTGAGGAGCTGAAGCAGGCCATGTGCTCTGCACCTGTCCTGAAAAGCCCTTGTTACTCTAAAAAATTCTATGTCCAAACTGATGCATCTGAATTAGGAGTAGGGGCAGTCCTATCACAACTTAATTCTGAGGGCCAGGATCAACCTGTTGCTTTTATTAGTAGAAGGTTGACCCCTAGAGAAAAGCGTTGGTCTGCCATTGAGAGGGAGGCCTTTGCTGTGGTCTGGGCTCTGAAGAAGTTGAGGCCATACCTGTTTGGCACTCACTTCATTGTTCAGACAGACCACAAACCTCTACTTTGGCTAAAACAAATGAAAGGTGAAAATCCTAAATTGTTGAGGTGGTCCATATTCCTACAGGGAATGGACTATACAGTGGAACATAGACCTGGGAGTAGCCACTCCAATGCAGATGGACTCTCCAGATATTTCCACTTAGACAATGAAGACTCATCAGGTAATGGCTAGTCTTATTGTCCTTCGTTTGGGGTGGGGTTGTGTAGGAAAGTACCATCTTGCCTGGCATGTTACCCCCATTTTTCACTGTATATATGTTGTTTTAGTTGTATGTGTCACTGGGACCCTGGTAACCCAGGGCCCCAGTGCTCATAAGTGTGCCTGAATGTGTTACCTGTGTAGTGACTAACTGTCTCACTGAGGCTCTGCTAATCAGAACCTCAGTGGTTATGCTCTCTCATTTCTTTCCAAATTGTCACTGACAGGCTAGTGACCATTTTTACCAATTTACATTGGCTTACTGGAACACCCTTATAATTCCCTAGTATATGGTACTGAGGTACCCAGGGTATTGGGGTTCCAGGAGATCCCTATGGGCTGCAGCATTTCTTTTGCCACCCATAGGGAGCTCTGACAATTCTTACACAGGCCTGCCACTGCAGCCTGAGTGAAATAACGTCCACGTTATTTCACAGCCATTTTACACTGCACTTAAGTAACTTATAAGTCACCTATATGTCTAACCTTTACCTGGTAAAGGTTAGGTGCAAAGTTACTTAGTGTGAGGGCACCCTGGCACTAGCCAAGGTGCCCCCACATTGTTCAGAGCCAATTCACTGAACTTTGTGAGTGCGGGGACACCATTACACGCGTGCACTACATATAGGTCACTACCTATATGAAGCTTCACCATGGTAACTCCGAATATGGCCATGTAACATGTCTATGATCATGGAATTGCCCCCTCTATGCCATCCTGGCATTGTTGGTACAATTCCATGATCCCAGTGGTCTGTAGCACAGACCCTGGTACTGCCAGACTGCCCTTCCTGGGGTTTCTCTGCAGCTGCTGCTGCTGCCAACCCCTCAGACAGGCAGCTGCCCTCCTGGGGTCCAGCCAGGCCTGGCCCAGGATGGCAGAACAAAGAACTTCCTCTGAGAGAGGGTGTGACACCCTCTCCCTTTGGAAAATGGTGTGAAGGCAGGGGAGGAGTAGCCTCCCCCAGCCTCTGGAAATGCTTTGTTGGGCACAGATGTGCCCAATTCTGCATAAGCCAGTCTACACCGGTTCAGGGACCCCTTAGCCCCTGCTCTGGCGCGAAACTGGACAAAGGAAAGGGGAGTGACCACTCCCCTGACCTGCACCTCCCCTGGGAGGTGTCCAGAGCTCCTCCAGTGTGCTCCAGACCTCTGCCATCTTGGAAACAGAGGTGCTGCTGGCACACTGGACTGCTCTGAGTGGCCAGTGCCACCAGGTGACGTCAGAGACTCCTGCTGATAGGCTCCTTCAGGTGTTAGTAGCCTTTCCTCTCTCCTAGGTAGCCAAACCCTCTTTTCTGGCTATTTAGGGTCTCTGTCTCTGGGGAAACTTTAGATAACGAATGCATGAGCTCAGCCGAGTTCCTCTGCATCTCCCTCTTCACCTTCTGATAAGGAATCGACCGCTGACCGCGCTGGAAGCCTGCAAACCTGCAACATAGTAGCAAAGACGACTACTGCAACTCTGTAACGCTGATCCTGCCGCCTTCTCGACTGTTTTCCTGCTTGTGCATGCTGTGGGGGTAGTCTGCCTCCTCTCTGCACCAGAAGCTCCGAAGAAATCTCCCGTGGGTCGACGGAATCGTCCCCCTGCAACCGCAGGCACCAAAAAGCTGCATTACCGGTCCCTTGGGTCTCCTCTCAGCACGACGAGCGAGGTCCCTCGAATCCAGCGACACCGTCCAAGTGACCCCCACAGTCCAGTGACTCTTCAGCCCAAGTTTGGTGGAGGTAAGTCCTTGCCTCACCTCGCTGGGCTGCATTGCTGGGAACAGCGACTTTGCAAGCTACTCCGGCCCCTGTGCACTTCTGGCGGAAATCCTTCGTGCACAGCCAAGCCTGGGTCCACGGCACTCTAACCTGCATTGCACGACTTTCTAAGTTGGTCTCCGGCGACGTGGGACTCCTTTGTGCAACTTCGGCGAGCACCGTTTCACGCATCCTCGTAGTGCCTGTTTCTGGCACTTCTCCGGGTGCTACCTGCTTCAGTGTGGGCTCTTTGTCTTGCTCGACGTCCCCTCTCTCGGCAGGTCCAATTTGCGACCTCCTGGTCCCTCCTGGGCCCCAGCAGCGTCCAAAAACGCCAAACGCACGATTTGCGTGTAGCAAGGCTTGTTGGCGTCCATCCGGCGGGAAAACACTTCTGCACGACTCTCCTAGGCGTGGCGAATCCATCCTCCAAAGGGGAAGTCTCTAGCCCTTGTCGTTCCTGCAGTATTCACAGTTCTTCAGCCTAGTAAGAGCTTCTTTGCACCAACCGCTGGCATTTCTTGGGCATCTGCCCATCTCCGAGCTGCTTGTGACTTTTGGACTTGGTCCCCTTGTTCCACAGGTACCCTCAGTCAGGAATCCATCGTTGTTGCATTGCTGATTTGTGTTTTCTTTGCATTTTCCCTCTAACACGACTATTTTGTCCTTAGGGGAACTTTAGTGCACTTTGCACTCACTTTTCAGGGTCTTGGGGAGGGTTATTTTTCTAACTCTCACTATTTTCTAATAGTCCCAGCGACCCTCTACAAGGTCACATAGGTTTGGGGTCCATTCGTGGTTCGCATTCCACTTCTGGAGTATATGGTTTGTGTTGCCCCTATCCCTATGTTTCCCCATTGCATCCTATTGTAACTATACATTGTTTGCACTGTTTTCTAAGACTATACTGCATATTTTTGCTATTGTGTATATATATCTTGTGTATATTTCCTATCCTCTCACTGAGGGTACACTCTAAGATACTTTGGCATATTGTCATAAAAATAAAGTACCTTTATTTTTAGTATAACTGTGTATTGTGTTTTCTTATGATATTGTGCATATGACACTAAGTGGTACTGTAGTAGCTTCACACGTCTCCTAGTTCAGCCTAAGCTGCTCTGCTAAGCTACCATTATCTATCAGCCTAAGCTGCTAGACACCCTATACACTAATAAGGGATAACTGGGCCTGGTGCAAGGTGCAAGTACCCCTTGGTACTCACTACAAGCCAGTCCAGCCTCCTACATTGGTTGTGCAGCGGTGGGATAAGTGCTTTGAGACTACTTACCACTCTTGTCATTGTACTTTTCATAAGAGAAAAATATACAAAACAAGGTCAGTGTATATACACATAGCCAAAAAGTTTTGCATTTCCTCTTTTCACTCTTTTCTAAGTGCTGAAAAGTACTTCTAAACTTTCAAAAAGTTCTTAAAAGTTTAAAAAGTTTTTTCTGTCTTTCCAAAAAGTTCTGAAAACTTTTTTTCTCTTTGTCTATCACTTTAACTCTCTCTAAAAAATGTCTGGCACAGGCCAAAAAGTTGAACTGTCCAAACTTGCATATGATCACCTTAGCTGGAAAGGAGCAAGGAGTCTCTGCATAGAGAGAGGTTTGAGTGTAGGGAAGAATCCTTCCTTAGAACTGATAATTAATATGCTTAGAGTACAGGATAAGGCCATAAGTGCCCAATCTGTAGAAAAAGTAGCTAATGGTTCTCAATCTGATCCAGGGACTCCCCCAGGAAAAGGTTCAGGAAAGAAACTTCTCAGCCTGCCCATTACTAGACAGTCTAGCATAGTTGGTACAGAGGTTGAATCACACCATACTGATGGTGTGCTCTCACATTATACTGGTAGCCAAGCTGTTAGGGTGCCCTCTGTAAGGGACAGGTCTCCTTCTGTTCATTCCCATCATACCTCTGTATCTAGAAATGTCCCTCCCACCCACCCTGATGACAGATTGTTAGAAAGGGAGCTCAATAGATTGAGAGTGGAGCAAACCAGACTGAAGCTCAAGAAGCAACAGCTGGATTTGGATAGACAGTCTTTAGAAATAGAGAGGGAAAGACAGAAGATGGGTTTAGATACCCATGGTGGCAGCAGCAGTATTCCCCATAGTCATCCTGCAAAAGAGCATGATTCCAGGAATCTGCATAAGATAGTTCCCCCTTACAAGGAGGGGGATGACATTAACAAGTGGTTTGCTGCACTTGAGAGGGCCTGTGCTGTACAGGATGTCCCTCAAAAGCAGTGGGCTGCTATCCTATGGCTATCATTTACTGGAAAAGGTAGGGATAGGCTCCTTACTGTAAAAGAAAATTATGCTAATAATTTCCAAGTTCTTAAGAATGCACTCCTGGATGGTTATGGCTTAACCACTGAACAGTACAGGATAAAGTTCAGAGAGACCAAAAAGGAGTCTTCACAAGACTGGGTTGATTTCATTGACCATTCAGTGAAGGCCTTGGAGGGGTGGTTACATGGCAGTAAAGTTACTGATTATGAAAGCCTGTATAACACAATCCTGAGAGAGCATATACTTAATAATTGTGTGTCTGATTTGTTGCACCAGTACCTGGTAGACTCTGATCTGACCTCTCCCCAAGAATTGGGAAAGAAGGCAGACAAATGGGTCAGAACAAGGGTGAACAGAAAAGTTCATACAGGGGGTGACAAAGATGGCAATAAGAAGAAAGATGGTGAAAAATCTCAAGATAAGCATGGGGATAAGGGTAAAACCAAAGATCCCACTTCAAATCTTAAACACTCTTCAGAGGGTGGGGATAAAACAAATTCTTCCTCTTCTTCCCAACCTGCACACATTAAAAAGCCTTGGTGCTTTGTGTGTAAAAACAGAGGCCATAGGCCAGGGGATAAGTCCTGTCCAGGTAAACCCCCTGAGCCTACCACCACTAATACATCAAGCTCTAGTGCCCCTAGCAGTAGTGGTACTAGTGGTGGGACTGCTGGCAACAGTCAAGCAAAGGGTGTAGTTGGGTTCACTTATGGGTCCATAGTGGAAACTGATGTAATCAGTCCCAAGACAGTTTCTGTCACACCTAGTGGCATTGGCCTTGCCACACTGGCTGCTTGTCCCCTTACAATGGATAAGTACAGGCAGACAGTTTCAATAAATGGTGTTGAGGCCTTGGCCTACAGGGACACAGGTGCCAGTTTCACTTTGGTGACTGAAAACCTAGTGCCTCCTGAACAACACATCATTGGACAACAGTATAAGATTATTGATGACCAAAACTCCACTAAGTTTCTTCCCTTAGCTATAATTCAGTTTAGTTGGGGTGGAGTTACTGGCCCTAAGCAGGTGGTGGTATCACCTAGCTTACCTGTAGACTGTCTCTTAGGTAATGACCTAGAGGCCTCAGGTTGGGCTGATGTAGAGTTTTATGCCCATGCAGCCATGCTGGGCATCCCTGAGGAATTGTTCCCTCTCATTTCTACTGAAATGAAAAAGCAAAGGAGAGAAGGCCTGAAAACTCAGGATCCCTCTCCATCAACAGGTAAAAAGGGTATCACAGTATCCCCTAACCACCCTACCATTCAGGATACCATTCCTGTGGTGGGAGAAACCTCTCCTGGGGTGGCACCTGTTCCAAGGGAATCATCAGCTGGCATAGCTGGACTCCCTGAGGTAGAAGTACATCTCTGTGGGATAACTAACATTGGTGACAAAAAGAGCACCATTTTAGTTAACATGGAGCATCCCTCCAACCCTCCCAGAGAAACTTTAGTGCAGAAACCCTGTACTGCCTCACAACACTTAGGACAGCATCCCTGCCCTAGTGTGGAGCTCATAGGACAGCATCCCTGCCCTGCTCCAACTCAAGAGAAACAGCATCCCTGTTCTCTCTTCCAGCCAAATGGACAAAGTTTTTGCCCAGCCATGGCTTTTCTGAGACAGCATCCCTGTCTGGCATTTCCATCACTACAAATAGGTTCAGTGGACAATTCCCACTGCTCTAAACTAAAACTTACTGATAGAAACTCTGAAAATACATCTTCACATTGTTGCTTAGCTAAAAAACTTCAAACAGGGTGGTTTACATCCCCACAGGGAAGTAACCATATAGTGGATGATAAAGGGAGTAACCAGTCTATTGCAGAGCTACTCTCTACTTATCACCACTTAGACAATAAAGTCTCAACTGGCCAAGGTTAGCCTTATTGTCCTTCGTTTGGGGGGGGTTGTGTGAGAAGGTAGCCTCTTTCTAGCCTTGTTACCCCCACTTTTGGCCTGTTTGTGAGTGTATGTCAGGGTGTTTGTCACTGTTTTCACTGTCTCACTGGGATCCTGATAGCCAGGCCTCAGTGCTCATAGTGAAAACACCATGTTTTCAGTATGGTTGTTATGTGTCACTGGGATCCTGCTAGTCAGGACCCCAGTGCTCATAGGTTTGTGGCCTATATGTATGTGTCACTGGGACCCTGTCACACAGGGCCCCAGTGCTCATAGGTGTGCATGTATATGTTCCCTGTGTGGTGCATAACTGTCTCACTGAGGCTCTGCTAACCAGAACCTCAGTGGTTATGCTCTCTCATTACTTTCAAATTGTCACTAACAGGCTAGTGACCAATTTTACCAATTTACATTGGCTTACTGGAACACCCTTATAATTCCCTAGTATATGGTACTGAGGTACCCAGGGTATTGGGGTTCCAGGAGATCCCTATGGGCTGCAGCATTTCTTTTGCCACCCATAGGGAGCTCTGACAATTCTTACACAGGCCTGCCACTGCAGCCTGAGTGAAATAACGTCCACGTTATTTCACAGCCATTTTACACTGCACTTAAGTAACTTATAAGTCACCTATATGTCTAACCTTTACCTGGTAAAGGTTAGGTGCAAAGTTACTTAGTGTGAGGGCACCCTGGCACTAGCCAAGGTGCCCCCACATTGTTCAGAGCCAATTCACTGAACTTTGTGAGTGCGGGGACACCATTACACGCGTGCACTACATATAGGTCACTACCTATATGTAGCTTCACCATGGTAACTCCGAATATGGCCATGTAACATGTCTATGATCATGGAATTGCCCCCTCTATGCCATCCTGGCATTGTTGGTACAATTTCATGATCCCAGTGGTCTGTAGCACAGACCCTGGTACTGCCAGACTGCCCTTCCTGGGGTTTCTCTGCAGCTGCTGCTGCTGCCAACCCCTCAGACAGGCAGCTGCCCTCCTGGGGTCCAGCCAGGCCTGGCCCAGGATGGCAGAACAAAGAACTTCCTCTGAGAGAGGGTGTGACACCCTCTCCCTTTGGAAAATGGTGTGAAGGCAGGGGAGGAGTAGCCTCCCCCAGCCTCTGGAAATGCTTTGTTGGGCACAGATGTGCCCAATTCTGCATAAGCCAGTCTACACCGGTTCAGGGACCCCTTAGCCCCTGCTCTGGCGCGAAACTGGACAAAGGAAAGGAGAGTGACCACTCCCCTGACCTGCACCTCCCCTGGGAGGTGTCCAGAGCTCCTCCAGTGTGCTCCAGACCTCTGCCATCTTGGAAACAGAGGTGCTGCTGGCACACTGGACTGCTCTGAGTGGCCAGTGCCACCAGGTGACGTCAGAGACTCCTGCTGATAGGCTCCTTCAGGTGTTAGTAGCCTTTCCTCTCTCCTAGGTAGCCAAACCCTCTTTTCTGGCTATTTAGGGTCTCTGTCTCTGGGGAAACTTTAGATAACGAATGCATGAGCTCAGCCGAGTTCCTCTGCATCTCCCTCTTCACCTTCTGATAAGGAATCGACCGCTGACCGCGCTGGAAGCCTGCAAACCTGCAACATAGTAGCAAAGACGACTACTGCAACTCTGTAACACTGATCCTGCCGCCTTCTCGACTGTTTTCCTGCTTGTGCATGCTGTGGGGGTAGTCTGCCTCCTCTCTGCACCAGAAGCTCCGAAGAAATCTCCCGTGGGTCGACGGAATCTTCCCCCTGCAACCGCAGGCACCAAAAAGCTGCATCTCCGGTCCCTTGGGTCTCCTCTCAGCACGACGAGCGAGGTCCCTCGAATCCAGCGACACCGTCCAAGTGACTCCCACAGTCCAGTGACTCTTCAGCCCGAGTTTGGTGGAGGTAAGTCCTTGCCTCACCTCGCTGGGCTGCATTGCTGGGAACCGCGACTTTGCAAGCTTCTCCGGCCCCTGTGCACTTCCGGCGGAAATCCTTCGTGCACAGCCAAGCCTGGGTCCACGGCACTCTAACCTGCATTGCACGACTTTCTAAGTTGGTCTCCGGCGACGTGGGACTCCTTTGTGCAACTTCGGCGAGCACCGTTTCACGCATCCTCGTAGTGCCTGTTTCTGGCACTTCTCCGGGTGCTACCTGCTTCAGTGAGGGCTCTTTGTCTTGCTCGACGTCCCCTTTCTCTGCAGGTCCAATTTGCGACCTCCTGGTCCCTCCTGGGCCCCAGCAGCGTCCAAAAACGCCAAACACACGATTTGCGTGTAGCAAGGCTTGTTGGCGTCCATCCGGCGGGAAAACACTTCTGCACGACTCTCCAAGGCGTGATGGATCCATCCTCCAAAGGGGAAGTCTCTAGCCCTTGTCGTTCCTGCAGTATTCACAGTTCTTCAGCCTAGTAAGAGCTTCTTTGCACCAACCGCTGGCATTTCTTGGGCATCTGCCCATCTCCGAGCTGCTTGTGACTTTTGGACTTGGTCCCCTTGTTCCACAGGTACCCTCAGTCAGGAATCCATCGTTGTTGCATTGCTGATTTGTGTTTTCTTTGCATTTTCCCTCTAACACGACTATTGTGTCCTTAGGGGAACTTTAGTGCACTTTGCACTCACTTTTCAGGGTCTTGGGGAGGGTTATTTTTCTAACTCTCACTATTTTCTAATAGTCCCAGCGACCCTCTACAAGGTCACATAGGTTTGGGGTCCATTCGTGGTTCGCATTCCACTTCTGGAGTATATGGTTTGTGTTGCCCCTATCCCTATGTTTCCCCATTGCATCCTATTGTAACTATACATTGTTTGCACTGTTTTCTAAGACTATACTGCATATTTTTGCTATTGTGTATATATATCTTGTGTATATTTCCTATCCTCTCACTGAGGGTACACTCTAAGATACTTTGGCATATTGTCATAAAAATAAAGTACCTTTATTTTTAGTATAACTGTGTATTGTGTTTTCTTATGATATTGTGCATATGACACTAAGTGGTACTGTAGTAGCTTCACACGTCTCCTAGTTCAGCCTAAGCTGCTCTGCTAAGCTACCATTATCTATCAGCCTAAGCTGCTAGACACCCTATACACTAATAAGGGATAACTGGGCCTGGTGCAAGGTGCAAGTACCCCTTGGTACTCACTACAAGCCAGTCCAGCCTCTGCACTTTGCACTCACTTTTCAGGGTCTTGGGGTGGGCTATTTTTCTAACCCTTACTATTTTCTAATAGTCCCAGCGACCCTCTACAAGGTCACATAGGTTTGGGTTCCATTCGTGGTTCGCATTCCACTTTTGGAGTATATGGTTTGTGTTGCCCCTATCCCTATGTGTCCCCATTGCATCCTATTGTAACTATACATTGTTTGCACTGTTTTCTAAGACTATACTGCATATTTTTGGTATTGTGTATATATATCTTGTGTATATTTGCTATCCTTATACTGAGGATACACTCTGAGATACTTTGGCATATTGTCATAAAAATAAAGTACCTTTATTTTTAGTATATCTGTGTATTGTGTTTTCTTATGATATTGTGCAAGTGACACTAGTGGTACTGTAGGAGCTTCACTCGTCTCCTAGTTCAGCCTAAGCTGCTCTGCTAAGCTACCATTATCTATCAGCCTAAGCTGCTAGACACCCTATACACTAATAAGGGATACCTGGGCCTGGTGCAAGGTGTAAGTACCCCTTGGTACTCACTACAAGCCAGTCCAGCCTCCTACAACCTGTATCAACTCCATCAAGACAAGCCAGGCTGACCAGCTTCACCTGGAGTTTAAAGGATTTGACGAGGTGCATAGTGGGAATTATAGTCCCAAATCTCCAAGAAGCAAATCAGTGCTTCTGAGCCCTTGACAGCTGTTATGGATTGACTTTTGGTAGTTTTGGTGTCATTTTAATCATAAAAGTATTCCATATTTATATATATTGGTGTTGCATTTTTATTGTGAGCTTTATCTTACCTATTTACTGTAATGGTGTTTTTAAATGCTTTACACATCCGTCTTCTAATTTATGCCTGGCTGCTTGCATCTAAGCTGCCAAGGGTTGAGCAAGGATTAATTTATTGAGAACTTGACTGGACCTTATTTGTGATTGTGGTGTGATTACTAGCTGTAGGTACCTACCTGCACCTATCAATAAGCCACTCTCCAACAGATTATATACCTCAGGTTAGAAGTACAGGAACACGTACAGAATTTGAGGATCCAAAGATATCTAAAAGAGGAGACCAGACCCACAACCTGCATAAAATGTGCACTTCTTCAGTGTGTGAAGGCTGCAGCTGTCAGTTGTTCACTTTTGGCCTCAAGGCTCACTGCACCACCTGGTGTTCTGCTGGTGATTCACACTCACACTCACAAAGGCACACAGCCAGACAGACAGACACACACTCATGGAAACACACTCACACACAAACTCCCACACACACACACATCCACGCACACACACAGACACACACACCCACCCACCATGATCGTTTGACATGCTTTGGCATGCGACTTTCAGAATGGAGAATCGTGTCTTATGAATATGTATGATGGAACCTTTTTGGATCCTTATGGACTTCATAGCACGATAACGTAAGTGTGAGAATGTAGTGCAGTGAATACAGGTTTAAAATGTTGAATTCGCGGTTACATGCTGAAGAAGAAAGATGCACATTTTATAGCTCTGTGTGTGGCATTTTCTTTGGCGGTTACCAAGGCTATGGAGGATGCTACATGGAGCAAATGAGGAAATGCCCACACCCATAATTGTGAAGCTTTTAAATGTTTTTGAGAGGTACGTAGCTTCAGACGCACAGGAAATTGTGGTGGCTAAGGCGTCAAGCTCTTAGAATCTTATATATGATAATGTGCTTCCCACAGGGTCAGTAACAGAAAACAGGTCATGAATATTTATCTGCTGATCTTGCATATTTCTTGCCTAAGAATTTCAATTTGCTTCTTCCTAATCCTGCCAGCTCTTTAATCAAATGCTAGAGTCAAACATCAACAACACAGTAGCAGCTTTTTAGTTCAACACAATATCGATAGGTATTTATGTTCTCTCAAGTTGAATCCTTATTGACAGCACTCCCACATGGTTTCTCTACTTTATCAGAATGATTCTAAGGGACAAAGTCTTAGTTAGGCATGACTGATAAAAATATAAAGGAGCATTTAGACCTGTCACAAGAGTTTATTTTGACAGGTCGATGTGCAGTTTTTACTCTGCTCCAGTCAGGCTGCAATGGCAGGCCTGAAGACATGTTTACCCTGCCACTGTCTTCATGGCACAATAGATGCTGCAGTCCACTTGTGCATTTACCTTACAGACCATGTGTACACCATGTCATAGCAAAGTTATATGCCGATTAGGGTTCTTTTGTTAATAGCTCTTTATTGTAATGTTTGTGGTGATCAAATGATTCTCACATATTATTGGACCCTAGATTTGAGGTGCGGACAAGTTCCTGCTGCATCCAGTATATCAAATGTACACATGCATCACCAAGGGTTTATTGGCTGTTTCCATTACATGGATATCCGTGTTCACTTACATGCCTTTTCAAATGCACAGTGCCATGTTTTATATCACATAATCCTTAATCATATTACCTGGGGGTTAATGAGGGCCTGGTATCCACTTTAACCATTATTTGTAACTGAATTGCATCTCAGTCTGAGTAACTTGCATTGTCTCATGTATGCTCTTTATCAAGCAGTTATTTATGCCTTAGTCCACTTGATGAAGCCTGATTGCCTTGATTTCAAGTCTGGTGACCCATCAGCTTTCCGGTTCATTGTACTTGCTAAAGCAAGGTCATTGAATTTACGTATCTGTTTATTCTTTAAAAAGTGTGGGTCATTAAGCACAACAGACAGACTGATGGTGAACACATCTGTTGCGTCCTGTTACTTCAGCTATCATTTTAATGAACCCTTCCCAATATAAATGTATTCTACCACATTTCCATGCAATAGAATTAAGGCCCTGGAGGTTTACATCTATGGCATTGATCATTCCTTGCAGGACCTCGATATGTTTGGTGCAGTTAAACCTCATGTATTTGAAGTGTTGTTTTCTAGTCACTCTACTGACAAATCAAAATCAAAGAATTTTAATGTACAATTACTTAAAAACATTAAAATCAAATTAACAATGGAATAATTAATATAATTACATCTTGACATACCACAATACTCAATGCTCTCTCTATTTATTTTCTGTTCACTTCCCACTTCAATTTAAGGGCAGTAGGAGTAGGATAATAGGCCGAGGACAATGTGGTCATTGCATGTCTGACCTCTCCATACCTCAAGAGGATAGTTAGCCAGTAAGGGTTATGGCAATTTAGCCATATTCAAAAGGGAAGTGCAGGGAATTTACTACTCATGAGCAGCACTAAAGTGCAAAAAGTTCTATAGCCAGCAAAAGCAGATAGGGTAAAAGTCTGGGGGTACTCAGTGCAAAATCTGGTAATTTCCTGCAGCAAGGCTGTGGTTGCAGTCAATAGCAAAAGAAGGAACGTGTCCCAGTTCAATTTTAGACCAAGCTAATTTCTGAATTGTGTCCAGAAAATGCTGCTGCATGTGTATCAGGATCTCATTGTAAGATCACTGCAAAGAGATTCCTAACATTAATAGCTGTAGTTCTTCTTATTTTCATTGTCTCACTTTCAAGCTGTATTTTGATGTGAGAGGGCATTGCTTCTACATATTCTTTATGATAATTAGCAGTGAGGTTATCTGTGCTGGGGGTGCATGCATGAGACATATCACTGATGATTTATTTTTATTTTTCAGGAGTCAATGAAGCAAGAATCCTCTCTCTGGCCTGGCTTATAGTGGGTACCTGATGGCACTTACACCTTGTGGCAGGTCCAGTTATCCTTTATTAGTAGATTAGTAGTGTTCTAGCAGCTTAGGCTGATAGAGGTAGCTATAGCAGAGCAGCTTAGGCTGAACTAGGAGACATGCAAAGCTGCTACTATACCACTCATATCATATAGCACTATATCATAAGAATCACAATACTCAGAGTTACTAAAAACAAAGGTACTTTATTTTAGTGACAATGTGTCAGAAATATCTCAGAGGATATACTCCCGTAGGAGGTAAGAAAAAGACACAAAATATATGCACAAACCAAAATCAGGTTAGTAAACAGTTAGAAAAGTAGTGCAAAACCTGTAGAATACAATAGGATGCAATAGGCCTAGGGGCAACACAAACCATATACTAAGAAAGTGCAGTGCGAACCACTTAGGGACCCCTGGCCTAGTGAGGTATGTAGATCGTCGCTGGGAGTGTAAGAAAGCACTAAGGGTGTCCAAAATACCCCACCCCAAGACCCTGAAAAGTAGGAGTAAAGTGACCCTACTTCCCTAGAAACACACTGAGTTGTGATAGGAGATTCTGCAAAGACCACAACAGACTGCAAAGCACTGAAGACGGATTCCTGGACCTGAAGACCTTTAAAGGAAGGGGACCGAGTCCAAGAGTCACGCAAGTGTCCAGGGGGAACAGGAGCCCACTAAACTCTGGATGAAGGTGCAAAAGGGCTGCCTCTGGGTGGAAGAAGCTGAGGATTCTGCCACAATGGAAGATGCCAAGAACTTCTCCTTTGCACAGAAGAAGTCCCACGGTGTGCTAGAGGATGCAGAGTTGTTTCCACGCAGAAAGACTGCAAACAAGTCTTGCTAGCTGCAAGAGTCGTGGTTGAAAAAAATGGGTGAGGCTGGGCCCAGGAAGGACCAGGAGGTCGCTCCTTGGAGGAGGAGACAGAGGGGGCGCTCAGCAGCACAGAGAGCCCACGCAGAAGCAGGCAGCACCCGCAGAAGTACTTGAACAGGCCTTCAAGAAATCTGAGCACAGCAGTCGTCTCAACACTACAAAAGAGGGTCCCACGAAGCTGGTGGTCAACTCAGCGAGTTGAGCAATGCAGGACAGAGTGCTGGGGCCCTGGGCTATACTGTGCATTAAGTATTCCTTGCAAAAATGCACAGAAGCCCTAGCAGCTGCAGTTCATGCAGTACACAGGATTACTGTCTGGCGAGGTGAGGCAAGGACTTACCTCCTCCAAATTTGGACAGATGGACCACTGGACTGTCGGGATCACTTGGATCTAGCACCTGTGTTCCAGGGACCACACTCATCATGTTGAGAGGGGACCCAGGGACCGGTGAAGCTGAAGTTTGGTGCCTGTGTTAGCAGGGGGAAGATTCCGTCGACCAACGGGAGATTTCTTCTTGGCTTCCAGTGCAGGGTGAAGGCAGACAGCCCTCACAGCATGCACCACCAGGAAACAGTTGAGAAAGCCGGCAGGATTAGGTGCTACAATGTTGCTGGTAGTCTTCTTGCTACTTTGTTGTGGTTTTGCAGGCATCCTGGAGCAGTCAGCGGTCGATCCTTGGCAGAAGTCGAAGAGAGAAGTGCAGAGGAACTCTGGTGAGCTCTTGCATTCGCTATCTGATGAGAAACCCCCAGGAGAGACCCTAAATAGTCCTCAGAGGAGCATTGGCTACAGAGAGAGGTACACACCTATCAGGAGGGGTCTCTGATGTCACCTGCTGGCACTGGCCACTCAGAGGTCTTGCACCTGCATTCAAGATGGCTGAGGTCTGGGACACACTGGAAGAACTCTGGGCACGTCCCCTGGGGAGGTGCTGATCAGAGGAGTGGTCACTCCCCTTTGCTTTGTCCAGTTTCGCGCCAGAGCAGGGTTAGGGGGATCCATGAACAGGTGTAGACTGGCTTATGCAAGGAGGGCACAATTTGTGCATTTCAAAGCATTTCCAGAGGCCAGGAGAGGCTACCCTCTCTCAGAGGAAATCCTTTGTTCTGCCTTCCTAGGACTGGGCTGCCCAGGCCCCAGGTAGGCAGAAACCTGTCTGGGGGTTGGCAACAGCGGTAGCTGTAGAGAAAACCCCAGATAGTTAGTTTGGCAGTACCCGGGCTCTATGCTGGAGCCCCGGGTATGCATGGAATTGTCCCCCCAATACCAGAATGGTATTGGGGCGACAATTCCATGATCCTAAACATGTTACATGGCCATGTCAGGAGTTACCATTGCGACGCTACATATAGGTATTGACCTATATGTAGTTCACACGTGTAATGGTGTCCCCGCACTTACAAAGTCCGGGGAAATTGCCCTGAACAATGTGGGGGCACCTTGACTAGTGCCAGGGTGCCCTCACACTTAGTAACTTTGCACCTAATCTTCACTAAGTGAGGGTGAGACATATAGATGACTTATAAGTTACTTAAGTGCAGTGTAAAATGGCTGTGAAATAACGTGGACTTTATTTCACTCAGGCTGCAGTGGCAGTCCTGTGTAAGAATTGTCTGAGCTCCATATGGGTGGCAACAGAAATGCTGCAACACAAAGGGATCTCCCAAAACCCCAATAATTATAAGGGTGTTCCATTGTGCCAATCAGATTGGTAAAATTAGTCACTAGCCTGCAGTGACAATTTTAAAAGTAGAGAGAACAAAACCACTGAGATCCTGGTTAGCAGAGCCTCAGTGATACAGTTAGGCACCACACAGGGAACACATACGGGGAACAATTTATGAGCACTGGGGTCCTGGCTAGCAGGATCCCAGTGACACAGGCAAAAACAAACATACATATAAGTAAAAAATTGAGGTAACATGCCAGGCAGGATGGTACTTCCCTACAACTATGAGATAGAAGTCATACAGAGGGGTCTCCTGGGATGATTATACCCAGGATACTATGGCCCTCATCACAACATTGGCGCTAAATCCCACTTACCGCCGTGCAGAAGACCGCCAACACACCGCTGCGGTGGCCGAATTCCGCTACAGCTATTACGACCCACAGGCCGGAATCTGCCAAAATCCTGACACCCACACAAGTCCGCCAAACCAAAGGTCAGTGATAAACTGGCGATAACAAAACCGACACCATCACGCCAACAGGAATATGCCCACACTATCACGACCCACGAATCCACGCGTCGGTATTCCATTGGCGGTACACACCGCCGTGCTCAAAATACACACACTTTTACCAAATACAACCAAATTGGACAATTCGAAATACACACACCTGATACACATACACACATCACTCCCACACACCCAATATAATATAAAACACACACCCACATCACCCACAAACCCCTACAACAAAAATTGAGAATGAAGCACAGAGAGAGACACCACCATCAACAAGCTAGCATCCACAGGCACACAACACCATCACTCACACAACATCCACGCACCTCACACAACACACACAAACACATCCCCTCACATATCACAACACACACCACCTCACACATCACCCACACCACACCATGGCAACGCAAAGACACCCCAGGTTCTCTGAGGACGAGCTCAGGGTCATGGTGGAGGACACCTCCATAGCCAGGAAGATGGAGCTATGGCGCAGAATCGTAGACAGGTCAAGGTGCATTCCATGGTCTCAAGACACCAGATTGCAGTTCAGAGGACTGGCGGAGGATCCCCACCTCCTCCCCCACAACTAACAACATGGGAGGAGCACGTCTTGGCTATACTGTATCCTGAGGGCCACGCCGGAGTAGCAGGAGGAATAGACTCTGGTTAGTCAAATCTTAACTATTACATCCCCCACCCTACCTGCATGCTATCACATCCCCACCCTCACCCTCACCCCATCACTCCAACACCTCACAAATGACCCACTATCACAACCCACACATCCCAATACCAAGCCCTGCATGCAACACCAAAGCATGGACACCCATCACCAAAGCATGTCCACTACAGATACCCACACAGATCCCCAAACCAAATATCACACAAGGTCCTAGAGAAGAATGTAAGCACAGGAGTACATGGTCACCCACCCATTGCACACGATGGCACACACAGATGCAATAATCATGCCTTTCCACCCCTGCAGGACCCCTACCCAACGTCAAAGGACAGGAGGTTCCAGACATGTCCACACCCCCCACAGAAAAGGTCCACAGTGATGACAACAGCTCTGTCCAACTGGATCTAGATGACCAGCCTGGCCCATCTGGGAGCTCGGGACAGTCGGTTCCCCACACACTGGCACATGCCACCACAGAGCCTCCCCCCTCAGGAAACACCAGCAGAGCACCCACCTAGCGGGCCCATACCTCTGTCCCCAGGACACGTCAAGCAGCAGTGTGTCCACCACTACAGGGAACCCAGGCAAACCTACCAACCCAAGAACATCAGGGACCTGGGGGCAGTGGGCACACGGTTCAGGGGACAGAGGAACAGGAAAACCGGGGAACTGGGAGGACTGCTGTGCGACGGGGGGGACAGGCCCACGGAAACCACTCTCCACGAGGCCCTCTCCAACATCATGGGAGTGTACCATCATTCCCAGGAGACAATGGCAACGGTACTGGCCAAGTTTCAGGACACCCAGCGGCTGCAGGAGGAACAGTATTTGGGGATCAGGGAGGAACTCAAGTTCATCAACACCACCCAGGTCACCATTGTAGGGGTGCTGAAGGACCTTGTGAACACCAGTAGGGACACTGTGGCACAACAAGAGGCCCCTGACACTAGCCTGGATGATGAACTGGCCACCACCTCTGCCGGTGCTAGTGGACAGGAGGCAATGTCACAGGACCATGACACCAACACCCCATCCCCTACAGATGGAGAACCACCCCGCAAACGGTCCCTGAGATCCAGGACAAAGACAGAGAACAATACTAAGACCCCCGCCAAGAAATGAGATCACCCTGAATGTCATCCTTCTGTCCCACTTCGTCACCCTGTCCATCCTTAAACTGCCCTCCTTCTGGACATTCCTCCTGCAGAAAAGGCCCCTGTCATCACAAAGCCAGGTTGTGAATCATACAGCAGGCCACGATGATCTGGCACACCTTCTTTAGTGAGTAGTAGAGAGAACCACCTGTCATATGGAGGCACCGGAATCTGGCCTTCAGGAGGCCGAAGGTCCTTTCGATCACTCTCCTAGTTCACCCATGTGCCTCATTGTAGCATTCCTCTGCCCTTGTCCTGGGATTTCTCACTGGGGTCAGTAGCCATGACAGGTTGGGGTACCCAGAGTCACCTGCAAATGTCGACACACACTAACCCTTAGGGACAACCCCAGACCCAGAAAATCATTCGCACAGTATAGGGTCCTTGTGCTCACCTATTAGCCACACACGCTGCCCCTGGAGTTCCCCCAACAGATAAGGGATGCTGCTATTCCTCAAAATGTAAGCGTCATGCACTGAGACAGGAAACTTGGCATTCACATGGGAGATGTACTGGTCGGCCAAACACACCATCTGCACGTTCATTGAATGGTAGCTCTTCCTGTTTCTGTATACCTGTTCACTCCTGCGGGGGGTACGAATGCCACATGTGTCCCATCAATGGCACCTATGATGTTGGGGATATGTCCCAGGGCATAGAAGTCACCTTTCACTGTGGGCAAGTCCTCCACCTGAGGGAAAACGATGTAGCTGCGCATGTGTTTCAGCAGGGCAGACAACACTCTGGACAACACGTTTGAGAACATAGGCTGGGACATCCCTGATGCAATGGCCACTGTTGTTTGAAATGACCCACTTGCCAGTAAATAGAGTACTGACAGGACCTGCACTAGAGGGGGATTCCTGTGGGATGGCGGATAGCTGAAATCAGGTCTGGTTCCAACTGGGCACACAGTTCCTGGATTGTGGCACGATCAAGTCTGTTAGTGATAATGATGTGTCTGTCTTCCATTGTCGACAGGTCCACCAGCGGTCTGTACACCAGAGGATGCCGCCATCTCCTCACCTGCCCCAGCGTACGTGCCCTATGGACGAGAACAGCGAGCACAGAGTCAGCCAACACTGATGTATTAAAAAAATAATTTATTGCACACATTTGTCAATCTGCAATGTGCCTGTCACTGTGTGTATGCAAGGTCTAGATAGGTGTGACACATTTAAAATGAATGCCATGTGGCCCCCTGAAATGGCGGCTGCCTGATCTGTCATGTGGGACAACGGGATATGAGGTAACTGCACTGGCGTTGTACACCGTTGCGGTAGGCGGTCGAAGACCACGGCGCAATCCTGCATTGGCTAACATTGGACCCTATGGGTCCCAGGAGCCAATGATGATGTACGCCGGAGGTGACGGTACGCACCGCCGCGGACGTGACCGCCATTTTCTCTCTGTTCACTCACTTGATACCTGACCTTCGACTGGAAAGGACCTTCACTGCTAGTGCTGCTGTGACCTCAGTCTGGAAGCGACGATGGCTCATGTGTCTGGGGAAAGGGCCCCTGTCTTCACTTCAGAGGAGTTGGAGAAATTAGTGGATGGTGTCCTCCCCAGTACACGCTACTCTACGGTCCTCCAGACAAACAGGTGAGCGCACTGTGAGCATGCTGTATGGGTAATGCCTGTTTGGAGTGGTGTGGATGGAAGATACGGGGGGACTTAGCCCTGCATGAGCGGACGGTGAGCTTATGTGCGCCAGGGCAAGGGTGGGAACGTGGGTCAATGACTGTGACGGTTCGGACGGTAAAAGATTTTCCTTTTCTCCTGTACTGTTCCTGTAGGTCAGCGCCCACCAGAAGAAGGATATTTGGCGTGCAATCGCCAAGGACGTACGGACCCTGGAGGTCCACCACAGATGGAGCACCCACTGCCGGAAAAGATGGGAGGACATTCGCCGCTGGAGCAAGAAGATGGCGGAGGCCCAGCTGGGGATGGCCTCCCAATGTGGGAGGGGTGCCAGTCGCACCATGACCCCCCTGATGTTCCGGATCCTGGCGGTGGCGTATCCGGAGTTGGATGGGTGCTTGAGGGCATCACAGCAGCCACAAGGGGGTGAGTACACTGACATCCATCTGACTCTGCGCGCATTACGAGGGGTCTTGGTGGGGGAGGTGGGCTGTGGGTTCCCCTAGGCCAGGGCGAGTTTTGTAGGCAAGGTCCCTTCATGATGGAAGGCTATGTGGCACTCCAACCCCACCAGTGGTAAGAGCCATCTACACCTAGTCAGGCCCCTGTGTCTTCCAGGTCTGCAGCAATCGGGCATAGGCCTTGTACCCCATGGCCCTATGATTAAGTAGAGAACTCCAAGTGCATTGCGTAGTGCAGAGGGCTGCTGTGTCTGTAGTGTCCGCCAACGGTAGCGGTATTGCATGCACTGAACATGTCTTTCTTCTGTCTCCCCCCCCACACTTTTTGTGGTCTCCCTGTTCTTGTGTGCATTAGCATCATCAGGAGGAGGAGCAGTGCCACTGGAGCATGAGGGAGCTGCATCCCACATGGCCCTGGAGGGTGAGACAACGGAGTCTAAAGCCACCAGTGGGACGGAGGGTGGGGGAGCTCCACAGCAGGGACAGGAGGTGACATCAGCGACAGGGACTCCTCCTCTGATGGGAGCTCCCTTGTGGTGGCAGGGCCCCTCTGTGCCCCCCGCATCAACAGGTAGAGCTGCCATCCCCCCTACCAGCACTGCCCTCCCAGCAGCCACTCAGCGTGTGTCCCGTGGCCGCTCACCCAGGAGGGAGGGCATCTCCTTCGCCCCAGGCACCTCAGGCCCTGCCCCAGTCAGCCCTGCTGCCCTCAGTGAGGAGGCTATTGACCTCCTGAGATCCCTCACTGTTGGGCAGTCTACCATTCTAAATGCCATCCAGGGTGTAGAGAGGCAGTTGCAACAAACAAATGCATACCTGGAGGGCATTCATTCTGGCCAGGCAGCCCAACAGCAAGCATTTCAGGCTCTGGCCCCTGCACTGATGGTAGCCATTGTCCCTGTGTCTAGCCTCTTCCCTCCAACTTCCTCCACCCAGACCCAATCCCCTGTACCTCAGCCTATCCCAAGCACACCATCATACCAGCATGCACACACATCAACACACAAGGGTGGCTCAGGCAAACAGAAGCACCTCACATCCCACAGGCACTCACACAAGCATCATACCCATGCACACATACCAACATCCACTGCCTCCACTGTGTCCCCCTCCTCCACGTCTCCCTCCTCCCTCCCTGTCTCGTCTCCACTCACACCTGCATGCACTACATCTTCAGCCACTACCTCCACCACCAGCACACCCATCACCACACACCGCTCATGTGCACTCACCACCCCCACTACCATTCACACATCCTGTGTGTCCTCTACCAGTGTGTCTGTGAGCCCTCCTCCCAAAGTACACAAATGCAGCCACACACACACCCAACAGCCATCCACCTCACAACAGCCTCCAGCCCATGCACCTTCACCCAAAGTCAGCAAACGTACACCTCCTACATCCACTACCTCTTCCTCCACTCCCAAACCCCCTCCATCTACCCATCCTAGTGTGTCTAAAAAGCTTTTCCTATCAAATGTTGACGTCTTCCCCACACCTTCCCCCCCATCCATCCCCTAGGGCCCGCCTTTCCAGGTCCCAAACCAGCACCTCAGCCACCACATCACCGGGCACAGTGGTGCCAGCAATAGCGGGATTTTGGAGTGTGCCAAGTAACAGGGCTGCCAGTGTCCCACGGAGCGAGGGCAAGGACATTCCGCCACGTCCAAAAGTCAAAAAGTTGCCCACATCCCAGAGGGAGAAGTCGAAAACACCTGCCACAAAGTTCTCAGGCTAAACAAAAGTAGAAAGTGGGAAGACAACTGTACCACCATCCAAGGTGGGGATGGGCCAGAAAATCAAGGGCAGGTCCACGTCGACGCCAACCTGCATGGCGGGCAAGAACGCCACCAGCACCGCCACTTGCACCGCCGCCACAGAGACTGCCGCCAGCACCGCTGACAGTGAGCCAGCCACCAGCACCACAGTCACTGAGTCCGCCACCAGCACCGCAGTCACTGAGCCCGCCACCAGCACCGCAGTCACTGAGCCCGCCACTAGCCCCGCAGCCACAAAGACGGCCGGCAGCACCGATTCCACAGAGGCCACCGCCAGCACCGATGACACAGAGTCCACCGCAAGCACCGCCGCTACTGACACCGCCGCCAGCACCGATGCCACAGAGCCCGCCACCAGCACCGATGCCACAGAGTCCGCCGCAAGCACCGCCGCTACTGACACCGCCGCCAGCACCGATGCCACAGAGTCTGCCGCAAGCACCGCCGCGACTGACAGCGCCGCCAGCATCGCCAGCAGCACCACGACATCCTGAGCCAGTGGCACCACCGCAGACATGGCTGCCATCCCCAGTGGTCAGTCGTCCGAGGCTGGTGGTCAGTTCCAGGAGCCTGGGCAGCTTGCATGTTGCACCACCGTCAGTGGAGTGTCACATCCACTACCTCAGTCCTTGGCAGGATAAAGCACTCTGGGCACAAAGCCCCCTCCAGAACCAGTGGAAAGATACATCCACTATCTCAGTCCTTGGCAGGATGAAGTACTCTGGGCACAAAGCCCCCTCCAGAAGCAGTGGAGAGATACATCCACTACCTCAGTCCTTGGCAGGATGAAGCACTCTGGGCACAAAGCCCCCTCCAGAACCAGTGGAGTATCACATCCACTACCTCAGTCCTTGGCAGGATGAAGCACTCTGGGCACAAAGCCCCCTCCAGAACCAGTGGAGAAAGGCATCCACTTGAGAGACTGTGGCTTTGCACTCCCCAGGATAAAGCAGTGGGCAAACCACCCACTGGAGAGACTTGAGAGACTGTGGCTTTGCACTCCCCAGGATAACGCAGTGGGCAAACCACCCAGTGGAGAGACTTGAGAGACTGTGGCTTTGCACTCCCCAGGATACATCAATGGGCATGGAGCCCCCTCGTGGAGCTGACGTTGTGCACTCATCCGGCTGAGGTGCCCCCCCCTTCCCTTCTCCCTGAGGTGCCTGTTTCATTTCGATCTGATGCCCCAGCAGTGTTCTCTCGGTTTGGAGCCTGGTATCGAGTGTGGGCCTCGCCCATGCATTTTGGGCCCAGTGGTCCACAGAATATGAATTGTGCACTATCCAGACTTGCATATTTGGTGTACATAATTGTTAATACTGTATTTCAAGTTTTGACTAATGGATTTTTATTGATTACAATCGTTCAACTCATTTCCTTTTGCCATTGCGTTCTACCAGGTGGGGTTAAGCCATAACCTACGTTGGTGGCAGCGGTGGGATAAGTGCTTTGAGACTACTTACCATTCTTGTCATTGTACTTTTCATAAGAGAAAAATATACAAAACAAGTTCACTGTGTGTTGTAGGAGGCTGGACTGGCTTGTAGTGAGTACCAAGGGGTACTTGCACCTTGCACCAGGTCCAGTTATCCCTGATTAGTGTATAGGGTGTCTAGCAGCTTAGGCTGATAGATAATGGTAGCTTAGCAGAGCAGCTTAGGCTGAACTAGGAGACGTGTGAAGCTACTACAGTACCACTTAGTGTCATATGCACAATATCACAAGGAAACACAATACACAGTTATACTAAAAATAAAGGTACTTTATTTTTATGACAATATGCCAAAGTATCTTAGAGTGTACCCTCAGTGAGAGGATAGGAAATATACACAAGATATATATACACAATAGCAAAAATATGCAGTATAGTCTTAGAAAACAGTGCAAACAATGTATAGTTACAATAGGATGCAATGGGGAAACATAGGGATAGGGGCAACACAAACCATATACTCCAAAAGTGGAATGCGAACCATGAATGGACCCCAAACCTATGTGACCTTGTAGAGGGTCGCTGGGACTATTAGAAAATAGTGAGAGTTAGAAAAATAACCCTCCCCAAGACCCTGAAAAGTGAGTGCAAAGTGCACTAAAGTTCCCCTAAGGACAAAGAAGTCGTGTTAGAGGAATAATGCAGGAAAGACACAAACCAACAATGCAACAACTGTGGATTTCCAATCTAGGGTACCTGTGGAACAAGGGAACCAAGTCCAAAAGTCACAAGCAAGTCGGAGATGGGCATATGCCCAGGAAATGCCAGCTGTGGATGCAAAGAAGCTTCTACTGGACAGAAGAAGCTGAGGTTTCTGCAGGAACGAAAAGGGCTAGAGACTTCCCCTTTGGTGGACGGATCCCTCTCGCCGTGGAGAGTCGTGCAGAAGTGTTTTCTCGCCAAAAGAATGCCAACAAGCCATGCTAGCTGCAAATCGTGCTGTTAGCATTTTTGGACGCTGCTGTGGCCCTAGAGGGACCAGGAGATCGCAAATTGGACCAGGAGATAGAGGGGACGTCTAGCAAGACAAGGAGCCCTCTCAGCAGCAGGTTTCACCCGGAGAAGTGCCAGAAACAGGAACTACAAGGATGCGTGAAACGGTTCTCACCCGAAGTCGCACAAAGGAGTCCCACGTCGCCGGAGACCAACTTAGAAAGTCGTGCAATGCAGGTTAGAGTGCAGTGGACCCAGGCTTGGCGGTGCACAAAGGATTTCCGCCGGAAGTGCACAGGGGCCGGAGTAGCTGCAAAAGTCGCGGTTCCCAGCAATGCAGCCCAGCGAGGTGAGGCAAGGACTTACCTCCACCAAACTTGGACTGAAGAGTCACTGGACTGTGGGGGTCACTTGGACAGAGTCGCTGGATTCGAGGGACCTCGCTCGTCGTGCTGAGAGGAGACCCAAGGGACCGGTAATGCAGCTTTTTGGTGCCTGCGGTTGCAGGGGGAAGATTCCGTCGACCCACGGGAGATTTCTTCAAAGCTTCTGGTGCAGAGAGGAGGCAGACTACCCCCAGAGCATGCACAAGCAGGAAAACAGTCGAGAAGGCGGCAGGATCAGCGTTACAGAGTTGCAGTAGTCATCTTTGCTACTATGTTGCAGGTTTGCAGGCTTCCAGCGCGGTCAGCAGTCGATTCCTTGGCAGAAGGTGAAGAGAGAGATGCAGAGGAACTCGGATGAGCTCTTGCATTCGTTAGCTAAAGTTTCCCCAGAGACAGAGACCCTAAATAGCCAGAAAAGAGGGTTTGGCTACCTAGGAGAGAGGATAGGCTACTAACACCTGAAGGAGCCTATCAGCAGGAGTCTCTGACGTCACCTGGTGGCACTGGCCACTCAGAGCAGCCCAGTGTGCCAGCAGCACCTCTGTTTCCAAGATGGCAGAGGTCTGGAGCACACTGGAGGAGCTCTGGACACCTCCCAGGGGAGGTGCAGGTCAGGGGAGTGGTCACTCCCCTTTCCTTTGTCCAGTTTCGCGCCAGAGCAGGGGCTAAGGGGTCCCTGAACCGGTGTAGACTGGCTTATGCAGAATTGGGCACATCTGTGCCCAACAAAGCATTTCCAGAGGCTGGGGGAGGCTACTCCTCCCCTGCCTTCACACCATTTTCCAAAGGGAGAGGGTGTCACACCCTCTCTCAGAGGAAGTTCTTTGTTCTGCCATCCTGGGCCAGGCCTGGCTGGACCCCAGGAGGGCAGATGCCTGTCTGAGGGGTTGGCAGCAGCAGCAGCTGCAGTGAAACCCCAGGAAGGGCAGTTTGGCAGTACCAGGGTCTGTGCTACAGACCACTGGGATCATGGGATTGTGCCAACTATGCCAGGATGGCATAGAGGGGGCAATTCCATGATCATAGACATGTTACATGGCCATATTCGGAGTTACCATTGTGAAGCTACATATAGGTAGTGACCTATATGTAGTGCACGCGTGTAATGGTGTCCCCGCACTCACAAAGTTCAGGGAATTGGCTCTGAACAATGTGGGGGCACCTTGGCTAGTGCCAGGGTGCCCTCACACTAAGTAACTTTGCACCTAACCTTTACCAGGTAAAGGTTAGACATGTAGGTGACTTATAAGTTACTTAAGTGCAGTGTAAAATGGCTGTGAAATAACGTGGACGTTATTTCACTCAGGCTGCAGTGGCAGGCATGTGTAAGAATTGTCAGAGCTCCCTATGGGTGGCAAAAGAAATGCTGCAGCCCATAGGGATCTCCTGGAACCCCAATACCCTGGGTACCTCAGTACTATATACTAGGGAATTATAAGGGTGTTCCAGTAAGCCAATTTAAATTGGTAAAAATGGTCACTAGCCTGTTAGTGACAATTTGGAAAGAAATGAGAGAGCATAACCACTGAGGTTCTGATTAGCAGAGCCTCAGTGAGACAGTTAGTCACTACACAGGTAACACATTCAGGCACACTTATGAGCACTGGGGCCTGGGTTACCAGGGTCCCAGTGACACATACCACTAAAACAACATATATACAGTGAAAAATGGCGGTAACATGCCAGGCAAGATGGTACTTTCCTACACAACCCCCCCCCCCAAACGAAGGACAATAAGACTAGCCATGACCTGATGAGTCTTCATTGTCTAAGTGGAAATATCTGGAGAGTCCATCTGCATTGGAGTGGCTACTCCCAGGTCTATGTTCCACTGTATAGTCCATTCCCTGTAGGGATATGGACCACCTCAACAATTTAGGGTTTTCACCTTTCATTTGTTTTAGCCAAAGTAGAGGTTTGTGGTCTGTCTGAACAATGAAGTGAGTGCCAAACAGGTATGGCCTCAACTTCTTCAGAGCCCAGACCACAGCAAAGGCCTCCCTCTCAATGGCAGACCAACGCTTTTCTCTAGGGGTCAACCTCCTACTAATAAAAGCAACAGGTTGATCCTGGCCCTCAGAATTAAGTTGTGATAGGACTGCCCCTACTCCTAATTCAGATGCATCAGTTTGGACATAGAATTTTTTAGAGTAACAAGGGCTTTTCAGGACAGGTGCAGAGCACATGGCCTGCTTCAGCTCCTCAAAAGCTTTCTGACAGTTTGCTGTCCATAATACCTTTTTAGGCATTTTCTTTGATTTGAGGTCATTAAGAGGGGCTGCAATGGAGCCATAGTTCTTAATGAACCTCCTGTAATACCCAGTGAGGCCTAGGAAGGCTCTCACCTGAGTCTGAGTGGTAGGGGAAACCCAATCAATAATTGTTTGGATTTTCCCCTGAAGTGGAGCAATCTGTTCCCCACCAACAAGGTGTCCCAGATAAACCACCTTACCCTGCCCTATCTGGCACTTTGAAGCCTTGATAGTGAGGCCTGCCTTTTGCAGGACCTCCAAAACTTTCCATAGGTGGACCAGGTGATCATCCCAGCTGGAGCTAAAGACAGCTATATCGTCCAAATATGCTGCACTGAAAGCTTCCAGCCCTTGCAGGACTGTGTTCACCAACCTCTGAAAAGTGGCAGGTGCATTTTTCAAACCAAAAGGCATTACAGTAAACTGGTAATGTCCTCCAATGGTTGATAATGCAGTCTTAGGTTTAGCATCTTCTGACAATTTGATCTGCCAATACCCTGCAGTCAAGTCAAAAGTGCTTAGACACTTGGCAGATGCCAGTGTATCTATGAGCTCATCTGCCCTGGGTATAGGGTGAGCATCAGTTTTGGTTACCAAGTTGAGACCTCTATAGTCTACACAAAACCGCATTTCCTTCTTTCCATCTTTGGAATGGGGTTTTGGTACCAGTACCACAGGAGAAGCCCATGGACTGTCAGAGTGCTCAACCACTCCTAGTTCTAACATTTTCTGGACCTCTTGCTTTATGCAGTCCCTGACATGGTCAGGCTGCCTATAGATCTTACTTTTGACAGGCAAGCTGTCTCCAGTATCTATAGTGTGCTCACACCAAGAAGTGGTACCTGGCACAGTAGAGAAGAGTTCAGAGAATTGATCTAGGAGATTTATGCAATTGTCTTTCTGCTCAGCAGTAAGACAATCAGCCAAAACTACACCTTCCACCAGAGCATCTTGTTCTGTGGAATAGAAGAGATCAGGTAGAGGATCACTGTCTTCTTCCTGTCCCTCATCAGTTGCCATGAGCAGGGTGAGATCAGCCCTGTCATAGTAGGGTTTCAGGCGGTTGACATGGAGCACCCTAAGGGGACTCCTGGCAGTGCCTAAGTCAACTAAATAGGTGACTTCTCCCTTCTTTTCAACAATTGTGTGGGGACCACTCCATTTATCTTGGAGTGCTCTTGGGGTCACAGGCTCCAAGACCCACACTTTCTGCCCTGGTTGGTACTGAACCAAAACAGCCTTCTGATCATGCCATTGCTTCTGGAGCTCTTGGCTGGCCTGAAGGTTTTTACTGGCCTTTTTTCATGTACTCAGCCATCCTTGATCTGAGGCCAAGTACATAATCCACAATATCCTGCTTAGGAGCTTTTAAAGGTTGTTCCCAACCCTCCTTTACAAGTGTGAGTGGACCCCTAACAGGGTGTCCAAAAAGAAGTTCAAAGGGGCTGAAGCCCACTCCTTTCTGGGGTACCTCCCTGTAGGCAAAAAGGAGGCATGGTAGAAGGATATCCCATCTCCTGCGGAGTTTTTCAGGGAGACCCATAATCATGCCTTTGAGAGTTTTATTAAATCTCTCCACCAGTCCATTTGTTTGTGGATGATAGGGTGTTGTGAACTTGTAAGTTACACCACACTCCTTCCACATGGCCTTTAAGTATGCAGACATGAAATTGCTTCCCCTTTCTGATACTACTTCCTTTGGGAAGCCCACCCTGGAAAATATTCCCAGGAGGGCCTTTGCCACTGCAGGTGCTGTAGTGGTCCTTAAAGGAATAGCTTCAGGATATCTTGTGGCATGGTCCACTACCACCAAGATAAATCTATTGCCTGAAGCAGTAGGAGGGTCAGGGGGGCCAACTATGTCAACCCCTACCCTTTCAAAGGGAACCCCAACCACAGGCAGTGGAATAAGGGGTGCCTTTGGAGTGCCACCTGTCTTGACACTGGCTTGACAGGTTTCACAGGACTTACAAAATTCCTTTGTGTCCTCAGACATCCTAGGCCAATGAAACAATGGAACCAGTCTGTCCCAAGTTTTCATTTGACCCAGGTGCCCAGCTAGGGGAATGTCATGTGCCAGGGTTAGGAGGAACTTTCTGTACTCCTGAGGAATCACTAATCTCCTGGCAGCTCCAGGTTTAGGATCCCTATGCTCAGTGTACAAGAGGTTGTCCTCCCAGTAAACTCTGTGAGAGTCACTGACATCCCCATTAGCCTGTTTGACAGCTTGCTTTCTGAGACCCTCTAATGTGGGACAGGTTTGCTGTGCCACACTCAGCTCCTCTCTGGCAGGCCCCCCTTCACCCAAAAGCTCAGCAGTGTCTGCTTCCAGCTCCTCTGGTGTAGGTTCTGCACAGGGAGGGAATTCTTCTTCCTCAGAAGTAGAATCCACTGTAGAGGGAGGGATAGTAGGAAGTGGTTTGCTTCTACTAGCCCTAGCTTTAGGGAGCACTTGGTCCATTGTTCCAGGATCCAAGCTTCCCTGTCCTTTTTGCTTTTTGGCCTGAGCCCTTGTCAAAGCAAAAATATGCCCTGGGATGCCCAGCATTGCTGCATGGGCCTCCAACTCCACATCTGACCAAGCTGATGTCTCCAAATCATTCCCTAATAGACAGTCTACAGGTAAATCTGAAGCTACCACAACTTTCTTTGGACCAGTAACCCCCCCCAGTTGAGATTTACAACAGCCATGGGGTGGCTAAGTGTGTTGTTGTGAGCATCGGTTACTTGGTACTGGTGACCAAGTAGGTGTTGTTCAGGGTGGACCAGTTTCTCTATGACCATAGTCACACTGGCACCAGTGTCCCTGTAGGCCTGAACCTCAACACCATTTATTAGGGGTAGCTGCTTGTACATATCCATATTAAGGGGACAAGCAACTAAGGTGGCTAAATCAATAGCCCCCTCAGAGACTAACACAGCCTCTGTGGCCTCCCTAACAAGGCCAACCCCAACTAAGTTACCAATAGTGAGCCCAGCTTCTCCCTTGGATTGGCTATTAGTAGGTTTGCTCCCACCACCACTGCTATTAGTAGGGACACTAGGTGTAGCAGTAGGGGTTGTAGTGGTAGGAGGCTTGGTGCCTTTCTTTGGACAACTGGGATCTGTTGTCCAATGGCCTTTTATTTTACATAAATAGCACCATGGTTTCTTTTCCTTGTTCTGATTAAAAGAGGATTTGGGCCCACCACCCCCACCAGAGTGTTTTTGTGGGCCTGATGAAGACTCATTTTTAGATTTGTCCCCACCCTTGTCAGAAGACTTACCATACTTCTTTTTGTTGCCATCTTTGTCACCCCCTGTATGGACTTTTCTGTTCACCCTTGTTCTGACCCATTTGTCTGCCTTCTTTCCCAATTCTTGGTGAGAGGTCAGATCAGAGTCCACCAAGTACTGGTGCAACAAATCAGACACACAATTATTAAGAATATGCTCTCTCAGGATCAAGTTATACAGGCTGTCATAATCAGTAACTTTACTGCCATGTAACCACCCCTCCAAGGCCTTCACTGAATGGTCAATGAAATCAACCCAGTCTTGTGAAGACTCCTTTTTGGTCTCTCTGAACTTTATCCTGTATTGTTCAGTGGTCAAGCCATAACCATCCAGGAGTGCATTCTTAAGAACTTGGAAATTATTAGCATCATTTTCTTTCACAGTAAGGAGCCTATCACTACCTTTTCCACTAAATGATAGCCATAGGATAGCAGCCCACTGCCTTTGAGGGACATCCTGTACAACACAGGCCCTCTCAAGTGCAGCAAACCACTTGTTAATGTCATCCCCCTCCTTGTAAGGGGGAACTATCTTGTGCAGATTCCTGGAATCATGCTCTTTTACAGGATGACTATGGGGAATACTGCTGCTGCCACCATGGGTTTCTAAACCCAGTTTCTGTCTCTCCTTCTCTACTTCTAAAGTCTGTCTATCCAAATCCAGCTGTTGCTTCTTGAGCTTCAGTCTGGTTTGTTCCACTCTCAATCTATTGAGCTCCCTTTCTAACAATCTGTCATCAGGGTGGGTGGGAGGGACATGCCTTGAAACAGAAGTATGGTGAGAATGGACAGAAGGAGACCTGTCCCTTACAGAAGCCACCCTAACAGCTTGGCTAACAGAAACATCACTACCAGTATGGTGAGAATAAATGCTTTTGCTATGATGTGAGACAACACTATTTATATGGTGTGGCTCATCATCATTACCAACTATGCTAGACTGTCTAGTAATGGGCAGGCTAGGAAGTTTCTTTCCTGAATCTTTTCCTGGGGGAGTCCCTGGGTCAGATTGAGAACCATTAGCTACTTTTTCAACAGATGGGGCACTTATGGCCTTATCCTGTACTCTAAGCATGTTAATTAACAGTTCTAAGGAAGGATTCTTCCCTACACTCAAACCTCTCTCTATGCAGAGACTCCTTGCTCCTTTCCAGCTAAGGTGATCATATGCAAGTTTGGACAGATCAACATTTTGGCCTGTGCCAGACATTTTTAGAGAGAGTTAAAGTGATAGTAAAAGATAAAAAGTTTGTCAGAGCTTTTAGAAAGACAGAGAAAAAAAACTTTTAAAACTTTTTAGAACTTTTTAGAAAGTTAGGAGTACTTTTCAGCACTTAGAAAAGAGTGAAAAGAGGAAATGCAAAACTTTTTGGCTATGTGTATATACACTGACCTTGTTTTGTATATTTTTCTCTTATGAAAAGTACAATGACAAGAGTGGTAAGTAGTCTCAAAGCACTCATCCCGTCGCTGCTTCCAATGTAGGAGGCTGGACTGGCTTGTAGTGAGTACCAAGGGGTACTTGCACCTTGCACCAGGTCCAGTTATCCCTGATTAGTGTATAGGGTGTCTAGCAGCTTAGGCTGATAGATAATGGTAGCTTAGCAGAGCAGCTTAGGCTGAACTAGGAGACGTGTGAAGCTACTACAGTACCACTTAGTGTCATATGCACAATATCACAAGGAAACACAATACACAGTTATACTAAAAATAAAGGTACTTTATTTTTATGACAATATGCCAAAGTATCTTAGAGTGTACCCTCAGTGAGAGGATAGGAAATATACACAAGATATATATACACAATAGCAAACATATGCAGTATAGTCTTAGAAAACAGTGCAAACAATGTATAGTTACAATAGGATGCAATGGGGAAACATAGGGATAGGGGCAACACAAACCATATACTCCAAAAGTGGAATGCGAACCACGAATGGACCCAAAACCTATGTGACCTTGTAGAGGGTCGCTGGGACTATTAGAAAATAGTGAGAGTTAGAAAAATAACCCTCCCCAAGACCCTGAAAAGTGAGTGCAAAGTGCACTAAAGTTCCCCTAAGGACAAAGAAGTCGTGTTAGAGGAATAATGCAGGAAAGACACAAACCAACAATGCAACAACTGTGGATTTCCAATCTAGGGTACCTGTGGAACAAGGGGACCAAGTCCAAAAGTCACAAGCAAGTCGGAGATGGGCATATGCCCAGGAAATGCCAGCTGTGGATGCAAAGAAGCTTCTACAGGACAGAAGAAGCTGAGGTTTCTGCAGGAACGAAAAGGGCTAGAGACTTCCCCTTTGGTGGACGGATCCAACTCGCAGTGGAGAGTCGTGCAGAAGTGTTTTCCCGCCGAAAGAACGCAAACAAGCCTTGCTAGCTGCAAATCGTACGGTTAGCGTTTTTGGACGCTGCTGTGGCCCTGGAGGGACCAGGAGGTAGCAAATTGGACCAGGAGAGAGAGGATGTGTCGAGCAAGATAAAGAGCCCTCTCAGCAGCAGGTAGCACCCGGAGAAGTGCCAGAAACAGGCACTACAAGGATGCGTGAAACGGTGCTCACCCGAAGTCGCACAAAGGAGTCCCACGTCGCCGGAGACCAACTTAGAAAGTCGTGCAATGCAGGATAGAGTGCCGTGGACCCAGGCTTGGCTGTGCACAAAGGATTTCCGCCGGAAGTGCACAGGGGCCGGAGTAGCTGCAAAAGTCGCGGTTCCCAGCAATGCAGCCCAGCGAGGTGAGGCAAGGACTTACCTCCACCAAACTTGGACTGAAGAGTCACTGGACTGTGGGGGTCACTTGGACAGAGTCGCTGGATTCGAGGGACCTCGCTCGTCGTGCTGAGAGGAGACCCAAGGGACCGGTAATGCAGCTTTTTGGTGCCTGCGGTTGCAGGGGGAAGATTCCGTCGACCCACGGGAGATTTCTTCGGAGCTTCTGGTGCAGAGAGGAGGCAGACTACCCCCACAGCATGCACAAGCAGGAAAACAGTCGAGAAGGCGGCAGGATCAGCGTTACAGAGTTGCAGTAGTCGCCTTTGCTACTATGTTGCAGGTTTGCAGGCTTCCAGCGCGGTCAGCAGTCGATTCCTTGGCAGAAGGTGAAGAGAGAGATGCAGAGGAACTCGGATGAGCTCTTGCATTCGTTATCTAAAGTTTCCCCAGAGACAGAGACCCTAAATAGCCAGAAAAGAGGGTTTGTCTACCTAGGAGAGAGGATAGGCTACTAACACCTGAAGGAGCCTATCAGCAGGAGTCTCTGACGTCACCTGGTGGCACTGGCCACTCAGAGCAGCCCAGTGTGCCAGCAGCACCTCTGTTTCCAAGATGGCAGAGGTCTGGAGCACACTGGAGGAGCTCTGGACACCTCCCAGGGGAGGTGCAGGTCAGGGGAGTGGTCACTCCCCTTTCCTTTGTCCAGTTTCGCGCCAGAGCAGGGGCTAAGGGGTCCCTGAACCGGTGTAGACTGGCTTATGCAGAATTGGGCACATCTGTGCCCAACAAAGCATTTCCAGAGGCTGGGGGAGGCTACTCCTCCCCTGCCTTCACACCATTTTCCAAAGCGAGAGGGTGTCACACCCTCTCTCAGAGGAAGTTCTTTGTTCTGCCATCCTGGGCCAGGCCTGGCTGGACCCCAGGAGGGCAGATGCCTGTCTGAGGGGTTGGCAGCAGCAGCAGCTGCAGTGAAACCCCAGGAAGGGCAGTTTGGCAGTACCAGGGTCTGTGCTACAGACCACTGGGATCATGGGATTGTGCCAAATATGCCAGGATGGCATAGAGGGGGCAATTCCATGATCATAGACATGTTACATGGCCATATTCGGAGTTACCATTGTGAAGCTACATATAGGTAGTGACCTATATGTAGTGCACGCGTGTAATGGTGTCCCCGCACTCACAAAGTTCAGGGAATTGGCTCTGAACAATGTGGGGGCACCTTGGCTAGTGCCAGGGTGCCCTCACACTAAGTAACTTTGCACCTAGCCTTTAACAGGTAAAGGTTAGACATATAGGTGACTTATAAGTTACTTAAGTGCAGTGTAAAATGGCTGTGAAATAACGTGGACGTTATTTCACTCAGTCTGCAGTGGCAGGCCTGTGTAAGAATTGTCAGAGCTCCCTATGGGTGGCAAAAGAAATGCTGCAGCCCATAGGGATCTCCTGGAACCCCAATACCCTGGGTACCTCAGTACCATATACTAGGGAATTATAAGGGTGTTCCAGTAAGCCAATGTAAATTGGTAAAAATGGTCACTAGCCAGTTAGTGACAATTTGGAAAGAAATGAGAGAGCATAACCACTGAGGTTCTGATTAGCAGAGCCTCAGTGAGACAGTTAGTCACTACACAGGTAACACATTCAGGCACACTTATGAGCACTGGGGCTCTGGGTTACCAGGGTCCCAGTGACACATACAACTAAAACAACATATATACAGTGAAAAATGGGGGTAACATGCCAGGCAAGATGGTACTTTCCTACATGTGTACACATAACTAAAAAGTTTTGCATCTCCTCTTTTCACTCTTTTCTAAGTGCTGAAAAGTACTTCTAAACTTTCTAAAAAGTTCTTAAAAGTTTAAAAAGTTTTTTTTTCTGTCTTTCTAAAAGTTCTGAAAACTTTTTTCTCTTTTTCTATCACTTAAACTCTTTCTAAAAATGTCTGGCACAGGCCAAAATGTTGATCTGTCCAAAATTGCATATGATCACCTTAGCTGGAAAGGAGCAAGGAGTCTCTGCATAGAAAGAGGTTTGAGTGTAGGGAAGAATCCTTCTTTGGAATTATTGCTTAACATGCTTAGAGAACAAGATAAGGCCAAAGGGGCCACATCTGTTAAAAAAGTAGCAAATGGTTCCCAATCTGATCCAGGGACTCCCCCAGGAAAAGATTCAGGAAAGAAACTTCTCAGCCTGCCCATTACTAGACAGTCTAGCATAGTTGGTACAGAGGTAGAGTCACACCATACAGATGGTGTGCTCTCACATTACACTGTTAGCCATGCTCTTAGGGTGCCTTCTGTAAGGGACAGGTCTCCTTCTGTTCATTCTCATCATACCTCTGTTTCAAGACATGTCTGTAGGAAAGTACCATCTTGCCTGGCATGTTACCCCCATTTTTCACTGTATATATGTTGTTTTAGTTGTATGTGTCACTGGGACCCTGGTAACCCAGGGCCCCAGTGCTCATAAGTGTGCCTGAATGTGTTACCTGTGTAGTGACTAACTGTCTCACTGAGGATCTGCTAATCAGAACCTCAGTGGTTATGCTATCTCATTTCTTTCCAAATTGTCACTAACAGGCTAGTGACCAGTTTTACCAATTTACATTGGCTTACTGGAACACCCTTATAATTCCCTAGTATATGGTCTGAGGTACCCAGGGTATTGGGGTTCCAGGAGATCCCTATGGGCTGCAGCATTTCTTTTGCCACCCATAGGGAGCTCTAACAATTCGTACACAGGCCTGCCACTGCAGCCGGAGTGAAATAACGTCCACGTTATTTCACAGCCATTTTACACTGCACTTAAGTAACTTATAAGTCACCTATATGTCTAACCATTACCTGGTAAAGGTTAGGTGCAAAGTTACTTAGTGTGAGGGCACCCTGGCACTAGCCAAGGTGCCCCCACATTGTTCAGAGCCAATTCCCTGAACTTTGTGAGTGCGGGGACACCATTACACGCGTGCACTACAGATAGGTCACTACCTATATGTAGCTTCTGTAGGAAAGTACCATCTTGCCTGGCATGTTACCCCCATTTTTCACTGTACATATGTTGTTTTAGTTGTATGTGTCACTGGGACCCTGGTAACCCAGGGCCCCAGTGCTCATAAGTGTGCCTGTATGTGTTACCTGTGTAGTGACTAACTGTCTCACTGAGGCTCTGCTAATCAGAACCTCAGTGGTTATGCTCTCTCATTTCTTTCCAAATTGTCACTGACAGGCTAGTGACCATTTTTACCAATTTACATTGGCTTACTGGAACACCCTTATAATCCCCTAGTATATGGTACTGAGGTACCCAGGGTATTGGGGTTCCAGGAGATCCCTATGGGCTGCAGCATTTCTTTTGCCACCCATAGAGAGCTCTGACAATTCTTACACAGGCCTGCCACTGCAGCCTGAGTGAAATAACGTCCACGTTATTTCACAGCCATTTTACACTGCACTTAAGTAACTTATAAGTCACCTATATGTCTAACCTTTACCTGGTAAAGGTTAGGTGCAAAGTTACTTAGTGTGAGGGCACCCTGGCACTAGCCAAGGTGCCCCCACATTGTTCAGAGCCAATTCACTGAACTTTGTGAGTGCGGGGACACCATTACACGCGTGCACTACATATAGGTCACTACCTATATGTAGCTTCACCATGGTAACTCCGAATATGGCCATGTAACATGTCTATGATCATGGAATTGCCCCCTCTATGCCATCCTGGCATTGTTGGTACAATTCCATGATCCCAGTGGTCTGTAGCACAGACCCTGGTACTGCCAGACTGCCCTTCCTGGGGTTTCTCTGCAGCTGCTGCTGCTGCCAACCCCTCAGACAGGCATCTGCCCTCCTGGGGTCCAGCCAGGCCTGGCCCAGGATGGCAGAACAAAGAACTTCCTCTGAGAGAGGGTGTGACACCCTCTCCCTTTGGAAAATGGTGTGAAGGCAGGGGAGGAGTAGCCTCCCCCAGCCTCTGGAAATGCTTTGTTGGGCACAGATGTGCCCAATTCTGCATAAGCCAGTCTACACCGGTTCAGGGACCCCTTAGCCCCTGCTCTGGCGCGAAACTGGACAAAGGAAAGGGGAGTGACCACTCCCCTGACCTGCACCTCCCCTGGGAGGTGTCCAGAGCTCCTCCAGTGTGCTCCAGACCTCTGCCATCTTGGAAACAGAGGTGCTGCTGGCACACTGGACTGCTCTGAGTGGCCAGTGCCACCAGGTGACGTCAGAGACTCCTTGTGATAGGCTCCTTCAGGTGTTAGTAGCCTTTCCTCTCTCCTAGGTAGCCAAACCCTCTTTTCTGGCTATTTAGGGTCTCTGTCTCTGGGGAAACTTTAGATAACGAATGCATGAGCTCAGCCGAGTTCCTCTGCATCTCTCTCTTCACCTTCTGATAAGGAATCGACCGCTGACCGCGCTGGAAGCCTGCAAACCTGCAACATAGTAGCAAAGACGACTACTGCACCTCTGTAACGCTGATCCTGCCGCCTTCTCGACTGTTTTCCTGCTTGTGCATGCTGTGGGGGTAGTCTGCCTCCTCTCTGCACCAGAAGCTCCGAAGAAATCTCCCGTGGGTCGACGGAATCTTCCCCCTGCAACCGCAGGCACCAAAAAGCTGCATTACCGGTCCCTTGGGTCTCCTCTCAGCACGACGAGCGAGGTCCCTCGAATCCAGCGACACCGTCCAAGTGACCCCCACAGTCCAGTGACTCTTCAGCCCAAGTTTGGTGGAGGTAAGTCCTTGCCTCACCTCGCTGGGCTGCATTGCTGGGAACCGTGACTTTGCAAGCTACTCCGGCCCCTGTGCACTTCCGGCGGAAATCCTTCGTGCACATCCAAGCCTGGGTCCACGGCACTCTAACCTGCATTGCACGACTTTCTAAGTTGGTCTCCGGCGACGTGGGACTCCTTTGAGCAACTTCGGCGAGCACCGTTTCACGCATCCTCGTAGTGCCTGTTTCTGGCACTTCTCCGGGTGCTACCTGCTTCAGTGAGGGCTCTTTGTCTTGCTCGACGTCCCCTCTCTCTGCAGGTCCAATTTGCGACCTCCTGGTCCCTCCTGGGCCCCAGCAGCGTCCAAAAACGCCAAACGCACGATTTGCGTGTAGCAAGGCTTGTTGGCGTCCATCCGGCGGGAAAACACTTCTGCACGACTCTCCAAGGCGTGGGGGATCCATCCTCCAAAGGGGAAGTCTCTAGCCCTTGTCGTTCCTGCAGTATTCACAGTTCTTCAGCCTAGTAAGAGCTTCTTTGCACCAACCGCTGGCATTTCTTGGGCATCTGCCCATCTCCGAGCTGCTTGTGACTTTTGGACTTGGTCCCCTTGTTCCACAGGTACCTTCAGACAGGAATCCATCGTTGTTGCATTGCTGATTTGTGTTTTCCTTGCATTCTCCCTCTAACACGACTATTTTGTCCTTAGGGGAACTTTGGTGCACTTTGCACTCACTTTTCAGGGTCTTGGGGTGGGTTATTTTACTAACTCTCACTATTTTCTAATAGTCCCAGCGACCCTCTACAAGGTCACATAGGTTTGGGGTCCATTCGTGGTTCGCATTCCACTTCTGGAGTATATGGTTTGTGTTGCCCCTATCCCTATGTTTCCCCATTGCATACTATTGTAACTATACATTGTTTGCACTGTTTTCTAAGACTATACTGCATATTTTTGCTATTGTGTATATATATCTTGTGTATATTTCCTATCCTCTCACTGAGGGTACACTCTAAGATACTTTGGCATATTGTCATAAAAATAAAGTACCTTTATTTTTAGTATAACTGTGTATTGTGTTTTCTTATGATATTGTGCATATGACACTGAGTGGTACTGTAGTAGCTTCACACGTCTCCTAGTTCAGCCTAAGCTGCTCTGCTAAGCTACCATTATCTATCAGCCTAAGCTGCTAGACACCCTATACACTAATAAGGGATAACTGGGCCTGGTGCAAGGTGCAAGTACCCCTTGGTACTCACTACAAGCCAGTCCAGCCTCCTACATTGGTGGCAGCGGTGGGATAAGTGCTTTGAGACTACTTACCACTCTTGTCATTGTACTTTTCATAAGAGAAAAATATACAAAACAAGGTCAGTGTATATACACATAGCCAAAAACTTTTGCATTTCCTCTTTTCACTCTTTTCTAAGTGCTGAAAAGTACTTCTAAACTTTCAAAAAGTTCTTAAAAGTTTAAAAAGTTTTTTTTCTGTCTTTCCAAAAAGAAGGTTGACCCCTAGAGAAAAGCGTTGGTCTGCCATTGAGAGGGAGGCCTTTGCTGTGGTCTGGGCTCTGAAGAAGTTGAGGCCATACCTGTTTGGCACTCACTTCATTGTTCAGACAGACCACAAACCTCTACTTTGGCTAAAACAAATGAAAGGTGAAAATCCTAAATTGTTGAGGTGGTCCATATCCCTACAGGGAATGGACTATACAGTGGAACATAGACCTGGGAGTAGCCACTCCAATGCAGATGGACTCTCCAGATATTTCCACTTAGACAATGAAGACTCATCAGGTAATGGCTAGTCTTATTGTCCTTCGTTTGGGGGGGGGTTGTGTAGGAAAGTACCATCTTGCCTGGCATGTTACCCCCATTTTTCACTGTACATATGTTGTTTTAGTTGTATGTGTCACTGGGACCCTGGTAACCCAGGGCCCCAGTGCTCATAAGTGTGCCTGTATGTGTTACCTGTGTAGTGACTAACTGTCTCACTGAGGCTCTGCTAATCAGAACCTCAGTGGTTATGCTCTCTCATTTCTTTCCAAATTGTCACTGACAGGCTAGTGACCATTTTTACCAATTTACATTGGCTTACTGGAACACCCTTATAATCCCCTAGTATATGGTACTGAGGTACCCAGGGTATTGGGGTTCCAGGAGATCCCTATGGGCTGCAGCATTTCTTTTGCCACCCATAGAGAGCTCTGACAATTCTTACACAGGCCTGCCACTGCAGCCTGAGTGAAATAACGTCCACGTTATTTCACAGCCATTTTACACTGCACTTAAGTAACTTATAAGTCACCTATATGTCTAACCTTTACCTGGTAAAGGTTAGGTGCAAAGTTACTTAGTGTGAGGGCACCCTGGCACTAGCCAAGGTGCCCCCACATTGTTCAGAGCCAATTCACTGAACTTTGTGAGTGCGGGGACACCATTACACGCGTGCACTACATATAGGTCACTACGTATATGTAGCTTCACCATGGTAACTCCGAATATGGCCATGTAACATGTCTATGATCATGGAATTGCCCCCTCTATGCCATCCTGGCATTGTTGGTACAATTCCATGATCCCAGTGGTCTGTAGCACAGACCCTGGTACTGCCAGACTGCCCTTCCTGGGGTTTCTCTGCAGCTGCTGCTGCTGCCAACCCCTCAGACAGGCATCTGCCCTCCTGGGGTCCAGCCAGGCCTGGCCCAGGATGGCAGAACAAAGAACTTCCTCTGAGAGAGGGTGTGACACCCTCTCCCTTTGGAAAATGGTGTGAAGGCAGGGGAGGAGTAGCCTCCCCCAGCCTCTGGAAATGCTTTGTTGGGCACAGATGTGCCCAATTCTGCATAAGCCAGTCTACACCGGTTCAGGGACCCCTTAGCCCCTGCTCTGGCGCGAAACTGGACAAAGGAAAGGGGAGTGACCACTCCCCTGACCTGCACCTCCCCTGGGAGGTGTCCAGAGCTCCTCCAGTGTGCTCCAGACCTCTGCCATCTTGGAAACAGAGGTGCTGCTGGCACACTGGACTGCTCTGAGTGGCCAGTGCCACCAGGTGACGTCAGAGACTCCTTGTGATAGGCTCCTTCAGGTGTTAGTAGCCTTTCCTCTCTCCTAGGTAGCCAAACCCTCTTTTCTGGCTATTTAGGGTCTCTGTCTCTGGGGAAACTTTAGATAACGAATGCATGAGCTCAGCCGAGTTCCTCTGCATCTCTCTCTTCACCTTCTGATAAGGAATCGACCGCTGACCGCGCTGGAAGCCTGCAAACCTGCAACATAGTAGCAAAGACGACTACTGCACCTCTGTAACGCTGATCCTGCCGCCTTCTCGACTGTTTTCCTGCTTGTGCATGCTGTGGGGGTAGTCTGCCTCCTCTCTGCACCAGAAGCTCCGAAGAAATCTCCCGTGGGTCGACGGAATCTTCCCCCTGCAACCGCAGACACCAAAAAGCTGCATTACCGGTCCCTTGGGTCTCCTCTCAGCACGACGAGCGAGGTCCCTCGAATCCAGCGACACCGTCCAAGTGACCCCCACAGTCCAGTGACTCTTCAGCCCAAGTTTGGTGGAGGTAAGTCCTTGCCTCACCTCGCTGGGCTGCATTGCTGGGAACCGCGACTTTGCAAGCTACTCCGGCCCCTGTGCACTTCCGGCGGAAATCCTTCGTGCACAGCCAAGCCTGGGTCCACGGCACTCTAACCTGCATTGCACGACTTTCTAAGTTGGTCTCCGGCGACGTGGGACTCCTTTGTGCAACTTCGGCGAGCACCGTTTCACGCATCCTCGTAGTGCCTGTTTCTGGCACTTCTCCGGGTGCTACCTGCTTCAGTGAGGGCTCTTTGTCTTGCTCGACGTCCCCTCTCTCTGCAGGTCCAATTTGCGACCTCCTGGTCCCTCCTGGGCCCCAGCAGCGTCCAAAAACGCCAAACGCACGATTTGCGTGTAGCAAGGCTTGTTGGCGTCCATCCGGCGGGAAAACACTTCTGCACGACTCTCCAAGGCGTGGGGGATCCATCCTCCAAAGGGGAAGTCTCTAGCCCTTGTCGTTCCTGCAGTATTCACAGTTCTTCAGCCTAGTAAGAGCTTCTTTGCACCAACCGCTGGCATTTCTTGGGCATCTGCCCATCTCCGAGCTGCTTGTGACTTTTGGACTTGGTCCCCTTGTTCCACAGGTACCTTCAGACAGGAATCCATCGTTGTTGCATTGCTGATTTGTGTTTTCCTTGCATTCTCCCTCTAACACGACTATTTTGTCCTTAGGGGAACTTTGGTGCACTTTGCACTCACTTTTCAGGGTCTTGGGGTGGGTTATTTTACTAACTCTCACTATTTTCTAATAGTCCCAGCGACCCTCTAGAAGGTCACATAGGTTTGGGGTCCATTCGTGGTTCGCATTCCACTTCTGGAGTATATGGTTTGTGTTGCCCCTATCCCTATGTTTCCCCATTGCATCCTATTGTAACTATACATTGTTTGCACTGTTTTCTAAGACTATACTGCATATTTTTGCTATTGTGTATATATATCTTGTGTATATTTCCTATCCTCTCACTGAGGGTACACTCTAAGATACTTTGGCATATTGTCATAAAAATAAAGTACCTTTATTTTTAGTATAACTGTGTATTGTGTTTTCTTATGATATTGTGCATATGACACTGAGTGGTACTGTAGTAGCTTCACACGTCTCCTAGTTCAGCCTAAGCTGCTCTGCTAAGCTACCATTATCTATCAGCCTAAGCTGCTAGACACCCTATACACTAATAAGGGATAACTGGGCCTGGTGCAAGGTGCAAGTACCCCTTGGTACTCACTACAAGCCAGTCCAGCCTCCTACAGCTTCACAATGGTAACTCCGAATATGGCCATGTAACATGTCTATGATCATGGAATTGCCCCCTCTATGCCATCCTGGCATAGTTGGCACAATCCCATGATCCCAGTGGTCTGTAGCACAGACCCTGGTACTGCCAAACTGCCCTTCCTGGGGTTTCACTGCAGCTGCTGCTGCTGCCAACCCCTCAGACAGGCATCTGCCCTCCTGGGGTCCAGCCAGGCCTGGCCCAGGATGGCAGAACAAAGAACTTCCTCTGAGAGAGGGTGTGACACCCTCTCCCTTTGGAAAATGGTGTGAAGGCAGGGGAGGAGTAGCCTCCCCCAGCCTCTGGAAATGCTTTGTTGGGCACAGATTTGCCCAATTCTGCATAAGCCAGTCTACACCGGTTCAGGGGACCCCTTAGCCCTGCTCTGGCGCGAAACTGGACAAAGGAAAGGGGAGTGACCACTCCCCTGACCTGCACCTCCCCTGGGAGGTGTCCAGAGCTCCTCCAGTGTGCTCCAGACCTCTGCCATCTTGGAAACAGAGGTGCTGCTGGCACACTGGACTGCTCTGAGTGGCCAGTGCCACCAGGTGACGTCAGAGACTCCTTCTGATAGGCTCCTTCAGGTGTTAGTAGCCTATCCTCTCACCTAGGTAGCCAAACCCTCTTTTCTGGCTATTTAGGGTCTCTGTCTCTGGGGAAACTTTAGATAACGAATGCAAGAGCTCAGCCGAGTTCCTCTGCATCTCTCTCTTCACCTTCTGATAAGGAATCGACTGCTGACCGCGCTGGAAGCCTGCAAACATGCAACATAGTAGCAAAGACGACTACTGCAACTCTGTAACGCTGATCCTGCCGCCTTCTCGACTGTTTTCCTGTCTGTGCATGCTGTGGGGGTAGTCCGCCTCCTCTCTGCACCAGAAGCTCCGAAGAAATCTCCCGTGGGTCGACGGAATCTTCCCCCTGCAACCGCAGGCACCAAAAAGCTGCATTACCGGTCCCTTGGGTCTCCTCTCAGCATGACGAGCGAGGTCCCTCGAATCCAGCGACTCTGTCCAAGTGACCCCCACAGTCCAGTGACTCTTCAGTCCAAGTTTGGTGGAGGTAAGTCCTTGCCTCACCTCGCTGGACTGCATTGCTGGGAACCGCGACTTTTGCAGCTACTCCGGCCCCTGTGCACTTCCGGCGGAAATCCTTTGTGCACAGCCAAGCCTGGGTCCACGGCACTCTAACCTGTATTGCACGACTTTCTAAGTTGGTCTCCGGCGACGTGGGACTCCTTTGTGCGACTTCGGGTGAGCACTGTTTCACGCTTCCTCGTAGTGCCTGTTTCTGGCACTTTTCTGGGTGCTATCTGCAATTGAGAGGGCTCCTTGTCTTGCTCGACGTCCCCTCTATCTCCTGGTCCAATTTGCGACCTCCTGGTCCCTCCAGGGTCACAGCAGCGTCCAAAAACGCTAACCGCACGATTTGCAGCTAGCAAGGCTTGTTGGCGGTCTTTCGGCGGGAAAATACTTCTGCACGGCTCTCCACGGCGAGAAAGATGTGTCCACCAAAGGGGAAGTCTCTAGCCCTTTTCGTTCCTGCAGAAACCTCAGCTTCTTCTGTCCAGTAGAAGCTTCTTTGCACCCGCAGCTGTCATTTCCTGGGCATTTGCCCATCTCCGACTTGCTTGTGACTTTTGGACTTGGTCCCCTTGTTCCACAGGTACCCTAGATTGGAAATCCACAGTTGTTGCATCGTTGCTTTGTGTCTTTCCTGCATTATTCCTCTAACACGACTTCTTTGTCCTTAGGGGAACTTTAGTGCACTTTGCACTCACTTTTCAGGGTCTTGGGGAGGGTTATTTTTCTAACTCTCACTATTTTCTAATAGTCCCAGCGACCCTCTACAAGGTCACATAGGTTTGGGGTCCATTCGTGGTTCGCATTCCACTTTTGGAGTATATGGTTTGTGTTGCCCCTATCCCTATGTTTCCCCATTGCATCCTATTGTAACTATACATTGTTTGCACTGTTTTCTAAGACTATACTGCATATTTTTGCTATTGTGTATATATATCTTGTGTATATTTCCTATCCTCTCACTGAGGGTACATTCTAAGATACTTTGGCATATTGTCATAAAAATAAAGTACCTTTATTTTTAGTATAACTGTGTATTGTGTTTTCTTATGATCTTGTGCATATGACACTAAGTGGTACTGTAGTAGCTTCACACGTCTCCTAGTTCAGCCTAAGCTGCTCTGCTAAGCTACCATTATCTATCAGCCTAAGCTGCTAGACACCCTATACACTAATAAGGGATAACTGGGCCTGGTGCAAGGTGCAAGTACCCCTTGGTACTCACTACAAGCCAGTCCAGCTTCCTACATTGGTTGTGCAGCGGTGGGATAAGTGCTTTGAGACTACTTACCACTCTTGTCATTGTACTTTTCATAAGAGAAAAATATACAAAACAAGGTCAGTGTATATACACATAGCCAAAAAGTTTTGCATTTCCTCTTTTCACTCTTTTCTAAGTGCTGAAAAGTACTTCTAAACTTTCAAAAAGTTCTTAAAAGTTTAAAAAGTTTTTTTCTGTCTTTCTAAAAAGTTCTGAAAACTTTTTTCTCTTTTTCTATCACTTTAACTCTCTCTAAAAATGTCTGGCACAGGCAAAAATATTGATCTGTCCAAACTTGCATATGACCACCTTAGCTGGAAAGGAGCAAGGAGTCTCTGTGTAGAGAGAGGTTTGAGTGTAGGGAAGAATCCTTCTTTGGAATTATTGCTTAACATGCTTAGAGAACAAGATAAGGCCATAGGGGCCACATCTGTTGAAAAAGTAGCAAATGGTTCCCAATCTGATCCAGGGACTCCCCCAGGAAAAGATTCAGGAAAGAAACTTCCTAGCCTGCCCATTAATAGAAAGTCTAGCATAGTTGGTAATGATGGAGAGCCTCACCATAGAAATAGTGTTGTCTCACATCATAGCAAAAGCATTTATTCTCACCATACTGGTAGTGATGTTTCTGTTAGCCAAGCTGTTAGGGTGGCTTCTGTAAGGGACAGGTCTCCTTCTGTTCATTCTTCTGTGTCTAAGAATGTCCCTCCCACCAACCGTGATGACAGAATGTTAGAGAGGGAACTCAATAAGTTGAGAGTGGAACAAACCAGACTGAAGCTTAAAAAGCAACAGCTGGATTTGGATAGACAGTCTTTTGAACTAGAGAAAGAAAGACAGAAGTTGGGTTTAGATACCCATGGTGGCAGCAGCAGTATTCCACATAGTCATCCTGCAAAAGAGCATGATTCCAGGAATCTGCATAAGATAGTTCCCCCTTATAAGGAGGGGGATGACATTAACAAGTGGTTTGCTGCACTTGAGAGGGCCTGTGTTGTACAAGATGTCCCTCAAAGGCAGTGGGCTGCTATCCTATCGCTATCATTTAGTGGAAAAGGTAGGGATAGGCTCCTTACTGTGAAAGAAAATGATGCTAATAATTTCCAAGTTCTTAAGAATGCACTCCTGGATGGTTATGGCTTAACCACTGAACAGTACAGGATAAAGTTCAGAGAGACCAAAAAGGAGTCTTCACAAGACTGGGTTGATTTCATTGACCATTCAGTGAAGGCCTTGGAGGGGTGGTTACATGGCAGTAAAGTTACTGATTATGACAGCCTGTATAACTTGATCCTGAGAGAGCATATTCTTAATAATTGTGTGTCTGATTTGTTGCACCAGTACTTGGTGGACTCTGATCTGACCTCTCCCCAAGAATTGGGAAAGAAGGCAGACAAATGGGTCAGAACAAGGGTGAACAGAAAAGTTCATACAGGGGGTGACAAAGATGGCAACAAAAAGAAGGATGGTAAGTCTTCTGACAAGGGTGGGGACAAATCTAAAAATGAGTCTTCATCAGGCCCACAAAAACACTCTGGTGGGGGTGGTGGGTCCAAATCCTCCTTTAATCAAAACAAAGAAAAGAAACCATGGTGCTATTTATGTAAAGTAAAAGGCCATTGGACAACAGATCTCAGTTGTCCAAAGAAAAGCACCAAGCCTCCTACCACTACAACCCCTACTGCTACACCTAGTGTCCCTACTAATAGCAGTGGTGGTGGGAGCAAACCTACTAATAGCCAATCCAAGGGAGTAGCTGGGCTCACTATTGGTAACTTAGTTGGGGTTGGCCTTGTTAGGGAGGCCACAGAGGGTGTGTTAGTCTCTGAGGGGGCTATTGATTTAGCCACCTTAGTTGCTTGTCCCCTTAATATGGATAAGTACAAGCAGCTACCCCTAATAAATGGTGTTGAGGTTCAGGCCTACAGGGACACTGGTGCCAGTGTGACTATGGTCATAGAGAAACTGGTCCACCCTGAACAACACCTACTTGGGCACCAGTACCAAGTAACCGATGCTCACAACAACACACTTAGCCACCCCATGGCTGTTGTTAATCTCAACTGGGGGGGGGTTACTGGTCCAAAGAAAGTTGTGGTAGCTTCAGATATACCTGTAGACTGTCTATTAGGGAATGATTTGGAGACATCAGCTTGGTCAGATGTGGAGTTGGAGGCCCATGCAGCAATGCTGGGCATCCCAGGGCATATTTTTGCTTTGACAAGGGCTCAAGCCAAAAAGCAAAAAGGACAGGGAAGCTTGGATCCTGGAACAATGGACCAAGTGCTCCCTAAAGCTAGGGCTAGTAGAAGCAAACCACTTCCTACTATCCCTCCCTCTACAGTGGATTCAACTTCTGAGGAAGAAGAATTCCCTCCCTGTGCAGAACCTACACCAGAGGAGCTGGAAGCAGACACTGCTGAGCTTTTGGGTGAAAGGGGGCCTGCCAGGGAGGAGCTGAGTGTGGCACAGCAAACCTGTCCCACATTAGAGGGTCTCAGACAGCAAGCTGTCAAACAGGCTAATGGGGATGTCAGTGACTCTCACAGAGTTTACTGGGAGGACAACCTCTTGTACACTGAGCATAGGGATCCTAAACCTGGAGCTGCCAGGAGATTAGTGATTCCTCAGGAGTACAGAAAGTTCCTCCTAACTCTGGCACACGACATTCCCCTAGCTGGGCACCTGGGACAAATGAAAACTTGGGACAGGCTTGTTCCCCTGTTTCATTGGCCTAGAATGTCTGAAGACACAAAGGAATTTTGTAAGTCCTGTGACACCTGTCAAGCCAGTGGCAAGACAGGTGGCACCCCAAAGGCACCCCTTATTCCACTGCCTGTGGTTGGGGTTCCCTTTGAAAGGGTAGGGGTTGACACAGTTGGCCCCTTGACCCTCCTACTGCTTCAGGCAATAGATTCATCTTGGTGGTAGTGGACCATGCCACAAGATATCCTGAAGCTATTCCTTTAAGGACCACTACAGCTCCTGCAGTGGCAAAGGCCCTCCTGGGAATATTTTCAAGGGTGGGCTTCCCAAAGGAAGTAGTATCAGACAGGGGAAGCAATTTCATGTCTGCATACTTAAAGGCCATGTGGAAGGAGTGTGGTGTAACTTATAAATTCACTACACCCTATCATCCACAAACAAATGGACTGGTAGAGAGATTTAACAAAACTCTCAAAGGCATGATTATGGGTCTCCCTGAAAAACTCCGCAGGAGATGGGATATCCTTCTACCATGCCTCCTTTTTGCCTACAGGGAGGTACCCCAGAAAGGAGTGGGCTTCAGCCCCTTTGAACTTCTTTTTGGACACCCTGTTAGGGGTCCACTCACACTTGTAAAGGAGGGTTGGGAACAACCTTTAAAAGCTCCTGAGCAGGATATTGTGGATTATGTACTTGGCCTCAGATCAAGGATGGCTGAGTACATGAAAAAGGCCAGTAAAAACCTTCAGGCCAGCCAAGAGCTCCAGAAGCAATGGCATGATCAGAAGGCTGTTTTGGTTCAGTACCAACCAGGGCAGAAAGTGTGGGTCTTGGAGCCTGTGGACCCAAGAGCACTCCAAGATAAATGGAGTGGTCCCCACACAATTGTTGAGAAAAAGGGTGAAGTCACCTATTTGGTTGACTTAGTGTAGGAAAGTACCATCTTGCCTGGCATGTTACCCCCATTTTTCACTGTATATATGTTGTTTTAGTTGTATGTGTCACTGGGACCCTGGTAACCCAGGACCCCAGTGCTCATAAGTGTGCCTGAATGTGTTACCTGTGTAGTGACTAACTGTCTCTCTGAGGCTCTGCGAATCAGAACCTCAGTGGTTATGCTCTCTCATTTCTTTCCAAATTGTCACTAACAGGCTAGTGACCATTTTTACCAATTTACATTGGCTTACTGGAACACCCTTATAATTCCCTAGTATATGGTACTGAGGTACCCAGGGTATTGGGGTTCCAGGAGATCTCTATGGGCTGCAGCATTTCTTTTGCCACCCATAGGGAGCTCTGACAATTCTTACACAGGCCTGCCACTGCAGCCTGAGTGAAATAACGTCCACGTTATTTCACAGCCATTTTTCACTGCACTTAAGTAACTTATAAGTCACCTATATGTCTAACCTTTACCTGGTAAAGGTTAGGTGCAAAGTTACTTAGTGTGAGGGCACCCTGGCACTAGCCAAGGTGCCCCCACATTGTTCAGGGCCAATTCCCCGGACTTTGTGAGTGCGGGGACACCATTACACGCGTGCACTATATATAGGTCACTACCTATATGTAGCTTCACAATGGTAACTCCGAATATGGCCATGTAACATGTCTATGATCATGGAATTGCCCCCTCTATGCCATCCTGGCATAGTTGGCACAATCCCATGATCCCAGTGGTCTGTAGCACAGACCCTGGTACTGCCAAACTGCCCTTCCTGGGGTTTCACTGCAGCTGCTGCTGCCGCCAACCCCTCAGACAGGCATCTGCCCTCCTAGGGTCCAGCCAGGCCTGGCCCAGGATGGCAGAACAAAGAACTTCCTCTGAGAGAGGGTGTGACACCCTCTCCCTTTGGAAAATGGTGTGAAGGCAGGGGAGGAGTAGCCTCCCCCAGCCTCTGGAAATGCTTTGTTGGGCACAGATGTGCCCAATTCTGCATAAGCCAGTCTACACCGGTTCAGGGGACCCCTTAGCCCTGCTCTGGCGCGAAACTGGACAAAGGAAAGGGGAGTGACCACTCCCCTGACCTGCACCTCCCCTGTGAGGTGTCCAGAGCTCCTCCAGTGTGCTCCAGACCTCTGCCATCTTGGAAACAGAGGTCCTGCTGGCACACTGGACTGCTCTGAGTGGCCAGTGCCACCAGGTGACGTCAGAGACTCCTTGTGATAGGCTCCTTCAGGTGTTGCTAGCCTATCCTCTCTCCTAGGTAGCCAAACACTCTTTTCTGGCTATTTAGGGTCTCTGTCTCTGGGGAAACTTTAGATAACGAATGCAAGAGCTCATCCGAGTTCCTCTGCATCTCTCTCTTCACCTTCTGCCAAGGAATCGACTGCTGACCGCGCTGGAAGCCTGCAAACCTGCAACATAGTAGTAAAGACGACTACTGCAACTCTGTAACGCTGATCCTGCCACCTTCTCGACTGTTTTCCTGCTTGTGCATGCTGTGGGGGTAGTCTGCCTTCTCTCTGCACCAGAAGCTCCGAAGAAATCTCCCGTGGGTCGACGGAATCTTCCCCCTGCAACCGCAGGCACCAAAAAGCTGCATTACCGGTCCCTTGGGTCTCCTCTCAGCACAACGAGCGAGGTCCCTCGAATCCAGCAACTCTGTCCAAGTGACCCCCACAGTCCAGTGACTCTTCAGTCCAAGTTTGGTGGAGGTAAGTCCTTGCCTCACCTCGCTGGGCTGCATTGCTGGGAACCGCGACTTTTGCAGCTACTCCGGCCCCTGTGCACTTCCGGTGGAAATCCTTTGTGCATTGCCAAGCCTGGGTCCACGGCACTCTAACCTGCATTGCACGACTTTCTAAGTTGGTCTCCGGCGACGTGGGACTCCTTTGTGCGACTTCGGGTGAGCACTGTTTTACGCATCCTTGTAGTGCCTGTTTCTGGCACTTCTCCGGGTGCTACCTGCTGCTGAGAGGGCTTCTTGTCTTGCTCGACGTCCCCTCTCTCTCCTGGTCCAATTTGCGACCTCCTGGTCCCTCCAAGGCCACAGCAGTGTCCAAAAACGCTAACCGCACGATTTGCAGGTAGCAAGGCTTGTTGGCATTCTTTCGGCGGGAAAACACTTCTGCACGACTCTCCACGACGAGCAGGATCCGTCCACCAAAGAGGAAGTCTCTACCCCTTTTCGTTCCTGCAGAAACCGCAGCTTCTTCTGTCCAGTAGAAGCTTCTTTGCACCCGCAGCTGGCATTTCCTGGGCATCTGCCCATCTCCGACTTGCTTGTGACTTTTGGACTTGGTCCCCTTGTTCCACAGGTACCCTAGATTGGAAATCCACAGTTGTTGCATTGTTGGTTTGTGTCTTTCCTGCATTATTCCTCTAACACGACTTCTTTGTCCTTAGGTGAACTTTAGTGCACTTTGCACTCACTTTTCAGGGTCTTGGGGAGGGTTATTTTTCTAACTCTCACTATTTTCTAATAGTCCCAGCGACCCTCTACAAGGTCACATAGGTTTGGGGTCCATTCGTGGTTCGCATTCCACTTTTGGAGTATATGGTTTGTGTTGCCCCTATCCCTATGTTTCCCCATTGCATCCTATTGTAACTATACATTGTTTGCACTGTTTTCTAAGACTATACTGCATATTTTTGCTATTGTGTATATATATCTTGTGTATATTTCCTATCCTCTCACTGAGGGTACACTCTAAGATACTTTGGCATATTGTCATAAAAATAAAGTACCTTTATTTTTAGTATAACTGTGTATTGTGTTTTCTTATGATATTGTGCATATGACACTAAGTGGTACTGTAGTAGCTTCACACGTCTCCTAGTTCAGCCTAAGCTGCTCTGCTAAGCTACCATTATCTATCAGCCTAAGCTGCTAGACACCCTATACACTAATAAGGGATAACTGGGCCTGGTGCAAGGTGCAAGTACCCCTTGGTACTCACTACAAGCCAGTCCAGCCTACTACATTGGTTGTGCAGCGGTGGGATAAGTGCTTTGAGACTACTTACCACTCTTGTCATTGTACTTTTCATAAGAGAAAAATATACAAAACAAGGTCAGTGTATATACACATAGCCAAAAAGTTTTGCATTTCCTCTTTTCACTCTTTTCTAAGTGCTGAAATGTACTTCTAGCTTTCTAAAAAGTTCTTAAAAGTTAAAAAAGTTTTTTTCTCTGTCTTTCTAAAAGCTCTGACAAACTTTTTATCTTTTACTATCACTTTAACTCTCTCTAAAAATGTCTGGCACAGGCCAAAATGTTGATCTGTCCAAACTTGCATATGACCACCTTAGCTGGAAAGGAGCAAGGAGTCTCTATGTAGAGAGAGGTTTGAGTGTAGGGAAGAATCCTTCCTTGGAACTGTTACTTAACATGCTTAGAGAACAGGATAAGGCTAGAAGTGCCCCATCTGTTGAAAAAGTAGCTAATGGTTCTCAATCTGATCCAGGGACTCCCCCAGGAAAAGATTCTGATAAGAAACTTCCTAGCCTGCCCATTACTAGACAGTCTAGCATAGTTGGTAATGATGAAGAGCCACACCATATAAATAGTGTTGTCTCACATCATAGCAAAAGCATTTATTCTCACCATACTGGTAGTGATGTTTCTGTTAGCCAAGCTGTTAGGCTGGCCTCTGTAAGGGACAGGTCTCCTTCTGTCCATTCTCACCATACTTCTGTTTCAAGGCATGTCCCTCCCACCCACCCTGATGACAGATTGATAGAAAGGGAGCTCAATAGATTGAGAGTGGAACAAACCAGACTGAAGCTCAAGAAGCAACAGCTGGATTTGGATAGACAGACTTTAGAAGTAGAGAAGGAGAGACAGAAACTGGGTTTAGAAACCCATGGTGGCAGCAGCAGTATTCCCCATAGTCATCCTGCAAAAGAGCATGATTCCAGGAATCTGCACAAGATAGTTCCCCCTTACAAGGAGGGGGATGACATTAACAAGTGGTTTGCTGCACTTGAGAGGGCCTGTGTTGTACAGGATGTCCCTCAAAGGCAGTGGGCTGCTATCCTATGGCTATCATTTAGTGGAAAAGGTAGGGATAGGCTCCTTAATGTGAAAGAAAATGATGCCAATAATTTCCAAGTTCTTAAGAATGCACTCCTGGATGGTTATGGCTTAACCACTGAACAATACAGGATAAAGTTCAGAGAGACCAAAAAGGAGTCTTCACAAGACTGGGTTGATTTCATTGACCATTCAGTGAAGGCCTGGAGGGGTGGTTAAATGGCAGTAAAGTGACTGACTTTGAAAGCCTGTATAACTTGATCCTGAGAGAGCATATTCTTAATAATTGTGTGTCTGATTTGTTGCACCAGTACTTGGTGGACTCTGATCTGACCTCTCCCCAAGAATTGGGAAAGAAGGCAGACAAATGGGTCAGAACAAGAGTGAACAGAAAAGTTCATACAGGGGGTGACAAAGATGGCAACAAAAAGAAGGATGATAAGTCTTCTGACAAAGGTGGGGACAAATCTAAAAATGAGTCTTCATCAGGCCCACAAAAACACTCTGGTGGGGGTGGTGGGCCCAAACCCTCCTTTAATCAGAACAAGGAAAAGAAACCATGGTGCTATTTTTGTAAAGAAAAAGGCCATTGGGCAACAGATCTCAGTTGTCCAAAGAAAAGCACCAAGCCTCCTACCACCACAACCCCTACTGCTACTCCTAGTGTCCCTACTAATAGCAGTGGTGGTGGAAGCAAACCTACTAATAGCCAATCCAAGGGAGTAGCTGGGCTCACTATTGGTAACTTAGTTGGGGTTGGCCTTGTTAGGGAGGCCACAGAGGCTGTGTTAGTCTCTGAGGGGGCTATTGATATAGCCACCTTAGCTGCTTGTCCCCTTAATATGGATAAGTACAAGCAGCTACCCCTAATAAATGGTGTTGAGGTTCAGGCCTACAGGGACACTGGTGCCAGTGTGACTATGGTCATAGAGAAACTGGTCCACCCTGAACAACACCTACTTGGTCACCAGTACCAAGTAACCAATGCTCACAACAACACACTTAGCCACCCCATGGCTGTTGTTAATCTCAATTGGGGTGGGGTTACTGGTCCAAAGAAAGTTGTGGTAGCCACAGATTTACCTGTAGACTGTCTACTAGGAAATGATTTGGAGACATCAGCTTGGTCAGATGTGGAGTTTGAGGCCCATGCAGCAATGCTGGGCATTCCAGGGCATATTTTTGCTTTGACAAGGGCTCAGGCCAAGAAGCAAAAAGGACAGGGAAGCTTGGATCCTGGAACAATGGACCAAGTGCTCCCTAAAGCTAGGGCTAGTAGAAGCAAACCACTTCATACTATCCCTCCCTCTACAGTGGATTCAACTTCAGAGGATGAAGAATTCCCTCCCTGTGCAGAACCTACACCAGAGGAGCTTGAAGCAGATACTGCTGAGCTTTTGGGTGAAGGGGGGCCTGCCAGAGAGGAGCTGAGTGTGGCACAGCAAACCTGTCCCACATTAGAGGGTCTAAGACAGCAAGCTGTCAAAGAGGCTAATGGGGATGTCAGTGACTCTTACAGAGTTTACTGGGAGGACAACCTCTTGTACACTGAGCATAGGGATCCTAAACCTGGAGCTGCCAGGAGATTAGTGATTCCTCAGGAGTACAGAAAGTTCCTCCTAACTCTGGCACACGACATTCCCCTAGCTGGGCACCTGGGACAAATGAAAACTTGGGACAGGCTTGCTCCCTTGTTTCATTGGCCTAGGATGTCTGAGGACACAAAAGAGTTTTGTAAGTCCTGTGAAACCTGTCAAGCCAGTGGCAAGACAGGTGGCACCCCAAAGGCACCCCTTATTCCACTGCCTGTGGTTGGGGTTCCCTTTGAAAGGGTAGGGGTTGACACAGTTGGCCCCCTTGACCCTCCTACTGCTTCAGCCAATAGATTCATCTTGGTGGTAGTGGACCATGCCACAAGATATCCTGAAGCTATTCCTTTAAGGACCACTACAGCTCCTGCAGTGGCAAAGGCCCTCCTGGGAATATTTTCAAGGGTGGGCTTCCCAAAGGAAGTAGTATCAGACAGGGGAAGCAATTTCATGTCTGCATACTTAAAGGCCATGTGGAAGGAGTGTGGTGTAACTTATAAATTCACTACACCCTATCATCCACAAACAAATGGACTGGTAGAGAGATTTAACAAAACTCTCAAAGGCATGATTATGGGTCTCCCTGAAAAACTCCGCAGGAGATGGGATATCCTTCTACCATGCCTCCTTTTTGCCTACAGGGAGGTACCCCAGAAAGGAGTGGGCTTCAGCCCCTTTGAACTTCTTTTTGGACACCCTGTTAGGGGTCCACTCACACTTGTAAAGGAGGGTTGGGAACAACCTTTAAAAGCTCCTGAGCAGGATATTGTGGATTACGTACTTGGCCTCAGATCAAGGATGGCTGAGTACATGAAAAAGGCCAGTAAAAACCTTCAGGCCAGCCAAGAGCTCCAGAAGCAATGGCATGATCAGAAGGCTGTTTTGGTTCAGTACCAACCAGGGCAGAAAGTGTGGGTCTTGGAGCCTGTGGCCCCAAGAGCACTCCAAGATAAATGGAGTGGTCCCCACACAATTGTTGAGAAAAAGGGTGAAGTCACCTATTTGGTTGACTTAGTGTAGGAAAGTACCATCTTGCCTGGCATGTTACCCCCATTTTTCACTGTATATATGTTGTTTTAGTTGTATGTGTCACTGGGACCCTGGTAACCCAGGACCCCAGTGCTCATAAGTGTGCCTGAATGTGTTACCTGTGTAGTGACTAACTGTCTCTCTGGGGCTCTGCTAATCAGAACCTCAGTGGTTATGCTCTCTCATTTCTTTCCAAATTGTCACTAACAGGCTAGTGACCATTTTTACCAATTTACATTGGCTTACTGGAACACCCTTATAATTCCCTAGTATATGGTACTGAGGTACCCAGGGTATTGGGGTTCCAGGAGATCTCTATGGGCTGCAGCATTTCTTTTGCCACCCATAGGGAGCTCTGACAATTCTTACACAGGCCTGCCACTGCAGCCTGAGTGAAATAACGTCCACGTTATTTCACAGCCATTTTTCACTGCACTTAAGTAACTTATAAGTCACCTATATGTCTAACCTTTACCTGGTAAAGGTTAGGTGCAAAGTTACTTAGTGTGAGGGCACCCTGGCACTAGCCAAGGTGCCCCCACATTGTTCAGGGCCAATTCCCCGGACTTTGTGAGTGCGGGGACACCATTACACGCGTCCATTACATATAGGTCACTACCTATATGTAGCTTCACAATGGTAACTCTGAATATGGCCATGTAACATGTCTATGATCATGGAATTGCCCCCTCTATGCCATCCTGGCATAGTTGGCACAATCCCATGATCCCAGTGGTCTGTAGCACAGACCCTGGTACTGCCAAACTGCCCTTCCTGGGATTTCACTGCAGCTGCTGCTGCTGCCAACCCCTCAGACAGGCATCTGCCCTCCTGGGGTCCAGCCAGGCCTGGCCCAGGATGGCAGAACAAAGACCTTCCTCTGAGAGAGGGTGTGACACCCTCTCCCTTTGGAAAATGGTGTGAAGGCAGGGGAGGAGTAGCCTCCCCCAGCCTCTGGAAATGCTTTGTTGGGCACAGATGTGCCCAATTCTGCATAAGCCAGTCTACACCGGTTCAGGGGACCCCTTAGCCCTGCTCTGGCGTGAAACTGGACAAAGGAAAGGTGAGTCACCACTCCCCTGACCTGCACCTCCCCTGGGAGGTGTCCAGAGCTCCTCCAGTGTGCTCCAGACCTCTGCCATCTTGGAAACAGAGGTGCTGCTGGCACACTGGACTGCTCTGAGTGGCCAGTGCCACCAGGTGACGTCAGAGACTCCTTGTGATAGGCTCCTTCAGGTGTTGCTAGCCTATCCTCTCTCCTAGGTAGCCAAACCCTCTTTTCTGGCTATTTAGGGTCTCTGTCTCTGGGGAAACTTTAGATAACGAATGCAAGAGCTCATCCGAGTTCCTCTGCATCTCTCTCTTCACCTTCTGCCAAGGAATCGACTGCTGACCGCGCTGGAAGCCTGCAAACCTGCAACATAGTAGCAAAGACGACTACTGCAACTCTGTAACGCTGATCCTGCCGCCTTCTCGACTGTTTTCCTGCTTGTGCATGCTGTGGGGGTAGTCTGCCTCCTCTCTGCACCAGAAGCTCCGAAGAAATCTCCCGTGGGTCGACGGAATCTTCCCCCTGCAACCGCAGGCACCAAAAAGCTGCATTACCGGTCCCTTGGGTCTCCTCTCAGCACGACGAGCGAGGTCCCTCGAATCCAGCAACTCTGTCCAAGTGACCCCCACAGTCCAGTGACTCTTCAGTCTAAGTTTGGTGGAGGTAAGTCCTTGCCTCACCTCGCTGGGCTGCATTGCTGGGAACCGCGACTTTTGCAGCTACTCCGGCCCCTGTGCACTTCCGGCGGAAATCCTTTGTGCATAGCCAAGCCTGGGTCCACGGCACTCTAACCTGCATTGCACGACTTTCTAAGTTGGTCTCCGGCGACGTGGGACTCCTTTGTGCGACTTCGGGTGAGCACCGTTTTACTCATCCTTGTAGTGCCTGTTTCTGGCACTTCTCCGGGTGCTACCTGCTGATGAGAGGGCTTCTTGTCTTGCTCGACGTCCCCTCTCTCTCCTGGTCCAATTTGCGACCTCCTGGTCCCTCCAAGGCCACAGCAGTGTCCAAAAACGCTAACCGCACGATTTGCAGCTAGCAAGGCTTGTTGGCGTTCTTTCGGCGGGAAAACACTTCTGCACAACTCTCCATGGCAAGCGGGATCCGTCCACCAAAGAGTAAGTCTCTAGCCCTTTTTGTTCCTGCAGAAACCGCAGCTTCTTCTGTCCAGTAGAAGCTTCTTTGCACCCGCAGCTGGCATTTCCTGGGCATCTGCCCATCTCCGACTTGCTTGTGACTTTTGGACTTGGTCCCCTTGTTCCACAGGTACCCTAGATTGGAAATCCACAGTTGTTGCATTGTTGGTTTGTGTCTTTCCTGCATTATTCCTCTAACACGACTTTTTTGTCCTTAGGGGAACTTTAGTGCACTTTGCACTCACTTTTCAGGGTCTTGGGGAGGGTTATTTTTCTAACTCTCACTATTTTCTAATAGTCCCAGCGACCCTCTACAAGGTCACATAGGTTTGGGGTCCATTCGTGGTTCGCATTCCACTTTTGGAGTATATGGTTTGTGTTGCCCCTATCCCTATGTTTCCCCATTGCATCCTATTGTAACTATACATTGTTTGCACTGTTTTCTAAGACTATACTGCATATTTTTGCTATTGTGTATATATATCTTGTGTATATTTCCTATCCTCTCACTGAGGGTACACTCTAAGATACTTTGGCATATTGTCATAAAAATAAAGTACCTTTATTTTTAGTATAACTGTGTATTGTGTTTTCTTATGATATTGTGCATATGACACTAAGTGGTACTGTAGTAGCTTCACACGTCTCCTAGTTCAGCCTAAGCTGCTCTGCTAAGCTACCATTATCTATCAGCCTAAGCTGCTAGACACCCTATACACTAATAAAGGATAACTGGGCCTGGTGCAAGGTGCAAGTACCCCTTGGTACTCACTACAAGCCAGTCCAGCCTCCTACATTGGTTGTGCAGCGGTGGGATAAGTGCTTTGAGACTACTTACCACTCTTGTCATTGTACTTTTCATAAGAGAAAAATATACAAAACAAGGTCAGTGTATATACACATAGCCAAAAAGTTTTGCATTTCCTCTTTTCACTCTTTTCTAAGTGCTGAAAAGTACTTCTAGCTTTCTAAAAAGTTCTAAAAAGTTTTAAAAGTTTTTTTCTCTGTCTTTCTAAAAGCTCTGACAAACTTTTTATCTTTTACTATCACTTTAACTCTCTCTAAAAATGTCTGGCACAGGCCAAAATGTTGATCTGTCCAAACTTGCATATGACCACCTTAGCTGGAAAGGAGCAAGGAGTCTCTGTGTAGATAGAGTTTTGAGTGTAGGGAAGAATCCTTCCTTGGAACTGTTACTTAACATGCTTAGAGAACAGGATAAGGCTAGAAGTGCCCCATCTGTTGAAAAAGTAGCTAATGGTTCTCAATCTGATCCAGGGACTCCCCCAGGAGAAGATTCTGGAAAGAAACTTCCTAGCCTGCCCATTACTAGACAGTCTAGCATAGTTGGTAATGATGAAGAGCCACACCATATAAATAGTGTTGTCTCACATCATAGCAAAAGCATTTATTCTCACCATACTGGTAGTGATGTTTCTGTTAGCCAAGCTGTTAGGGTGGCCTCTGTAAGGGACAGGTCTCCTTCTGTCCATTCTCACCATACTTCTGTTTCAAGGCATGTCCCTCCCACCCACCCTGATGACAGATTGATAGAAAGGGAGCTCAATAGATTGAGAGTGGAACAAACCAGACTGAAGCTCAAGAAGCAACAGCTGGATTTGGATAGACAGACTTTAGAAGTAGAGAAGGAGAGACAGAAACTGGGTTTAGAAACCCATGGTGGCAGCAGCAGTATTCCCCATAGTCATCCTGAAAAAGAGCATGATTCCAGGAATCTGCACAAGATAGTTCCCCCTTACAAGGAGGGGGATGACATTAACAAGTGGTTTGCTGCACTTGAGAGGGCCTGTGTTGTACAGGATGTCCCTCAAAGGCAGTGGGCTGCTATCCTATGGCTATCATTTAGTGGAAAAGGTAGGGATAGGCTCCTTACTGTGAAAGAAAATGATGCCAATAATTTCCAAGTTCTTAAGAATGCACTCCTGGATGGTTATGGCTTAACCACTGAACAATACAGGATAAAGTTCAGAGAGACCAAAAAGGAGTCTTCACAAGACTGGGTTGATTTCATTGACCATTCAGTGAAGGCCTGGAGGGGTGGTTAAATGGCAGTAAAGTGACTGACTTTGAAAGCCTGTATAACTTGATCCTGAGAGAGCATATTCTTAATAATTGTGTGTCTGATTTGTTGCACCAGTACTTGGTGGACTCTGATCTGACCTCTCCCCAAGAATTGGGAAAGAAGGCAGACAAATGGGTCAGAACAAGAGTGAACAGAAAAGTTCATACAGGGGGTGACAAAGATGGCAACAAAAAGAAGGATGGTAAGTCTTCTGACAAAGGTGGGGACAAATCTAAAAATGAGTCTTCATCAGGCCCACAAAAACACTCTGGTGGGGGTGGTGGGCCCAAATCCTCCTTTAATCAGAACAAGGAAAAGAAACCATGGTGCTATTTTTGTAAAGAAAAAGGCCATTGGGCAACAGATCTCAGTTGTCCAAAGGAAAGCAACAAGCCTCCTACCACCACAACCCCTACTGCTACACCTAGTGTCCCTACTAATAGCAGTGGTGGTGGAAGCAAACCTACTAATAGCCAATCCAAGGGAGTAGCTGGGCTCACTATTGGTAACTTAGTTGGGGTTGGCCTTGTTAGGGAGGCCACAGAGGCTGTGTTAGTCTCTGAGGGGGCTATTGATTTAGCCACCTTAGCTGCTTGTCCCATTAATATGGATAAGTACAAGCAGCTACCCCTAATAAATGGTGTTGAGGTTCAGGCCTACAGGGACACTGGTGCCAGTGTGACTATGGTCATAGAGAAACTGGTCCACCCTGAACAACACCTACTTGGTCACCAGTACCAAGTAACCGATGCTCACAACAACACACTTAGCCACCCCATGGCTGTTGTTAATCTCAACTGGGGGGGGGTTACTGGTCCAAAGAAAGTTGTGGTAGCCACAGATTTACCTGTAGACTGTCTACTAGGAAATGATTTGGAGACATCAGCTTGGTCAGATGTGGAGTTTGAGGCCCATGCAGCAATGCTGGGCATTCCAGGGCATATTTTTGCTTTGACAAGGGCTCAGGCCAAGAAGCAAAAAGGACAGGGAAGCTTGGATCCTGGAACAATGGACCAAGTGCTCCCTAAAGCTAGGGCTAGTAGAAGCAAACCACTTCATACTATCCCTCCCACTACAGTGGATTCAACTTCAGAGGATGAAGAATTCCCTCCCTGTGCAGAACCTACACCAGAGGAGCTTGAAGCAGATACTGCTGAGCTTTTGGGTGAAGGGGGGCCTGCCAGAGAGGAGCTGAGTGTGGCACAGCAAACCTGTCCCACATTAGAGGGTCTAAGACAGCAAGCTGTCAAAGAGGCTAATGGGGATGTCAGTGACTCTCACAGAGTTTACTGGGAGGACAACCTCTTGTACACTGAGCATAGGGATCCTAAACCTGGAGCTGCCAGGAGATTAGTGATTCCTCAGGAGTACAGAAAGTTCCTCCTAACTCTGGCACACGACATTCCCCTAGCTGGGCACCTGGGACAAATGAAAACTTGGGACAGGCCTGTTCCCTTGTTTCATTGGCCTAGGATGTGTGAGGACACAAAAGAGTTTTGTAAGTCCTGTGAAACCTGTCAAGCCAGTGGCAAGACAGGTGGCTCCCCAAAGGCACCCCTTATTCCACTGCCTGTGGTTGGGGTTCCCTTTGAAAGGGTAGGGGTTGACACAGTTGGCCCCCTTGACCCTCCTACTGCTTCAGGCAATAGATTCATCTTGGTGGTAGTGGACCATGCCACAAGATATCCTGAAGCTATTCCTTTAAGGACCACTACAGCTCCTGCAGTGGCAAAGGCCCTCCTGGGAATATTTTCAAGGGTGGGCTTCCCAAAGGAAGTAGTATCAGACAGGGGAAGCAATTTCATGTCTGCATACTTAAAGGCCATGTGGAAGGAGTGTGGTGTAACTTATAAATTCACTACACCCTATCATCCACAAACAAATGGACTGGTAGAGAGATTTAACAAAACTCTCAAAGGCATGATTATGGGTCTCCCTGAAAAACTCCGCAGGAGATGGGATATCCTTCTACCATGCCTCCTTTTTGCCTACAGGGAGGTACCCAAGAAAGGAGTGGGCTTCAGCCCCTTTGAACTTCTTTTTGGACACCCTGTTAGGGGTCCACTCACACTTGTAAAGGAGGGTTGGGAACAACCTTTAAAAGCTCCTGAGCAGGATTTTGTGGATTATGTACTTGGCCTCAGATCAAGGATGGCTGAGTACATGAAAAAGGCCAGTAAAAACCTTCAGGCCAGCCAAGAGCTCCAGAAGCAATGGCATGATCAGAAGGCTGTTTTGGTTCAGTACCAACCAGGGCAGAAAGTGTGGGTCTTGGAGCCTGTGGCCCCAAGAGCACTCCAAGATAAATGGAGTGGTCCCCACACAATTGTTGAGAAAAAGGGTGAAGTCACCTATTTGGTTGACTTAGTGTAGGAAAGTACCATCTTGCCTGGCATGTTACCCCCATTTTTCACTGTATATATGTTGTTTTAGTTGTATGTGTCACTGGGACCCTGGTAACCCAGGACCCCAGTGCTCATAAGTGTGCCTGAATGTGTTACCTGTGTAGTGACTAACTGTCTCTCTGAGGCTCTGCTAATCAGAACCTCAGTGGTTATGCTCTCTCATTTCTTTCCAAATTGTCACTAACAGGCTAGTGACCATTTTTACCAATTTACATTGGCTTACTGGAACACCCTTATAATTCCCTAGTATATGGTACTGAGGTACCCAGGGTATTGGGGTTCCAGGAGATCTCTATGGGCTGCAGCATTTCTTTTGCCACCCATAGGGAGCTCTGACAATTCTTACACAGGCCTGCCACTGCAGCCTGAGTGAAATAACGTCCACGTTATTTCACAGCCATTTTTCACTGCACTTAAGTAACTTATAAGTCACCTATATGTCTAACCTTTACCTGGTAAAGGTTAGGTGCAAAGTTACTTAGTGTGAGGGCACCCTGGCACTAGCCAAGGTGCCCCCACATTGTTCAGGGCCAATTCCCCGGACTTTGTGAGTGCGGGGACACCATTACACGCGTGCACTACATATGGGTCACTACCTATATGTAGCTTCACAATTGTAACTCCGAATATGGCCATGTAACATGTCTATGATCATGGAATTGCCCCCTCTATGCCATCCTGGCATAGTTGGCACAATCCCATGATCCCAGTGGTCTGTAGCACAGACCCTGGTACTGCCAAACTGCCCTTCCTGGGGTTTCACTGCAGCTGCTGCTGCTGCCAACCCCTCAGACAGGCATCTGCCCTCCTGGGGTCCAGCCAGGCCTGGCCCAGGATGGCAGAACAAAGACCTTCCTCTGAGAGAGGGTGTGACACCCTATCCCTTTGGAAAATGGTGTGAAGGCAGGGGAGGAGTAGCCTCCCCCAGCGTCTGGAAATGCTTTGTTGGGCACAGATGTGCCCAATTCTGCATAAGCCAGTCTACACCGGTTCAGGGGACCCCTTAGCCCTGCTCTGGCGCGAAACTGGACAAAGGAAAGGGGAGTGACCACTCCCCTGACCTGCACCTCCCCTGGGAGGTGTCCAGAGCTCCTCCAGTGTGCTCCAGACCTCTGCCATCTTGGAAACAGAGGTGCTGCTGGCACACTGGACTGCTCTGAGTGGCCAGTGCCACCAGGTGACGTCAGAGACTCCTTGTGATAGGCTCCTTCAGGTGTTGCTAGCCTATCCTCTCTCCTAGGTAGCCAAACCCTCTTTTCTGGCTATTTAGGGTCTCTGTCTCTGGGGAAACTTTAGATAACGAATGCAAGAGCTCATCCGAGTTCCTCTGCATCTCTCTCTTCACCTTCTGCCAAGGAATCGACTGCTGACCGCGCTGGAAGCCTGCAAACCTGCAACATAGTAGCAAAGACGACTACTGCAACTCTGTAACGCTGATCCTGCCGCCTTCTCGACTGTTTTCCTGCTTGTGCATGCTGTGGGGGTAGTCTGCCTCCTCTCTGCACCAGAAGCTCCGAAGAAATCTCCCGTGGGTCGACGGAATCTTCCCCCTGCAACCGCAGGCACCAAAAAGCTGCATTACCGGTCCCTTGGGTCTCCTCTCAGCACGACGAGCGAGGTCCCTCGAATCCAGCAACTCTGTCCAAGTAACCGCCACAGTCCAGTGACTCTTCAGTCCAAGTTTGGTGGAGGCAAGTCCTTGCCTCACCTCGCTGGGCTGCATTGCTGGGAACCGTGACTTTTGCAGCTACTCCGGCCCCTGTGCACTTCCGGCGGAAATCCTTTGTGCATAGCCAAGCCTGGGTCCACGGCACTCTAACCTGCATTGCACGACTTTCTAAGTTGGTCTCTGGCGACGTGGGACTCCTTTGTGCGACTTCGGGTGAGCACCGTTTTACGCATCCTTGTAGTGCCTGTTTCTGGCACTTCTCCGGGTGCTACCTGCTGCTGAGAGGGCTTCTTGTCTTGCTCGACGTCCCCTCTCTCCCCTGGTCCAATTTGCGACCTCCTGGTCCCTCCAGGGCCACAGCAGTGTCCAAAAACGCTAAAAGCACGATTTGCAGCTAGCAAGTCTTGTTGGCGTTCTTTCGGCGGGAAAACACTTTTGCACGACTCTCCACGGAGAGAGGGATCCGTCCACCAAAGAGGAAGTCTCTAGCCCTTTTCGTTCCTGCAGAAACCGCAGCTTCTTCTGTCCAGTAGAAGATTCTTTGCACCCGCAGCTGGCATTTCCTGGGCATCTGCCCATCTCCGACTTGCTTGTGACTTTTGGACTTGGTCCCCTTGTTCCACAGGTACCCTAGATTGGAAATCCACAGTTGCTGCATTGTTGGTTTGTGTCTTTCCTGCATTATTCCTCTAACACGACTTTTTTGTCCTTAGGGGAACTTTAGTGCACTTTGCACTCACTTTTCAGGGTCTTGGGGAGGGTTATTTTTCTAACTCTCACTATTTTCTAATAGTCCCAGCGACCCTCTACAAGGTCACATAGGTTTGGGGTCCATTCGTGGTTCGCATTCCACTTTTGGAGTATATGGTTTGTGTTGCCCCTATCCCTATGTTTCCCCATTGCATCCTATTGTAACTATACATTGTTTGCACTGTTTTCTAAGACTATACTGCATATTTTTGCTATTGTGTATATATATCTTGTGTATATTTCCTATCCTCTCACTGAGGGTACACTCTAAGATACTTTGGCATATTGTCATAAAAATAAAGTACCTTTATTTTTAGTATAACTGTGTATTGTGTTTTCTTATGATATTGTGCATATGACACTAAGTGGTACTGTAGTAGCTTCACACGTCTCCTAGTTCAGCCTAAGCTGCTCTGCTAAGCTACCATTATCTATCAGCCTAAGCTGCTAGACACCCTATACACTAATAAGGGATAACTGGGCCTGGTGCAAGGTGCAAGTACCCCTTGGTACTCACTACAAGCCAGTCCAGCCTCCTACATTGGTTGTGCAGCGGTGGGATAAGTGCTTTGAGACTACTTACCACTCTTCTCATTGTACTTTTCATAAGAGAAAAATATACAATACAAGGTCAGTGTATATACACATAGCCAAAAAGTTTTGCATTTCCTCTTTTCACTCTTTTCTAAGTGCTGAAAAGTACTTCTAGCTTTCTAAAAAGTTCTAAAAAGTTTTAAAAGTTTTTTTCTCTGTCTTTCTAAAAGCTCTGACAAACTTTTTATCTTTTACTATCACTTTAACTCTCTCTAAAAATGTCTGGCACAGGCCAAAATGTTGATCTGTCCAAACTTGCATATGACCACCTTAGCTGGAAAGGAGCAAGGAGTCTCTGTGTAGAGAGAGGTTTGAGTGTAGGGAAGAATCCTTCCTTGGAACTGTTACTTAACATGCTTAGAGAACAGGATAAGGCTAGAAGTGCCCCATCTGTTGAAAAAGTAGCTAATGGTTCTCAATCTGATCCAGGGACTCCCCCAGGAAAAGATTCTGGAAAGAAACTTCCTAGCCTGCATATTACTAGACAGTCTAGCATAGTTGGTAATGGTGAAGAGCCACACCATATAAATAGTGTTGTCTCACATCATAGCAAAAGCATTTATTCTCACCATACTGGTAGTGATGTTTCTGTTAGCCAAGCTGTTAGGGTGGCCTCTGTAAGGGACAGGTCTCCTTCTGTCCATTCTCACCATACTTCTGTTTCAAGGCATGTCCCTCCCACCCACCCTGATGACAGATTGATAGAAAGGGAGCTCAATAGATTGAAACAAACCAGACTGAAGCTCAAGAAGCAACAGCTGGATTTGGATAGACAGACTTTAGAAGTAGAGAAGGAGAGACAGAAACTGGGTTTAGAAACCCATGGTGGCAGCAGCAGTATTCCCCATAGTCATCCTGCAAAAGAGCATGATTCCAGGAATCTGCACAAGATAGTTCCCCCTTACAAGGAGGGGGATGACATTAACAAGTGGTTTGCTGCACTTGAGAGGGCCTGTGTTGTACAGGATGTCCCTCAAAGGCAGTGGGCTGCTATCCTATGGCTATCATTTAGTGGAAAAGGTAGGGATAGGCTCCTTACTGTGAAAGAAAATGATGCCAATAATTTCCAAGTTCTTAAGAATGCACTCCTGGATGGTTATGGCTTAACCACTGAACAATACAGGATAAAGTTCAGAGAGACCAAAAAGGAGTCTTCACAAGACTGGGTTGATTTCATTGACCATTCAGTGAAGGCCTGGAGGGGTGGTTAAATGGCAGTAAAGTGACTGACTTTGAAAGCCTGTATAACTTGATCCTGAGAGAGCATATTCTTAATAATTGTGTGTCTGATTTGTTGCACCAGTACTTGGTGGACTCTGATCTGACCTCTCCCCAAGAATTGGGAAAGAAGGCAGACAAATGGGTCAGAACAAGAGTGAACAGAAAAGTTCATACAGGGGGTGACAAAGATGGCAACAAAAAGAAGGATGGTAAGTCTTCTGACAAAGGTGGGGACAAATCTAAAAATGAGTCTTCATCACGCCCACAAAAACACTCTGGTGGGGGTGGTGGGCCCAAATCCTCCTTTAATCAGAACAAGGAAAAGAAACCATGGTGCTATTTTTGTAAAGAAAAAGGCCATTGGGCAACAGATCTCAGTTGTCCAAAGGAAAGCACCAAGCCTCCTACCACCACAACCCCTACTGCTACACCTAGTGTCCCTACTAATAGCAGTGGTGGTGGAAGCAAACCTACTAATAGCCAATCCAAGGGAGTAGCTGGGCTCACTATTGGTAACTTAGTTGGGGTTGGCCTTGTTAGGGAGGCCACAGAGGCTGTGTTAGTCTCTGAGGGGGCTATTGATTTAGCCACCTTAGCTGCTTGTCCCCTTAATATGGATAAGTACAAGCAGCTACCCCTAATAAATGGTGTTGAGGTTCAGGCCTACAGGGACACTGGTGCCAGTGTGACTATGGTCATAGAGAAACTGGTCCACCCTGAACAACACCTACTTGGTCACCAGTACCAAGTAACCGATGCTCACAACAACACACTTAGCCACCCCATGGCTGTTGTTAATCTCAACTGGGGGGGGGGTTACTGGTCCAAAGAAAGTTGTGGTAGCCACAGATTTACCTGTAGACTGTCTACTAGGAAATGATTTGGAGACATCAGCTTGGTCAGATGTGGAGTTTGAGGCCCATGCAGCAATGCTGGGCATCCCAGGGCATATTTTTGCTTTGACAAGGGCTCAGGCCAAGAAGCAAAAAGGACAGGGAAGCTTGGATCCTGGAACAATGGACCAAGTGCTCCCTAAAGCTAGGGCTAGTAGAAGCAAACCACTTCATACTATCCCTCCCTCTACAGTGGATTCAACTTCAGAGGATGAAGAATTCCCTCCCTGTGCAGAACCTACACCAGAGGAGCTTGAAGCAGATACTGCTGAGCTTTTGGGTGAAGGGGGGCCTGCCAGAGAGGAGCTGAGTGTGGCACAGCAAACCTGTCCCACATTAGAGGGTCTAAGACAGCAAGCTGTCAAAGAGGCTAATGGGGATGTCAGTGACTCTCACAGAGTTTACTGGGAGGACAACCTCTTGTACACTGAGCATAGGGATCCTAAACCTGGAGCTGCCAGGAGATTAGTGATTCCTCAGGAGTACAGAAAGTTTCTCCTAACTCTGGCACACAACATTCCCCTAGCTGGGCACCTGGGACAAATGAAAACTTGGGACAGGCTTGTTCCCTTGTTTCATTGGCCTAGGATGTCTGAGGACACAAAAGAGTTTTGTAAGTCCTGTGAAACCTGTCAAGCCAGTGGCAAGACAGGTGGCACCCCAAAGGCACCCCTTATTCCACTGCCTGTGGTTGGGGTTCCCTTTGAAAGGGTAGGGGTTGACACAGTTGGCCCCCTTGACCCTCCTACTGCTTCAGGCAATAGATTCATCTTGGTGGTAGTGGACCATGCCACAAGATATCCTGAAGCTATTCCTTTAAGGACCACTACAGCTCCTGCAGTGGCAAAGGCCCTCCTGGGAATATTTTCAAGGGTGGGCTTCCCAAAGGAAGTAGTATCAGACAGGGGAAGCAATTTCATGTCTGCATACTTAAAGGCCATGTGGAAGGAGTGTGGTGTAACTTATAAATTCACTACACCCTATCATCCACAAACAAATGGACTGGTAGAGAGATTTAACAAAACTCTCAAAGGCATGATTATGGGTCTCCCAGAAAAACTCCGCAGGAGATGGGATATCCTTCTACCATGCCTCCTTTTTGCCTACAGGGAGGTACCCCAGAAAGGAGTGGGCTTCAGCCCCTTTGAACTTCTTTTTGGACACCCTGTTAGGGGTCCACTCACACTTGTAAAGGAGGGTTGGGAACAACCTTTAAAAGCTCCTAAGCAGGATATTGTGGACTATGTACTTGGCCTCAGATCAAGGATGGCTGAGTACATGAAAAAGGCCAGTAAAAACCTTCAGGCCAGCCAAGAGCTCCAGAAGCAATGGCATGATCAGAAGGCTGTTTTGGTTCAGTACCAACCAGGGCAGAAAGTGTGGGTCTTGGAGCCTGTGGCCCCAAGAGCACTCCAAGATAAATGGAGTGGTCCCCACACAATTGTTGAGAAAAAGGGTGAAGTCACCTATTTGGTTGACTTAGTGTAGGAAAGTACCATCTTGCCTGGCATGTTACCCCCATTTTTCACTGTATATATGTTGTTTTAGTTGTATGTGTCACTGGGACTCTGGTAACCCAGGACCCCTGTGCTCATAAGTGTGCCTGAATGTGTTACCTGTGTAGTGACTAACTGTCTCTCTGAGGCTCTGCTAATCAGAACCTCAGTGGTTATGCTCTCTCATTTCTTTCCAAATTGTCACTAACAGGCTAGTGACCATTTTTACCAATTTACATTGGCTTACTGGAACACCCTTATAATTCCCTAGTATATGGTACTGAGGTACCCAGGGTATTGGGGTTCCAGGAGATCTCTATGGGCTGCAGCATTTCTTTTGCCACCCATAGGGAGCTCTGACAATTCTTACACAGGCCTGCCACTGCAGCCTGAGTGAAATAACGTCCACGTTATTTCACAGCCATTTTTCACTGCACTTAAGTAACTTATAAGTCACCTATATGTCTAACCTTTACCTGGTAAAGGTTAGGTGCAAAGTTACTTAGTGTGAGGGCACCCTGGCACTAGCCAAGGTGCCCCCACATTGTTCAGGGCCAATTCCCCGGACTTTGTGAGTGCGGGGACACCATTACACGCGTGCACTACATATGGGTCACTACCTATATGTAGCTTCACAATGGTAACTCCGAATATGGCCATGTAACATGTCTATGATCATGGAATTGCCCCCTCTATGCCATCCTGGCATAGTTGGCACAATCCCATGATCCCAGTGGTCTGTAGCACAGACCCTGGTACTGCCAAACTGCCCTTCCTGGGGTTTCACTGCAGCTGCTGCTGCTGCCAACCCCTCAGACAGGCATCTGCCCTCCTGGGGTCCAGCCAGGCCTGGCCCAGGATGGCAGAACAAAGACCTTCCTCTGAGAGAGGGTGTGACACCCTCTCCCTTTGGAAAATGGTGTGAAGGCAGGGGAGGAGTAGCCTCCCCCAGCCTCTGGAAATGCTTTGTTGGGCACAGATGTGCCCAATTCTGCATAAGCCAGTCTACACCGGTTCAGGGGACCCCTTAGCCCTGCTCTGGCGCGAAACTGGACAAAGGAAAGGGGAGTGACCACTCCCCTGACCTGCACCTCCCCTGGGAGGTGTCCAGAGCTCCTCCAGTGTGCTCCAGACCTCTGCCATCTTGGAAACAGAGGTGCTGCTGGCACACTGGACTGCTCTGAGTGGCCAGTGCCACCAGGTGACGTCAGAGACTCCTTGTGATAGGCTCCTTCAGGTGTTGCTAGCCTATCCTCTCTCCTAGGTAGCCAAACCCTCTTTTCTGGCTATTTAGGGTCTCTGTCTCTGGGGAAACTTTAGATAACGAATGCAAGAGCTCATCCGAGTTCCTCTGCATCTCTCTCTTCACCTTCTGCCAAGGAATCGACTGCTGACCGCGCTGGAAGCCTGCAAACCTGCAACATAGTAGCAAAGACGACTACTGCAACTCTGTAACGCTGATCCTGCCGCCTTCTCGACTGTTTTCCTGCTTGTGCATGCTGTGGGGGTAGTCTGCCTCCTCTCTGCACCAGAAGCTCCGAAGAAATCTCCCGTGGGTCGACGGAATCTTCCCCCTGCAACCGCAGGCACCAAAAAGCTGCATTACCGGTCCCTTGGGTCTCCTCTCAGCACGACGAGCGAGGTCCCTCGAATCCAGCAACTCTGTCCAAGTGACCCCCACAGTCCAGTGACTCTTCAGTCCAAGTTTGGTGGAGGTAAGTCCTTACCTCACCTCGCTGGGCTGCATTGCTGGGAACCGCGACTTTTGCAGCTACTCCGGCCCCTGTGCACTTCCGGCGGAAATCCTTTGTGCATAGCCAAGCCTGGGTCCACGCCACTCTAACCAGCATTGCACGACTTTCTAAGTTGGTCTCCGGCGACGTGGGACTCCTTTGTGCGACTTCGGGAGAGCACCGTTTTACGCATCCTTGTAGTGCCTGTTTCTGGCACTTCTCAGGGTGCTACCTGCTGCTGAGAGGGCTTTTTGTCTTGCTCGACGTCCCCTCTCTCTCCTGGTCCAATTTGCGACCTCCTTGTCCCTCCAGGGCCACAGCAGTTTCCAAAAACGCTAAAAGCACGATTTGCAGCTAGCAAGGCTTGTTGGCATTCTTTCGGCGGGAAAACACTTCTGAACAACTCTCCACGGCAAGAGGGATCTGTCCACCAAAGAGGAAGTCTCTAGCCCTTTTCGTTCCTGCAGAAACTGCAGCTTCTTCTGTCCAGTAGAAGCTTCTTTGCACCCGCAGCTGGCATTTCCTGGGCATCTGCCCATCTCCGACTTGCTTGTGACTTTTGGACTTGGTCCCCTTGTTCCACAGGTACCCTAGATTGGAAATCCACAGTTGTTGCATTGTTGGTTTGTGTCTTTCCTGCATTATTCCTCTAACACGACTTCTTTGTCCTTAGGGGAACTTTAGTGCACTTTGCACTCACTTTTCAGGGTCTTGGGAGGGTTATTTTTCTAACTCTCACTATTTTCTAATAGTCCCAGCGACCCTCTACAAGGTCACATAGGTTTGGGGTTCATTCGTGGTTCGCATTCCACTTTTGGAGTATATGGTTTGTGTTGCCCCTATCCCTATGTTTCCCCATTGCATCCTATTGTAACTATACATTGTTTGCACTGTTTTCTAAGACTATACTGCATATTTTTGCTATTGTGTATATATATCTTGTGTATATTTCCTATCCTCTCACTGAGGGTACACTCTAAGATACTTTGGCATATTGTCATAAAAATAAAGTACCTTTATTTTTAGTATAACTGTGTATTGTGTTTTCTTATGATATTGTGCATATGACACTAAGTGGTACTGTAGTAGCTTCACACGTCTCCTAGTTCAGCCTAAGCTGCTCTGCTAAGCTACCATTATCTATCAGCCTAAGCTGCTAGACACCCTATACACTAATAAGGGATAACTGGGCCTGGTGCAAGGTGCAAGTACCCCTTGGTACTCACTACAAGCCAGTCCAGCCTCCTACAGTTACAGAGTAAAACGTAGAGAAAAATTGATGTTTTTTCACCTCAATTTCAATATTTTTCTTTTTCAGTTGATGTTTTCTGTAGGAAACCCTTGTAGGATCTACACAAATTACCCCTTGCTGAATTCAGAATTTTGTCTACTTTCCAGAAATGTTGCGGTTTCTGGGATCCAGCGTTGGTTTCATGCCCATTTCAGTCACTGACTGGAAGGAGGCTGAAAGCACAAAAAATCGTAAAAATGGGGTATGTCCCAGTAAAATGCCAAAATTTTGTTGAAAAGTTGGGTTTTCTGATTCAAGTCTGCATGTTCCTGAAAGCTGGGAAGCTGGTTATTTTAGCACTGCAAACCCTTTGTTGATGCCCTTTTCAGGGAAAAAAACACAATCCTTCTTCTGCAGCCCCTTTTTCCCATTTTTTTGAAAAAAACGAGATTTTCACTATAATTTGGCTAATTTCTTGGCCTCCTTCTGGGGAACCCACAAAGTCTGGGTACCTCTAGAATCCCTAGGATGTTGGAAAAAAAGGACGCAAATTTGGCATGGGTAGCTTATGTGGACAAAAAGTTATGAGGGCCTAAGCGCGAACTTCCCAAATAGCCAAAAAAAGGCTTGGCACCTGAGGGGGAAAAGGCCTGGCAGCGAAGGGGTTAAACCTTTTGTATCATGTCTGGTACAGGTCAAACTGTTGATCTGACCAAAATTGCTTATGATCACCTTAGCTGGAAAGGAGCAAGGAGTATCTGCAGTGAAAGAGGTTTAGGGGTAGGGAAGAATCCCTCAAGAGAACTGTTAGTTAATATGCTCATAGAACAGGATAAGACCATAGTTGGCATATCTGGTGAGAAATTAGCTGATGGTTCACACTCTGATTCTGGGGTAGCCCCAGTAAAAGTGTTAGAAGGGAACCTTCCCAACCTGCCCCTTAGCAGGCCACCTAGTATGGCTGGTACTAATGTGAGTTCTCATCACAGTAGGAGTGTTACTTCTGTAGGCCAGTATGTTAGAGTGCCATCTGTTAGGAACAGGTCTCCCTCTGTCTATTCACACCATTCTTCTGTGTCAAGGCATGCCCAACCCACCCTCCCTGAAGACAGAATGTTAGAAAGGGAACTCTATAGATTGAGAGTGGAGGAGTCCAGGCTGAAGCTTAAAAAGCAACAGCTGGATCTAGACAGGGAAGCATTTGACTTAGAAAAAGAAAGACAGAGGTTGGGGTTTGGACCCCATAGTGGCAGCAGCAGTTTTACAGATAGTGATCCTGTGAAAGAGCATGATTCTAGGAATCTGCACAAGAAAGTTCCCCCTTATAAGGAGGGGGATGACATTAACAAGTGGTTTGCTGCACTTGAGAGGGCCTGTGTTGTACAGGGGGTCCCTCAAAGGCTGTGGGCTGCTATCATATGGCTATCGTTCAGTGGAAAGGGTAGGGATAGGCTCCTTACTGTAAAGGAAAGTGATGCCAATAATTTTACAGTTCTTAAGAATGCACTCCTAGATGGTTATGGCTTAACCACTGAACAGTACAGGATCAAGTTCAGAGAAACCAAAACGGAGTCTTCACAAGACTGGGTAGACTTCATTGACCATTCAGAGAAGGCCTTGGAGGGGTGGTTACATGGCACTAAAGTTTCTGACTATGAAAGCCTGTATAACTTAATCCTGAGAGAGCATATACTTAATAATTGTGTGTCTGATTTATTACACCAGTACCTGGTAGACTCTGATCTGACCTCGCCCCAAGAATTGGGAAAGAAGGCAGACAAATGGGTCAGAATAAGGGAGAACAGAAAAGTTCATACAGGGGGTGACAAGGATGGCAAGAAGAAGGATGGTAAGTCTTCTGACAAGGGTGGGGACAAATCCAAAAATGAGTCTTCATCAGGCCCACAAAAACACTCTGGTGGGGGTGGTGGGCCCAAATCCTCTTCAAATCAAAACAAAGAAAAGAAACCATGGTGCTATTTATGTAAAATAAAAGGCCATTGGACAACAGATCCCAGTTGTCCAAAGAAAAGCACCAAGCCTCCTACCACTACAACCCCTGCTGCTACACCTAGTGCCCCTAGTAATAGCAGTGGTGGTGGGAGCAAACCTACTAATAGCCAATCCAAGGGAGTAGCTGGGCTCACTTTTGGTAACTTAGTTGGGGTTGGTCTGATTAGTTAGACCACAGAGGCTGTGTTAGTCTCTGAGGGGGCTATTGATTTAGCCACCTTGGTTGCTTGTCCCCTTAACATTGATAAGTACAAGCAACTACCCCTAATAAATGGTGTTGAGGTTCAGGCCTACAGGGACACAGGTGCCAGTGTTACAATGGTAATAGAGAAACTGGTCCACCCTGAACAACACCTACTTGGGCACCAGTACCAAGTAACCGATGCTCACAACAACACACTTAGCCACCCCATGGCTGTTGTAAATCTCAACTGGGGTGGTGGTTACTGGTCCAAAGAAAGTTGTGGTTGCCTCAGATTTACCTGTAGACTGTCTACTAGGGAATGATTTAGAGACATCAGCTTAGTCAGATGTGGAGTTGGAGGCTCATGCAGCAATGCTGGGCATTCCAGGGCATATTTTTGCTTTAACAAGGGCTCAGGCCAAAAAGCAAAAAGGACAGGGTGACTTGGAGCCTGGAAGAATGGACCAAGTGCTCCCTAAAGCTAGGGGTAGTAAAGGTAAAAAACTACCTACTATCCCTCCCTCTATAGTGGATTATACTTCTGAGGAAGAAGAATTTCCACCCTGTGCAGAACCTACACCAGAGGAGCTGGAAGCAGACATTGCTGAGCTTTTGGGTGAAGTGGGGCCTGCCAGGGAGGAGCTGAGTGTGGCACAGCATACCTGTCCCACACTAGAGGGTCTAAAGCAGCAAGCTGTCAAACAAGCAAATGGGGATGTCAGTGACTCTCACAGAGTTTACTGGGAGGACAACCTCTTGTACACTGAAGCAAGGGATCCAAAACCTGGAACTGCCAGGAGATTGGTGATTCCTCAGGAGTACAGAAAGTTCCTCCTAACTCTAGCCCATGACATTCCCTTAGCTGGACATTTGGGGCAAATGAAAACTTGGGACAGGCTTGTTCCCTTGTTTCATTGGCCTAGAATGTCAGAGGACACAATGGCATTTTGTAAGTCCTGTGAAACCTGTCAAGCCAGTGGCAAGACAGGTGGCACTCCAAAGGCACCCCTTATTCCACTGCCTGTGGTTGGGGTTCCCTTTGAAAGGGTAGGGGTTGACATAGTTGCCCCCCTTGACCCTCCTACTGCTTCAGGCAATAGGTTTATCTTGGTGGTAGTGGACCATGCCACCAGATACCCTGAAGCAATTCCTCTAAGGACCACTACAGCTCCTGCAGTGGCAAAGGCCCTCCTGGGAATATTTTCCAGGGTGGGCTTCCCAAAAGAAGTGGTATCAGACAGGGGAAGCAATTTCATGTCTGCTTACTTAAAGGCCATGTGGAAGGAATGTGGTGTGACATACAAGTTCACCACACCCTATCATCCACAAACAAATGGACCGGTGGAGAGATTTAACAAAACTCTCAAAGGCATAATTATGGGACTCTCTGAAAAACTCTGTAGGAGATGGGATATCCTGTTACCTTGCCTCCTTTTTGCTTACAGGGAGGTACCCCAAAAAGGAGTGGGCTTCAGCCCCTTTGAACTCCTATTTGGACACCCTGTGAGAGGTCCTCTAACACTTGTTAAGGAGGGTTGGGAACAACCTTTAAAAGCTCCAAAGCAAGACACAGTGGACTATGTACTTGGCCTAAGATCTAGGATGGCTGAGTACATGAAAAAGGCCAGTAAAAACCTTCAGGCCAGCCAAGAGCTCCAAAAGCAATGGCATGACCAGAAGGCTGTTTTGGTTCAGTACCAACCAGGGCCGAAAGTGTGGGTCTTGGAGCCTGTGGTCCCAAGAGCACTCCAAGACAAATGGAGTGGACCCCACATAATTGTTGAAAAAAAGGGTGAAGTCACCTACTTAGTTGACTTAGGCACTGCCAGGAGTCCCCTTAGGGTGCTCCATGTCAACCGCCTGAAACCCTACTATGACAGGGCTGATCTCACCCTGCTCATGGCAACAGATGAGGGACAGGAAGAAGAGATTGACCCTCTCCCTGATCTCTTCTCTTCCACAGAACAAGATGCTCTAGTGGAAGGTGTAGTACTGGCAGATTGTCTTACTGCTGAGCAGAAAGGCCACTGCATAAATCTCCTGGGTCTGTTTTCTGAACTCTTTTCTATTGTGCCAGGCACCACTTCTTGGTGTGAGCACACTATAGATACTGGAGACAGCTTGCCTGTCAATAGTAAGATCTATAGGCAGCCTGACCATGTCAGAGATTGCATAAAACAAGAGGTGCAGAAAATGCTTGAACTAGGAGTGGTTGAGCACTCTGAAAGTCCATGGGCCTCTCCTGTGGTACTTGTACCAAAACCTCATTCCAAGGATGGAAAGAAGGAAATGCGGTTTTGTGTAGACAAAGGCGATATAGCTATCTTTAGCTCCAGTTGGGATGATCACCTGGTCCACTTTTGGAAAGTTTTAGAGGCCCTGCAAAAGGCAGGCCTCACTATCAAGGCTTCAAAGTGCCAGATAGGGCAGGGCAACGTGGTTTATCTGGGACACCTGGTAGGTGGAGAACAGATGGCACCACTTCAGGGGAAAATCCAAACTATTATAGATTGGGTTCCCCCTACAACTCAGACCCAGGTGAGAGCCTTCTTAGGCCTCACTGGGTATTACAGGAGGTTCATAAAGAACTATGGCTCCATTGCAGACCCTCTTAATGACCTCACATCAAAGAAAATGCCTAAAAAGGTATTGTGGACAGCTAACTGTCAGAAAGCTTTAGAGGAGCTGAAGCAGGCCATGTGCTCTGCACCTGTCCTGAAAAGCCCCTGTTACTCCAAAAATTCATTGTCCAAACTGATGCATCTGAATTAGGGTTAGGGGCAGTCTTATCACAACTTAATTCTGAGGGCCAGGATCAACCTGTTGCTTTTATCAGCAGGAGGTTGACCCCTAGAGAAAAGCGTTTGTCTGCCATAGAGAGGGAGGCCTTTGCTGTGGTCTGGGCACTGAAGAAGTTGAGGCCATACCTGTTTGGCACTCACTTCATTGTTCAGACAGACCACAAACCTCTACTTTGGCTAAGACAAATGAAAGGTGAAACCCCTAAATTATTGAGGTGGTCCATATCTCTACAGGGGATGAACTATACAGTGGAACATAGACCTGGGAGTACCCACTCCAATGCAGATGGACTCTCCAGATATTTCCACTTAGACAATGAAGACTCATCAGGTCATGGCTAGTCTTATTGTCCTTCGTTTGGGGGGGGTTGTGTAGGAAAGTACCATCTTGCCTGGCATGTTACCCCCATATTTCACTGTATATATGTTGTTTTGGTTGTATGTGTCACTGGGACCCTGCCAGCCAGGTCCCCAGTGCTCATAAGTGTGCCCTGTATGTGTTACCTGTGTGATGACTAACTGTCTCACTGAGGCTCTGCTAATCAGAACCTCAGTGGTTATGCTCTCTCATTTCTTTCCAAATTGTCACTAACAGGCTAGTGACCAATTTCACCAATTTACATTGGCATACTGGAACACCCTTATAATTCCCTAGTATATGGTACTGAGGTACCCAGGGTATTGGGGTTCCAGGAGATCCCTATGGGCTTCATCATTTCTTTTGCCACCCATAGGGAGATCTTACAATTCTTACACAGGCCTGCCACTGCAGCCTGAGCGAAATAACGTCCACGTTATTTCACAACCATTTACCACTGCACTTAAGTAACTTATAAGTCACCTATATGTCTAACCTTTACCTGGTAAAGGTTGGGTGCTAAGTTACTTAGTGTGTGGGCACCCTGGCACTAGCCAAGGTGCCCCCACATTGTTCAGGGCAAATTCCCCGGACTTTGTGAGTGCGGGGACACCATTACACGCGTGCACTACTCATAGGTCACTACCTATGTGTAGCTTCACAATGGTAACTCCGAATATGGCCATGTAACATGTCTAAGATCATGGAATTGCCCCCCCAATGCCATCCTGATATTGGGGAGACAATCCCATGATTCACCGGGTTTCTAGCACAGACCCAGGTACTGCCAAACTGCCTTTTCAGGGATTTCACTGCAGCTGCTGCAACCCCTCTGACAGGTTTCTGCCCTCCTGGGGTCCAGCCAGGCTTGGCCCAGGAAGACAGAACAAAGGACTTCCTCAGAGAGAGAGTGTTACACCCTCTCACTTTGGAAAAAGGTGTTAGGGCTGGGGAGGAGTAGCCTCCCCCAGCCTCTGGAAATGCTTTCATGGGCACAGATGGTGCCCATTTCTGCATAAGCCAGTCTACACCAGTTCTGGGATCCCCAGCCCTGCTCTGGCGCGAAACTGGACAAAGGAAAGGGGAGTGACCACTCCCCTGACCTGCACCTCCCCTGGGAGGTGCCCAGAGCTCCTCCAGTGTGCTCCAGACCTCTGCCATCTTGGAAACAGAGGTGCTGCTGGCACACTGGACTGCTCTGAGTGGCCAGGGCCAGCAGGTGACGTCAGAGACTCCTTCTCATAGGCTCTTACCTGTGTTGCTAGCCTATCCTCTCACCTAGGTAGCCAAACCTCCTTTTCTGGCTATTTAGGGTCTCTGCTTTGGGGAATTCTTTAGATAACGAATGCAAGAGCTCATCAGAGTTCCTCTGCATCTCTCTCTTCACCTTCTGCCAAGGAATCGACTGCTGACCGCGCTGGAAGCTTGCAAAACTGCAACAAAGTAGCAAAGACGACTACTGCAACTCTGTAACGCTGATCCTGCCGCCTTCTCGACTGTTTTCCTGGTGGTGCATGCTGTGGGGGTAGTCTGCCTCCTCTCTGCACTAGAAGCTCCGAAGAAATCTCCCGTGGGTCGACGGAATCGTCCCCCTGCAACCGCAGGCACCTAAGAACTGCATCACCGGTCCCGTGAGTCTCCTCTCAGCACGACGAGCGAGGTCCCTTGAATCCAGCAACTCTGTCCAAGTAACTCCGACAGTCCAGTGACTCTTCAGTCCAAGTTTGGTGGAGGTACATCCTTGCCTCCCCACGCCAGACTGCATTGCTGGGAACCGCGTCTTTTGCAGCTGCTCTGGCTCCTGTGCACTTTTCCAGGATTCCCTTTGTGCACAGCCAAGCCTGGGTCCACGGCACTCTAACCTGCATTGCAAGACCTCCTGAGTTGTCCTCCGGTGGCGTAGGACTCTCTTGTGCAACTTCGGGTGAGCACCGTTTCACGCCACTTCGTAGTGCCTCTTCCGGAACTTCTCCGTGTGCTGCCTGCTTCTGAGAGGACTCCTTGTCTTGCTGAATGCCCCCTCTGTCTCCTCACGCAATTGGCGACATCCTGATCCCTCCTGGGCCACAGCAGCTAGCAAGGCTTGTTTGCAGTCTTGCGGCGGGAAAACACTTCTGCGCGACTTTTCAAGACGTGAGACATTCATCCTCTAAAGGGGAAGTTTCTATCCCTTGTCGTTCTTGCAGAATCCTCAGCTTCTACTTCCTAGTAGCAGCTTCCTTGCACCCACAGCTGGCATTTCCTGGGCATCTGCCCACTCTCGACTTGATCGTGACTTTTGGACTTGGTCCCCTTGTTCCACAGGTACTCTAGTCTGGAAATCCATCGTTGTTGCATTGCTGGTGTTGGTCTTTCCTGCAGTGTTTCCCTATCACGACTTCTGTACTCTTTGGGGAACTTTAGTGCACTTTGCACTCACTTTTCAGGGTCTTGGGGTGGGCTATTTTTCTAACCCTCACTGTTTTCTTACAGTCCCAGCGACCCTCTACAAGGTCACATAGGTTTGGGGTCCATTCGTGGTTCGCAATCCACTTTTGGAGTATATGGTTTGTGTTGCCCCTATCCCTATGTGCTCCCCTTGCATCCCATTGCATCCTATTGTAACTATACATTGTTTGCACTGTTTTCTACTGCTATACTGCATATTTTTGGTATTGTGTACATATATCTTGTGTATATTTGCTATCCTCATACTGAGGCTACCCACAGAGATACTTTGGCATATTGCCATAAAAATAAAGTACCTTTATTTTTAGTATATCTGTGTATTGTGTTTTCTTATGATATTGTGCAAGTGACACTAGTGGTACTGTAGGAGCTTCACTCGTCTCCTAGTTCAGCCTAAGCTGCTCTGCTAAGCTACCATTATCTATCAGCCTAAGCTGCTAGACACCCTATACACTAATAAGGGATACCTGGGCCTGGTGCAAGGTGTAAGTACCCCTTGGTACTCACTACAAGCCAGTCCAGCCTCCTACAATGTGTCACTGGGACCCTGCCAGCCAGGGCCCCAGTGCTCATAAGTGTGCCCTGTATGTGTTCCCTGTGTGACGACTAACTGTCTCACTGAGGCTCTATTAACCAGAACCTCAGTGGTTATGCTCTCTCTTTGCTTTCCAAATTGTTACTAACAGGCTAGTGACCAATTTCACCAATTCACATTGGCATACTGGAACCCCCTTATAATTCCCTAGTATATGGTACTGAGGTACCCAGGGTATTGGGGTTCCAGGAGATCCCTATGGGCTGCAGCATTTCTTTTGCCACCCATAGGGAGCTCTGACAATTCTTACACAGGCCTGCCACTGCAGCCTGAGTGAAATAACGTCCACGTTATTTCACAGCCATTTACCACTGCACTTAAGTAACTTATAAGTCACCTATATGTCTAACCTTTACCTGGTAAAGGTTGGGTGCTAAGTTACTTAGTGTGTGAGCACCCTGGCACTAGCCAAGGTGCCCCCACATCGTTAAGGGCAAATTCCCCGGACTTTGTGAGTGCGTGGACACCATTACACGCGTGCACTGTCCATAGGTCACTATATGTGTAGCTTCACAATGGTAACTCCGAATATGGCCATGTAACATGTCTATGATCATGGAATTGCCCCCTCTATGCCATCCTGGCATTGTTGGCACAATCCCATGATCCCTCGGGTCTCTAGCACAGACCCGGGTACTGCCAAACAGCCTTTTCAGGGGTTTCACTGCAGCTGCTGCTGCTGCCAACCCCTCAGACAGGTTTGTGCCCTCCTTGGGTCCAGCCAGGCTTGGCCCAGGAAGGCAGAACAAAGGACTTCCTCAGAGAGGGGGTGTTACACCCTCTCCCTTTGGAAAAAGGTGTTAAGGCAGGGGAGGAGTAGCCTCCCCCAGCCTCTGGAAATGCTTTCATGGGCACAGATGGTGCCCATTTCTGCATAAGCCAGTCTACCCCGGTTCAGGGACCCCTCAGCCCTGCTCTGGCGCGAAACTGGACAAAGGAAAGGGGAGTGAGCACTCCCCTGACCTGCACCTCCCCTGGGAGGTGCCCAGAGCTCCTCCAGTGTGCTCCAGACCCCTGCCATCTTGGAAACAGAGGTGCTGCTGGCACACTGGATTGCTCTGAGTGGCCAGGGCCAGCAGGTGACGTCAGAGACTCCTTCTGATAGGCTCCTTCAGGTGTTGCTAACCTATCCTCTCTCCTAAGTAGCCAAACCCTCTTTTCTGGCTATTTAGGGTCTCTGCTTTGGGGAATTCCTTAGATAACGAATGCAAGAGCTCATCAGAGTTCCTCTGCATCTCTCTCTTTACCTTCTGCCAAGGAATCGACTGCTGACCGCGCTGGAAGCCTGCAGAACTGCAACAAAGTAGCGAAGACGACTACTGCAACTCTGTAACGCTGATCCTGCCGCCTTCTCGACTGTTTTCCTGGTGGTGCATGCTGTGGGGGTAGTCTGCCTCCTCTCTGCACTAGAAGCTCCGAAGAAATCTCCCGTGGGTCGACTGAATCGTCCCCCTGCAACCGCAGGCACCAATGAACTGCATCACCGGTCCCCTGGGTCTCCTCTCAGCATGACGAGCGAGGTCCCTTGAATCCCGCAACTCTGTCTAAATGACTCCGACAGTCCAGTGACTCTTCAGTCCAAGTTTGGTGGAGGTAAGTCCTTGCCTCCCCACGCCAGACTGCATTGCTGGGAACCGAGTCTTTTGCAGCTGCTCCGGCTCCTGTGCACTTTTCCAGGATTTCCTTTGTGCACAGCCAAGCCTGGGTCCATGGCACTCTAACCTGCATTGCATGACCTCCTGAGTTGTCCTCCGGCGGCGTGGGACTCTCTTGTGCAACTTCGGGTGAGCACCGTTTCATGACACTTTGTAGTGCCTGTTCTGGCACTTCTCTGGGTGCTGTCTGCTTCTGAGAGGGCTCCTTGTCTTGCTGAATGCCCCCTCTGTCTCCTCACGCAATTGGCAACATCCTGGTCCCTCCTGGGCCACAGCAGCATCCAAAAACCTAAACAGCGAGCTTGCAGCTAGCAAGGCTTTTTTGCGGTCTTTTGGCGGGAAAACACTTCTGTTCGACTCTTCACAACGTGGGACATCCATCCTCCAAAGGGAAAGTTTCTAGCCCTTGTCGTTCCTGCAGAATCCTCAGCTTCTACTTCCTAGTAGCAGCTTCTTTCCACCCACAGCTGGCATTTCCTGGGCATCTGCCCACTCTCGACTTGATCGTGACTTTTGGACTTTGTCCCCTTGTTCCACAGGTACTCTAGTCTCGAAATCCATCGTTGTTGCATTGCTGGTGTTGGTCTTTCCTGCAGTATTCCCCTATCACTACTTCTGTGCTCTTTGGCGAACTTTAGTGCACTTTGCACTCACTTTTCAGGGTCTTGGGGTGGGCTATTTTTCTAACCCTCACTGTTTTCTTACAGTCCCAGCGACCCTCTACAAGGTCACATAGGTTTGGGGTCCATTCGTGGTTCGCATTCCACTTTTGGAGTATATGGTTTGTGTTGCCCCTATCCCTATGTGCTCCCATTGCATCCTATTGTAACTATACATTGTTTGCACTGTTTTCTATTGCTATACTGCATATTTTTGGTATTGTGTACATATATCTTGTGTATATTTGCTATCCTCATACTGAGGGTACTCACTGAGATACTTTGGCATATTGTCATAAAAATAAAGCACCTTTATTTTTAGTATATCTGTGTATTGTGTTTTCTTATGATATTGTGCAAGTGACACTAGTGGTACTGTAGGAGCTTCACTCGTCTCCTAGTTCAGCTTAAGCTGCTCTGCTAAGCTACCATTATCTATCAGCCTAAGCTGCTAGACACCCCTATACACTAATAAGGGATACCTGGGCCTGGTGCAAGGTGTAAGTACCCCTTGGTACTCACTACAAGCTAGTCCAGCCTCCTACAGTAGAGACCTATGTAGAGTGCACGCGTGTAATGGTGTCCCCGCACTCACAAAGTCCGGGGAATTTGCCCTGAATGATGTGGGGGCACCTTGGCTAGTGCCAGGGTGCCCACACACTAAGTAACTTTGCACCTAACCTTTACCAGGTAAAGGTTAGACATATAGGTGACTTATAAGTTACTTAAGTGCAGTGGTAAATGGCTGTGAAATAACGTGGACGTTATTTCACTCAGGCTGCACTGGCAGGCCTGTGTAAGAACTGTCAGATCTCCCTATGGGTGGCAAAAGAAATGCTGCAGCCCATAGGGATCTCCTCGAACCCCAATACCCTGGGTACCTCAGTACCATATACTAGGAAATTATAAGGGTGTTCCAGTATGCCAATTTGAATTGGTGAAATTGGTCACTAGCCTGTTAGTGACAATTTAGAAAGCAGAGAGAGCATAACCAATGAGGTTCTGGTTAGCAGATCCTCAGTGAGACAGTTAGTCATCACACAGGGAACACATACAGGGCACACTTATGAGCACTGGGGCCCTGGCTGACAGGGTCCCAGTGACACATACACTAAAACAACATATATACAGTGAAATATGGGGGTAACATGCCAGGCAAGATGGTACTTTTCTTCAAGCACCAATAATGATTGTTGGACTGGACGCCAGAGGCGCTCAAGACTGTGACGATTGGTATGTGACACGGTGAAGTAATAGTGTGTCTTCTTTTTTTTTGGAGTGTCTTGAGTGAACATACTGATTGAGGGAAGAAGCAAAGGTACGGTGACTGACCTTTACTGTTGCACGCATAACACACACACACAAGCAATTTTGTGACTGTCTACTGTTTAGCCAGTAGCAGAAATGGCGTCTCGTTGGATGAGTGCTGCTCAAGCCCTAACTCGGGTTATAGAGGACAGCTCTGACTTAGGATCAGAGACTGAGGCAGCAGATACTGAGACAGCATCTGACGGATAAGACAATGGTGCAGACCCGTGGTTCCCAACCTTTTGATTTCTGTGGACCCCCACTTTAACATGAATGGAACCCAGGGACCCCCACTGAATCATCATGGGAATCCGGCGACACCCGCCTGAGTCATTACTGGAAGCTGGGGACCTAATTTGTCAATATTTGTTAATATTTTTTAATTTTCTAGGCTTTCGCGGACCTCGTGAGAAGGCTTCGCTGACCCCCAGGGGTCCCCGGACTACAGTTTGGGAACCACTGGTGCAGACTATGGGAGTGATTTTTCTGACAACTCCTCTTCCAGTGATTCTGAGGGAGGTGATGAGGACAGAACTGCTGTCCCTTCGCAAGTATAGTCTGTGCAACGGGACAATAGCGGGTTAGCCCAACCCAGAGAGCAGGTGCATGTGACGGCAAGTACAGAGAGAATGCTCTCTTGGGAGCTCCCCAATTTAGTTCAGACCCAAATTCCACCCCTAAATCGTATTGTGGAGACATCAAAATTATCTATCACAAAACAACCTGGTTTTGTAAGGCAAGCACCTAAGTTTTTGGTCCTGAGCTCGGTGGCCATATAGGGAAACCTACCAAACCCGGACATTTCTGGTAACTAGAGACCCGGAGGAGTCCACTGAGGTGTGACTTGTGTAGATTCCCCAGAGTTTTCTTACCCAGAATACCTTGTAAATGTGAAATGTTGAATAAAAACTATATTTTTCTTGCAAACTACAGGAATATGCTGGGATCCACAAAATACCTACCACCCAGTCTTTCCCCATCTGTCCTGATGAAAACGCTACCACACTTGAGTGCCTGTACCTAGTGCCTGCGTCAGGAATGGATCACACCAGGGTCATCACTTGCCCTAATGTAAAGACTAACATTGACGGTTGTGTGATCCATTACTGACACGGGCACTAGGCCTACCCACACAAGTGAGGTACAATTTTTATCAGGAGACTTGAGGGAATGCTGGGTGGAAGGAAATTTGTGGCTCCTTCCAGATTCCAAAATTTTCTATCACCAAATGTGAGGAAAAAGTGTTTTTTTACACATGTTGAGGTTTGCAAAGGCTTCTGGGTAACAGGACCTGGTGGAAGCCTCACAAGTCACCCCATCCTGAATTTCCCTAGATGTCTAGTTTTTTAAAATGTATAGGTTTGCTAGGTTTCCCTAGGTGCCGCCTGAGCTAGAGGCAAAAATCCACAGCTAGGCACTTCCCAAAAACACATTGTTTTCTTTAGGAAAATGTGATGTGCCACGTTGTGTTTTGGGGCATTTGCTGTTGCATGCACTAGGCCTACCCACACAAGTGAGGAACCATTTTTATTGGGAGACTTGGAGGAACGCTGCGTGGAAGGAAGTTTGTGGCTCCTCTCAGATTCCAGAACTTTGCAGCACCGAAATGTGAGGGAAAAGTATTGTTTTTGCCAAATGTTGAGGTTTGCAAAGGATTCTGGGTAACAGAACCTGGTGAGAGTCCCACAAGTCACCCCATCCTGGATTCCCCTCGGTGTCTAGTTTTCAAACACGCACAGGTTTTGTAGGTTTCCCTAGGTGCCGGCTGAGCTAGAGGCCAAAATCCACAGCTAGGCACTTTCCAGAAAACACGTCAGATTTCAATGTAAAAATGTGATGTGTCCAAGTTGCGTTTTCTTTCGTGGGCAGCAGGCCTACCTACACAAGTTGTTGCGTAGGCTCTCATTATTCTAATGAGACTACTGGATTTTAAGCGGCAGAATCGCATGCGGTGTGGGGGACTAAGTCTAACCCACTGCGGGTGACACCTGTCGCTCCAATCTGGGTTTTGCTTCGGCTAACTAGCAGTGTCTCATCTCTATCCGAAGAGAGGGATGACTGGGCAGCCAAGCGCATGACATACTTGGCTTCTCACGGAAGTCGTGGTCACTCAGGTCTCATCCGTTTCTCTCATTTATAATTCAGTCTCATATATAAATGACAAACAGAAGCAGTATATGTTTCAAGAATGAGTTTAATAAAACAACTGCATCTTAGACAGCAAAGCGTGAGCTGCAATAACTAGAACGACACAACATAACAATATTAAAATTGTGACTAGGAGAGTGAAGCATAGAAATAATGCTATCATGTTGTTACTATGGTCGATAGACTAACTCCTTCCTAGGCTATGACAGAGCACAGCATGTTAAGCTCTAATTCTGCCCTTCAGGCCCCCCTGGGAAGACATCATCCCCCATACCTGAGCAAAGGCCTGCGGTCTGCATTAGCATCTGTAGCGAAGCATTCGACAATCAGCATACAGTCGTGGTTCTCTGGCTGGAGTCTCCTTCTAACATATAAGGGACAAGGAAGTGTTTTTATAACAACACAGCTGATGTTCTAGGAGAATGTCCCTACCTAAGATGTTTTTTTCTACGAATGTTGGAGACTAAACTTCTACCACGTTCACCGGAAATGTATTGTGCTGTAGCCTTGGAAAAAGCACAGAGTGATCAAGAATGTCTTGTTTCAGAACAGAGTGCTGGCCCAGGCGAAAACAGTTAGATAAACAGAAAATAAAACAAGACCATGAAAGTTGGCTACTGTAACAATAATAAAATGAAGCTGAATAAAATATATCTAGATTAAGGTGCACAGCGGCTTGGCCTAGTGTGTTAAAATAACGTGCATGGAGCTATGGCTAAAAAGGCTACACAACACCATCCCCTTGTCGGTTGAAGGTGGTTCAAAATCTAAGAGCAAATAAAATCGCTACTAAAAGCTCAACCTAAGATATACACGTATAAACAATATCAATTATGACAAGTCGAAGGGGCACGTGAGCATGTAAAAAGGACAATTTAAAAACATGAACATGTGGAATAAAAACAAATTTCAAAAGGCAAGGTTATTTTTTTAAAGTTCCAATCGATTCCGCTACAATAGAAGACAGGAAATCTTCCACTTCGGCAGATGTTAAAGTTGGAATGTCATCTCCAAGAAGGATCAAGGAGCAATCTTGTTCCATAGCCTCAGCCAAGGCAGCATCCAGTGGTGTGCCCAATGATGAATCAGGAGCCACATCCTCCAGGTAGGGCAACTCATAAGTAGCTTCCCGTAGCAAACGCAACCTCATCGCGCATGTCTGGTAATGAGCCCTCAGCAAGAACATCAACAGATCAGTGTCCAATGAAAGCAATCGCTGCATAGAAAGACAGACTTCCAGAAAGAGCATCAGAGGCACCGAAACACGGGCTGCACACAATGCAAAAAACGGTCTGAATAACAAAGACCAGCCACACTCCAATGCTCTAGGAGTGTTGCTCCAAAATACTGCATCATGCGTTTACGACACAGCTGCTCTGATAGGAGCGCTTTCATTCCTCCTTGTTGCGGTGGGACAGCCATTGCACATAAACAATAGCAACAACAGAATGCCAGCTAATAAAGTCAAAGTTATTGGAAATCCCCCCAAAATACTAGAAAAAATTGAGTGGATTGCTGTTGGTATTAAACCGAATATGGAGGAGAAGGTGTGAATGAAACCAGAACCAACAGCTTTAAAGAAATGTGCAATTCCAGTTGTACTGGATGCATTAAACATCCATCCCACGAGTTCACCAAAGTGTCTAGGAAAGTTTGTATTTAAAAGGGACTGTATTTTTGCTGACGACCTTGCCACCTGAAGTGCGTAGGTCTCGAGTGCAGATGTAAGGGCCACATGCTTTTGAAACAATAGAGCCTTGAGTCTGCCCAACTTGTCAAAGTTCACATTTGAAGTAGCAATGGGGGGCAAATGTCAGCTACCTCTTTAATTTTAGTGGGGGAAAAAAATACGTTCCCACAGCATGTAACGACCTTAGAGACCGAGACAACATAAACTATCCCGGCTCGCATCCCACAACAGCCTTCGCCATTGAGGAGGACGTTGCTGCCGTTTGAAAGCACCTGGAACGTAGGTCTCATCAACAGGACTGGAACTCCCTTCAGATAACAAGTTAAGTTCACTGCAGAAGCATTACACGCCCCATGCAAGGACAGCTGTTTACAAACCATCGAATGGCTGACTTAAGTCTTGCATTCACTACCACTAAGAAAGACTTCTTTCATGCCATTGAGACATTTGTATGAGAAGGGAAGCTCCCACACCTCATGAATGTAACTATCTCCCAGCCTTTCGTATCTGCATACCGGAATGTGTTTTAAACAAGAGGTGAATTGGAGTGTAGAAATAGGCAGATTGATGACCCCTTGTATTAGCCACTCAGCAGATGGTATTTCTGCTACAGTAAAAGGCAACTTTTCTAATTTCTCTATGTTTAGAATGACATAAGTCTCTTCTTTCTTAGCCATTAGTTGTTGTTGTTGTTGTTTTTTTTTCTTTTTTTTTTGTCCTCATTTCGTCACCCACGCTTTGGATAAGGGGGAAAAGCACAGGTCACGGCGAACAGTAGCATGCCTCCAGGTATATGATCTATACCTCTGTTGAGTCGTCCCACCTGTTCTACTTATTGTTCTTTTCCCAATCGTATGCCATCGACCAAGTATTATTATTTTCATTGCGACCTGATCATAACCAAAGCAGCACCCGAAAGGGTAAGGGGAGTTCTAATCATTGGACTTGAGATTTCAAGAGGAGGAGACCAAACAAAAAACCTATAAAACACAAATGAATACACTATTGATAAACATTTTCCCAGTACATCCAAAAATTGTCTCTTCTAGAAAGGGGACCTCGTTGTTCCAGTTTACACATTCGATTTACAGATGTTTGCCAGTCCAGAACACGGGGAGGAAGAGGTTCAATCCATTTACGACATATTTCTCGTCTAGCTAAAAGCATTAATATGAACAGCAAATGCTCCTGATGTACTGACCATCTCTGGTAATTTATACCCTGTTCACAAACCCCAAACACCACCATAGAAAGATTTAATTTTAAGTTAACGTTAAAGATTACCTTTAGGATGTTTCCTATATCCCCCCAATAATTCAACAACCTTGAACATTTCCAAAACATGTGAATATCATCTGCCTTGTCTTCCCCACATCTTGGACAGTTTTTCAGAATTTTCCCAATAGCTGTTAATCTAGCCGGTGTCCAATAAACCCTGTGGAGTGTGAACAAATGATTTTTCTTCAACCCTGCCGGTTTAGTAGTAAACCACAGTTCTGAACAGGACCTTTGCCACAATGCTATAACATCTAGGGTTGGAAAAATCCCCCCCACTTCGACAAGGGAAGGGATGCACCATCCTCTGCTGATTCCAACAAAGCATGATACCACAATGCAACTTCTTTATTAATGATTTTCTGGTTTAATTTCCCTTCCCATACGCTCCTCCCTATTTCTCCTGTTAGTCGAGATTTCACCCAACTAGATATCTGAAAATACTTAAATCTGGAAACTGTCCCTCCAGTACCTTCCTGGAATGCAGACCAACTTAACAATTCCAATCCTTCTATTATCTGACCCCATCTTACCATCCCACTCACTCTCAAGGGAATTGATAATTTGTCGATAAGGCAATCAGGAGTACCAGGTGAGTCCCAGATGGGAGCAGAACTACAAAAATAAGGTATCTCTAACGCCCTCCGAAAATACATCCAAACATTACATGCATGTCTGGGGAGCTTCAAACATACCTTCTTAAAGTACTTAGGTTGTCCAAATTTATGTAAGAAATGGTCTGCTCCTTCCTCAAGATGTGCTGTTAAAGCTCTCCAGACTAAATCATATTCTGACTTCTTATTCAATAAAATTCTAATATTTTTTAGTTGAAAAGCCAAATAATACCTAAACAAGTCTGGAGACGCAATACCCCCCCACTCTTTTTTCTACTCATCTTTTTCCACAAAATCCTTACTCCCTTAGAGGCCCATACAAATGAGGATAAATCCCCCTGTAGTTTTTTAAACCAGCTCTTCTTAAACTCTAGTGGAATAGTATTAAATAAAAAGGTAAATTTTGGGAGAATGCACATCTTCAAAATATTAGATCTTCCAATTATCGAAAGAGGAAGAACGGCCCATGCCTTTAGCAGTTTTTTGGTTTCCCTATACGTTATGTCAAAATTTAATTTAGCTACCTCATTAAGATCAGTTGTTAATCGAATACCCAAGTATCTGATCTCATGTTTAACTAAGGGAGAAGCATAAGTCAAATTCCAACACATTATTTCCGTCTTTTCTGTGTTTATACTGTAACCGGAAAATCTACCAAATTGTTCCATCAAGTTATTGACCCTAGGTAAAGTAGACCTGACATCACTCGTGTATATCATAAGATCGTCTGCATATAACGCTACTTTTTTTTCCCAACCCCCAATTCGAAATGGGGTAATGTCCTTACAAGACCGAAGTAAAGATGCCAAGGGTTCAATGTATAAATTGAAAAGCAAGGGAGATAAGGGGCACCCCTGTCGCGTACCCCGCCAAATCCTGAATTCCTGTGATAATTGGCCATTGACCAGGACTCTCGCTGAGGGGCATCTATACAATTCCCCTACCACCCTAACAAAAGGAATTCCCAAGCCCCCTTTTTCCAACACGGCCCTTAAGAAAGACCAATTAACACGATCAAAGGCCTTTGCTGCATCAAAAGTCAAGATCGCCAATGGAGCCTTTTCTTGTTCCGCAAGGTCTACTGCAGCAAATAACTCGTGAGTTACCTCATGAAGTTGCCTCCCCTTCATAAAACCCTTTTGATCCAAGTGAATCAGATTGCCTATGGCCCTCCCCAATCTCCTAGCTAAAATCCCTGTATAGAGTTTGTAATCCGCATTCAACAAGGAGATGGGCCTATAGGATGAACAAGACGATGAGTCCTTACCTGGCTTTAATAATAAACAGATTATCGCCTCTCTCCAGGATTTAGGTATCTGAGCCCCTTCTACCAACATAGAATTGAATAGCTCTAATAAGAATGGAATAAGTTCATCCCCCAAAACCTTATATAATTCATTAGGTAGATTATCTGGACCAACTGCCTTTCCTTTTTTCAACACCTTTATGCCTTCAACAAGCTCAGCCTCATTTATCTTACAATTCAATAAGAGCATTTCAGATTCCTCTAAAACTGGGAGATACGCTTTATCTAAGAATTCTCTGACCGACTCTTCCGAATTAACCAAGCTTTCTGAATATATTTCCTGAAAAAAATATTCAAATGCCCCCTCAATCTCTTCTTGCTCCATACAGATCTGGTTCATAAGATCAGATTTAACTGATAAAATATGCCTTTTAGAAAGGTCCGACTTAACCTTCCACGCTAATAGTTTACTACAACCTTCTCCATATTCATAGTGTGCATATCGACTACTTTCCCACTTTAACCTACTGCGATTCTCCAGAAAAGCATCTAAGCTAATCCGAACCTTTTCCTCTTGGCGTGTCAGCTCCTCTAATAGATCGTTCTTCCCTTCTAATCGTGCATTATGCACTGAAGCTTGAAGAGTTTTTAGTGACGATTCCATATCTCACAGCTTTTCCCTTCCTTCACGATACTTATATATTGCCAGGCTCACAAGCCTCCCTCTTATACTGTATAGGCCTTAAACGCATCCCAAACACACCATAAACTTGCTGTTCCTTGATTCAAGTGGAAAAAATCTCTTGTATCTTTTTTTAAAACTTCTGCTATTGAGTCGTCTAGGAATAAAACGCGATTCATTGTACTCCTAATACCCTTACTTATGACCCTGATGTCCAAGTGTAGTTTCACTGCTGAATGATCTGAAAGGTGTGCTATGTTGTGGGCTACCTTTCTCACCTCTGGGCATAAACTTTTATGTATTAGAAAAACATCTATTCTAGATCTATGCCCATATTTTTTATTGTAAAATGTGTATCTATCTCCTTCGCCCCATCTCCAATGCCATATATCTACCAGACCTAAATCCTGCATGGCTTGTTTCACCAGTGCCCTCGTTTTAGGTGAGTTAACCATACCCCGAGGGGTTGACTTATCATGAGCAGGATCTAACAGTATGTTAAAATCCCCACCTAATACCACTGGATACCTAGCTAAAAGTAGGATATTAAATAGATCTTGAAATGGCGTTGGATCATCTAGATTTGGCCCGTAGTAACCTGCCACTGTGACCCAGTAACCGCATACACACAGTTCTACCACCACCCATCTTCCCCTAGAGTCGACTTGCACCACTCCTACCTTAAACCTTGTGGATTTTTTAATCAGGACTGCCACACCTTTTATCGTGCTAGTTTGGGAAGAGCATACACTGAATGAAACCCAATTCAACCGTTTAAGCCAGCTCTCCCACTCATTTTGTTGAAGATGGGTTTCTTGCAATATAATGATCTCCTCCTCCGCCAATCGTAAATATTCAAAAATCTTCCTCCTCCTACCTAGCACCCTTAAACAGTTCACATTCCAGGAGAGGAATTTCAACCTTAAATTGCCATACTTAGACATTCCTAGAAGGAAGGAAGAGAAAAATCATGAACACAGAACCCCCCCTCCTATTTAGGCAAATTATGAGGACTTAGTTGTTGTTGTTGTGTTAAATTAAAGGAAGAAAATATCTCCTTTGCACTGACACGCTGCCAGGGAACGTGACCCGCCGTCAATGTTTGAAGTGTCCAAGCCAACTGCATAATGGACCTTAGCTGACTCTGTCCTTGGTGTAAATAAGACGTATCTGTTTGTATGATGTCTATAACAGAAGAGATGATGTTATTTAAAGTGTATATCCGGTCGGACAAGGTATTAATCCCATTATCCACAACAGCTAATGCCTTTTTCAGATTTTCCTGGTCTATTTGCCTTAACCGGGCAGCTGCTTCTTGTTGGGAAAGCTTCCAAATTTCATTATAGACTTCATATAAGAAACACTTTCTGCTGTGTTTTCTGGGGCCTAACAGGAAGTCCTGTAAATCAGTATTATTAGACAAGAGATTGAGGTGTTCTCTAACCGCATCAAGTGAGAAAGTTCTTAACCATTGCTGGCATAGTTTCCCTATACTATGGGGGTCATTACAACATTGGTGGTAAAGGCCGCTTACCGCCATGCAAAAGACCGCCAACACACCATTGCAGCAGCGGAATTCCGCCACGGTCATTATGACCCAAAGCCCGGAATCCGCCCAAATTTAGACACCCACACAAGTCCGCCACTCCAAAGGTCAGTGATAAACTGGCGATAACAAAACCTCCACCTTCACACCAACAGGAATACGCCCACAGTATCACGACCCATGAATCCACACAGCGGTCTTTCAACGCTGTATTCCATTGGCGGTACACACCGTTGCGCTCAAAATACACACACACTTACAAAACACTACCACATTGGACAATTCCAAATACACACACCTGATAAACATACACACACCACTCCCACACACCCGATACAATATAAAACACACACCCACATCACCCACAGACCCCTAACATCAACGCACCTCACACAAGACACCACTAAATATCACCCCACATATCACAACACACACCACCCCACACATCACCCACACCACCCCATGGCACAGCAAAGACACCCCAGGTTCTCTGAGGAGGAGCTCAGGGTCATGGTTCAGGAAATCATCAGGGTAGAGCAACAGCTATTCGGATCACAGGTGCAGCACACCTCCATAGCTAGGAAGATGGAGCTATGGCGAAGAATAGTGGACAGGGTCAACGCAGTGGGACAGCACCCAAGAAATAGGGATGACATCAAGAAGAGGTGGAACGACCTACGGGGGAAGGTGCGTTCCGTGGTCTCCAGACACCACATTGCGGTTCAGAGGACTGGCAGCAGACCCCCACCTCCTCCCCCACAACTAACAACATGGGAGGAGCAAGTCTTGGCTATTCTGCATCCTGAGGGCCTCGCAGGAGTAGCTGGAGGAATGGATTCTTGAAGTCAAATCTTTAATACTATTGTTGAAGTGTCCTTTTCTATCTGCCCTCAGGAACAAACCAGAGACCAGCCAGCCCTAAGGTACAAGCAGAAATATTTAATAATACGTGCATGGAGACTGTGGCTTGAAAGGCCAATGCCAAGCAGTCTGAATTCCAATACAATCTTTTATGCATGAAAACCACAAAAGGGTGAAAATACATCATCCATTCAGAACAACTGAAAGATAATTTCTTCATCAAGTACATGGTGTGATGTTGATCAGGAGATGCATGGTATTACAAATATATTAGGCATCTATCCAATCACAGCAGAATAACATTTCATGGTAGCAGCGTGATACAAGATGACCACAAGCGTGACCTTCACATTTCTCAGACAGTTGGGACTTTCCAAGGCGTCACGAATCCAGCTTCCTCATAACCTGTCCTCAGACCTATGTGGACATCGAGATGTCTATCTGTTGCTGGGCGAATGAAGCAATGCATGTCGCATGAGCTGTCTCTTTTAAGCAATCCTTGCATTACAAGCTGCCTGTCAGGGATAATGTACTAAAGGTCATTCAACCTTCTGCATATGTTTTTCAGGCCTGTACATCATTGAGTATCACAGGATGAGGTCAGGCCTGGGGGGATAATAAAATGGATTCCTTAGCCAGTTTCCACATTATATCCCCCACCCTACCTGCATGCCATCACATAACCCCACCCTCGTCCTCACCCCATTTCTCCAACTCCTCACAAATGTTTCAATATCATAAACCACACATCCCAACACCAAGCCCTGCATGCCACAACAAAGCATGGACACCCATCTCCAAAGCATGGCCACTGCACACACCCATACACCCCCCTAAACCATCATCACACAAGTCCCCACACAGGAATGCAAGCACTGGGGTACACGATCACCCACCCATTGCACACCATGGCACACACAGATGCAATAATCATGCTTTTACACCCCTGCAGGACCCCTACCCAACGTCACTGGACAGGAGGGCCCAGACATGTCCACACCACCAACAGAAGAGGCCCAAAGTGATGACAGCAGCTCTGTCCAACTGGATCTAGACGACCAGCCCGGCCCATCTGGGACCTCGGGACAGTCGGTTCCCCTCACACAGTCACAGGCCACCACAGAGCTTCCCCACTCTGGAAACACCAGCACAGCACCCACCCAGCGGGCCCATACCTCTGTCCCCAGGACACGTGAATCAGCAGTGTCTCCACCACTACAGGGAACCCAGGCTGACCCACCACCCCAACAACAACAGGGACCTGGGGGCAGTGGCAGTGGGCACATGGTTCAGGAGACAGAGGCCCAGGGAAACAGGGGAACTGGGAGGGCTGCTGTGCGACAGGGGGAGGACAGGCCCAGGGAACCCGCTCTCCACGAGGTCCTCTCCAACATCGTGGGAGCCTACCATCATTCCCAGGAGACGATGGCAACGGTTCTGGCCAAGTTTCAGGACACCCAGCGGCTGCAGGAGGAACAGTATGTGTGCTTTAGGGAGGAACTCAGATCCATCAATTCCACCCTGGGCACCATCGTGGGGGTGCTGAAGGATTCCTGAACACCAGGAGGGACACTGTGGCACAACAAGGGGTCCCTGACACTAGCCTGGATGATGAACTGCCCACCACCTCCGCCGGCACTAGTGGACAGGAGGCACCGCCACAGGACCACCACACCAGCACCCTATCCCCTGCAGATGGAGAACCACCCCGCAAACGGTCCCTGAGATCCAGGACAAAGACAGAGAACGATGCCAAGACCCCCGCCAAGAAATGAGACCACCCTGATTGTCATCTTTTTGTCCCACCTTGTCACCCTGTCCATCCTCAAACTGCCCCAGCTCCACTTCCTATGCCCCTTTGCACAATGCACCTGTGAGACTAATAGCTTGGACTCTGCCATGGACATTCCTCCACCATCACCCCTCACCATTTAACAACCCCCTCCAATATTGAGCACTTAAATAAACACCCTTAAAGCACAAAACAATCTGGAGTCTGTTTGTGATTTCGAATTAGTGTATTAACAATTATAGTGACAAAATGCTCTTTCAATTGTAATGTCAACATACCTATGTCACACAGCTCTAGTCCATGAGGAAACTAAGCAGATGTCACACAGTGTGACCCACACCTGTGAAATCGTAAGAGAAAGTGAAAACTCAGGGACCACACACGGGTTGAAAAGGACAGACAGTAGAGAGGTAGTAGTGTTAAAGTACATGTAGTAGGTAGGTTTGTCTTCTTACCTGTGTCACATTGGAAGTATTGCAGGATAACAGAGTTCCTGTTTTCGATGTCCTCTTCTTCTGCTTCCTCCTCTTCACTGTCCACAGGCTCCACAGCTGCCACAACACCTCCATCTGGGCCATCCTCCTGCAGAAAAATGCACATGTTGTCGCAAAGCCAAGTTGTGAAGCATACAGCAGGCCACGATGATCAGGCACACCTTCTTTGGTGAGTAGAATAGGGAACCACCTGTCATATGTAGGCACCGGAGCCTTCAGGAGGCTGAAGGTTCGCTCTATAATCCTCCTAGTTCGCCCATGGGCCTCATTTTAGCACTCCTCTGCCCTTGTCCTGGGATTCCTCACTGGGGTCAGTAGCCATGACAGGTTGGGGTAACCAGAATCACCTGCAAATGGCGAGGGCCAACTGTTAGACACACACTAACTCTTAGGGATATCCCGAGACCCAGACAACTATTCCCACTGATTTGGTTCCAGGTGCTCACCTACTAGCCACACACGGTGCCTCTCTAGTTGCCCCATCACATAAGAGATGCTGCTATTCCGCAGGATGTAAGCGTCATGCACTGAGCCAGGGAATTTGGCATTAACATGGGAGATGTATTGGTCTGCCAAACACACCATCTGCACATTCATCGAATGGTAACTCTTCTGGTTTCTGTACACCTGTTCACTCCTGCAGGGGGAGACCAAGGCCACATGTGTCCCATCAATGGCACCTATGATGTTGGGGATATGTCCCAGGGCATAGAAGCCACCTTTCACTGTTGGCAAATCCTCCACCTGAGGGAAAACGATGTAGCTCCGTATGTGTTTCAGCAGGGCAGACAACACTCTGGACAACACGTTGGAAAACATAGGCTGGGACATCCCTGATGCTATGGCCACTGTTGTTTGAAATGACCCACTTGCAAGGAAATGGAGTACTGAGAGCACCTGCACTTGAGGGGGGATTCCTGTGGGATGGCGGATAGCTGACATCAGGTCTTGCTCCAATTGGGCACACAGTTCCAGGATTGTGGCATGATCAAGCCTGTAGGTGATGATTACATGTCTTTTTTCCATTGTCAACAGGTCCACCAGCGCTCTGTACACCGGAGGATGCCGCCATCTCCTCACATGTCCCAGCGGACGGTGCCTATGGAGGACAACAGTGAGCACAGTCAACCAATTCAGAGGTACTTAAACACAGCTTACTCAGAAAACTATTCATAATCCGAAAATTGCCTGTATGAGTGTTGAGCCAAGGCCTAGGTATGTGTGACACAGTTAAAAATAAAGCCATATGGGCCCCTGAAATGGCAGCTGCCTGACCTGTAAAGTGGGACAATGGGATATGAGGTAACTGCGCTGGTGTTGTACACCATCGCGGTAGGCGGTCGAAGACCGCGGCGCAATTCTGCATTGGTTAACATTGGACCCTATGGGTCCCAGGAGCCAATGACGATGTACGCCAGCGGTGACGGTATGCACCGCCGCGGATGTGACCGCCATTTTCTCTCTGTTCAATCACTTGATACCTGATCTTCGACAGGAGAGGACCTACACTGCAAGTGCTGCTGTGACCTCAGTCTGGAAGAGACAATGGCTTGTGCGTCTGGGGAAAGGGCCCCTGCCTTCAGCACGGAGGAGTTGGAGAAACTCGTAGATGGGGTCCTCCCCCAGTACACGCTACTCTACGGTGTAGGAGGCTGGCCTGGTTTGTAGTGGGTACCAAGGGGTACTTACACTCTGCACCAGGTCCAGGTATCCCTTATTAGTGTAGAAGAGGTGAATAGCAGCTTTGGCTGATAGAAAAGGTAGCTTAGCAGAGCAGCTTAGGCTGAACTAGGAGACATGCAAAGCTCCTACTATACCACTGGTGTCATATGCACAATATCATAAGAAAACACAATATACAGATATACTAAAAATAAAGGTACTTTATTTTTATGACAATATGCCAAAAGTATCTCAGTGAGTACCCTCAGTATGAGGATAGAAAATATACACAAGATATATGTACACAATATCAACAATATGCAGTAATAGCAATAGAAAGCAATGCAAGCAATGCAAGCAATGTACAGTCACAATAGATTACAATGAGAGCACATAGGTATAGGGGCAACAATAACCATATACTCCAAAAGTGGAATGCGAACCACGAATGGACTCCAAACCTATGTGAGCTTGTAGAGGTTCGCTGGGACTGTAAGAAAACAGTGAGGGTTAGAAAAATAGCACACCCAAGACCCTGAAAGGTAGGTGTAAAGTGCACCTACTACCCCCAGAGAGCACAGAAGTCGTGATAGGGAGATTCTTCAGGAAGAACAGACACCAGCAATGCAACAACAGTGGATTTCCAGACCTGAGTACCTGTGAGACAAATGGGACCAAGTCCAATAGTCGCGACAGTGTCGAGAGTGGGCAGGAGCCCAGGAAATGCCAGCTGAGGGTGCAAGGAAGCTGCCACCGGTTGGAAGAAGCTTGGAGTTCTGCAAGAAAGAAGAGGACTAGGAACTTATCCTTTGATAGGTGGATGTCCCATGACGCGATGAAGCTTGCAGAGTTGTTCACACGCAGAAAGACCACAAACAAGCCTTGCTAGCTGCATGGGTTGCGGTAGAGGTTTTTGGGTGCTGCTGTGGCCCAGAAGGGACCAGGATGTTGCCACTTGGAGGAGGAGACAGAGGGGGCGGACAGCAACTCAGGGAGCCCTCACAGAAGCAGGCAGCACCAACAAAAGTACCTAAACAGGCACTTGGAAGGAAATTGAACTGGAGTCCATGCGAAGTCACAAAAGGGAGTCCCACGACGCCGGAGGACAACTCAGAAGGTTGTGCACTGCAGGAAAGAGTGCTGGGGACACATGGTTGGCTGTGCACAAAGGAAATCCTGGAAGAGTGCACAGGAGCCGGAGCAGCTGCAAATCATACGGTACCAAGCAATGCAGTCTAGCGTGGGGAGGCAAGGACTTACCTCCACCAAACTTGGACTGAAGAGTCACTGGACTGTGGGAGTCACTTGGACAGAGTTGCTGAGTTCCAGGGACCACGCTCGTCAGGATGAGAGGGGACCCAGAGGACCAGTGATGCAGTCTTTAGGTGCCTGCGTTAGTAGGGGGAAGATTCCGTCGACCCACGGGAGATTTCTTCAGAGCTCCTGGTGCAGGGTGAAGGCATGCTACCCCCAGAGCATGCACCACCTGGAAAGAGTCGAGAAAGCCGGCAGGATAAGGTGCTACAATGTTGCTGGTAGTCGTCTTGCTACTTTGTTGTGGTTTTGCAGGAGTCCTGAGCAGTCAGCGGTCGATCCTTTGGTAGAAGGTGAAGAGGGAGATGCAGAGGAACTCTGGTGAGCTCTTGCATTCGTTATCTGAAGAATTCCACAAAGCAGAGACCCTAAATAGCCAGAAAAGGAGGTTTGGCAACCAAGGAAAGAGGATTTGCTACCAAGAGAAGTAAGAGCCTATCAGAAGGAGCCTCTGACATCACCTGCTGGCACTGGCCACTCAGAGCAGTCCAGTGTGCCCCCAACACCTCTGTTTCCAAGATGGCAGAGGTCTGGGACACACTGGAGGAGCTCTGGGCACCTCCCAGGGGAGGTGCAGGTCAGGGGAGTGGTCACTCCCCTTTTCTTTGTCCAGTTGTGTGCCAGAGCAGGGCTGGGCGATCCCTGAACCGGTGTAGACTGGCTTATGCAGAGATGGGCACCATCTGTGCCCATCAAAGCATTTCCAGAGGCTGGGGGAGGCTACTCCTCCCCAGCCCTGACACCTTTTTCCAAAGGGAGAGGGTGTAACACCCTCTCACAGAGGAAATCCTTTGTTCTGCCTTCCTGGGCAACGGCTGCCTGGACCCCAGGAGGGCAGAAACCTGTCTGAGGGGTTGGCAGCAGAAGCAGCTGCAGTGGAGACCCCGGAAAGGCAGTTTGGCAGTACCCGGGTACTGTGCTAGAGACCCGGGGGATCATGGAATTGTCCCCCCAATACCAGAATGGTATTGGGGTGACAATTCCATGATCTTTGACATGTTACATGGCCATGTTCGGAGTTACCATTGAGACTCTATACATAGGTAGTGACCTTTGTATAGTGCACATGGGTAATGGTGTCCCGCACTCACAAAGTCCGGGGAATTTGCCCTGAACGATGTGGGGGCACCTTGGCTAGTCCCAGGGTGCCCACACACTAAGTAACTTTGCACCCAACCTTCACCAGGTGATGGTTAGACATATAGGTAACTTATAAGTTACTTAAGTTCAGTGATATATGGCTGTGAAATAACGTGGACGTAATTTCACTCAGGCTGCACTGGCAGGCCTGTGTAAGAATTGTCAGATCTCCCTATGGGTGGCAAAAGAAATGCTGCAGCCCATAGGGATCTCCTGGAACCCCAATACCCTGGGTACCTTAGCACCATATACTAGGGAATTATATGGGTGTACCAGTATGCCAATGTGAAATGGTGAAATTGGTCACTAGCCTGTTAGTGACAAATTTGGAAAGTAGAGAGAGCATAACCACTGAGGTTCTGGTTAGCAGAGCCTCAGTGAAACAGTTAAGCATCACACAAGGAACACATACAGGGCACATACTTCTGAGCACTGGGGCCCTGCCTGGCAGGGTCCCAGTGACACATAGACTAAAACAACATTATACAGTGAAATATGGGTGTAACATGCCAGGCAAGATGGTACTTTCCTACACCCCCCCCTTTTTGTGGTCTCCCTGTACTTGTGTGCATTAGCACCATCAGGCGGAGGAGCAGTGGCACCGGAGCAGGAGTGAGCTGCATCCCACATGGCCCTGGAGGTTGAGACTACGGACTCCGATTTCACCAGTGTGACGGCGGGCGAGGGGAGCTCCACGGCGGGGAGAGGAGCTGACACCAGTGATATGGACTTGTCCTGTGATGGGAGCTCCCTTGCGGTGGCGGGCCCATCTGTGCCCCCCGCATCTACAGGTACAGCCGCCACCACCCCCTCCAGCACCGCCCTCCCAGCCTTTGCCCCGTGCCCGCTCACCCAGGAGGGTGGGCATCACCTTCGCCCCAAGCACCTCAGGCCCTGCCCAGTAACCCCTGCTGCCCTCAGTGAGGAGGCCATTGACCTCCTCAGGTCCCTCACTGTTGGGCAGTCTACCATTTTGAATGCCATCCAGGGTGTAGAGAGGCAGTTGCAACAAACCAATGCATTCCTGGAGGGCTCTCATTCTGGTCAGGCAGCCCTTCAGCGAGCTTTTCAGACTCTGGCCTCAGCACTGATGGCAGCAATTGTCCCTGTCTCTAGCCTCCCCCCTCCAACTTCCTCCACCCAGACCCACACCCCTGTACCTCAGCCTATCCCAAGCACACCTTCAGACCAGCATGCACACACCTCAACACACAAAGGAAGCTCTGGCAAACATAAGCACGACACATCCCACAGGCACTCATGCAAGCATCACACACATGCAGACATACCAACATCCACTGCCTTCACTGTGTCCCCCTCCTCCTCATCTCCCTCATCCCTCCCAGTCTCGTCTCCACTCACACCTGCATGCACTACATCTTCAGTCCACTACGTCTATCACCAGCACACCCACCACCACACCCCGCTCACGTGTAGTCACCACCCCCACTACCATTCACACATCCCCTGTGTCCTCTCCCAGTGTGTCTGTGAGCCCACCTCCCAAGGTACACAATCGCAGCCACACACCCACCCAACAGCCATCCACCTCACGACAGCCTCCAGCCCATGCACCTTCACCCAAAGTCAGCAAACGGACACCTCGTACGACCACTATCTCTTCCTCCACTCCCAAACCCCCTCCATCTACCCGTCCCAGTGTTCCTAAGAAACTTTTCCTGGCCAGCCTTGACCTCTTTCCCTCACCTCCCCCACCCCGTCAGTCTCCTATGGCCCGACTCTCCAGGTCCCAACCTAGCACCTCAGCCACAATATCGGTGGGACCAGTGGTGCCAGTAGTTACCGGATTATGGAGTGCACAAGGCAGCAGGGCAGCCAGTGTGGCAAGGAGTCACAGCACGGACAGTCCCCCACCAGTCAAGCATCAAAAGTTGGCCAGTGCCCAGCTGGAGAGGGGGAAGACGCCAGCCACCAAAGCCGCTCCCAGGGGTACAGGTGGGAGTGTGGTCAGCTGTGACACCTTCCAAGGTGGGGAAGAGGCACAAGAAAACCAGCAAGTTTGGAAAGATCAGCACGGAGGAGAAGACCACCATCAGCCCCGCTGCCAAGGAGCCAACCTCCAGCAGCCCCACTGCCCCAGACAGGACCTCCAGCAGCAGCCCCTCTGCCCAAGACAGGACCACCAGCACCCCGCTGCCAAGGAGCCGGCCAGGAGCAGCCCCACTGCCCAAGACAGGACCACCAGTAGCAGCCCCGCTGCCCAGGACAGGACCGCCAGCAGCAATCCCGCTGTCCAAGACAGGACCGGCAGCAGCAGCCCCGCTGCCAAGGAGCCGACCGCCAGCAGCAGCCCAATGACCAAGACAGGACCGCCAGCAGCAGCCCCGCTGCCAAGGAGCCGACAACCAGCAGCAGCCCCGCTGCCCAAGACAGGACCGCCAGCAGCAGCCCCGCTGCCAAGGAGCTGACCGCCAGCAGCAGCCCCTCTGCCCAAGACAGGACCGCCAGCAGCAGCCCCGCTGTCCAGGACAGGACTGCCAGCAGCAGCCCGCTGCCCAAGACAGGACCACCAGCAGCTGAACCGCTGCCAAAGACACTGCCGCCACAAGCACTGCTGCCAAAGACACCGCTGCCACAAGCACCGCTGCCAAGGGCACCACTGCCAAAGACACCGCCACCACAAGCACCGCTGCCAAGGACACCGCCGCCACAAGCACTGCTGCCAAAGACACCACCGCCACAAGCACCGCTGCCAAAGACACCGCTGCCACAAGCACCGCAGGCCCATGAGCGGCAAAAGCTCTGACGCTACTGAAGCCGCCACGAGCAGGATGAAGCACTCTGGGCACAAGGCCCCCTCCAGAACCAGTGGAGAAAGACATCCACTACCTCTGTCCTTGGCAGGATAAAGCACTCTTGGCACAAGGCCCCCTCCAGAATCAGTGGAGAAAGACGTCCACTACCTCTGTCCTTGGCAGGATGAAACGCTCTGGGCACAATGCCCCCTCCAGAACCAGTGGAGAAAGACGTCCACTACCTCTGTCCTTGGCAGGATGAAGCACTCTGGGCACAAGTCTGGAGACTTGAGAGACTGTGGCTTTGCACTCCCCAGGATTGAACAGTGGGCAACCCACCCACTGGAGAGACTTGAGAGACTGTGGCTTTGCACTCCCCAGGATTGAACAGTGGGCAAACCACCCACTGTAGAGACTTATGAGACTGTGCTTTGCACTCCCCAGGATTGAACAGTGGGCATGGAGCCCCCTCGTGGATTTGGTGTCATGCACTCAACCGGCTGAGGTGCCCAGCCTTTCCCTTCCCCCTGAGGTACCTGTTTTATTTCTATATGATGCCCCTGCAGTGTTTTCTCCGTCTTGTTTAGGTATCTTGTGTGGGCCTCGCCCATGCATTTTGGGCCCAGTGGTTCACGGACTTTAATGGTGGAATACCTTGGACTAATATTATTGGTGTATATATTTGTAAATAGTGTATGTATATTTTTTTAATACTGAATTTTAATATATTACAATCATTTACCTCAATTCCTTTTGTCTTTGCATTCTTCCGGGGGGGTTGGGGGCTGTAACTGTAATGTATCATGCTGTATTAGTGTGTGTGTTGTCGTGGGTGAGGGTGGGGGTGTTGCGTCTTGCATGTGTGTGTCACTGTTTCCCCCCCCGTGTGGTAGGTGCAGTTCTCACTGTGGTCTTCGCCGCCGGCGTTCGTGCTCCTGGTAGAGGAGCAAGAAGATAAAGGCTGGTAAAATGTGGAGCTCTGGTTCCATGGCGTCCTGGTTCCTTGTGGGGTGTGCAGAGATGAGCGTTTTCCCTTCGAAGTCCTGTTTCCGCCGTGTTTTTGTTCACGGTGAATCCACCCCGGAAAAGGTGCTGGATTGGTAGGTTGTAATTCTGTGGGCGGTACATTGTCCTCTCCCTGTCTGTTGGCGGTGACCGTCGCTGTGTTTGTTTGTACCGCTGTGGCGGTCGGAGTGTTAAAGTGACTGTCCATGTTGGCGGTTTCCGCCACGATCGTAACTCCATTTTTTTTACTGCCAGCCTGTAGGCGGTCTTACCGCCGCTTCAACACCGACCGCCAGGGTTGTAATGACCACCTATATGTTGTAACTATACCCGCATGTTCGGATGATATATAGCGAGGGTCTGGCCTACTAGTCCTAAAACCCCCTGGGGAGTTGATAAAACGTTGTTGACACCCATTGGTATCTATTGGCCACAATAACCACCCACCAGGACGTGTCAGTGAAACATTAAGGTGGTCATTACAACTCTGGCGGACGGTGTTAAAGCTGCGGTAATACCGCAAACAGGCCGGCGGACAAAAAAAGGAAATTATGATTGTGGCGGAAAACGCCAACATAGACAGCCAATTTAACACTCCGACCGCCACGGCGGTACAGACAAGCAGCGCGGCAGTCACCGCCAACAGACAGGCGGAAGAAAATGTAACGCCCACAGTATCACAACCCGCCAATCCGCCACCTTTTCCGGGGCGGATTCACTGTGGATAAAAACACGGCGGAAACAGCTTTTGCAATGGGAAAACATACTCCACGAGGAAGGAGGCCACCATGGAGCCCGAACTACAAATACTCCCTGCACTTGTCTTCCTGCTCCTCTACGAACACCAGCAACGTAGGCGACGAAGACAACAGTGAGTAATGCACCTATGACATAGGGGAGGGGGGAGGCAAAAGTCACGGACACACACACGCAACACCCCCAACCCCACCCTCACCCTCTACAACACACACACCAATGCATTTCCAAACACCACAGTAACAACCCCCAACCCGCCCGGAAGAATGCAAAGACAAAAGGAAATTAGTTCAACCATTGTAATGTATCAAAATACAGTAACCAAATTTATACAGATATATAAAAACAATCGAAAATCGTACATCACGATTAGTACTGCAGGTATGCACATATCAATGTCCGTGGACCACTGGGCCCACAATGCATGGGCGAGGCCCACACTAGATACCTGTCCACAAACGGAGAGAACACTGCAGGGGCATCAGATAGAAATAGAACAGGCACCTCAGTGGGAAGGGAAGGGGCGGCACCTCAGCCGGATTACAGCACCATGCCAGATCCACGACGGGGCTCCATGCCCATTGATGTATCCTGGGGAGTGCAAAGCCACAGTCTTTCAAGTCTCTACAGTGGGTGGGTTGCCTACTGTACCATCCTGGGGAGTGCAAAGCCGCAGTCTCTCAAGTCTCTACAGTGGGTGGGTTGCCCACTGTACCATCCTGGGGAGTGCAAAGCCACAGTCTCTCAAGTCTCTACAGTGGGTGGTTTGCCCACTGTACCATCCTGGGGAGTGCAAAGCCACAGTCTCTCAAATCTCTACAGTGGGTGGTTTGCCCACTGTACCATCCTGGGGAGTGCAAAGCCACAGTCTCTCAAGTCTCTACAGTGGGTGGTTTGCCTACTGTACCATCCTGGGGAGTGGAAAGCCACAGTCTCTCAAGTCTCTACAGTGGGTGGTTTGCCCACTGTACCATCCTGGGGAGTTCAAAGCCACAGTCTCTCAAGTGGATAACAGTCTCCACTGGTTCTGGAGGGGGACTGGTGCCCAGAGTGCTTCATCCTGTGAAGGACAGACAGAGTGGATGCAGGTCTCCACTGGTTCTGGAGGGGGAATGGTGCCCAGAGTGCATCACGCTCCCCGTGACGGTCCCAGTTCCGTCACTGTCCCAGCTGCACATGGGCTAACGATGCTTGATTTGGCGGTCTTTGCCCTGTTCAGCGGTCTTCACCATGGTGGTCTTTGCCCTGTTCAGCGGTCTTCACCATGGCGCCCTTTGCCCTGTTCAGCGGTGCGTGCCTTTGCTGTGTCTGACCTGTTCAGCGGTGCTTGCCTTTGCTGTGTCTGACCTGTTCAGCGGTGCTTTGCCATGGCGGTCTTTGCCTTGTTCAGCGGTGCGTGCCTTTGCTGTGTGTGACCTGTTCAGCGTTGCTTGCCTTTGCTGTGTCTGACCTGTTCAGCGGTGCCTTGCCATGGCGGTCTTTGCCCTGTTCAGCGGTGCTTGCCTTTGCTGTGTCTGACCTGTTCAGCGGTGCTTTGCCATGGCGGTCTTTGCCCTGTTCAGCGGTGCTTGCCTTTGCTGTGTCTGACCTGTTCAGCGGTGCTTGCCTTTGCTGTGTCTGACCTGTTCAGCGGTGCCTTGCCATGGCGGTCTTTGCCCTGTTCAGCGGTGCTTGCCTTTGCTGTGTCTGACCTGTTCAGTGGTGCCTTGACATGGCGGTCTTTGCCCTGTTCAGCGGTCTTCACCATGACGGTCTTTGCCCTGTTCAGCGGTCTTCACCATGGCGGTCTTTGCCCTGTTCATCGGTCTTCACCATGGCGCCCTTTGCCCTGTTCAACGGTGCGTGCCTTTGCTGTGTCTGACCTGTGCAGCGGTGTGTGGCATGACGGTGTAGGAGGCTGGACTGGCTTGTAGTGAGTACCAAGGGGTACTTGCACCTTGCACCAGGCCCAGTTATCCCTTATTAGTGTATAGGGTGTCTAGCAGCTTAGGCTGATAGATAATGGTAGCTTAGCAAAGCAGCTCAGGCTGAACTAGGAGACGTGTGAAGCTACTACAGTACCACTTAGTGTCATATGCACAATATCATAAGAAAACACAATACACAGTTATACTAAAAATAAAGGTACTTTATTTTTATGACAATATGCCAAAGTATCTTAGAGTGTACCCTCAGTGAGAGGATAGGAAATATACACAAGATATATATACACAATAGCAAAAATATGCAGTATAGTCTTAGAAAACAGTGCAAACAATGTATAGTTACAATAGGATGCAATGGGGAAACATAGGGATAGGGGCAACACAAACCATATACTCCAGAAGTGGAATGCGAACCACGAATGGACCCCAAACCTATGTGACCTTGTAGAGGGTCGCTGGGACTATTAGAAAATAGTGAGAGTTAGAAAAATAACCCTCCCCAAGACCCTGAAAAGTGAGTGCAAAGTGCACCAAAGTTCCCCTAAGGACAAAATAGTCGTGTTAGAGGGAGAATGCAAGGAAAACACAAATCAGCAATGCAACAACGATGGATTCCTGTCTGAAGGTACCTGTGGAGCAAGGGGACCAAGTCCAAAAGTCACAAGCAGCTCGGAGATGGGCAGATGCCCAAGAAATGCCAGCGGTTGGTGCAAAGAAGCTCTTACTAGGCTGAAGAACTGTGAATACTGCAGGAACGACAAGGGCTAGAGACTTCCCCTTTGGAGGATGGATCCCCCACGCCTTGGAGAGTCGTGCAGAAGTGTTTTCCCGCCGGATGGACGCCAACAAGCCTTGCTACACGCAAATCGTGCGTTTGGCGTTTTTGGACGCTGCTGGGGCCCAGGAGGGACCAGGAGGTCGCAAATTGGACCTGCAGAGAGAGGGGACGTCGAGCAAGACAAGGAGCCCTCACTGAAGCAGGTAGCACCCGGAGAAGTGCCAGAAACAGGCACTACGAGGATGCGTGAAACGGTGCTCGCCGAAGTTGCACAAAGGAGTCCCACGTCGCCGGAGACCAACTTAGAAAGTCGTGCAATGCAGGTTAGAGTGCCGTGGACCCAGGCTTGGCTGTGCACGAAGGATTTCCGCCGGAAGTGCACAGGGGCCGGAGAAGCTTGCAAAGTTGCGGTTCCCAGCAATGCAGCCCAGCGAGGTGAGGCAAGGACTTACCTCCACCAAACTTGGGCTGAAGAGTCACTGGACTATGGGGGTCACTTGGACGGTGTCGCTGGATTCGAGGGACCTCGCTCGTCGTGCTGAGAGGAGACCCAAGGGACCGGAGATGCAGCTTTTTGGTGCCTGCGGTTGCAGGGGGAAGATTCCGTCGACCCACGGGAGATTTCTTCGGAGCTTCTGGTGCAGAGAGGAGGCAGACTACCCCCACAGCATGCACAAGCAGGAAAACAGTCGAGAAGGCGGCAGGATCAGCGTTACAGAGTTGCAGTAGTCGTCTTTGCTACTATGTTGCAGGTTTGCAGGCTTCCAGCGCGGTCAGCGGTCGATTCCTTATCAGAAGGTGAAGAGGGAGATGCAGAGGAACTCGGCTGAGCTCATGCATTCGTTATCTCCAGTTTCCCCAGAGACAGAGACCCTAAATAGCCAGAAAAGAGGGTTTGGCTACCTAGGAGAGAGGAAAGGCTACTAACACCTGAAGGAGCCTATCACAAGGAGTCTCTGACGTCACCTGGTGGCACTGGCCACTCAGAGCAGTCCAGTGTGCCAGCAGCACCTCTGTTTCCAAGATGGCAGAGGTCTGGAGCACACTGGAGGAGCTCTGGACACCTCCCAGGGGAGGTGCAGGTCAGGGGAGTGGTCACTCCCCTTTCCTTTGTCCAGTTTCGCGCCAGAGCAGGGGCTAAGGGGTCCCTGAACCGGTGTAGACTGGCTTATGCAGAATTGGGCACACCTGTGCCCAACAAAGCATTTCCAGAGGCTGGGGGAGGCTACTCCTCCCCTGCCTTCACACCATTTTCCAAAGGGAGAGGGTGTCACACCCTCTCTCAGAGGAAGTTCTTTGTTCTGCCATCCTGGGCCAGGCCTGGCTGGACCCCAGGAGGGCAGCTGCCTGTCTGAGGGGTTGGCAGCAGCAGCAGCTGCAGAGAAACCCCAGGAAGGGCAGTCTGGCAGTACCAGGGTCTGTGCTACAGACCACTGGGATCATGGAATTGTACCAACAATGCCAGGATGGCATAGAGGGGGCAATTCCATGATCATAGACATGTTACATGGCCATATTCGGAGTTACCATGGTGAAGCTACATATAGGTAGTGACCTATATGTAGTGCACGTGTGTACTGGTGTCCCCGCACTCACAAAGTTCAGTGAATTGGCTCTGAACAATGTGGGGGCACCTTGGCTAGTGCCAGGGTGCCCTCACACTAAGTAACTTTGCACCTAACCTTTACCAGGTAAAGGTTAGACATATAGGTGACTTATAAGTTACTTAAGTGCAGTGTAAAATGGCTGTGAAATAACGTGGACGTTATTTCACTCAGGCTGCAGTGGCAGGCCTGTGTAAGAATTGTCAGAGCTCCCTATGGGTGGCAAAAGAAATGCTGCAGCCCATAGGGATCTCCTGGAACCCCAATACCCTGGGTACCTCAGTACCATATACTAGGGAATTATAAGGGTGTTCCAGTAAGCCAATGTAAATTGGTAAAAATGGTCACTAGCCTGTCAGTGACAATTTGGAAAGAAATGAGAGAGCATAACCACTGAGGTTCTGGTTAGCAGAGCCTCAGTGAGACAGTTAGGCACCACACAGGGAACATACACATGCACACCTATGAGCACTGGGGCCCTGTGTGACAGGGTCCCAGTGACACATACATATAGGCCACAAACCTATGAGCACTGGGGTCCTGACCAGCAGGATCCCAGTGACACATAACAACCATACTGAAAACATGGTGTTTTCACTATGAGCACTGAGGCCTGGCTATCAGGATCCCAGTGAGACAGTGAAAACAGTGACAAACACCCTGACATACACTCACAAACAGGCCAAAAGTGGGGGTAACAAGGCTAGAAAGAGGCTACCTTCTCACACAACCCCCCCCCAAACGAAGGACAATAAGGCTAACCTTGGCCAGTTGAGACTTTATTGTCTAAGTGGTGATAAGTAGAGAGTAGCTCTGCAATAGACTGGTTACTCCCTTTATCATCCACTATATGGTTACTTCCCTGTGGGGATGTAAACCACCCTGTTTGAAGTTTTTTAGCTAAGCAACAATGTGAAGATGTATTTTCAGAGTTTCTATCAGTAAGTTTTAGTTTAGAGCAGTGGGAATTGTCCACTGAACCTATTTGTAGTGATGGAAATGCCAGACAGGGATGCTGTCTCAGAAAAGCCATAGCTGGGCAAAAACTTTGTCCATCTGGCTGGAAGAGAGAACAGGGATGCTGTTTCTCTTGAGTTGGAGCAGGGCAGGGATGCTGTCCTATGAGCTCCACACTAGGGCAGGGATGCTGTCCTAAGTGTTGTGAGGTAGTGCAGGGTTTCTGCACTAAAGTTTCTCTGGAAGGGTTGGAGGGATGCTCCATGTTAACTAAAATGGTGCTGTTTTTCTCACCAATGTTAGTTATCCCACAGAGAGGTACTTCCACCTCAGGGAGTCCAGCTTTGCCAGCTGATGATTCCCTTAGAACAGGTGCCACCCCAGGAGAGGTTTCTCCCACCACAGGAATAGTATCCTGAATGGTAGGGTGGTTAGGGGATACTGTGATACCCTTTTTACCTGTTGATGGAGAGGGATCCTGAGTTTTCAGGCCTTCTCTCCTTTGCTTTTTCATTTCACTTGAAATGAGAGGGAACAATTCCTCAGGGATGCCCAGCATGGCTGCATGGGCATAAAACTCTACATCAGCCCAACCTGAGGCCTCTAGGTCATTACCTAAGAGACAGTCTACAGGTAAGCTAGGTGATACCACCACCTGCTTAGGGCCAGTAACTCCACCCCAACTAAACTGAATTATAGCTAAGGGAAGAAACTTAGTGGAGTTATGGACATCAATAATCTTATACTGTTGTCCAATGATGTGTTGTTCAGGAGGCACTAGGTTTTCAGTCACCAAAGTGAAACTGGCACCTGTGTCCCTGTAGGCCAAGGCCTCAACACCATTTATTGAAACTGTCTGCCTGTACTTATCCATTGTAAGGGGACAAGCAGCCAGTGTGGCAAGGCCAATGCCACTAGGTGTGACAGAAACTGTCTTGGGACTGATTACATCAGTTTCCACTATGGACCCATAAGTGAACCCAACTACACCCTTTGCTTGACTGTTGCCAGCAGTCCCACCACTAGTACCACTACTGCTAGGGGCACTAGAGCTTGATGTATTAGTGGTGGTAGGCTCAGGGGGTTTACCTGGACAGGACTTATCCCCTGGCCTATGGCCTCTGTTTTTACACACAAAGCACCAAGGCTTTTTAATGTGTGCAGGTTGGGAAGAAGAGGAAGAATTTGTTTTATCCCCACCCTCTGAAGAGTGTTTAAGATTTGAAGTGGGATCTTTGGTTTTACCCTTATCCCCATGCTTATCTTGAGATTTTTCACCATCTTTCTTCTTATTGCCATCTTTGTCACCCCCTGTATGAACTTTTCTGTTCACCCTTGTTCTGACCCATTTGTCTGCCTTCTTTCCCAATTCATGGGGAGAGGTCAGATCAGAGTCTACCAGGTACTGGTGCAACAAATCAGACACACAATTATTAAGTATATGCTCTCTCAGGATTGTGTTATACAGGCTTTCATAATCAGTAACTTTACTGCCATGTAACCACCCCTCCAAGGCCTTCACTGAATGGTCAATGAAATCAACCCAGTCTTGTGAAGACTCCTTTTTGGTCTCTCTGAACTTTATCCTGTACTGTTCAGTGGTTAAGCCATAACCATCCAGGAGTGCATTCTTAAGAACTGTAAAATTATTGGCATCATTTTCTTTCACAGTAAGGAGCCTATCCCTACCTTTTCCACTAAATGATAGCCATAGGATAGCAGCCCACTGCCTTTGAGGGACATCCTGTACAGCACAGGCCCTCTCAAGTGCAGCAAACCACTTGTTAATGTCATCCCCCTCCTTATAAGGGGGAACTATCTTGTGCAGATTCCTGGAATCATGCTCTTTTGCAGGATGACTATGGGGAATACTGCTGCTGCCACCATGGGTATCTAAACCCAACTTCTGTCTTTCCCTCTCTATTTCTAAAGACTGTCTATCCAAATCCAGCTGTTGCTTCTTGAGCTTCAGTCTGGTTTGTTCCACTCTCAATCTATTGAGCTCCCTTTCTAACAATCTGTCATCAGGGTGGGTGGGAGGGACATTTCTAGATACAGAGGTATGATGGGAATGAACAGAAGGAGACCTGTCCCTTACAGAGGGCACCCTAACAGCTTGGCTACCAGCATAATGTGAGATCACATCATCAGTATGGTGTGATTCAACCTCTGTACCAACTATGCTAGACTGTCTAGTAATGGGCAGGCTGAGAAGTTTCTTTCCTGAACCTTTTCCTGGGGGAGTCCCTGGATCAGATTGAGAACCATTAGCTACTTTTTCTACAGATTGGGCACTTATGGCCTTATCCTGTACTCTAAGCATATTAATTAACAGTTCTAAGGAAGGATTCTTCCCTACACTCAAACCTCTCTCTATGCAGAGACTCCTTGCTCCTTTCCAGCTAAGGTGATCATATGCAAGTTTGGACAGTTCAACATTTTGGCCTGTGCCAGACATTTTTAGAGAGAGTTAAAGTGATAGACAAAGAGAAAAAAGTTTTCAGAACTTTTTGGAAAGACAGAAAAAAACTTTTTAAACTTTTAAGAACTTTTTGAAAGTTTAGTAGTACTTTTCAGCACTTAGAAAAGAGTGAAAAGAGGAAATGCAAAACTTTTTGGCTATGTGTATATACACTGACCTTGTTTTGTATATTTTTCTCTTATGAAAAGTACAATGACAAGAGTGGTAAGTAGTCTCAAGCACTTATCCCACCACTGCACAACCAATGTAGGAGGCTGGACTGGCTTGTAGTGAGTACCAAGGGGTACTTGCACCTTGCACCAGGCCCAGTTATCCCTTATTAGTGTATAGGGTGTCTAGCAGCTTAGGCTGATAGATAATGGTAGCTTAGCAAAGCAGCTCAGGCTGAACTAGGAGACGTGTGAAGCTACTACAGTACCACTTAGTGTCATATGCACAATATCATAAGAAAACACAATACACAGTTATACTAAAAATAAAGGTACTTTATTTTTATGACAATATGCCAAAGTATCTTAGAGTGTACCCTCAGTGAGAGGATAGGAAATATACACAAGATATATATACACAATAGCAAAAATATGCAGTATAGTCTTAGAAAACAGTGCAAACAATGTATAGTTACAATAGGATGCAATGGGGAAACATAGGGATAGGGGCAACACAAACCATATACTCCAGAAGTGGAATGCGAACCACGAATGGACCCCAAACCTATGTGACCTTGTAGAGGGTCGCTGGGACTATTAGAAAATAGTGAGAGTTAGAAAAATAACCCTCCCCAAGACCCTGAAAAGTGAGTGCAAAGTGCACCAAAGTTCCCCTAAGGACAAAATAGTCGTGTTAGAGGGAGAATGCAAGGAAAACACAAATCAGCAATGCAACAACGATGGATTCCTGTCTGAAGGTACCTGTGGAGCAAGGGGACCAAGTCCAAAAGTCACAAGCAGCTCGGAGATGGGCAGATGCCCAAGAAATGCCAGCGGTTGGTGCAAAGAAGCTCTTACTAGGCTGAAGAACTGTGAATACTGCAGGAACGACAAGGGCTAGAGACTTCCCCTTTGGAGGATGGATCCCCCACGCCTTGGAGAGTCGTGCAGAAGTGTTTTCCCGCCGGATGGACGCCAACAAGCCTTGCTACACGCAAATCGTGCGTTTGGCGTTTTTGGACGCTGCTGGGGCCCAGGAGGGACCAGGAGGTCGCAAATTGGACCTGCAGAGAGAGGGGACGTCGAGCAAGACAAGGAGCCCTCACTGAAGCAGGTAGCACCCGGAGAAGTGCCAGAAACAGGCACTACGAGGATGCGTGAAACGGTGCTCGCCGAAGTTGCACAAAGGAGTCCCACGTCGCCGGAGACCAACTTAGAAAGTCGTGCAATGCAGGTTAGAGTGCCGTGGACCCAGGCTTGGCTGTGCACGAAGGATTTCCGCCGGAAGTGCACAGGGGCCGGAGAAGCTTGCAAAGTCGCGGTTCCCAGCAATGCAGCCCAGCGAGGTGAGGCAAGGACTTACCTCCACCAAACTTGGGCTGAAGAGTCACTGGACTATGGGGGTCACTTGGACGGTGTCGCTGGATTCGAGGGACCTCGCTCGTCGTGCTGAGAGGAGACCCAAGGGACCGGAGATGCAGCTTTTTGGTGCCTGCGGTTGCAGGGGGAAGATTCCGTCGACCCACGGGAGATTTCTTCGGAGCTTCTGGTGCAGAGAGGAGGCAGACTACCCCCACAGCATGCACAAGCAGGAAAACAGTCGAGAAGGCGGCAGGATCAGCGTTACAGAGTTGCAGTAGTCGTCTTTGCTACTATGTTGCAGGTTTGCAGGCTTCCAGCGCGGTCAGCGGTCGATTCCTTATCAGAAGGTGAAGAGGGAGATGCAGAGGAACTCGGCTGAGCTCATGCATTCGTTATCTCCAGTTTCCCCAGAGACAGAGACCCTAAATAGCCAGAAAAGAGGGTTTGGCTACCTAGGAGAGAGGAAAGGCTACTAACACCTGAAGGAGCCTATCACAAGGAGTCTCTGACGTCACCTGGTGGCACTGGCCACTCAGAGCAGTCCAGTGTGCCAGCAGCACCTCTGTTTCCAAGATGGCAGAGGTCTGGAGCACACTGGAGGAGCTCTGGACACCTCCCAGGGGAGGTGCAGGTCAGGGGAGTGGTCACTCCCCTTTCCTTTGTCCAGTTTCGCGCCAGAGCAGGGGCTAAGGGGTCCCTGAACCGGTGTAGACTGGCTTATGCAGAATTGGGCACACCTGTGCCCAACAAAGCATTTCCAGAGGCTGGGGGAGGCTACTCCTCCCCTGCCTTCACACCATTTTCCAAAGGGAGAGGGTGTCACACCCTCTCTCAGAGGAAGTTCTTTGTTCTGCCATCCTGGGCCAGGCCTGGCTGGACCCCAGGAGGGCAGCTGCCTGTCTGAGGGGTTGGCAGCAGCAGCAGCTGCAGAGAAACCCCAGGAAGGGCAGTCTGGCAGTACCAGGGTCTGTGCTACAGACCACTGGGATCATGGAATTGTACCAACAATGCCAGGATGGCATAGAGGGGGCAATTCCATGATCATAGACATGTTACATGGCCATATTCGGAGTTACCATGGTGAAGCTACATATAGGTAGTGACCTATATGTAGTGCACGCGTGTACTGGTGTCCCCGCACTCACAAAGTTCAGTGAATTGGCTCTGAACAATGTGGGGGCACCTTGGCTAGTGCCAGGGTGCCCTCACACTAAGTAACTTTGCACCTAACCTTTACCAGGTAAAGGTTAGACATATAGGTGACTTATAAGTTACTTAAGTGCAGTGTAAAATGGCTGTGAAATAACGTGGACGTTATTTCACTCAGGCTGCAGTGGCAGGCCTGTGTAAGAATTGTCAGAGCTCCCTATGGGTGGCAAAAGAAATGCTGCAGCCCATAGGGATCTCCTGGAACCCCAATACCCTGGGTACCTCAGTACCATATACTAGGGAATTATAAGGGTGTTCCAGTAAGCCAATGTAAATTGGTAAAAATGGTCACTAGCCTGTCAGTGACAATTTGGAAAGAAATGAGAGAGCATAACCACTGAGGTTCTGGTTAGCAGAGCCTCAGTGAGACAGTTAGGCACCACACAGGGAACATACACATGCACACCTATGAGCACTGGGGCCCTGTGTGACAGGGTCCCAGTGACACATACATATAGGCCACAAACCTATGAGCACTGGGGTCCTGACCAGCAGGATCCCAGTGACACATAACAACCATACTGAAAACATGGTGTTTTCACTATGAGCACTGAGGCCTGGCTATCAGGATCCCAGTGAGACAGTGAAAACAGTGACAAACACCCTGACATACACTCACAAACAGGCCAAAAGTGGGGGTAACAAGGCTAGAAAGAGGCTACCTTCTCACAGACGGTCCCTCAGTGCCCAGCGGGGCTGTGGCTGCCGGGGCCCTCCAGGTCACTGACTCTGGTGGTGGTCTCCGGACCAGTGACGACAGTGCTGCCCTCCAGGGCACTGATTCTGGCGGTGGTCTCCAGACCAGTGACGATACTGCTGCCCTCCAGGCCACTGACACTGGCGGTGGTCTCTGGACCAGTGACGATACTGCTGCCCTCCAGGGCACTGTCTCTGGCGGTGGTCTCCGGACCAGTGACGATACTGCTGCCCTCCAGGGCACTGACTCTGGCGGTGGTCTCCGGACCAGTGACGATACTGCTGCCCTCCAGGGCACTGACTCTGGCGGTGGTCTCCGGACCAGTGACGATACTGCTGCCCTCCAGGGCACTTACTCTGGTGATACTGCTGCCCTCCAGGGCACTGACTTTGGTGGTGGTCTCCGGACCAGTGACGATACTGCTGCCCTCCAGGGCACTGACTCTGGCGGTGGTCTCCGGACCAGTGACAACAGTGCTGGCAGTGGCGTCCCGGCCGGTGGGGAGGATGGCGGCCTTCTCCGCCGTGCTGCTCTTACCAGACTTTGGAGACTTCTTCTGCCCCTTCACCACCTTGGGAGGAGTCACAGCTGACTCTGCACTCCCCCCGGGACCCTTGTGAGCTGTTTTCCCAGCAGGAGTCTTCACCCTCTCCCGTCGGCCACTTTCCAAATTAAGGTGTTTTACAGGGGGTGGACTGGCAGTGCTTTGGCTCCGTGTCACACTGGCTGCCCTGGTGGCCGGTGCACTCCACACACCTTTAACACGCACTACTGGTACCTGACTTTTTTTGGCTGAGGTGCTACTACGGGACCTATGAATTGGAGGGGTGGGGGTGGTGGGAAAGAGGTCAACGTTGCTGAGGAAGAGTTTCTGACGAACACTGGGACGGGTAGCTGGAGGGGGTCTGGGAGTGGAGGAAGAGGAGATGGTTGTAGGAGGTGTAACTTTAGGTGATTTGGGTGCAGGTGCAGGTACTGGAGGCTGTCGTGAGGTGGATGGATGTTGGGTGAGTGGGTGCCCGCGTTTTGTACTTTGGGAGGGGGCGTCACAGACACACTGGGAGTGGACACAGGGGACATTTAAATGGTAGTGGTGAGTGCAGGTGAGCAGGGTGTGGTGCTGGGTGTTCTGGTGCAAGTCCTAGTGCCTGTAGATGTAGTCCATGCAGGTGAGAGTGTAGAAGACACTGGGAGGGAGGAGGGAGATGACGAGGAGGGGGACACAGTGGAGGCAGTGGATGATGCTGTGTCTGTATGTGGGTGATGCTTGTGTGAGTGCCTGTGGGATGTGTGGTGCCTATGTTTGCCTGAGCTACTTTTGTGTGTTGAGGTGTGTGCATGCTTGTCTGATGGTGTGGTTGGGATAGGCTGGGGTACAGGGGATTGGGTCTGGGTGGAGGAAGTTGGAGGGGGGAGGCTAGACACAGGGACAATGGCTGCCATCAGTGCTGAGGCCACAGATTGCAGGGTTCGATGATGGGCAGCCTGACCAGAATGAATGCCCTCCAGGAATGCATTAGTGTGTTGCAACTCCCTTTCTACACCCTAGATGGCATTCACAATGGTAGACTGCCCAACAGTGAGTGACCTGAGGAGGTCAATGGCCTCCTCACTGAGGGCAGCAGAGGTGACAGGGGCAGGGGCTGAGGTGCCTGGGGCGAAGGTGATGCCCACCCTCCTGGGTGAGCGGGCACGGAGCGAAGGCTGAGGGGCTGCTGGGAGGGCGGTGCTGGTAGGGGGGGTGGCAGCTGTACCTGTAGAAGTGGGGGGCACAGATGGTGCTGCCACCACAAGGGAGCTCCCATCGGCGGACGAGTCCGTGTCACTGTTTGCTGATCCGGTGACTGACGTGAAGCTCCCCTCACCCTCAGTCCCACTGGTGTATTCGGAGTCTGTGGTGTGGCCTTTCATGGCCATGTGGGATGCAGCTCCCTCGTGCTCCGGTGCCACTGTACCTCCGCCTGATGATGCTGATGCACAAGCGAACAGGGAGAACACAAAAAGGGTGGGGGACGACAGAAGAAAGACAGGTTGAGTGCATGGCTTACCGCTACCGTTGGTGGACAATACAGACACAGCAGCCCCCTGCACTACGCCGTGCTCTTCGCCTCTACAGATGCAATTCCTGGGATATGGCCTACATGGCTATGAGTGTCATCTGTCCACATAGATGACACAGGGGTATGTATACCTGTACTTGGCACTCTACAGAGGTGGGGTGGAGGGCCACAGGGCCATGCCTTACGAAGGGGCCTAACTTACGTAACTCGCCCTGGCCTAGGGAAACTCACAGCCCTCCTCCCCCACCCAGACCCCTCCACTGCGCGCAAAGTCATGAGAATGAGAGTGTACTCACCCCCTTGTGTCTGCTGTGATGCCCTCAAGCGCCCATCCAACTCAGGGTAGGCCACCGCCAGGATCCAGAACATCAGGGGGGTCATGGTGCGATGGGCACCCCTCCCACGTTGGGAGGCCATCCCCAGCTGAGCCTCTGCCGTCTTCTTGCTCCAGCGGCAAATGTCCTCCCATCTTTTATGGCAGTGGGTGCCCCGTCTCTGGTGGACCCCCAGGGTCCGGACGTCCTTGGCGATGGCACGCCAAATGTCCTTCTTCTGGTGGGCGCTGACCTACATGACATGTACAGGGGAAGAAGACAAGTCATTAGCAACTGCACCGTTGAAGTGAGTGGCCCCCATCCCGACCCTTGCCATGTGGCACATGCATTCACAGTCCTTCATGATAGCAGAACTCTGCCCCCTTCCTACTGACATCCAGCCCTCTCCACCCAGCATGGCCCATACAACCTGCTCCCTGTGTACTTACCTGTTGGTCTGGAGGACCGTAGAGTAGTGTGTACTGGGGGAGGACCCCGTCCACGAGCTTCTCCTACTCCTGAGCAGTGAATGCAGGGGCCCTTTCCCCAGACGCAGCAGCCATTGTCTCTTCCAGACCGAGGTCACAGCAGCACTTGCAGTGTAGGTCCTCTCCTGTCGAAGATCAGGTATCGAGTGATTAAACAGATAGAAAATGGCGGTGACGTCCGCGGCGGTGACGTCCGCGGCGGTGCGTATCATCAATGCCGGCACACTTCATCATTGGCTCCTGGGACCCATAGGGTCCAATGTTAACCAATGCAGCATTGGGCCGCCTACTTTGACGGAACACCAGCGCAGATACCTCACATCCCATTGTCCCAGTTTAGAGATCAGGCAGCCGCCATTTCAGGGGCCCACATGGCTTCATTTACTACTGCGTCACACATACCTAGGCCTTGGCTCAACACACATACAGGAAGAGTTTTGTATTTGGTGTCGTGTTCTGTGTAGCTGTGGGTACATACCTGAGAATTTGTTGACTCTGTGCTCGCTGTTGTCCTTCTTAGGCACCGTCAGCTGGGAAATTTGAGGAGATGGCAGAATCCTCTCTTGTACCGACCGCTGGTGGACCTGTTAACAATGGAGGAGCGACATTTGATCATCACCTACAGGTTTGACCGTGCCACAATCCATGAACTGTGTACCCAGTTGCAGCCAGACCTGATCTCACCAATCCGCCATCCCACAGGAATCCCCCCTGAAGTGCAGGTACTATCAGTGCTCCATTTCCTTGCAAGTGGATCATTTCAAACAACAGTGGCCATGGCATCAGGGATGTCCCAGCCTATGTTTTCCAACGTGTTGTCCAGAGTGTTGTCTGCCCTGCTGAAACACGTTAGGAGCAACATCGTTTTCCCTCAGGTGGAGGATTTGGCTACAGTTAAAGGTGACTTCTATGCCCTGGGACATATCCCTAACATCATAGGTGCAATTGATGGGACCCATGTAGCTCTGGTCCCCCCACGCAGGAGTGAACAGGTGTACAGGAACCGGAAGAGTTATCATTCGATGAATGTACAGATGGTATGTTTGGCAGACCAGTACATCTCGCAGGTAAATGCTATGTTCCCTGGCTCTGTGCATGACGCCTACATCCTGCGGAATAGCAGCATCCCTTATGTGATGGGTCAACTCCAGAGGCACCGTGCGTGGCTATTAGGGGACTCTGGTTACCCCAACCTGTCATGGCTATTGACCCTAGTGAGGAATCCCAGGACCAGGGCAGAGGAACGCTACAATGAGGCCCATGGGCGGACTAGGAGGGTGATCGAACGCACCTTCGGCCTCCTGAAGGCCAGGTTCAGGTGCCTCCATATGACCGGTGGTTCCCTATTCTACTCACCAAGGAAAGTGTACAAGATCATCATCGCCTGCTTGATGCTTCACAATCTTGCTTGTGCCTTTTCTGCAGGAGGATGGTCCAGATGACGGTGTTGTGGGAGCTTTGGAGCCTGTGGACAGTGATGAGGAGGAAGCTGAGGAAGAAGACATAGACAACAGGGAGTCATTCATACAGCAATATTTCCAGTGACACACAGGTGAGAACAATTTTTTTTACTATTACATTCACTTTCACACTTCTACCTCTATCCTGTCTGTCAATTAGAAGCAGTATTTGGTAACTGAGTTGTACATTTCCATTACGGTTTCACAGGTGTGGTTACCAACGTGTGTCATCTGCTTGCATCCTTCATGGACTTGTGATGTGTGACATAGGTATGTTGGCATTACATTTGAAAACGCATTTTGTCACTGTAATTGGTAATACACATTTTAAAAACCACAGACTGACTCCAGATTGTTTTGTGGTTCAAGGGTGTTTATTTAAGTGCTAATTATTGGAGGGGGTGGTAAAATGGTGATGTGTGATGGAGGAGGAATGTCCATGGCAGAGTCCAGTCTATTAGTCTCACAGGTGCACTGCCCATATGGGCATAAGAAGTGGAGCTGGGGCAGTTCCAATCTGGACAGGGTAACAAAGTGAGACAGTGGGATGACAATCATGGTGGTCTCATTTCCTGGCAAGGGTCTTGCCATCGTGCTCTGTCCTGTTCCTGGATCTCAGGGAACGCTTGCAGGGTGGTTGTCCATCTGCAGGGGGTGGGGTGCTGGTGTGGTAGTCCTGTGGCGGGGCGTCCTGTCCACTAGCGCCGGCAGAGGTGGTGGGCAGTTCATCGTCTAGGCTAGTGCCAGGGGCACCTTGGAGTGCCACGGTGTCCCTCATTGTCTTTTGTATGTCCTTCAGGACCCCTACGATGGTGCCCAGGGCGGAGCTGATGGTTCTGAGCTCCTCCCTCAACCCCAAATACTGTTTGTCCTGCAGGCGCTGGGTCTCCTGAAACTTGGCCAGGACCGTGGCCATCGTCTCCTGGGAGTGGTGGAAGGCTCCCATGATGGAGGAGAGGGCCTCGTGGAGAGTGGGTTCCCTTGGCCTGTCCGCCCCCTGTCGCACAGCAGCTCTCCCAGTTCCCCTGTGTTCCTGTGCCTCCGTCCCCTGGACCGTGTGCCCACTACCACTGCCCGCAGGTCCCTGTTGTTGTTGGGGTGGTGGGTTATCCTGGGTTCCCTGTAGTGGTGGACACACAGCTGATTGACGTGTCCTGGGTACGGAGGTATGGGCCAGCTGGGTGGGTGCTGTGCCAGTGTTACCAGAGGGTGGAAGGTCAGTATTGGGCTGTGCCTGTGCAGGGGAACCAACTGTCCCGAGGCCCACGATGGTCCGGGCTGGTCATCTGGATCCAGTTTGACAGAGCTGCTGTCATCAATGTGGGCCTCTTCTGTGGGTGGAGTTGAGATGTCTGGACCCTCCTGTGTGGTGACGTTACGTAGTGGTCCTTCAGGGGTATAAGAGCATGATTATTGCATGTGTGTGTGTCATGGTGTGCAATGGGTGGGTGTGCGTGTACCCCAGTGCAAGCATTCCTGTGTGGGGGCTTGTGTGATGATGGTTGGGGGTTGTTCTGGGTATGTGAAGTGGGCATGTGTAGGAAAGTACCATCTTGCCTGGCATGTTACCCCCATTTTTCACTGTATATATGTTGTTTTAGTTGTATGTGTCACTGGGACCCTGTTCTCCAGGGCCCCAGTGCTCATAAGTGTGCCTGAATGTGTTACCTGTGTAGTGACTAACTGTCTCACTGAGGCTCTGCTAATCAGAACCTCAGTGGTTATGCTCTCTCATTTCTTTCAAATTGTCACTAACAGGCTAGTGACCAATTTTACCAATTTACATTGGCTTACTGGAACACCCTTATAATTCCCTAGTATATGGTACTGAGGTACCCAGGGTATTGGGGTTCCAGGAGATCCCTATGGGCTGCAGCATTTCTTTTGCCACCCATAGGGAGCTCTGACAATTCTTACACAGGCCTGCCACTGCAGCCTGAGTGAAATAACGTCCACGTTATTTCACAGCCATTTTACACTGCACTTAAGTAACTTATAAGTCACCTATATGTCTAACCTTTACCTGGTAAAGGTTAGGTGCCAAGTTACTTAGTGTGAGGGCACCCTGGCACTAGCCAAGGTGCCCCCACATTGTTCAGAGCCAATTCCCTGAACTTTGTGAGTGCGGGGACACCATTACACGTGTGCACTACATATAGGTCAATACCTATATGTAGCTTCACAATGGTAACTCCGAATATGGCCATGTAACATGTCTAAGATCATGGAATTGCCCCCTCTATGCCATCCTGGCATTGTTGGCACAATTCGATGATCCCAGTGGTCTGTAGCACAGACCCTGGTACTGCCAAACTGCCTTTCCTGGGGTTTCACTGCAGCTGCTGCTGCTGCCAACCCCTCAGACAGGTTTCTGCCCCCCTGGGGTCAAGCCAGGCTTGTCCCAGGATGGCAGAACAAAGGACTTCCTCTGAGACAGGTAGTTACACCCTCTCCCTTTGGAAAATGGTGTGAAGGCGGGGAGGAGTAGCCTCCCCAGCCTCTGGAAATGCTTTCTTGGGCACAGATGTGCCCAATTCTGCATAAGCCAGTCTACACCGGTTCAGGGACCCCTTAGCCCCTGCTCTGGTGCGAAACTGGACAAAGGAAAGGGGAGTGACCACTCCCCTGACCTGCACCTCCCCTGGGAGGTGTCCAGAGCTCCTCCAGTGTGCTCTAGACCTCTGCCATCTTGGAAACAGAGGTGCTGCTGGCACACTGGACTGCTCTGAGTGGCCAGTGCCACCAGGTGACGTCAGAGACTCCTTCTGATAGGCTCCTTCAGGTGTTAGTAGCCTATACTCTCTCCCCGGTAGCCAAACCCTCTTTTCTGGCTATTTAGGGTCTCTGTCTCTGGGGAAACTTTAGATAACGAATGCAAGATCTCATCAGAGTTCCTCTGCATCTCTCTCTTCACCTTCTGCCAAGGAATCGACTGCTGACCGCGCTGGAAGCCTGCAACACTGCAACAAAGTAGCAAAGACGACTACTGCAACTCTGTAACGCTGATCCTGCCGCCTTCTCGACTGTTTTCCTGGTGGTGCATGCTGTGGGGGTAGTCTGCCTCCTCTCTGCACTAGAAGCTCCGAAGAAATCTCCCGTGGGTCGACGGAATCTTCCCCCTGCAACCGCAGGCACCAAAAAGCTGCATTACCGGTCCCTTGGGCCTCCTCTCAGCACGACGAGCGAGGTCCCTCGAATCCAGCAACTTTGTCCAAGTGGCCCCCACAGTCCAGTGACTCTTCAGTCCAAGTTTGGTGAAGGTAAGTCCTTGCCTCACCTCGCTAGAATGCATTGCTGAGAACCGCGACTTTTGCAGCTACTCCGGCCCCTGTGCACTTCCGGCGGAAATCCTTTGTGCACAGCCAAGCCTGGGTCCACGGCACTCTAACCTGCATTGCACGACTTTCTAAGTTGGTCTCCGGCGACGTGGGACTCCTTTGTGTAACTTCGGGTGAGCACCATTTCACGCATCCTCGTAGTGCCTGTTTCTGGCACTACTCCGGGTGCTACCTGCTCCTGAGAGGGCTCCTTTTCTTGCTCGACGTCCCTTCTCTCTCCTGGTCCAATTTACGACCTCCTGGTCCCTCCTGGGCCACAGCAGCGTCCAAAAACGCTACCCGCATGTTTTGTAACTAGCAAGGCTTCTTGGCGTTCTTTCGGCGGGAAAGCACTTCTGCACGACTCTCCACGGCGAGAGAGATCCGTCCACCAAAGGGGAAGTCTCTAGCCCTTTTTGTTCCTACAGAAACCTCAGCATCTTCTGTCCAGTAGAAGCTTCTTTGCATCCACAGCTGGCATTTCCTGGGCATATGCACATCTCCGACTTGCTTGTGACTTTTGGACTTGGTCCCCTTGTTCCACAGGTACCCTAGATTGGAAATCCACAGTTGTTGCATTGTTGGTTTGTGTCTTTCCTGCATTATTCCTCTATCACGACTTCTTTGTCTTTTGGGGAACTTTAGTGCACTTTGCACTCACTTTTCAGGGTCTTGGGGTGGACTAATTTTCTAACTCTCACTATTTTCTAATAGTCCCAGCGACCCTCTACAAGGTCACATAGGTTTGGGGTCCATTCGTGGTTCGCATTCCACTTTTGGAGTATATGGTTTGTGTTGCCCCTATCCCCATGTGTCCCCATTGCATCCTATTGTAACTATACATTGTTTGCACTGTTTTCTAAGACTATACTGCATATTTTTAGTACTGTGTACATATAACTTGTGTATATTTGCTATCCTCACTCTGAGGGTACACTCTGAGATACTTTGGCATATTGTCATAAAAATAAAGTACCTTTATTTTTAGTATAACTGTGTATTGTGTTTTCTTATGATATTGTGCAAGTGACACTTGTGGTACTGTAGTAGCTTCACACGTCTCCTAGTTCAGCCTAAGCTGCTCTGCTAAGCTACCATTATCTATCAGCCTAAGCTGCTAGACACCCTATACACTAATAAGGGATAACTGGGCCTGGTGCAAGGTGCAAGTACCCCTTGGTACTCACTACAAGCCAGTCCAGCCTCCTACAGCATGCTTTAGTGATGGGTGTCCATGCTTAGTTGTGTCATGCAGGGCTGTGAGAAAGTAGCCTCTTTCTAGCCTTGGTACCCCCACTTTTGGCCTGTTTGTGAGTGTATGTCAGGGTGTTTTCACTGTCTCACTGGGATCCTGCTAGCCAGGGCCCAGTGCTCATAGTGAAAACCCTATGTTTTTTAGTATGTTTGTAATGTGTCACTGGGACCCTGCTAGTCAAGACCCCAGTGCTCATAAGTTTGTGGCCTATGTGTATGGGTTCCCTGTGTGGTGCCTAACTGTCTCACTGAGGCTCTGCTAACCAGAACCTCAGTGGTTATGCTCTCTCATTTCTTTCAAATTGTCACTAACAGGCTAGTGACCAATTTTACCAATTTACATTGGCTTACTGGAACACCCTTATAATTCCCTAGTATATGGTACTGAGGTACCCAGGGTATTAGGGTTCCAGGAGATCCCTATGGGCTGCAGCATTTCTTTTGCCACCCATAGGGAGCTCTGACAATTCTCACACAGGCCTGCCACTGCAGCCTGAGTGAAATAACGTCCACGTTATTTCACAGCCATTTACCACTGCACTTAAGTAACTTATAAGTCACCTATATGTCTAACCTTTACCTGGTAAAGGTTAGGTGCAAAGTTACTTAGTGTGAGGGCACCCTGGCACTAGCCAAGGTGCCCCCACATTGTTCAGGGCCAATTCCCCGGACTTTGTGAGTGCGGGGACAACATTACATGCGTGCACTACATATAGGTCACTACCTATATGTAGCTTCACAATGGTAACTCCGAATATGGCCATGTAACATGTCTATGATCATGGAATTGCCCCCTCTATGCCATCCTGGCATAGTTGGCACAATCCCATGATCCCAGTGGTCTGTAGCACAGACCCTGGTACTGCCAAACTGCCTTTCCTGGGGTTTCACTGCAGCTGCTGCTGCTGCCAACCCTTCAGACAGGTTTCTGCCCTCCTGGGGTCAAACCAGGCTTGTCCCAGGATGGCAGAACAAAGGACTTCCTCTGAGAGAGGGTGTTACACCCTCTCCCTTTGGAAAATGGTGTGAAGGCAGGGGAGGAGTAGCCTCCCCCAGCCTCTGGAAATGCTTTCTTGGGCACAGATGTGCCCAATTCTGCATAAACCAGTCGACACCGGTTCAGGGGACCCCTTAGCCCTGCTCTGGCGCGAAACTGGACAAAGGAAAGGGGAGTGAAAACTCCCCTGGGAGGTGTCCAGAGCTCCTTCAGTGTTCTCCAGACCTCTGCCATCTTGGAAACAGAGGTGCTGCTGGCACACTGGACTGCTCTGAGTGGCCAGTGCCACCAGGTGACGTCAGAGACTCCTTCTGATAGGCTCCTTCAGGTGTTGCTAGCCTATCCTCTCTCCTAGGTAGCCAAACCCTCTTTTCTGGCTATTTAGGGTCTCTGTCTCTGGGGATTCTTTAGATAACGAATGCAAGAGCTCATCAGAGTTCCTCTGCATCTCTCTCTTCACCTTCTGCCAAGGAATCGACTGCTGACCGCGCTGGAAGCCTGCAAAACTGCAACAAAGTAGCTAAGACGACTACTGCAACTCTGTAACGCTGATCCTGCCACCTTCTCGACTGTTTTCCTGGTGGTGCATGCTGTGGGGGTAGTCTGCCTCCTCTCTGCACTAGAAGCTCCGAAGAAATCTCCCGTGGGTCGACGGAATCTTTCCCCTGCAACCGCAGGCACCAAAGAACTGCATCACCTGTACTGTGGGTCTCCTCTCAGCACAACGAGCGAGGTCCCTTGATTCCAGCAACTCTGTCCAAGTGACTCCCACAGTCCAGTGACTCTTCAGTCCAAGTTTGGTGGAGGTAAGTCCTTGCCTCCCCACGCCAGACTGCTTTGCTGGGAACCGCATCTTTTGCAGCTACTCCGGCCTCTGTGCACTTCCGGCAGAAATCCTTCGTGCACAGCCAAGCCTGGGTCCACGGCACTCTAACCTGCATTGCACAACTTTCTAAGTTGGTCTCCGGCGACGTGGGACTCCTTTGTGCAACTTCGGGTGAGCACTGTTTCACTCTTCTTCGTAGTGCCTTTTCCAGCACTTCTGCGGGTGCTGCCTGCTTCTGAGAGGACTCCTTATCTTGCTCGACGTCCCCTCTGTCCCCAGACGCAATTGGCGACATCCTGGTCCCTCCTGGGCCACAGCAGCATCCAAAAACTCTAACAGCTTGATTTGCAGCTAGCAAGGCTTGTTGGTGGTCTTTCGGCGGGAAAACACTTCTGCACGACTCTCCACGACGTGGGCGATCCATCCTCCAAAGGGAAAGTCTCTAGCCTTTGTTGTTCCTGCAGAATCCTCAGCTTCTACTGTCCAGTAGCAGCTTCTTTGCACCCACAGCTGGCATTTCCTGGGCATCTGCCCATCTCCGACTTGCTTGTGACTTTTGGACTTGGTCCCCTTGTTCCACAGGTACCCTCGACTGGAAATCCATCATTGTTGCATTGCTGGTTTGTGTCTTTCCTGCAGAATTCCCCTATCACGACTTCTATGTCCTTTGGGGAACTTTAGTGCACATTGCACTCACTTTTCAGGGTCTTGGGGTGGGCTATTTTTCGAACCCTAACTATTTTCTAATAGTCCCAGCGACCCTCTACAAGGTCACATAGGTTTGGGGTCCATTCGTGGTTCGCATTCCACTTTTGGAGTACATGGTTTGTGTTGCCCCTATCCCTATGTGTCCCCATTGCATCCTATTGTAACTATACATTGTTTGCACTGTTTTCTAAGACTATACTGCATATTTTTGGTATTGTGTATATATATCTTGTGTATATTTGCTATCCTCATACTGAGGGTACACTCTGAGATACTTTGGCATATTGTCATAAAATAAAGTACCCTTATTTTTAGTATATCTGTGTATTGTGTTTTCTTATGATATTGTGCAAGTGACACTAGTGGTACTGTAGGAGCTTCACTCGTCTCCTAGTTCAGCCTAAGCTGCTCTGCTAAGCTACCATTATCTATCAGCCTAAGCTGCTAGACACCCTATACACTAATAAGGGATACCTGGGTCTGGTGCAAGGTGTAAGTACCCCTTGGTACTCACTACAAGCCAGTCCAGCCTCCTACAAGGGCTTGTTGTTAGGATGTGTGGTTTGTGTAATTAGTACATTAGTGAGGAGTTGTAGTGATAGGGGAAGGGGAGGGGGTGAGGGTGGGGGTGTGTTATAGCATGCAGGTAGGGTGGGGGATATGATAGTTAAGATTTGACTTACCAGTGTCCATTCCTCCACCGACTCCTCCGAGGCCCTCTGGATGCATGATGGTCAAGACCTGTTCCTCCCATATTGTTAGTTGTGGGGGAGGAGGTGGGGGTCCGCCGCCAGTCCGCTGTGCCTGGAGACCACGGAACGCACCTTCCCCCGTAGGTCATTCCACCTCTTTCTGATGTCCTCCCGATTTCTTGGATGCAGTCCCACAGCGTTGACCCTGTTGACGATTCTTCGCCATAGCTCCATCTTCTTGGCTATGGAGGTGTGCTGCACCTGTGCTCCAAATAGCTGTGGCTCTACCCGTAAGATTTCCTCCACCATGACCCTGAGCTCCTCCTCGGAAAAGCTGGGGTGTCTTTGGTGTGACATGGGGTGGTGTAGGTGATGTGTGGGGTGGTGTATGTGTTGATGAGTGTGGTGATGTGTGGTGGTGTGGGGTGTTTTGAGCGTGGATGTTGTATGGGTGATGGTGTTGTGTGCCTCTGTGTGGTGGGGTTGTCTATTGCTGTAGTCTCTGTCTGTCGCCTTCGTCTTCAGTTTTTGGTCATAGGGGTTTGTGGATGTGTGTTTTATATTGTGTTGGGTGTGTGGGAGTGGTGTTTGTATGTGTATCAGGTGTGTGTATTTGGAATTGTCCAATATGGCGGTGTTTTGGAGATGTGTGTGTATTTTGAGCACGGCGGTGTGTACCCCCAATGGAATACCGCGGTTGAAAGACCGCCACGTGGATTCGTGGGTTGTGATAGCATGGGTGTGTTTCTGTTGGCGTGACGGTGGAGGTTTTGTTTTCGCCAGTTTATCACTGACCTTTGTTGTGGTGGACTTGTGTGGGTTTCTGAATTGCGGCGGATTCCGAGATGTGGGTCATAATAGCTGTGGCGGAATTCCGTGGCCATGGCGGTGTATTGGCGGTCTTCTTCACGGCGGTAAGCGGCTTTTACCACCAATGTTGTAATGACCCCCTAAATGTAGCATTCTGGACTGATTCGTCGAGCTGATCTTCATTTGCATTTGTATATTTTTGCTATTTATAAAACTTTGCAGGGTCAGGTATACTGGGCATGTTTAATTCCTTATTCTTATCTTAGCTTAAACACCTTGTTTGTTCTACTGTTTCATTTATGAATATAAATTGTACAGGTATCAGGCATGCTCTAAATAAAGCTTCCTTTCCCCTAATTTGCCAATGTCTAGTTCTCCAAACACTTTTCAAGTCAGTTGACTTCAGCCAACATTCATAGCCTTCTATAGACAACCGGGAAACAAAGGATTCCGAATATATACATTTTGTATTTGTCAACAGTATGGGGGTTATTACAACTTTGAAGGAGGTGTTAATCCGTCCCAAAAGTGATGGTAAAGTGACGGATATACCACCAGCCGTAGTACGAGTTCCATAGGATATAATGGACTCGTAATATGGCTGGTGGTATATCTGTCACTTTACCGTCACTTTTGGGACGGATTAACACCTCCTCCAAAGTTGTAATAACCCCCTATACGTATATCTTTAGTATGTGGCAATTTAAAGTAATACAGCTCAGCTATACTTACATTGTGCCCAGAAAAATATGTAAACTTTTCAGAATATGTTTTCGAACTCCCTTGTGGTGGAGTCGGACAATGTTCCCATTGTGTAAAATTAAAAGTATTTTTCGGGCTGCTAGCTCTGTGTATGAAATGGTGCCCATAGTAATTAAAGCAAAACTCATCACCATAATTTTCTTTAGATTGATAAACATCTTCGTTTTCAAATACTGCAATTCAGTCATCATAGAGTCAACTGTTTTTACATCCCAATCATCAGCAACAATGCCTGGTATTAGTATATCATTCATTGATAGTTTGAACACATATGGTATTTGAATAACTTCTGTGGGACCGTATATATAAAATATTACTTTATCCCAAACAATCCCGTCAGGAATTGGAACTGCGGAAATGTTCATAAAGGATAAGTCTCTTCGGTCCTTGTGTGATGAAAAATGTGGTTTTAAGACCTCCTCCACCAATTCAACTGTTGATTTTTCAGGGAGAAAATGACCATGTATTGACAATAAAAAAGTAATAACAAAACCAATCCAAAGTAGGAAAGCTAGGACAGACAAGGAAAGCCATAGATAGTTCCATGGAAAAATAAAATATGTGTTTTTAAGCCAGTTCGTTAGCTTACGTGTTTTGACAATTCAGTTGCAAAAGCTGGAGCTGTGGTCATTGGTGGAGTTGGTGTTTCCCGTGGTGGTACACAATAAATAGCACCAACTGTTTGTGTTGAAGTTGAGTCAAATCAGTTAATCATTTCTGTATTGTTCGATGTTAGCGGAACCAATGCAAGATCATTTTCCACCCTCCCCAAGCTCAAAGAGGTGTCAGGGTTGCTGTTAACAACTTGTAGAGGGACTTTTGAGGGAACTACTGGATGTTCCTCTTGGTCTGCTGTGCAGGATCGGCCACATGGTGTAGTTTGACATTGTCGATGAAGACAAAATGATTTTCATTGGCACCTGCCAACGGTGATAGAGTTACAGTTCTGGTACCGTGTATCCCCAAAACTGGGACTGGTGCTCGATAGTAAGGGCCAAATTCCTTTTTCACAGCAACTTTTTCACGTATAAGATCCCTGACTCTGGAAATCCAGCCGGTAGGCATTACAGGTACGGCCTTGATTCCTATGGAGGCAGCACTGATAGAATAATTATCATCACAGAACTGTTTCAATTCCTGTAAGACAGTGACACGTTCATTTTTGTCAAAAGGTGTTTCTGCAGCCTCCACGCCAGGACCATCAAGATCTGGAACAAACATTTGAGTTCTGAACAGGCACTCATATGAAGTATGACCCCCCAGGGACCTTATAGGCGGATTAATAAGTGCTCTCTGAACTCCATACAGGTGATTAAGCCAACTACGACCCGTACCTAAGACTCGGGCTGTTAAGGATTGCTTTAAATCATGATTTAATCGATCTACAACACTATTTCCCTCGGGATGAAATGGAGACAAGTACTGGAGTTGGACCCCCGATGAACCCACGGCGTCCCTGAATGCCCCTGAGGTGAAAGCAGGGCCATGGTCCGAGTGGAAAGCCGCAACCGCATATGTACCGATAAAGACTTGCAAATCTTTAATAACAGTCCGAGCGTCAGCCGAGCGTTGTGGCCACACCCATAAAAATTGGGAGAAAGAATCAACAGCGACTAATATATACTTGTATGCACTATCCGGTGTGTTATACATTCTCCCCTTGGAAATAGGTGTTAAAGGCTGGGGAGAAGTAGCCTCCCCCAGCCTCTGGAAATGCTATGAAGGGCACAGGTGGTGCCCTCCTTGCATAAGCCAGTCTACACCAGTTCAGGGATCCCCTAGCCCCTGCTCTGGCAGGAAACTGGACAAAGGATAGGGGAGTGACCACTCCCCTGTCCATCACCACCCTAGGGGTGGTTCACAGAGCTCCTCCAGTGTGTCCCAGACCTCTGCCATCTTGAATGCAGATGTGTGATGGCACAATGGAGGCCTCTGAGTGGCCAGTGCCAGCAGGTGACGTCAGAGACCCCTCCTGATAGGTGCTTAACTGACTAGGTGGTCAATCCTCCTCGGAGGGCTACTTAAGGTCTCTCCTGTGGGCTTCTCTTCAGATAATGAATGCAAGAATTCACCAGAGTTCCTCTGCATCTCCCTCTTCGACTTCTGCCAAGGATCGACTGTTGACTGCTCCAGCACGCCTGCAAAACTGCAAGAAAGTAGCAAGAAGACTACCAGCGACATTGTAGCTCCTAATCCTGCCGACTTTCTCGACTGTTTCCTGGTGGTGCATGCTCTGAGGGCTGTCTGCCTTCACCCTGCACTAGAAGCCAAGAAGAAATCTTCAGTGGGTCAACGGAATCTTCCCCCTGCTAATGCAGGCACCAAACGTCTGCTTTACCCATCCTCTGGGTCCCCTCTCATCGCGATGAGCGTGGTCCCTGGAACACAGGAGCTGGATCTAAGTGACCATGACAGTCCAGTGGTCCTTCTGTCCAAATTTGGTGGAGGTAAGTTCTTGCCTCCCCACGTCAGACAGTAATCCTGTGTACAGTGTGAACTGCAGCTGCTAGGGCTTCTGTGCACTTTTGCAAGGAATCCTTCATGCACAGCACAGCCAAGGTCCCCAGCACTGTGTCCTGCATTGCTCAACTCACTGACTTGACCACCGGCTTCGTGGGACCCTCTTTTGTAGTGTTGAGATGATCACCATGCTCAGTTTTCTTCAACCCATGTTCAAGTACTTCTGCAGGTGCTGCCTGCTTCTGCATAGGCTCTCTCTGTTGCTGAGCACCCCCTCTGTCTCCTCTTCCAAGGGGCGACCTCCTGTTCCTTCCTGGGCCCGGGCAGCACCCATTTTATTTAACCACAACCTTTGCAGCAAGCAAGACTTGTTTGATGTCTTTCTGTGAGGAAGCAACTCTGCATCCTCCAGCATGCCGTAGGACATTTTCTGTGCAAAGGAGAAGTTCCTGACATCTTCCATTATTGCAGAATCTTCAGCTTCTTCCACCCTGAGGCAGCCATTTTGCACCTTCATCTGGGATTTAGTGGGCTCCTGCCCCCCGGACACTTTTGTAACTCTTGGACTTGGTCTCCTTCCTTTGCAGGTCCTCAGGTCCAGTAATCCATCTTCAGTACTTTGCAGTCAGTTGTGGTCTTTGCAGAATCTCCTATCACAACTTTAGTGTGTTTCTGGGAAAGTAGGGTAACTTTACTCCTACTTTTCAGGGTCTTGGGATGGGGTATCTTGGACACCCTTAGTGTTTTCTTACACTCCCAGTGACTCTTCAGACACTACACTAGGCCTGGGGTCCCTAAGTGGTTCGGATTCCACTTTCTTAGTATATGGTTTGTGTTGCCCCTAGGCCTATTGCATTCTATGGTGTTGTACAGTGTTTGCACTACTTTTCTAACTGTTTACTTACCTGATTTTGGTTTACATGTATATTTTGTGTGTTCTACTTACCTCCTAAGAGAGTTTATCCTCTGATATATTTTTGGCACATTGTCACTAAAATAAAGTACCTTTATTTTTAGTAACTCTGAGTATTGTGATTCTTTTGATATAGTGCTATATGATATAAGTGGTATAGTAGGAGTTGTGCATGTCTCCTAGTTCAGCCTAAGCTGCTCTGCTATAGTTATCTCTATCAGCCTAAGCTGCAAGAACACTACTAATCTACTCATAAGGGATAACTATAAGCCAGACAAGCCTCCTACATTGGTGGTGCAGCGGTGGGATAAGTACTTGTAACTGCTTTACCACTTTGTCATTGGCGTTTTTTATAAGAAAAACATATTCCAAATACTTAAAAATATACACAGTTAAACTAAACAGTTTAACTCTCTTTCTAAAAACTGTCTAAAAAGTTTCTAAAAAGTTTTGAAAAGTTTTGAAAAGTTTGAAAAGTTTTTTTCTTTTCTCTAAAAAGTTTCTAAAACTTTTCTCTCTCTGTCCTAAACCCTTTCTAACAACTATGGTGGTCATTACAACCCTGGTGGACAGTGTTAAAGGTGCGGTAATACCGCAAACAGGCCTGCGGACAAAAAAAGGGAATTATGACCATGGCGGAAACCGCCAACATAGACAGCCACTTTAACACTCCGACCTCCGCGGCGGTACAGACAAGCAGCGAGGCGGTCACCGCCAACAGACAGGCGGGAGACAATGTACCGCCCACGGTATCACAACCCGCCAATCCACCACCTTTTCCGGGGCAGATTCACAGTGGATAAAAACACGGCAGAAACAGCTTTTGTAATGGGAAAACGCTCACCTTAACACACTCCACGAGGAAGGAGGACACCATGGAGCCGGAATTACAAATACTCACTGCCCTTGTTTTCCTGCTCATCTACGAACACCAGCAACGGCGGCGGCGAAGACAACGGCGAGTACTGCACCTACGACATAGGGGAGGGGGGAGGCAAAAGTCAGGGGGACACACACGCAACACCCCTACCCCCACCCTCGCACATTACAACACACACACCAATGCATTTCCAAACATCACAGTAACAACCCACAAACCCCCCCGGAAGAATGCAAAGACAAAAGGAAATCAGTTCAAACATTGTAATGTATCAAAATACAGTTACCAAATATATACAGATATATATACACATTCAAAATTATATACATTACGAGAAGTAGTGCAGGTATGCACATATCAATGTCCGTGCACCACTGGTCCAAAAATCCATGGGCGAGGCCCACACTAGATACATGTCCACAAACGGAGAGAACACTGCAGGGGCATCAGATAGAAATACAACAGGCACCTAAGGGGGAAGGAAAGGGGGGGGCACCTCAGCCGGATTACAGCACCACACCAGATCCACGACGGGGCTCCATGCCCATTGATGTATCCTGGGGAGTGCAAAGCCACAGTCTCTCAAGTCTCTACAGTGGGTGGCTTGCCCACTGTACCATCCTGGGGAGTGCAAAGCCACAGTCTATCAAGTCTCTACAGTGGGTGGATTGCCCACTGTACCATCCTGGGGAGTGCAAAGCCACAGTCTCTCAAGTCTCTACAGTGGGTGGGTTGCTGTAGGAAAGTATCATCTTGCCTGGCATGTTACCCCCATTTTTCACTGTATATATGTTGTTTTAGTTGTATGTGTCACTGGGACCCTGTTCACCAGGGCCCCAGTGCTCATAAGTGTGCCTGAATGTGTTACCTGTGTAGTGACTAACTGTCTCACTGAGGCTCTGCTAATCAGAACCTCAGTGGTTATGCTCTCTCATTTCTTTCTAAATTGTCACTAACAGGCTAGTGACCAATTTTACCAATTTACATTGGCTTACTGGAACACCCTTATAATTCCCTAGTATATGGTACTGAGGTACCCAGGGTATTGGGGTTCCAGGAGATCCCTATGGGCTGCAGCATTTCTTTTGCCACCCATAGGAAGCTCTGACAATTCTTACACAGGCCTGCCACTGCAGCCTGAGTGAAATAACGTCCACGTTATTTCACAGCCATTTTACACTGCACTTAAGTAACTTATACGTCACCTATATGTCTAACCTTTACCTGGTAAAGGTTAGGTGCAAAGTTACTTAATGTGAGGGCACCCTGGCACTAGCCAAGGTGCCCCCACATTGTTCAGAGCCAATTCCCAGAACTTTGTGAGTGCGGGGACACCATTACACGCGTGCACTACATATAGGTCAATACCTATATGTAGCTTCACAATGGTAACTCTGTGAGAAGGTAGCCTCTTTCTAGCCTTGTTACCCCCACTTTTGGCCTGTTTGTGAGTGTATGTCAGGGTGTTTGTCACTGTTTTCACTGGGATCCTGATAGCCAGGCCTCAGTGCTCATAGTGAAAACACTATGGGTTCAGTATGTTTGTTATGTGTCACTGGGATCCTGCTGGTCAGGACCCCAGTGCTCATAGGTTTGTGGCCTATATGTATGTGTCACTGGGACCCTGTCACACAGGGCCCCAGTGCTCATAGGTGTGCATGTATATGTTCCCTGTGTGGTGCCTAACTGTCTCACTGAGGCTCTGCTAACCAGAACCTCAGTGGTTATGCTCTCTCATTACTTTCAAATTGTCACTAACAGGCTAGTGACCATTTTTACCAATTTACATTGGCTTACTGGAACACCCTTATAATTCCCTAGTATATGGTACTGAGGTACCCAGGGTATTGGGGTTCCAGGAGATCCCTATGGGCTGCAGCATTTCTTTTGCCACCCATAGGGAGCTCTGACAATTCTTACACAGGCCTGCCACTGCAGCCTGAGTGAAATAACGTCCACGTTATTTCACAGCCATTTTACACTGCACTTAAGTAACTTATAAGTCACCTATATGTCTAACCTTTACCTGGTAAAGGTTAGGTGCAAAGTTACTTAGTGTGAGGGCACCCTGGCACTAGCCAAGGTGCCCCCACATTGTTCAGAGCCAATTCCCTGAACTTTGTGAGTGCGGGGACACCATTACACGCGTGCACTACACATAGGTCACTACCTATATGTAGCTTCACCATGGTAACTCCGAATATGGCCATGTAACATGTCTATGATCATGGAATTGCCCCCTCTATGCCATCCTGGCATTGTTGGTACAATTCCATGATCCCAGTGGTCTGTAGCACAGACCCTGGTACTGCCAGACTGCCCTTCCTGGGGTTTCACTGCAGCTGCTGCTGCTGCCAACCCCTCAGACAGGCAGCTGCCCTCCTGGGGTCCAGCCAGGCCTGGCCCAGGATGGCAGAACAAAGAACTTCCTCTGAGAGAGGGTGTGACACCCTCTCCATTTGGAAAATGGTGTGAAGGCAGGGGAGGAGTAGCCTCCCCCAGCCTCTGGAAATGCTTTGTTGGGCACAGATGTGCCCAATTCTGCATAAGCCAGTCTACACCGGTTCAGGGACCCCTTAGCCCCTGCTCTGGCGCGAAACTGGACAAAGGAAAGGGGAGTGACCACTCCCCTGACCGGCACCTCCCCTGGGAGGTGTCCAGAGCTCCTCCAGTGTGCTCCAGACCTCTGCCATCTTGGAAACAGAGGTGCTGCTGGCACACTGGACTGCTCTGAGTGGCCAGTGCCACCAGGTGACGTCAGAGACTCCTGCTGATAGGCTCCTTCAGGTGTTAGTAGCCTTTCCTCTCTCCTAGGTAGCCAAACCCTCTTTTCTGGCTATTTAGGGTCTCTGTCTCTGGGGAAACTTTAGATAACGAATGCATGAGCTCAGCCGAGTTCCTCTGCATCTCTCTCTTCACCTTCTGATAAGGAAACGACCGCTGACTGCGCTGGAAGCCTGCAAACCTGCAACATAGTAGCAAAGACGACTACTGCAACTCTGTAACGCTGATCCTGCCGCCTTCTCGACTGTTTTCCTGCTTGTGCATGATGTGGGGGTAGCCTGCCTCCTCTCTGCACCAGAAGCTCCGAAGAAATCTCCCGTGGGTCGACGGAATCTTCCCCCTGCAACCGCAGGCACCAAAAAGCTGCATTACCGGTCCCTTGGGTCTCCTCTCAGCACGACAAGCGAGGTCCCTCGAATCCAGCGACTCTGTCCAAGTGACCCCCACAGTCCAGTGACTCTTCAGCCCAAGTTTGGTGGAGGTAAGTCCTTGCCTCACCTCGCTGGGCTGCATTGCTGGGAACCGCGACTTTGCAGCTACTCCGGCCCCTGTGCACTTCCGACGGAAATCCTTCGTGCACAGCCAAGCCTGGGTCCACGGCACTCTAACCTGCATTGCACGACTTTCTAAGTTGGTCTCCGGCGACGTGGGACTCCTTTGTGCAACTTCGGCGAGCACCGTTTCACGCATCCTCGTAGTGCCTGTTTCTGGCACTTCTCCGGGTGCTACCTGCTTCATTGAGGGCTCTTTCTCTTGCTCGACGTCCCCTCTCTCTGCAGGTCCAATTTGCGACCTCCTGGTCCCTCCTGGGCCCCAGCAGCGTCCCAAAACGCCAAACGCACGATTTGCGTGTAGCAAGGCTTGTTAGCGTCCTTCCGGCGGGAAAACACTTCTGCACGACTCTCCAAGGCGAGCGGGATCCGTCCACTAAAGGGGAAGTCTCTAGCCCTTTTTGTTCCTGCAGAAACCTCAGCTTCTTCTGTCCAGTTGAAGCTTCTTTGCACCCGCAGCTGGCATTTCCTGGGCATCTGCCCATCTCCGACTTGCTTGTGACTTTTGGACTTGGTCCCCTTGTTCCACAGGTACCCTAGATTGGAAATCCACAGTTGTTGCATTGCTGGTTTGTGTCTTTCCTGCATTATTCCTCTAACACGACTCTTTTGTCCTTAGGGGAACTTTAGTGCACTTTGCACTCACTTTTCAGGGTCTTGGGGAGGGTTATTTTTCTAACTCTCACTATTTTCTAATAGTCCCAGCGACCCTCTACAAGGTCACATAGGTTTGGGGTCCATTCGTGGTTCGCATTCCACTTTTGGAGTATATGGTTTGTGTTGCCCCTATCTCTATGTTTCCCCATTGCATCCTATTGTAACTATACATTGTTTGCACTGTTTTCTAAGACTATACTGCATATTTTTGCTATTGTGTATATATATCTTGTGTATATTTCCTATCCTCTCACTGAGGGTACACTCTAAGATACTTTGGCATATTGTCATAAAAATAAAGTACCTTTATTTTTAGTATAACTGTGTATTGTGTTTTCTTATGATATTGTGCATATGACACTAAGTGGTACTGTAGTAGCTTCACACGTCTCCTAGTTCAGCCTAAGCTGCTCTGCTAAGCTACCATTATCTATCAGCCTAAGCTGCTAGACACCCTATACACTAATAAGGGATAACTGGGCCTGGTGCAAGGTGCAAGTACCCCTTGGTACTCACTACAAGCCAGTCCAGCCTCCTACATTGGTTGTGCAGTGGTGGGATAAGTGCTTGAGACTACTTACCACTCTTGTCATTGTACTTTTCATAAGAGAAAAATATACAAAACAAGGTCAATGTATATACACATAGCCAAAAAGTTTTGCATTTCCTCTTTTCACTCTTTTCTAAGTGCTGAAAAGTACTTCTAAACTTTCTAAAAAGTTCTAAAAAGTTTAAAAAGTTTTTTTCTCTGTCTTTTTAAAAGCTCTGACAAACTTTTTATCTTTTACTATCACTTTAACTCTCTCTAAAAATGTCTGGCACAGGAAAAAATGTTGAACTGTCCAAACTTGCATATGATCACCTTAGCTGGAAAGGAGCAAGGAGTCTCTGCATAGAGAGAAGTTTGAGTGTAGGGAAGAATCCTTCTTTAGAACTGTTAATTAATATGCTTAGAGTACAGGATAAGGCCATAAGTGCCCAATCTGTAGAAAAAGTAGCTAATGGTTCTCAATCTGATCCAGGGACTCCCCCAGGAAAAGGTTCAGGAAAGAAACTTCTCAGCCTGCCCATTACTAGACAGTCTAGCATAGTTGGTACAGAGGTTGAATCACACCATACTAATGGTGTGCTCTCACATTATACTGGTAGCCAAGCTGTTAGGGTGCCCTCTGTAAGGGACAGGTCTCCTTCTGTTCATTCCCATCATACCTCTGTATCTAGAAATGTCCCTCCCACCCACCCTGATGACAGATTGTTAGAAAGGGAGCTCAATAGATTGAGAGTGGAACAAACCAGACTGAAGCTCAAGAAGCAACAGCTGGATTTGGATAGACAGTCTTTAGAAATAGAGAGGGAAAGACAGAAGTTGGGTTTAGATACCCATGGTGGCAGCAGCAGTATTCCCCATAGTCATCCTGCAAAAGAGCATGATTCCAGGAATCTGCACAAGATAGTTCCCCCTTATAAGGAGGGGGATGACATTAACAAGTGGTTTGCTGCACTTGAGAGGGCCTGTGCTGTACAGGATGTCCCTCAAAAGCAGTGGGCTGCTATCCTATGGCTATCATTTAGTGGAAAGGGTAGGGATAGACTCCTTACTGTGAAAGAAAGTGATGCCAATAATTTTACAGTTCTTAAGAATGCACTCCTGGATGGTTATGGCTTAACCACTGAACAGTACTGGATAAAGTTCAGAGAGACCAAAAAGGAGTCTTCACAAGACTGGGTTGATTTCATTGACCATTCAGTGAAGGCCTTGGAGGGGTGGTTACATGGCAGTAAAGTTACTGATTAGGAAAGCCTGTATAACACAATCCTGAGAGAGCATATACTTAATAATTGTGTGTCTGATTTGTTGCACCAGTACCTGGTAGACTCTGATCTGACCTCTCCCCAAGAATTGGGAAAGAAGGCAGACAAATGGGTCAGAACAAGGGTGAACAGAAAAGTTCATACAGGGGGTGACAAAGATGGCAATAAGAAGAAAGATGGTGAAAAATCTCAAGATAAGCATGGGGATAAGGGTAAAACCAAAGATCCCACTTCAAATCTTAAACACTCTTCAGAGGGTGGGGATAAAACAAATTCTTCCTCTTCTTCCCAACCTGCACACATTAAAAAGCCTTGGTGCTTTGTGTGTAAAAACAGAGGCCATAGGCCAGGGGATAAGTCCTGTCCAGGTAAACCCCCGGAGCCTACCACCACTAATACATCAAGCTCTAGTGCCCCTAGCAGTAGTGGTACTAGTGGTGGGACTGCTGGCAACAGTCAAGCAAAGGGTGTAGTTGGGTTCACTTATGGGTCCATAGTGAAAACTGATGTCATCAGTCCCAAGACAGTTTCTGTCACACCTAGTGGCATTGGCCTTGCCACACTGGCTGCTTGTCCCCTTACAATGGATAAGTACAGGCAGACAGTTACAATAAATGGTGTTGAGGCCTTGGCCTACAGGGACACAGGTGCCAGTTTCACTTTGGTGACTGAAAACTTAGTGCCTCCTGAACAACACATCATTGGACAACAGTATAAGATTATTGATGTCCATAACTCCACTAAGTTTCTTCCCTTAGCTATAATTCAGTTTAGTTGGGGTGGAGTTACTGGCCCTAAGCAGGTGGTGGTATCACCTAGCTTACCTGTAGACTGTCTCTTAGGTAATGACCTAGAGGCCTCAGGTTGGGCTGATGTAGAGTTTTATGCCCATGCAGCCATGCTGGGCATCCCTGAGGAATTGTTCCCTCTCATTTCAAGTGAAATGAAAAAGCAAAGGAGAGAAGGCCTGAAAACTCAGGATCCCTCTCCATCAACAGGTAAAAAGGGTATCACAGTATCCCCTAACCACCCTACCATTCAGGATACTATTCCTGTGGTGGGAGAAACCTCTCCTGGGGTGGCACCTGTTCCAAGGGAATCATCAGCTGGCAAAGCTGGACTCCCTGAGGTGGAAGTACCTCTCTGTGGGATAACTAACATTGGTGAGAAAAAGAGCACCATTTTAGTTAACATGGAGCATCCCTCCAACCCTCCCAGAGAAACTTTAGTGCAGAAACTCTGCACTGCCTCACAACACTTAGGACAGCATCCCTGCCCTAGTGTGGAGCTGATAGGACAGCATCCCTGCCCTGCTCCAACCCAAGAGAAACAGCATCCCTGTTCTCTCTTCCAGCCATATGGACAAAGTTTTTGCCCAGCTATGGCTTTTCTGAGACAGCATCCCTGTCTGGCATTTCCTTCACTACAAATAGGTTCAGTGGACAATTCCCACTGCTCTAAACTAAAACTTACTGATAGATAACTCTGAAAATACATCTTCACATTGTTGCTTAGCTAAAAAACTTCAAACAGGGTGGTTTACATCCCCACAGGGAAGTAACCGTATAGTGGATGATAAAGGGAGTAACCAGTCTATTGCAGAGCTACTCTCTACTTATCACCACTTAGACAATAAAGTCTCAACTGGCCAAGGTTAGCCTTATTGTCCTTCGTTTGGGGGGGGGGGGTTGTGTGAGAAGGTAGCCTCTTTCTAGCCTTGTTACCCCCACTTTTGGCCTGTTTGTGAGTGTATGTCAGGGTGTTTGTCACTGTTTTCACTGGGATCCTGATAGCCAGGCCTCAGTGCTCATAGTGAAAACACTATGGTTTCAGTATGTTTGTTATGTGTCACTGGGATCCTGCTGGTCAGGACCCCAGTGCTCATAGGTTTGTGGCCTATATGTATGTGTCACTGGGACCCTGTCACACAGGGCCCCAGTGCTCATAGGTGTGCATGTATATGTTCCCTGTGTGGTGCCTAACTGTCTCACTGAGGCTCTGCTAACCAGAACCTCAGTGGTTATGCTCTCTCATTACTTTCAAATTGTCACTAACAGGCTAGTGACCATTTTTACCAATTTACATTGGCTTACTGGAAAACCCTTATAATTCCCTAGTATATGGTACTGAGGTACCCAGGGTATTGGGGTTCCAGGAGATCCCTATGGGCTGCAGCATTTCTTTTGCCACCCATAGGGAGCTCTGACAATTCTTACACAGGCCTGCCACTGCAGCCTGAGTGAAATAACGTCCACGTTATTTCACAGCCATTTTACACTGCACTTAAGTAACTTATAAGTCACCTATATGTCTAACCTTTACCTGGTAAAGGTTAGGTGCAAAGTTACTTAGTGTGAGGGCACCCTGGCACTAGCCAAGGTGCCCCCACATTGTTCAGAGCCAATTCCCTGAACTTTGTGAGTGCGGGGACACCATTACACGCGTGCACTACACATAGGTCACTACCTATAAGTAGCTTCACCATGGTAACTCCGAATATGGCCATGTAACATGTCTATGATCATGGAATTGCCCCCTCTATGCCATCCTGGCATTGTTGGTACAATTCCATGATCCCAGTGGTCTGTAGCACAGACCCTGGTACTGCCAGACTGCCCTTCCTGGGGTTTCACTGCAGCTGCTGCTGCTGCCAACCCCTCAGACAGGCAGCTGCCCTCCTGGGGTCCAGCCAGGCCTGGCCCAGGATGGCAGAACAAAGAACTTCCTCTGAGAGAGGGTGTGACACCCTCTCCCTTTGGAAAATGGTGTGAAGGCAGGGGAGGAGTAGCCTCCCCCAGCCTCTGGAAATGCTTTGTTGGGCACAGATGTGGCCAATTCTGCATAAGCCAGTCTACACCGGTTCAGGGACCCCTTAGCCCCTGCTCTGGCACGAAACTGGACAAAGGAAAGGGGAGTGACCACTCCCCTGACCTGCACCTCCCCTGGGAGGTGTCCAGAGCTCCTCCAGTGTGCTCCAGACCTCTGCCATCTTGGAAACAGAGGTGCTGCTGGCACACTGGACTGCTCTGAGTGGCCAGTGCCACCAGGTGACGTCAGAGACTCCTGCTGATAGGCTCCTTCAGGTGTTAGTAGCCTTTCCTCTCTCCTAGGTAGCCAAACCCTCTTTTCTGGCTATTTAGGGTCTCTGTCTCTGGGGAAACTTTAGATAACGAATGCATGAGCTCAGCCGAGTTCCTCTGCATCTCTCTCTTCACCTTCTGATAAGGAAACGACCGCTGACCGCGCTGGAAGCCTGCAAACCTGCAACATAGTAGCAAAGACGACTACTGCAACTCTGTAACGCTGATCCTGCCGCCTTCTCGACTGTTTTCCTGCTTGTGCATGCTGTGGGGGTAGCCTGCCTCCTCTCTGCACCAGAAGCTCCGAAGAAATCTCCCGTGGGTCGACGGAATCTTCCCCCTGCAACCGCAGGCACCAAAAAGCTGCATTACCGGTCCCTTGGGTCTCCTCTCAGCACGACGAGCGAGGTCCCTCGAATCCAGCGACTCTGTCCAAGTGACCCCCACAGTCCAGTGACTCTTCAGCCCAAGTTTGGTGGAGGTAAGTGTAGGAGGCTGGACTGGCTTGTAGTGAGTACCAAGGGGTACTTGCACCTTGCACCAGGCCCAGTTATCCCTTATTAGTGTATAGGGTGTCTAGCAGCTTAGGCTGATAGATAATGATAGCTTAGCAAAGCAGCTCAGGCTGAACTAGGAGACGTGTGAAGCTACTACAGTACCACTTAGTGTCATATGCACAACATCATAAGAAAACACAATACACAGTTATACTAAAAATAAAGGTACTTTATTTTTATGACAATATGCCAAAGTATCTTAGAGTGTACCCTCAGTGAGAGGATAGGAAATATACACAAGATATATATACACAATAGCAAAAATATGCAGTATAGTCTTAGAAAACAGTGCAAACAATGTATAGTTACAATAGGATGCAATGGGGAAACATAGGGAGGGGGCAACACAAACCATATACTCCAGAAGTGGAATGCGAACCACGAATGGACCCCAAACCTAGGTGACCTTGTAGAGGGTCGCTGGGACTATTAGAAAATAGTGAGAGTTAGCAAAATAACCCACCCCAAGACCCTGAAAAGTGAGTGCAAAGTGCACCAAAGTTCCCCTAAGGACAAAATAGTCGTGTTAGAGGGAGAATGCAAGGAGAACACAAATCAGCAATGCAACAACGATGGATTCCTGTCTGAAGGTACCTGTGGAACAAGGGGACCAAGTCCAAAAGTCACAAGCAGCTCGGAGATGGGCAGATGCCCAAGAAATGCCAGCGGTTGGTGCAAAGAAGCTCTTACTAGGCTGAAGAACTGTGAATACTGCAGGAACGACAAGGGCTAGAGACTTCCCCTTTTGAGGATGGATCCCGCACGCCTTGGAGAGTCGTGCAGAAGTGTTTTCCCGCCGGAAGGACGCCAACAAGCCTTGCTACACGCAAATCGTGCGTTTGGCGTTTTTGGACGCTGCTGGGGCCCAGGAGGGACCAGGAGGTCGCAAATTGGACCTGCAGAGAGAGGGGACGTCGAGCGAGACAAAGAGCCCTCACTGAAGCAGGTAGCACCCGGAGAAGTGCCAGAAACAGGCATTACGAGGATGCGTGAAACGGTGCTCGCCGAAGTTGCACAAAGGAGTCCCACGTCGCCGGAGACCAACTTAGAAAGTCGTGCAATGCAGGTTAGAGTGCCGTGGACCCAGGCTTGGCTGTGCACACAGGATTTCCGCCGGAAGTGCACAGGGGCCGGAGAAGCTTGCAAAGTCGCGGTTCCCAGCAATGCAGCCCAGCGAGGTGAGGCAAGGACTTACCTCCACCAAACTTGGGCTGAAGAGTCACTGGACTGTGTGGGTCACTTGGACGGTGTCGCTGGATTCGAGGGACCTCGCTCGTCGTGCTGAGAGGAGACCCAAGGGACCGGAGATGCAGCTTTTTGGTGCCTGCGGTTGCAGGGGGAAGATTCCGTCGACCCACAGGAGATTTCTTCGGAGCTTCTGGTGCAGAGAGGAGGCAGACTACCCCCACAGCATGCACAAGCAGGAAAACAGTCGAGAAGGCGGCAGGATCAGCGTTACAGAGTTGCAGTAGTCGTCTTTGCTACTATGTTGCAGGTTTGCAGGCTTCCAGCGCGGTCAGCGGTCGATTCCTTATCAGAAGGTGAAGAGGGAGATGCAGAGGAACTCGGCTGAGCTCATGCATTCGTTATCTGAAGTTTCCCCAGAGACAGAGACCCTAAATAGCCAGAAAAGAGGGTTTGGCTACCTAGGAGAGAGGAAAGGCTACTAACACCTGAAGGAGCCTATCACAAGGAGTCTCTGACGTCACCTGGTGGCACTGGCCACTCAGAGCAGTCCAGTGTGCCAGCAGCACCTCTGTTTCCAAGATGGCAGAGGTCTGGAGCACACTGGAGGAGCTCTGGACACCTCCCAGGGGAGGTGCAGGTCAGGGGAGTGGTCACTCCCCTTTCCTTTGTCCAGTTTCGCGCCAGAGCAGGGGCTAAGGGGTCCCTGAACCGGTGTAGACTGGCTTATGCAGAATTGGGCACCTCTGTGCCCAACAAAGCATTTCCAGAGGCTGGGGGAGGCTACTCCTCCCCTGCCTTCACACCATTTTCCAAAGGGAGAGGGTGTCACACCCTCTCTCAGAGGAAGTTCTTTGTTCTGCCATCCTGGGCCAGGCCTGGCTGGACCCCAGGAGGGCAGATGCCTGTCTGAGGGGTTGGCAGCAGCAGCAGCTGCAGTGAAACCCCAGGAAGGGCAGTTTGGCAGTACCAGGGTCTGTGCTACAGACCACTGGGATCATGGAATTGTACCAACAATGCCAGGATGGCATAGAGGGGGCAATTCCATGATCATAGACATGTTACATGGCCATATTCGGAGTTACCATGGTGAAGCTACATATAGGTAGTGACCTATATGTAGTGCACGCGTGTAATGGTGTCCCCCGCACTCACAAAGTTCAGGGAATTGGCTCTGAACAATGTGGGGGCACCTTGGCTAGTGCCAGGGTGCCCTCACACTAAGTAACTTTGCACCTAACCTTTACCAGGTAAAGGTTAGACATATAGGTGACTTATAAGTTACTTAAGTGCAGTGTAAAATGGCTGTGAAATAACGTGGACGTTATTTCACTCAGGCTGCAGTGGCAGGCCTGTGTAAGAATTGTCAGAGCTCCCTATGGGTGGCAAAAGAAATGCTGCAGCCCATAGGGATCTCCTGGAACCCCAATACCCTGGGTACCTCAGTACCATATACTAGGGAATTATAAGGGTGTTCCAGTAAGCCAATGTAAATTGGTAAAAATGGTCACTAGCCTGTCGGTGACAATTTGGAAAGAAATGAGAGAGCATAACCACTGAGGTTCTGATTAGCAGAGCCTCAGTGAGACAGTTAGTCACTACACAGGTAACACATTCAGGCACACTTATGAGCACTGGGGCCCTGGGTTACCAGGGTCCCAGTGACACATACAACTAAAACAACATATATACAGTGAAAAATGGGGGTAACATGCCAGGCAGGATGGTACTTTCCTACACAACCCCCCCCCCAAACGAAGGACAATAAGACTAGCCATTACCTGATGAGTCTTCATTGTCTAAGTGGAAATATCTGGAGAGTCCATCTGCATTGGAGTGGCTACTCCCAGGTCTATGTTCCACTGTATAGTCCATTCCCTGTAGGGATATGGACCACCTCAACAATTTAGGATTTTCACCTTTCATTTGTTTTAGCCAAAGTAGAGGTTTGTGGTCTGTCTGAACAATGAAGTGAGTGCCAAACAGGTATGGCCTCAACTTCTTCAGAGCCCAGACCACAGCAAAGGCCTCCCTCTCAATGGCAGACCAACGCTTTTCTCTAGGGGTCAACCTTCTACTAATAAAAGCAACAGGTTGATCCTGGCCCTCAGAATTAAGTTGTGATAGGACTGCCCCTACTCCTAATTCAGATGCATCAGTTTGGACATAGAATTTTTTAGAGTAACAAGGGCTTTTCAGGACAGGTGCAGAGCACATGGCCTGCTTCAGCTCCTCAAAAGCTTTCTGACAGTTTGCTGTCCATAATACCTTTTTAGGCATTTTCTTTGATGTGAGGTCATTAAGAGGGGCTGCAATGGAGCCATAGTTCTTAATGAACCTCCTGTAATACCCAGTGAGGCCTAGGAAGGCTCTCACCTGAGTCTGAGTGGTAGGGGGAATCCAATCAATGATAGTTTGGATTTTCCCCTGAAGTGGTGCAATCTGTTCCCCACCAACAAGGTGTCCCAGATAAACCACCTTACCCTGCCCTATCTGGCACTTTGAAGCCTTGATAGTGAGGCCTGCCTTTTGCAGGGCCTCCAAAACTTTCCAAAGGTGGACCAGGTGATCATCCCAGCTGGAGCTAAAGACAGCTATATCATCCAAATATGCTGCACTGAAAGCTTCCAGCCCTTGCAGGACTGTGTTCACCAACCTCTGAAAAGTGGCAGGTGCATTTTTCAAACCAAAAGGCATTACAGTAAACTGGTAATGTCCTCCAATGGTAGAAAATGCAGTCTTAGGTTTAGCATCTTCTGACATTTTGATCTGCCAATACCCTGCAGTCAAATCAAAAGTGCTTAGATACTTGGCAGATGCCATTGTATCTATTAGCTCATCTGCCCTGGGTATAGGGTGAGCATCTGTTTTGGTTACCAAGTTGAGACCTCTATAGTCTACACAAAACCTCATTTCCTTCTTTCCATCTTTAGAATTGGGTTTTGGTACCAGTACCACAGGAGAAGCCCATGGACTGTCAGAGTGCTCAACCACTCCTAGTTCCAACATCTTCTGAACTTCTTGCTTTATGCAGTCCCTGACATGGTCAGGCTGCCTATAGATCTTACTTTTGACAGGTAAACTGTCTCCAGTATCTATAGTGTGCTCACACCAAGAAGTGGTGCCTGGCACAATGGAGAAGAGTTCTGAAAATTGTCCTAGGAGATTTATGCAATTATCTTTCTGCTCAGCAGTAAGACAATCAGCCAAAACTACACCTTCCACAAGAGCATCTTGTTCTGTGGAAGAGAAGAGATCAGGTAGAGGATCACTGTCTTCTTCCTGTCCCTCATCTGTTGCCATGAGCAGGGTGAGATCAGCCCTGTCATAGTAGGGTTTCAGGCGGTTGACATGGAGCACCCTAAGGGGACTCCTGGCAGTGCCTAAGTCAACCAAGTAGGTGACTTCACCCTTCTTTTCAACAATTGTGTGTGGACCACTCCATTTATCTTGGAGTGCTCTTGGGGCCACAGGCTCCAAGACCCACACTTTCTGCCCTGGTTGGTACTGAACCAAAACAGCCTTCTGATCATGCCATTGCTTCTGGAGCTCTTGGCTGGCCTGAAGGTTTTTACTGGCCTTTTTCATGTACTCAGCCATCCTTGATCTGAGGCCAAGTACATAGTCCACAATATCCTGCTTTGGAGCTTTTAAAGGTTGTTCCCAACCCTCCTTTACAAGTGTGAGTGGACCCCTAACAGGGTGTCCAAAAAGAAGTTCAAAGGGGCTGAAGCCCACTCCTTTCTGGGGTACCTCCCTGTAGGCAAAAAGGAGGCATGGTAGAAGGATATCCCATCTCCTGCGGAGTTTTTCAGGGAGTCCCATAATCATGCCTTTGAGAGTTTTATTAAATCTCTCCACCAGTCCATTTGTTTGTGGATGATAGGGTGTTGTGAACTTGTAAGTTACACCACACTCCTTCCACATGGCCTTTAAGTATGCAGACATGAAATTGCTTCCTCTGTCTGATACTACTTCCTTTGGGAAGCCCACCCTTGAAAATATTCCCAGGAGGGCCTTTGCCACTGCAGGAGCTGTAGTGGTCCTTAAAGGAATTGCTTCAGGATATCTTGTGGCATGGTCCACTACCACCAAGATAAACCTATTGCCTGAAGCAGTAGGAGGGTCAAGGGGGCCAACTATGTCAACCCCTACCCTTTCAAAGGGAACCCCAACCACAGGCAGTGGGATAAGGGGTGCCTTTGGAGTGCCACCTGTCTTGCCACTGGCTTGACAGGTTTCACAGGACTTACAAAATTCTTTTGTGTCCTCAGACATCCTAGGCCAATGAAACAGTGGTACCAATCTGTCCCAAGTTTTCATTTGACCCAGGTGCCCAGCTAAGGGAATGTCATGTGCCAGTGTTAGGAGGAACTTTCTGTACTCCTGAGGAATCACTAATCTCCTGGCAGCTCCAGGTTTAGGATCCCTATGCTCAGTGTACAAGAGGTTGTCCTCCCAGTAAACTCTGTGTGAGTCACTGACATCCCCATTAGCCTGTTTGACAGCTTGCTGTCTGAGACCCTCTAATGTGGGACAGGTTTGCTGTGCCACACTCAGCTCCTCTCTGGCAGGCCCCCCTTCACCCAAAAGCTCAGCAGTGTCTGCTTCCAGCTCCTCTGGTGTAGGTTCTGCACAGGGAGGGAATTCTTCTTCCTCAGAAGTAGAATCCACTGTAGAGGGAGGGATAGTAGGAAGTGGTTTGCTTCTACTAGCCCTAGCTTTAGGGAGCACTTGGTCCATTGTTCCAGGATCCAAGCTTCCCTGTCCTTTTTGCTTTTTGGCCTGAGCCCTTGTCAAAGCAAAAATATGCCCTGGGATGCCCAGCATTGCTGCATGGGCCTCCAACTCCACATCTGACCAAGCTGATGTCTCCAAATCATTCCCTAATAGACAGTCTACAGGTAAATCTGAAGCTACCACAACTTTCTTTGGACCAGATACCCCCCCCCAGTTGAGATTTACAACAGCCATGGGGTGGCTTTGTGTTATGTTGTGAGCATCGGTTACTTGGTACTGGTGTCCAAGTATGTGTTGTTCAGGGTGCACCAGTTTCTCAATCACCATTGTGACACTGGCACCTGTGTCCCTGTAGGCCTGGACCTCAACACCATTTATTAGGGTTAGTTGCTTGTACTTCTCCAAGTTATGGGGGCAAGCAACCAAAGTGGCTAAGTCAATAGCCCCTTCAGAGACTAAAGTAGCCTCTGTGGTCTCCCTAATCAGACCAACCCCAACTAAATTACCAAAAGTGAGCCCAGCTACTCCCTTGGATTGGCTATTAGTAGTTTTGCTCCCACCACCACTGCTATTAGTAGGGACACTAGGTTTAGCAGTAGGGGTTGTAGTGGTAGGAGCTGTGGTGCCTTTCTTTGGACAACTGGGATCTGTTGTCCAATGGCCTTTTATTTTACATAAATAGCACCATGGTTTCTTTTCCTTGTTCTGATTAAAGGAGGATTTGGGCCCACCACCCCCACCAGAGTGTTTTTGTGGGCCTGATGAAGACTCATTTTTAGATTTGTCCCCACCCTTGTCAGAAGACTTACCATCCTTCTTTTTGTTGCCATCTTTGTCACCCCCTGTATGAACTTTTCTGTTCACTCTTGTTCTGACCCATTTGTCTGCCTTCTTTCCCAATTCTTGGGGAGAGGTCAGATCAGAGTCCACCAAGTACTGGTGCAACAAATCAGACATACAATTATTAAGAATATGCTCTCTCAGGATCAAGTTATACAGGCTGTCATAATCAGTAACTTTACTGCCATGTAACCACCCCTCCAAGGCCTTCATTGCCTGGTCAATGAAATCAACCCAGTCTTGTGAAGACTCCTTTTTGGTATCTCTGAACTTTATCCTGTACTGTTCAGTGGTTAAGCCATAACCATCCAGGAGTGCATTCTTAAGAACTTGGAAATTGTTAGCATCATTTTCTTTTACAGTAAGGAGCCTATCCCTACCTTTTCCAGTAAATGATAGCCATAGGATAGCAGCCCACTGCTTTTGAGGGACATCCTGTACAGCACATGCCCTCTCAAGTGCAGCAAACCACTTGTTAATGTCATCCCCCTCCTTATAAGGGGGAACTATCTTGTGCAGATTCCTGGAATCATGCTCTTTTGCAGGATGACTATGGGGAATACTGCTGCTGCCACCATGGGTATCTAAACCCAACTTCTGTCTTTCCCTCTCTACTTCTAAAGACTGTCTATCCAAATCCAGCTGTTGCTTCTTGAGCTTCAGTCTGGTTTGTTCCACTCTCAATCTATTGAGCTCCCTTTCTAACAATCTGTCATCAGGGTGGGTGGGAGGGACATTTCTAGATACAGAGGTATGATGGGAATGAACAGAAGGAGACTTGTCCCTTACAGAGGGCACCCTAACAGCTTGGCTACCAGTATAATGTGAGAGCACATCATCAGTATGATGTGATTCAACCTCTGCACCAACTATGCTAGACTGTCTAGTAATGGGCAGGCTGAGAAGTTTCTTTCCTGAACCTTTTCCTGGGGGAGTCCCTGGATCAGATTGAGAACCATTAGCTACTTTTTCTACAGATTGGGCACTTATGGCCTTATCCTGTACTCTAAGCATATTAATTAACAGTTCTAAGGAAGGATTCTTCCCTACACTCAAACCTCTCTCTATGCAGAGACTCCTTGCTCCTTTCCAGCTAAGGTGATCATATGCAAGTTTGGACAGTTCAACTTTTTGAAAGTTTAGAAGTACTTTTCAGCACTTAGAAAAGAGTGAAAAGAGGAAATGCAAAACTTTTTGGCTATGTGTATATACACTGACCTTGTTTTGTATATTTTTCTCTTATGAAAAGTACAATGACAAGAGTGGTAAGTAGTCTCAAAGCACTTATCCCACCGCTGCACAACCAATGTAGGAGGCTGGACTGGCTTGTAGTGAGTACCAACGGGTACTTGCACCTTGCACCAGGCCCAGTTATCCCTTATTAGTGTATAGGGTGTCTAGTAGCTTAGGCTGATAGATAATGGTAGCTTAGCAAAGCAGCTCAGGCTGAACTAGGAGACGTGTGAAGCTACTACAGTACCACTTAGTGTCATATGCACAATATCATAAGAAAACACAATACACAGTTATACTAAAAATAAAGGTACTTTATTTTTATGACAATATGCCAAAGTATCTTAGAGTGTACCCTCAGTGAGAGGATAGGAAATATACACAAGATATATATACACAATAGCAAAAATATGCAGTATAGTCTTAGAAAACAGTGCAAACAATGTATAGTTACAATAGGATGCAATGGGGAAACATAGGGATAGGGGCAACACAAACCATATACTCCAGAAGTGGAATGCGAACCACGAATGGATCCCAAACCTAGGTGACCTTGTAGAGGGTCGCTGGGACTATTAGAAAATAGTGAGAGTTAGCAAAATAACCCACCCCAAGACCCTGAAAAGTGAGTGCAAAGTGCACTAAAGTTCCCCTAAGGACAAAATAGTCGTGTTAGAGGGAGAATGTAAGGAGAACACAAATCAGCAATGCAACAACGATGGATTCCTGTCTGAAGGTACCTGTGGAACAAGGGGACCAAGTCCAAAAGTCACAAGCAGCTCGGAGATGGGCAGATGCCCAAGAAATGCCAGCGGTTATTGCAAAGAAGCTCTTACTAGGCTGAAGAACTGTGAATACTGCAGGAACGACAAGGGCTAGAGACTTCCCCTTTTGAGGATGGATCCGACACGCCTTGGAGAGTCGTGCAGAAGTATTTTCCCGCCGGATGGACGCCAACAAGCCTTGCTACACGCAAATCGTACGTTTGGCGTTTTTGGACGCTGCTGGGGCCCAGGAGGGACCAGGAGGTCGCAAATTGAACCTGCAGAGAGAGGGGACGTCGAGCGAGACAAAGAGCCCTCACTGAAGCAGGTAGCACCCGGAGAAGTGCCAGAAACAGGCACTACGAGGATGCGTGAAACGGTGCTCGCCGAAGTTGCACAAAGGAGTCCCACGTCGCCGGAGACCAACTTAGAAAGTCGTGCAATGCAGGTTAGAGTGCCGTGGACCCAGGCTTGGCTGTGCACACAGGATTTCCGCCGGAAGTGCACAGGGGCCGGAGAAGCTTGCAAAGTCGCGGTTCCCAGCAATGCAGCCCAGCGAGGTGAGGCAAGGACTTACCTCCACCAAACTTGGGCTGAAGAGTCACTGGACTGTGGGGGTCACTTGGACGGTGTCGCTGGATTCGAGGGACCTCGCTCGTCGTGCTGAGAGGAGACCCAAGGGACCGGAGATGCAGCTTTTTGGTGCCTGCGGTTGCAGGGGGAAGATTCCGTCGACCCACAGGAGATTTCTTCGGAGCTTCTGGTGCAGAGAGGAGGCAGACTACCCCCACAGCATGCACAAGCAGGAAAACAGTCGAGAAGGCGGCAGGATCAGCGTTACAGAGTTGCAGTAGTCGTCTTTGCTACTATGTTGCAGGTTTGCAGGCTTCCAGCGCGGTCAGCGGTCGATTCCTTATCAGAAGGTGAAGAGGGAGATGCAGAGGAACTCGGCTGAGCTCATGCATTCGTTATCTGAAGTTTCCCCAGAGACAGAGACCCTAAATAGCCAGAAAAGAGGGTTTGGCTACCTAGGAGAGAGGAAAGGCTACTAACACCTGAAGGAGCCTATCACAAGGAGTCTCTGACGTCACCTGGTGGCACTGGCCACTCAGAGCAGTCCAGTGTGCCAGCAGCACCTCTGTTTCCAAGATGGCAGAGGTCTGGAGCACACTGGAGGAGCTCTGGACACCTCCCAGGGGAGGTGCAGGTCAGGGGAGTGGTCACTCCCCTTTCCTTTGTCCAGTTTCGCGCCAGAGCAGGGGCTAAGGGGTCCCTGAACCGGTGTAGACTGGCTTATGCAGAATTGGGCACCTCTGTGCCCAACAAAGCATTTCCAGAGGCTGGGGGAGGCTACTCCTCCCCTGCCTTCACACCATTTTCCAAAGGGAGAGGGTGTCACACCCTCTCTCAGAGGAAGTTCTTTGTTCTGCCATCCTGGGCCAGGCCTGGCTGGACCCCAGGAGGGCAGATGCCTGTCTGAGGGGTTGGCAGCAGCAGCAGCTGCAGTGAAACCCCAGGAAGGGCAGTTTGGCAGTACCAGGGTCTGTGCTACAGACCACTGGGATCATGGAATTGTACCAACAATGCCAGGATGGCATAGAGGGGGCAATTCCATGATCATAGACATGTTACATGGCCATATTCGGAGTTACCATGGTGAAGCTACATATAGGTAGTGACCTATATGTAGTGCACGCGTGTAATGGTGTCCTCGCACTCACAAAGTTCAGGGAATTGGCTCTGAACAATGTGGGGGCACCTTGGCTAGTGCCAGGGTGCCCTCACACTAAGTAACTTTGCACCTAACCTTTACCAGGTAAAGGTTAGACATATAGGTGACTTATAAGTTACTTAAGTGCAGTGTAAAATGGCTGTGAAATAACGTGGACGTTATTTCACTCAGGCTGCAGTGGCAGGCCTGTGTAAGAATTGTCAGAGCTCCCTATGGGTGGCAAAAGAAATGCTGCAGCCCATAGGGATCTCCTGGAACCCCAATACCCTGGGTACCTCAGTACCATATACTAGGGAATTATAAGGGTGTTCCAGTAAGCCAATGTAAATTGGTAAAAATGGTCACTAGCCTGTCGGTGACAATTTGGAAAGAAATGAGAGAGCATAACCACTGAGGTTCTGATTAGCAGAGCCTCAGTGAGACAGTTAGTCACTACACAGGTAACACATTCAGGCACACTTATGAGCACTGGGGCCCTGGGTTACCAGGGTCCCAGTGACACATACAACTAAAACAACATATATACAGTGAAAAATGGGGGTAACATGCCAGGCAAGATGGTACTTTCCTACAGTAAGTCCTTGCCTCACCTCGCTGGGCTGCATTGCTGGGAACCGCGACTTTGCAGCTACTCCGGCCCCTGTGCACTTCCGGCAGAAATCCTTCGTGCACAGCCAAGCCTGGGTCCACGGCACTCTAACCTGCATTGCACGACTTTCTAAGTTGGTCTCCGGCGACGTGGGACTCCTTTGTGCAACTTCGGCGAGCACCGTTTCACGCATCCTCGTAGTGCCTGTTTCTCGCACTTCTCCGGGTGCTACCTGCTTCAGTGAGGGCTCGTTGTCTTGCTCGACGTCCCCTCTCTCTGCAGGTCCAATTTGCGACCTCCTGGTCCCTCCTGGGCCCCAGCAGCGTCCCAAAACGCCAAACGCACGATTTGCGTGTAGCAAGGCTTGTTGGCGTCCTTCCGGCGGGAAAACACTTCTGCACGACTCTCCAAGGCGAGTGGGATCCGTCCACCAAAGGGGAAGTCTCTAGCCCTTTTTGTTCCTGCAGAAACCTCAGCTTCTTCTGTCCAGTCGAAGCTTCTTTGCACCCGCAGCTGGCATTTCCTGGGCATCTGCCCATCTCCGACTTGCTTGTGACTTTTGGACTTGGTCCCCTTGTTCCAGAGGTACCCTAGATTGGAAATCCACAGTTGTTGCATTGCTGGTTTGTGTCTTTCCTGCATTATTCCTCTAACACGACTCTTTTGTCCTTAGGGGAACTTTAGTGCACTTTGCACTCACTTTTCAGGGTCTTGGGGAGGGTTATTTTTCTAACTCTCACTATTTTCTAATAGTCCCAGCGACCCTCTACAAGGTCACATAGGTTTGGGGTCCATTCGTGGTTCGCATTCCACTTTTGGAGTATATGGTTTGTGTTGCCCCTATCTCTATGTTTCCCCATTGCATCCTATTGTAACTATACATTGTTTGCACTGTTTTCTAAGACTATACTGCATATTTTTGCTATTGTGTATATATATCTTGTGTATATTTCCTATCCTCTCACTGAGGGTACACTCTAAGATACTTTGGCATATTGTCATAAAAATAAAGTACCTTTATTTTTAGTATAACTGTGTATTGTGTTTTCTTATGATATTGTGCATATGACACTAAGTGGTACTGTAGTAGCTTCACACGTCTCCTAGTTCAGCCTAAGCTGCTCTGCTAAGCTACCATTATCTATCAGCCTAAGCTGCTAGACACCCTATACACTAATAAGGGATAACTGGGCCTGGTGCAAGGTGCAAGTACCCCTTGGTACTCACTACAAGCCAGTCCAGCCTCCTACATTGGTTGTGCAGTGGTGGGATAAGTGCTTGAGACTACTTACCACTCTTGTCATTGTACTTTTCATAAGAGAAAAATATACAAAACAAGGTCAGTGTATATACACATAGCCAAAAAGTTTTGCATTTCCTCTTTTCACTCTTTTCTAAGTGCTGAAAAGTACTTCTAAACTTTCTAAAAAGTTCTAAAAAGTTTTAAAAGTTTTTTTCTCTGTCTTTTTAAAAGCTCTGACAAACTTTTTATCTTTTACTATCACTTTAACTCTCTCTAAAAATGTCTGGCACAGGAAAAAATGTTGAACTGTCCAAACTTGCATATGATCACCTTAGCTGGAAAGGAGCAAGGAGTCTCTGCATAGAGAGAGGTTTGAGTGTAGGGAAGAATCCTTCTTTAGAACTGTTAATTAATATGCTTAGAGTACAGGATAAGGCCATAAGTGCCCAATCTGTAGAAAAAGTAGCTAATGGTTCTCAATCTGATCCAGGGACTCCCCCAGGAAAAGGTTCAGGAAAGAAACTTCTCAGCCTGCCCATTACTAGACAGTCTAGCATAGTTGGTACAGAGGTTGAATCACACCATACTAATGGTGTGCTCTCACATTATACTGGTAGCCAAGCTGTTAGGGTGCCCTCTGTAAGGGACAGGTCTCCTTCTGTTCATTCCCATCATACCTCTGTATCTAGAAATGTCCCTCCCACCCACCCTGATGACAGATTGTTAGAAAGGGAGCTCAATAGATTGAGAGTGGAACAAACCAGACTGAAGCTCAAGAAGCAACAGCTGGATTTGGATAGACAGTCTTTAGAAATAGAGAGGGAAAGACAGAAGTTGGGTTTAGATACCCATGGTGGCAGCAGCAGTATTCCCCATAGTCATCCTGCAAAAGAGCATGATTCCAGGAATCTGCACAAGATAGTTCCCCCTTATAAGGAGGGGGATGACATTAACAAGTGGTTTGCTGCACTTGAGAGGGCCTGTGCTGTACAGGATGTCCCTCAAAAGCAGTGGGCTGCTATCCTATGGCTATCATTTAGTGGAAAGGGTAGGGATAGACTCCTTACTGTGAAAGAAAGTGATGCCAATAATTTTACAGTTCTTAAGAATGCACTCCTGGATGGTTATGGCTTAACCACTGAACAGTACAGGATAAAGTTCAGAGAGACCAAAAAGGAGTCTTCACAAGACTGGGTTGATTTCATTGACCATTCAGTGAAGGCCTTGGAGGGGTGGTTACATGGCAGTAAAGTTACTGATTATGAAAGCCTGTATAACACAATCCTGAGAGAGCATATACTTAATAATTGTGTGTCTGATTTGTTGCACCAGTACCTGGTAGACTCTGATCTGACCTCTCCCCAAGAATTGGGAAAGAAGGCAGACAAATGGGTCAGAACAAGGGTGAACAGAAAAGTTCATACAGGGGGTGACAAAGATGGCAATAAGAAGAAAGATGGTGAAAAATCTCAAGATAAGCATGGGGATAAGGGTAAAACCAAAGATCCCACTTCAAATCTTAAACACTCTTCAGAGGGTGGGGATAAAACAAATTCTTCCTCTTCTTCCCAACCTGCACACATTAAAAAGCCTTGGTGCTTTGTGTGTAAAAACAGAGGCCATAGGCCAGGGGATAAGTCCTGTCCAGGTAAACCCCCGGAGCCTACCACCACTAATACATCAAGCTCTAGTGCCCCTAGCAGTAGTGGTACTAGTGGTGGGACTGCTGGCAACAGTCAAGCAAAGGGTGTAGTTGGGTTCACTTATGGGTCCATAGTGAAAACTGATGTCATCAGTCCCAAGACAGTTTCTGTCACACCTAGTGGCATTGGCCTTGCCACACTGGCTGCTTGTCCCCTTACAATGGATAAGTACAGGCAGACAGTTACAATAAATGGTGTTGAGGCCTTGGCCTACAGGGACACAGGTGCCAGTTTCACTTTGGTGACTGAAAACTTAGTGCCTCCTGAACAACACATCATTGGACAACAGTATAAGATTATTGATGTCCATAACTCCACTAAGTTTCTTCCCTTAGCTATAATTCAGTTTAGTTGGGGTGGAGTTACTGGCCCTAAGCAGGTGGTGGTATCACCTAGCTTACCTGTAGACTGTCTCTTAGGTAATGACCTAGAGGCCTCAGGTTGGGCTGATGTAGAGTTTTATGCCCATGCAGCCATGCTGGGCATCCCTGAGGAATTGTTCCCTCTCATTTCAAGTGAAATGAAAAAGCAAAGGAGAGAAGGCCTGAAAACTCAGGATCCCTCTCCATCAACAGGTAAAAAGGGTATCACAGTATCCCCTAACCACCCTACCATTCAGGATACTATTCCTGTGGTGGGAGAAACCTCTCCTGGGGTGGCACCTGTTCCAAGGGAATCATCAGCTGGCAAAGCTGGACTCCCTGAGGTGGAAGTACCTCTCTGTGGGATAACTAACATTGGTGAGAAAAAGAGCACCATTTTAGTTAACATGGAGCATCCCTCCAACCCTCCCAGAGAAACTTTAGTGCAGAAACTCTGCACTGCCTCACAACACTTAGGACAGCATCCCTGCCCTAGTGTGGAGCTGATAGGACAGCATCCCTGCCCTGCTCCAACCCAAGAGAAACAGCATCCCTGTTCTCTCTTCCAGCCATATGGACAAAGTTTTTGCCCAGCTATGGCTTTTCTGAGACAGCATCCCTGTCTGGCATTTCCTTCACTACAAATAGGTTCAGTGGACAATTCCCACTGCTCTAAACTAAAACTTACTGATAGAAACTCTGAAAATACATCTTCACATTGTTGCTTAGCTAAAAAACTTCAAACAGGGTGGTTTACATCCCCACAGGGAAGTAACCGTATAGTGGATGATAAAGGGAGTAACCAGTCTATTGCAGAGCTACTCTCTACTTATCACCACTTAGACAATAAAGTCTCAACTGGCCAAGGTTAGCCTTATTGTCCTTCGTTTGGGGGGGGGGTTGTGTGAGAAGGTAGCCTCTTTCTAGCCTTGTTACCCCCACTTTTGGCCTGTTTGTGAGTGTATGTCAGGGTGTTTGTCACTGTTTTCACTGGGATCCTGATAGCCAGGCCTCAGTGCTCATAGTGAAAACACTATGGTTTCAGTATGTTTGTTATGTGTCACTGGGATCCTGCTGGTCAGGACCCCAGTGCTCATAGGTTTGTGGCCTATATGTATGTGTCACTGGGACCCTGTCACACAGGGCCCCAGTGCTCATAGGTGTGCATGTATATGTTCCCTGTGTGGTGCCTAACTGTCTCACTGAGGCTCTGCTAACCAGAACCTCAGTGGTTATGCTCTCTCATTACTTTCAAATTGTCACTAACAGGCTAGTGACCATTTTTACCAATTTACATTGGCTTACTGGAACACCCTTATAATTCCCTAGTATATGGTACTGAGGTACCCAGGGTATTGGGGTTCCAGGAGATCCCTATGGGCTGCAGCATTTCTTTTGTCACCCATAGGGAGCTCTGACAATTCTTACACAGGCCTGCCACTGCAGCCTGAGTGAAATAACGTCCACGTTATTTCACAGCCATTTTACACTACTCTTAAGTAACTTATAAGTCACCTATATGTCTAACCTTTACCTGGTAAAGGTTAGGTGCAAAGTTACTTAGTGTGAGGGCACCCTGGCACTAGCCAAGGTGCCCCCACATTGTTCAGAGCCAATTCCCTGAACTTTGTGAGTGCGGGGACACCATTACACGCGTGCACTACACATAGGTCACTACCTATATGTAGCTTCACCATGGTAACTCCGAATATGGCCATGTAACATGTCTATGATCATGGAATTGCCCCCTCTATGCCATCCTGGCATTGTTGGTACAATTCCATGATCCCAGTGTTCTGTAGCACAGACCCTGGTACTGCCAGACTGCCCTTCCTGGGGTTTCACTGCAGCTGCTGCTGCTGCCAACCCCTCAGACAGGTAGCTGCCCTCCTGGGGTCCAGCCAGGCCTGGCCCAGGATGGCAGAACAAAGAACTTCCTCTGAGAGAGGGTGTGACACCCTCTCCCTTTGGAAAATGGTGTGAAGGCAGGGGAGGAGTAGCCTCCCCCAGCCTCTGGAAATGCTTTGTTGGGCACAGATGTGCCCAATTCTGCATAAGCCAGTCTACACCGGTTCAGGGACCCCTTAGCCCCTGCTCTGGCACGAAACTGGACAAAGGAAAGGGGAGTGACCACTCCCCTGACCTGCACCTCCCCTGGGAGGTGTCCAGAGCTCCTCCAGTGTGCTCCAGACCTCTGCCATCTTGGAAACAGAGGTGCTGCTGGCACACTGGACTGCTCTGAGTGGCCAGTGCCACCAGGTGACGTCAGAGACTCCTGCTGATAGGCTCCTTCAGGTGTTAGTAGCCTTTCCTCTCTCCTAGGTAGCCAAACCCTCTTTTCTGGCTATTTAGGGTCTCTGTCTCTGGGGAAACTTTAGATAACGAATGCATGAGCTCAGCCGAGTTCCTCTGCATCTCTCTCTTCACCTTCAATCAATCAATCAATCAATCAATCACATTTATAAAGCGCGCTACTCACCCATAAGGGTCTCAAGGCGCTGGGGGGGAGGGGGTCAGTGCTCGAAGAGCCAGGTCTTGAGCTGCCTTCTGAAGGGGAGGTGTTCGGGTATGGCGCGAAGGTGACTGGGCAGGGAGTTCCAGGTCTTCGCTGCCAGAAAAGAGAAGGATTTTCCTCCGGCGGTGGTTTTGCGGATGCGGGGAACGGCTGCCAAGGCCTGGCCGGTGGAGCGCAGAGTGCGCGGAGGAGTGTAGAAGGAGACGCGGGAGTTGATGAGTTTGGGTCCGAGGTTGTAGAGGGCTTTGTGTGCGTGGGTGAGGAGTCTGAAGGTGATCCTCTTGTTGACCGGGAGCCAATGGAGTTTTCTCAGGTGTCCGGAGATGTGGTGGTGGCGAGGTATGTCCAGGATGAGTCGTGCTGCGGCGTTCTGGATCCGTTGAAGTTTCCTCTGCAGCTTGGTGGTGATGCCGGCGTACAGAGTGTTCCCGTAGTCCAGGCGGCTGGTGACGAGGGCGTGGGTGACGGTCTTCCTGGTGTCGATGGGGATCCAGCGGAAGATCTTGCGGAGCATGCGGAGGGTGTTGAAGCACGCTGAGGTCACCGAGTTGACCTGTCTGGTCATCGAGAGGGAGGAGTCCAGGATGAAGCCGAGGTTGCGTGCGTGGTTGGTCGGTTGGGGAGTGCTGCCTAGGGCGGGGGGCCACCAGGAGTCGTCCCATGCGGAGGGGGTAGGGCCGAGGATGAGGACCTCCGTTTTTTCTGTGTTCAGTTTCAGTCGGCTGTCTGTCATCCAGGTCGCTACTTCCTTCATGCCGTCGTGCAGTCTGGTCCTTGCTGATGTGGGGTTGTTGGTGAGGGATAAGATGAGCTGGGTGTCGTCGGCGTAGGATATGATGTCGAGTCCGTGTTTGCGTGCGATGTTTGCCAGGGGGGTCATGTAGACGTTGAATAGGGTGGGGCTGAGGGAGGATCCTTGGGGTACGCCGCAGATGATCTCCGTGGCTGCGGATCTGAAGGGGGGGAGGCGGACTCTCTGGGTCCTTCCGGAGAGGAAGGAGATAACCCATTCCAGGGCCTTGCCTCTGATGCCGGCGCTGCAGAGGCGGTCTATCAGGGTGCGGTGGCAGACCGTGTCGAAGGCTGCAGAGAGATCCAGGAGAATGAGGGCCACGGTTTCACCCTTGTCGGTCAGGGCTCGGATGTCGTCCGTGGCTGCGATGAGGGCGGTTTCGGTGCTGTGGTTGGCCCTGAATCCGAACTGAGTGGAGTCGAGGGAGTCGGAGGTTTCCAGGGCGGCGGTGAGTTGAGCGTTGACGATTTTCTCAATCACTTTGGCGGGGAACGGTAGGAGGGAGATAGGCCGGAAGTTTTTGAGTTCGGTGGGGTCTGCTGTAGGTTTCTTTAAGAGGGCGTTGAGTTCTGCGTGTTTCCAGCTTTCAAGGAAGGTGGCAGTGGTGAGGGAGGCGTTGATGACGTCTCGGAGGTGGGGTGCGATGATGTTGTCGGCCTTGTTGTAAATGTGGTGAGGACAGGGGTCGGAGGGTGATCCCGAGTGGATCGAGTTCATGACGCGGGTGGTTTCCTCGGTGGTGGTAGGGTTCCAGGCGAGGATGGTGGAGATGTCGTTTGCGGCTTCCGGGGGCGGGTTCATGTTGGTGGTCGTGAAGCTGTTGTAGATGTCGGCGATCTTGCGGTGGAAGAAGGTCGCGAGGGAGTCGCAGAGGTCCTGAGAGGGAGGGATGGGGTTGGTTTCTGCGTCCGGGTTGGAGAGCTCTTTGACGATGCCAAATAGTTCCTTGCTGTTGTGGGCGTTGTTGTCAAGTCTGTTCTGGTAGGCTGTTTTTCGTGCGGTGCGGAGGCGTTGGTGGTGTTGGCGGGTGGTGTCCTTGAGAGCTGTCAGGTTTTCCTCTGTCGGGTTGAGGCGCCATGTCTTCTCGCGGAGGCGGCATTCTTTCTTGGAGTTTTTGAGTTCGGTGGTGAACCAGGAGCTTTTCTTGTGGTTGTTGGTGTTGGTTTGGATCTTCAGAGGGGCCAGGAGGTTGGCGCAGTCGGAGATCCAGTTGGTGAGGTTGTTGGCGGCCTCGTTGGGGTTGCTGGTGCTGGTGGGTTGGTTCAGGGAAAGCGTTGCTGCGAGTTGTTCTGTGGTGATTCGGTTCCAGTGTCTTTTTGGTGGTTGCCTGGTGTGGTGATGCACGGTGGTTTTCTTGAAGCTGAAGTGGACGCAGCTGTGGTCCGACCATGTGAGTTCGGTGGTGTGGCTGAAGGTGATGTGTTTGCTTGAGGAGAAGATGGGGTCGAGCGTGTGTCCGGCGTAGTGGGTGGGGGTGTTGACCAGTTGTTTCAGTCCCAGGTTGGCGAGGTTGTCTAGAACGGCGGTGGTGTTGTTGTCGGTGTGGTTCTCCAGGTGAAAGTTGAGGTCTCCTAGGAGGATGTAGTCGGTGGATGAGAGTGCGTGGGGGTTGACGAAGTCTGCGATGTCTTCGCTGAACTTGGTGCGGGGTCCTGGTGGTCTGTACATGAGGGTGCCTCTTAGGGTTGTCTTGGGGTCGATGTGGATCGCGAAGTGGAGGTGTTCGGCGTTGGGAAGTGAGTTGTCGGTGTGGGTCGAGATGCTGATGGAGCTTTTGTGTGCGATGGCGATTACCTTCTGATAAGGAAACGACCGCTGACCGCGCTGGAAGCCTGCAAACCTGCAACATAGTAGCAAAGACGACTACTGCAACTCTGTAACGCTGATCCTGCCGCCTTCTCGACTGTTTTCCTGCTTGTGCATGCTGTGGGGGTAGCCTGCCTCCTCTCTGCACCAGAAGCTCCGAAGAAATCTCCCGTGGGTCGACGGAATCTTCCCCCTGCAACCGCAGGCACCAAAAAGCTGCATTACCGGTCCCTTGGGTCTCCTCTCAGCACGACGAGCGAGGTCCCTCGAATCCAGCGACTCCGTCCAAGTGACCCCCACAGTCCAGTGACTCTTCAGCCCAAGTTTGGTGGAGGTAAGTCCTTGCCTCACCTCGCTGGGCTGCATTGCTGGGAACCGCGACTTTGCAGCTACTCCGGCCCCTGTGCACTTCCGGCAGAAATCATTCATGCACAGCCAAGCCTGGGTCCACGGCACTCTAACCTGCATTGCACGACTTTCTAAGTTGGTCTCCGGCGACGTGGGACTCCTTTGTGCAACTTCGGCGAGCACCGTTTCACACATCCTCGTAGTGCCTGTTTCTGGCACTTCTCCGGGAGCTACCTGCTTCAGTGAGGGCTCTTTGTCTTGCTCGACGTCCCTTCTCTCTGCAAGTCCAATTTGCGACCTCCTGGTCCCTCCTGGGCCCCAGCAGCGTCCAAAAACGCCAAACGCACGATTTGCGTGTAGCAAGGCTTGTTGGCGTCCTTCCGGCGGGAAAACACTTCTGCACGACTTTACAAGGCGAGAGGGATCCGTCCACCAAAGGGGAAGTCTCTAGCCCTTTTTGTACCTGCAGAAACCTCAGCTTCTTCTGTCCAGTCGAAGCTTCTTTGCACCCGCAGCTGGCATTTCCTGGGCATCTGCCCATCTCCGACTTGCTTGTGACTTTTGGACTTGGTCCCCTTGTTCCACAGGTAACCTAGATTGGAAATCCACAGTTGTTGCATTGCTGGTTTGTGTCTTTCCTGCATTATTCCTCTAACACGACTCTTTTGTCCTTAGGGGAACTTTAGTGCATTTTGCACTCACTTTTCAGGGTCTTGGGGAGGGTTATTTTTCTAACTCTCACTATTTTCTAATAGTCCCAGCGACCCTCTACAAGGTCACATCGGTTTGGGGTCCATTCGTGGTTCGCATTCCACTTTTGGAGTATATGGTTTGTGTTGCCCCTATCTCTATGTTTCCCCATTGCATCCTATTGTAACTATACATTGTTTGCACTGTTTTCTAAGACTATACTGCATATTTTTGCTATTGTGTAAAAATATCTTGTGTATATTTCCTATCCTCTCACTGAGGGTACACTCTAAGATACTTTGGCATATTGTCATAAAAATAAAGTACCTTTATTTTTAGTATAACTGTGTATTGTGTTTTCTTATGATATTGTGCATATGACACTAAGTGGTACTGTAGTAGCTTCACACGTCTCCTAGTTCAGCCTAAGCTGCTCTGCTAAGCTACCATTATCTATCAGCCTAAGCTGCTAGACACCCTATACACTAATAAGGGATAACTGGGCCTGGTGCAAGGTGCAAGTACCCCTTGGTACTCACTACAAGCCAGTCCAGCCTCCTACAAACTCCGAATATGGCCATGTAACATGTCTAAGATCATGGAATTGTCCCCTCTATGCCATCCTGGCATTGTTGGCACAATTCGATGATCCCAGTGGTCTGTAGCACAGACCCTGGTACTGCCAAACTGCCTTTTCTGGGATTTCACTGCAGCTGCTGCTGCTGCCAACCCCTCAGACAGGTTTCTGCCCCCCTGGGGTCAAGCCAGGCTTGTCCCAGGATGGCAGAACAAAGGACTTCCTCTGAGAGAGGGTGTTACACCCTCTCCCTTTGGAAAATGGTGTGAAGGCAGGGGAGGAGTAGCCTCCCCCAGCCTCTGGAAATGCTTTCTTGGGCACAGATGTGCCCAATTCTGCATAAGCCAGTCTACACCGGTTCAGGGACCCCTTAGCCCTGCTCTGGCGCGAAACTGGACAAAGGAAAGGGGATTGACCACTCCCCTGACCTGCACCTCCCCTGGAGGTGTCCAGAGCTCCTCCAGTGTGCTCCAGACCTCTGCCATCTTGGAAACATCTCATCTTGCTCTGAGTGCCCAGTGCCACCAGGTGACGTCAGAGACTCCTTCTGATAGGCTCCTTCAGGTGTTAGTAGCCTATCCTCTCTCCTAAGTAGCCAAACCCTCTTTTCTGGCTATTTAGGGTCTCTGTCTCTGGGGAAACTTTAGATAACAAATGCAAGAGCTCATCAGAGTTCCTCTGCATCTCTCTCTTCACCTTCTGCAAAGGAATCGACTGCTGACCGCGCTGGAAGCCTGTAACACTGCAACAAAGTAGCAAAGACGACTACTGCAACTCTGTAACGCTGATCCTGCCGCCTTCTCGACTGTTTTCCTGGTGGTGCATGCTGTGGGGGTAGTCTGCCTCCTCTCTGCACTAGAAGCTCCGAAGAAATCTCCCGTGGGTTGACGGAATCTTCCCCCTGCAACCGCAGGCACCAAAAAGCTGCATTACCGGTCCCTTGGGTCTCCTCTCAGCATGACGAGCGAGGTCCCTCGAATCCAGCAACTCTGTCCAAGTGACTCCCCCAGTCCAGTGACTGTTCAATCCAAGTTTGGTGGAGGTAAGTCCTTGCCTCACCTTGCTAGACTGCATTGCTGGGAAACGCGACTTTTGCAGCTACTCCGGCCCCTGTGCACTTCCGGCAGAAATCCTTTGTGCACAGCCAAGCCTGGGTCCACAGCACTTTAACCTGCATTGCACGACTTTCTAAGTTGGTCTCCGGCGACGTGGGACTCCTTTGTGTAACTTCGGGTGAGCACCGTTTCACACATCCTCGTAGTGCCTGTTTCTGGCACTTCTCCGGGAGCTACCTGCTGCTGAGAGGGCTCCTTGTCTTGCTCGACGTCCCCTCTACCTCCTGGTCCAATTTACGACGTCCTGGTCTCTCCTGGGCCACAGCAGCGTCCAAAAACGCTAACCGCACGATTTGCAGCTAGCAACGCTTGTTGGCATTGTTCGGCGGGAAAACACTTCTGCACGACTCTCCACGGCGAGAAAGATCAGTCCACCAAAGGGGAAGTCTCTAGCCCTTTTCGTTCCTGCAGAAACCTCAGCTTCTTCTGTCCAGTAGAAGCTTCTTTGCATCCACAGCTGGCATTTCCTGGGCATATGCCCATCTCCGACTTGCTTGTGACTTTTGGACTTGGTCCCCTTGTTCCACAGGTACCCTAGATTGGAAATCCACAGTTGTTGCATTGTTGGTTTGTGTCTTTCTTGCATTATTCCTCTATCACAACTTCTTTGTCTTTGGGGGAACTTCAGTGCACTTTGCACTCACTTTTCAGGGTCTTGGGGAGGGCTATTTTTCTAACTCTCACTATTTTCTAATAGTCCCAGCGACCCTCTACAAGGTCACATAGGTTTGGGGTCCATTCGTGGTTCGCATTCCACTTTTGGAGTATATGGTTTGTGTTGCCCCTCTCCCTATGTGTCCCCATTGCATCCTATTGTAACTATACATTGTTTGCACTGTTTTCTAAGACTATACTGCATATTTTTGGTATTGTGTACATATAACTTGTGTTTATTTCCTATCCTCTCACTGAGGGTACACTCTAAGATACTTTGGCATATTGTCATAAAAATAAAGTACCTTTATTTTTAGTATAACTGTGTATTGTGTTTTCTTATGATATTGTGCAAGTGACACTTGTGGTACTGTAGTAGCTTCACACGTCTCCTAGTTCAGCCTAAGCTGCTCTGCTAAGCTACCATTATCTATCAGCCTAAGCTGCTAGACACCCTATACACTAATAAGGGATAACTGGGCCTGGTGCAAGGTGCAAGTACCCCTTGGTACTCACTACAAGCCAGTCCAGCCACCTACATTGGTTGTGCAGCGGTGGGATAAGTGCTTTGAGACTGCTTACCACTCTTGTCATTGTACTTTTCATAAGAGAAAAATATACAAAACAAGTTCAGTGTGTGTACACATAGCTAAAAAGTTTTGCATTTCCTCTTTTCACTGTTTTCTAAGTGCTGAAAAGTACTTCTAAACTTTCAAAAAATTCTTAAAAGTTTAAAAAGTTTTTTTTCTGTCTTTCTAAAAAGTTCTGAAAACTTTTTTTTTCTCTTTTTCTATCACTTTAACTCTCTCTAAAAATGTCTGGCACAGGCCAAAATGTTGAGCTGTCCAAACTTGCATATGATCACCTTAGCTAGAAAGGAGCAAGGAGTCTCTGCATAGAGAGAGGTTTGAGTGTAGGGAAGAATCCTTCCTTAGAACTGTTAATTAACATGCTTAGAGAACAAGATAAGGTCATAAGTGCCCCATCTGTGGAAAAAGTAGCTAATGGTTCTCAATCTGATCCTGGGACTCCCCCAGGAAAAGGTTCAGGAAAGAAACTTCTTAGCCTTCCCATTACTAGACAGTCTAGCATAGTTGGTACTGAGGTGGAGTCACATCATACAGATGATGTGCTCTCACATTACACTGTCAGCCAAGCTGTTAGGGTGGCCTCTGTAAGGGACAGGTCTCCTTCTGTTCATTCCCATCATACCTCTGTATCTAGAAATGTCCCTCCCACCAGCCCTGATGACAGATTGTTAGAAAGGGAACTCAATAAGTTGAGGGTGGAACAAACCAGACTGAAGCTTAAAAAGCAACAGCTGGATTTGGATAGACAGTCTTTAGAAATAGAGAGGGAAAGACAGAAATTGGGTTTTGAAACCCATGGTGGCAGCAGCAGTATTCCCCATAGTCATCCTGTAAAAGAGCATGATTCCAGGAATCTGCACAAGATAGTTCCCCCTTATAAGGAGGGGGATGACATTAACAAGTGGTTTGCTGCACTTGAGAGGGCCTGTGTTGTACAGGATGTCCCTCAAACGCAGTGGGCTGCTATCCTTTGGCTATCATTTAGTGGAAAAGGTAGGGATAGGCTCCTTACGGTGAAAGAAAGTGATGCCAATAATTTCCAAGTTCTTAAGAATGCACTCCTGGATGGTTATGGCTTAACCACTGAACAATACAGGATAAAGTTCAGAGAGACCAAAAAGGAGTCTTCACAAGACTGGGTTGATTTCATTGACCATTCAGTGAAGGCCTTGGAGGGGTGGTTAAATGGCAGTAAGGTCACTGACTTTGAAAGCCTGTATAACTTGATCCTGAGAGAGCATATTCTTAATAATTGTGTGTCTGATTTGTTGCACCAGTACTTGGTGGACTCTGATCTGACCTCTCCCCAAGAATTGGGAAAGAAGGCAGACAAATGGGTCAGAACAAGGGTGAACAGAAAAGTTCATACAGGGGGTGACAAAGATGGCAACAAAAAGAAGGATGGTAAGTCTTCTGACAAGGGTGGGGACAAATCTAAAAATGAGTCTTCATCAGGCCCACAAAAACACTCTGGTGGGGGTGGTGGGCCCAAATCCTCTTTTAATCAGAACAAGGAAAAGAAACCATGGTGCTATTTTTGTAAAGTAAAAGGCCATTGGGCAACAGATCTCAGTTGCCCAAAGAAAAGCACCAAGCCTCCTACCACTACAACCCCTACTGCTACACCTAGTGTCCCTACTAATAGCAGTGGTGGTGGGAGCAAACCTACTAATAGCCAATCCAAGGGAGTAGCTGGGCTCACTATTGGTAACTTAGTTGGGGTTGGCCTTGTTAGGGAGGCCACAGAGGCTGTGTTAGTCTCTGAGGGGGCTATTGATTTAGCCACCTTAGCTGCTTGTCCCCTTAATATGGATAAGTACAAGCAGCTACCCCTAATAAATGGTGTTGAGGTTCAGGCCTACAGGGACATTGGTGCCAGTGTGACTATGGTCATAGAGAAACTGGTCCACCCTGAACAACACCTACTTGGTCACCAGTACCAAGTAACCGATGCTCACAACAACACACTTAGCCACCCCATGGCTGTTGTTAATCTCAACTGGGGGGGGGGTTACTGGTCCAAAGAAAGTTGTGGTAGCCACAGATTTACCTGTAGAGTGTCTACTAGGAAATGATTTGGAGACATCAGCTTGGTCAGATGTGGAGTTGGAGGCCCATGCAGCAATGCTGGGCATCCCAGGGCATATTGTTGCTTTAACCAGGGCTCAGGCCAAAAAGCAAAAAGGACAGGGAAGCTTGGATCCTGGAACAATGGACCAAGTGCTCCCTAAAGCTAGGGCTAGTAGAAGCAAACCACTTCCTACTATCCCTCCCTCTACAGTGGATTCTACTTCAGCGGAAGAAAAATTCCCTCCCTGTGCAGAAACTACACCAGAGGAGCTTGAAGCAGATACTGCTGAGCTTTTGGGTGAAGGGGGGCCTGCCAGAGAGGAGCTGAGTGTGGCACAGCAAACCTGTCCCACATTAGAGGTTCTAAGACAGCAAGCTGTCAAACAGGCTAATGGGGATGTCAGTGACTCTCACAGAGTTTACTGGGAGGACAACCTCTTGTACACTGAGCATAGGGATCCTAAACCTGGAGCTGCCAGGAGATTAGTGATTCCTCAGGAGTACAGAAAGTTCCTCCTAACTCTTGCCCACGACATTCCCCTAGCTGGGCATCTAGAACAAATGAAAACTTGGGACAGGCTTGTTCCCTTGTTTCATTGGCCTAGGATGTCTGAGAACACAAAATATGTTTGTAAGTACTGTGAAACCTGTCAAGCCAGTGGCAAGACAGGTGGCACTCCAAAGGCACCCCTTATTCCACTGCCTGTGGTTGGGGTTCCCTTTGAAAGGGTAGGGGTTGACATAGTTGGCCCCCTTGACCCTCCTACTGCTTCAGGCAATAGATTCATCTTGGTGGTAGTGGACCATGCCACAAGATATCCTGAAGCTATTCCTTTAAGGACCACTACAGCTCCTGCAGTGGCAAAGGCCCTCCTAGGAATATTTTCCAGGGTGGGCTTCCCAAAGGAAGTAGTATCAGACAGGGGAAGCAATTTCATGTCTGCATACTTAAAGGCCATGTGGAAGGAGTGTGGTGTAACTTATAAGTTCACAACACCCTTTCATCCACAAACAAATGGACTGGTGGAGAGATTTAACAAAACTCTCAAAGGCATGATTATGGGTCTCCCAGAAAAACTCCGCAGGAGATGGGATATCCTTCTACCATGCCTCCTTTTTGCCTACAGGGAGGTACCCCAGAAAGGAGTGGGCTTCAGCCCCTTTGAACTTCTTTTTGGACACCCTGTTAGGGGTCCACTCACACTTGTAAAGGAGGGTTGGGAACAACCTTTAAAAGCTCCTAAGCAGGATATTGTGGATTATGTTCTTGGCCTCAGATCAAGGATGGCTGAGTATATGAAAAAGGCCAGTAAAAACCTTCAGGCCAGCCAAGAGCTCCAGAAGCAATGGCATGATCAGAAGGCTGTTTTGGTTCAGTACCAACCAGGGCAGAAAGTGTGGGTCTTGGGGCCTGTGGCCCCAAGAGCACTCCAAGATAAATGGAGTGGACCCCACACAATTGTTGAGAAAAAGGGTGAAGTCACCTATTTGGTTGACTTAGGCACTGCAAGGAGTCCCCTTAGGGTACTCCATGTAAACCACCTGAAACCCTACTAGGACAGGGCTGATCTCACCCTGCTCATGGCAACTGATGAAGGACAGGAAGAAGACAGTGATCCTCTACCTGATCTCTTCTCTTCCACAGAACAAGATGCTCTTGTGGAAGGTGTAGTTTTGGCTGATTGTCTTACTGCAGAGCAGAAAGATAATTGCATAAATCTCCTAGATCAATTCTCTGAACTCTTCTCTACTGTGCCAGGTACCACTTCTTGGTGTGAGCACACTATAGATACTGGAGACAGCTTGCCTGTCAAAAGTAAGATCTATAGGCAGCCTGACCATGTCAGGGACTGCATAAAGCAAGAGGTCCAGAAAATGTTAGAACTAGGAGTGGTTGAGCACTCTGAAAGTCCATGGGCTTCTCCTGTGGTACTTGTACCAAAACCCCATTCCAAAGATGGAAAGAAGGAAATGCGGTTTTGTGTAGACTATAGAGGTCTCAACCTTGTAACCAAAACTGATGCTCACCCTATACCCAGGGCAGATGAGCTCATAGATACACTGGCATCTGCCAGTGTATCTAAGCACTTTTGACTTGACTGCAGGGTATTGGCAGATCAAATTGTCAGAAGATGCTAAACCTAAAACAGCATTTTCAACCATTGGAGGACATTCCCAGTTTACTGTAATGCCTTTTGGTTTGAAAAATGCACCTGCCACTTTTCAGAGGTTGGTGAATACAGTCCTGCAAGGGCTAGACGTTTTCAGTGCAGCATATTTAGACGATATAGCTGTCTTTAGCTCCAGCTGGGATGATCACCTGGTCCACCTATGGAAAGTTTTGGAGGCCCTGCAAAAGGCAGGCCTCACTATCAAGGCTTCAAAGTGCCAGATAGGGCAGGGTAAGGTGGTTTATCTGGGACACCTTGTTGGTGGGGAACAGATTGCACCACTACAGGGGAAAATCCAAACAATTATTGATTGGGTTCCCCCTACTACACAGACTCGGGTGAGAGCCTTCCTAGGCCTCACTGGGTATTACAGGAGGTTCATTAAGAACTATGGCTCCATTGCAGCCCCTCTTAATGACCTCACTTCCAAGAAGATGCCTAAAAAGGTATTATGGACAGCAAACTGTCAGAAAGCTTTTGAGGAGCTGAAGCAGGCCATGTGCTCTGCACCTGTCCTGAAAAGCCCTTGTTACTCTAAAAAATTCTATGTCCAAACTGATGCATCTGAATTAGGAGTAGGGGCAGTCCTATCACAACTTAATTCTGAGGGCCAGGATCAACCTGTTGCTTTTATTAGTAGGAGGTTGACCCCTAGAGAAAAGCGTTAGTCTGCCATAGAGAGGGAGGCCTTTGCTGTGGTCTGGGCACTGAAGAAGTTGAGGCCATACCTCTTTGGCACTCACTTCATTGTTCAGACAGACCACAAACCTCTACTTTGGCTAAAACAAATGAAAGGTGAAAATCCTAAATTGTTGAGGTGGTCCATATCCCTACAGGGAATGGACTATACAGTGGAACATAGACCTGGGAGTAGCCACTCCAATGCAGATGGACTCTCCAGATATTTCCACTTAGACAATGAAGACTCATCAGGTCATGGCTAGTCTTATTGTCCTTCGTTTGGGGGGGGGGGTTGTGTAGGAAAGTACCATCTTGCCTGGCATATTACCCCCATTTTTCACTGTATATATGTTGTTTTAGTTGTATGTGTCACTGGGACCCTGTTCACCAGGGCCCCAGTGCTCATGAGTGTGCCTGAATGTGTTACCTTTGTAGTGAGTAACTGTCTCACTGAGGCTTTGCTAATCAGAACCTCAGTGGTTATGCTCTCTCATTTCTTTCTAAATTGTCACTAACAGGCTAGTGACCAATTTTACCAATTTACATTGGCTTACTGGAACACCCTTATAATTCCCTAGTATATGGTACTGAGGTACCCAGGGTATTGGGGTTCCAGGAGATCCCTATGGGCTGCAGCATTTCTTTTGCCACCCATAGGAAGCTCTGACAATTCTTACACAGGCCTGCCACTGCAGCCTGAGTGAAATAACGTCCACGGTATTTCACAGCCATTTTACACTGCACTTAAGTAACTTATAAGTCACCTATATGTCTAACCTTTACCTGGTAAAGGTTAGCTGCAAAGTTACTTAGTGTGAGGGCACCCTGGCACTAGCCAAGGTGCCCCCACATTGTTCAGAGCCAATTCCCTGAACTTTGTGAGTGCGGGGACACCATTACACGCGTGCACTACATATAGGTCAATACCTATATGTAGCTTCACAATGGTAACTCCGAATATGGCCATGTAACATGTCTAAGATCATGGAATTGCCCCCTCTATGCCATCCTGGCATTGTTGGCACAATTCGATGATCCCAGTGGTCTGTAGCACAGACCCTGGTACTGCCAAACTGCCTTTTCTAGGGTTTCACTGCAGCTGCTGCTGCTGCCAACCCCTCAGACAGGTTTCTGCCCCCCTGGGGTCAAGCCAGGCTTGTCCCAGGATGGCAGAACAAAGGACTTCCTCTGAGAGAGGGTGTTACACCCTCTCCCTTTGGAAAATGGTGTGAAGGCAGGGGAGGAGTAGCCTCCCCCAGCCTCTGGAAATGCTTTCTTGGGCACAGATGTGCCCAATTCTGCATAAGCCAGTCTACACTGGTTCAGGGACCCCTTAGCCCTGCTCTGGCGCGAAACTGGACAAAGGAAAGGGGAGTGAGCACTCCCTTGACCTGCACCTCCCCTGGGAGGTGTCCAGAGCTCCTCCAGTGTGCTCCAGACCTCTGCCATCTTGGAAACAGAGGTGCTGCTGGCACACTGGACTGCTCTGAGTGGCCAGTGCCACCAGGTGACATCAGAGACTCCTTCTGATAGGCTCCTTCAGGTGTTAGTAGCCTATCCTCTCTCCTAAGTAGCCAAACCCTCTTTTCTGGCTATTTAGGGTCTCTGTCTCTGGGGAAACTTTAGATAACGAATGCAAGAGCTCATCAGAGTTCCTCTGCATCTCTATCTTCACCTTCTGCCAAGGAATCGACTGCTGACCGCGCTGGAAGCCTGCAACACTGCAACAAAGTAGCAAAGACGACTACTGCAACTCTGTAACGCTGATCCTGCCGCCTTCTCGACTGTTTTCCTGGTGGTGCATGCTGTGGGGGTAGTCTGCCTCCTCTCTGCACTAGAAGCTCCGAAGAAATCTCCTGTGGGTCGACGGAATCTTCCCCCTGCAACCGCAGGCACCAAAAAGCTGCATTACCAGTCCCTTGGGTCTCCTCTCAGCACGACGAGCGAGGTCCCTCGAATCCAGCAACTGTGTCCAAGTAGCCACTACAGTCCAGTGACTCTTCAGTCCAAGTTTGGTGGAGGTAAGTCCTTGCCTCACCTCGCTAGACTGCATTGCTGGGAACCGCGACTTTTGCAGCTACTCCGGCCCCTGTGCCCTTCCGGCGGAAATCCTTTGTGCACAGCCAAGCCTGTGTCCACAGCACTCTAACCTGCATTGCACGACTTTCTAAGTTGGTCTCCGGCGACGTGGGACTCCTTTGTGTAACTTCGGGTGAGCACTGTTTCATGCATCCTTGTAGTGCCTGTTTCTGGCACTTGTGTGGGTGCTACCTGCTGCTAAGAGGGCTCCTTGTCTTGCTCGACGTCCCCTCTACCTCCTGGTCCAATTTGCGACCTCCTGGTCCCTCCTGGGCCACAGCAGCATCCAAAAACGCTAACCGCACGATTTGCAGCTAGCACGGCTTGTTGGCGTTTTTTCGGCAAGAAAACACTTCTGCACGACTTTCCACGGCGAGAGGGATCCGTCCACCTAAGGGGAAGTCTCTAGCCCTTTTCGTTCCTGCAGAAACCTCAGCTTCTTCTGTCCAGTAGAAGCTTCTTTGCATCCACAGCTGGCATTTCCTGGGCATATGCCCATCTCCGACTTGCTTGTGACTTTTGGACTTGGTCCCCTTGTTCCACAGGTACCCTAGATTGAAAATCCATCGTTGTTGCACTGTTGGTTTGTGTCTTTCCTGCATTATTCCTCTATCATGACTTCTTTGTCTTTTGGGGAACTTTAGTGGACTTTGCACTCACTTTTCAGGGTCTTGGGGAGGGCTAATGTTCTAACTCTCACTATTTTCTAATAGTCCCAGCGACCCTCTACAAGGTCACATAGGTTTGGGGTCCATTCGTGGTTCGCATTCCACTTTTGGAGTATATGGTTTTTGTTGCCCCTATCCCTATGTGTCCCCATTGCATCCTATTGTAACTATACATTGTTTGCACTGTTTTCTAAGACTATGCTGTATATTTTTTGTACTGTGTACATATAACTTGTGTATATTTGCTATCCTCACTCTGAGGGTACACTCTAAGATACTTTGGCATATTGTCATAAAAATAAAGTACCTTTATTTTTATTATAACTGTGTATTGTGTTTTCTTATGGTATTGTGCAAGTGACACTTGTGGTACTGTAGTAGCTTCACACGTCTCCTAGTTCAGCCTAAGCTGCTCTGCTAAGCTACCATTATCTATCAGCCTAAGCTGCTAGACACCCTATACACTAAGGGATAACTGGGCCTGGTGCAAGGTGCAAGTACCCCTTGGTACTCACTACAAGCCAGTCCAGCCTCCTACACTGCTGCCTTCTCGACTGTTTTCCTGGTGGTGCATGCTGTGGGGGTAGTCTGCCTCCTCTCTGCACTAGAAGCTCAGAAGAACTCTCCCGTGGGTCGACGGAATCTTCCACCTGTAACCACCAAAGAACTGCATTACCTGTCCCCTGGGTCTCCTCTCAGCATGACGAGCGAGTTCCCTTGAATCCATCAACTCTGTCCAAGTGACTCCCACAGTCCAGTGACTCTTCAGTCCAAGTTTGGTGGAGGTAAGTCCTTGCCTCCCCACGCCAGACTGCATTGCTGGGAACCGCGACTTTTGGAGCTACTCCGGCCTCCGTGCACTTTCGGCGTAAATCCTTTGTGCGCACTCCAGCCTGGGTCCTCGGCACTCTAACCTGCATTGCACGACTTCCTAAGTTGTCCTCCGGCGACGTGGGACTCCTTTGTGCAACTTCGGGTGAGCACCATTTCACGCATCCTTGTAGTGCCTGTTTCTGGCACTTCTGTGGGAGCTGCCTGCTGATGAGAGTGCTCCTTGTCTTGCTCGATGCCCCTTCTGTCCCCAGACGCAATTGGCGACATTCTGGTCCCTCCTGGGCCACAGCAGCATCCAAAAACCCTTACAGCACGATTTGCAGCTAGCAATTCTTGTTGGCGGTATTTCGGCGGCAAAACACTTCTGCACGACTCTCCACGGCGTGCGGGATCCATCCTCCAAAGGGGAAGTCTCTAGCCCTTGTCGTTCCTGCAGAATCCTCAGCTTCTACTGTCCAGTAGCAGCTTCTTTGCACCCACAGCTGGCATTTCCTGGGCATCTGCCCATCTCTGACTTGCTTGTGACTTTTGGACTTGGTCCCCTTGTTCCACAGGTACCCTCGACTGGAAATCCATCGTTGTTGCATTGCTGGTTTGTGTCTTTCCTGCAGAATTCCCCTATCACGACTTCTGTGCTCTTTGGGGAACTTTAGTGCACTTTGCACTCACTTTTCAGGGTCTTGGGGTGGGCTATTTTTCTAACCCTCACTATTTTCTAATAGTCCCAGCGACCCTCTACAAGGTCACATAGGTTTGGGGTCCATTCGCGGTTCGCATTCCACTTTTGGAGTATATGGTTTGTGTTGCCCCTATCCCTATGTGTCCCCATTGCATCCTATTGTAACTATACATTGTTTGCACTGTTTTCTAAGACTATACTGCATATTTTTGGTATTGTGTATATATATCTTGTGTATATTTGCTATTCTCATACTGAGGGTACACTCTGAGATACTTTGGCATATTGTCATAAAAATAAAGTACCTTTATTTTTACTATATCTGTGTATTGTGTTTTCTTATGATATTGTGCAAGTGACACTAGTGGTACTGTAGGAGCTTCACTCGTCTCCTAGTTCAGCCTAAGCTGCTCTGCTAAGCTACCATTATCTATCAGCCTATGCTGCTAGACACCCTATACACTAATAAGGGATAACTGGGCCTGGTGCAAGGTGCAAGTACCCCTTGGTACTCACTACAAGCCAGTCCAGCCTCCTACAGGCACACAACACCATCACCCATACAACATTCCATGCACAAAACACCACACACCACTACACATCACCACACACATCTACACTTACACCACCCCACACATCACCCACACCACCCCATGTCACGCAAAACACACCCACGGTTTTCCGAGGAGGTGCTCAGGGTCATGGTAGAGGAAATCCTACGGGTAGAGCCACAGCTATTTGGCTCACAGGTGCAGCTCACCTCCATAGCCAGGAAGATGGAGCTATGGCGCAGAATCGCTGACAGGGTCAACGCTGTTGGACAGCATCCAAGAAATCGGGAGGACATCAGGAAGAGGTGGAACGACCTACGGGGGAAGGTGCGTTCAGTTGTCTCCAGGCACAACATCGCGGTACAGCGGACTGGCGGCGGATCCCCACCTCCTCCCCCACAACTAACAACATGGGAGGAGCAAGTCTTGACCGTCATGCATCCAGAGGGCCTCGGAGGAGTCGGTGGAGGAATGGACACTGGTAAGTCAAATCTTAACTATCATATACCCCACCCTACCTGCATGCCATCACACTCCCCCACCCTCACCCCCTCCCCCATCACTCAAACTCCTCACTAATGTACTATTAACACAAACCACTCATCCCAACACCAAGCCCTGCATGACACAACTAATCATGCTCACCCCTCACCAAAGCATGCTCACTGCACATACCCAGAACAACCCCCTAACCATCATCACACAAACCCACACACAGGAATGCTTGCACTGGGGTACACAAACACCCACCCATTGCACACCATTACACACATACATGCAATAATCATGCTCTTATATCCCTGCAGGACCACTAAGGAACGTCACCACACCGGGGGGTCCAGACATCTCCACTCCACCCACAGATAGGCCCACAGTGACGACAGCAGCTCTGCCCTACTGGATCCTGATGACCAGACTGGACCATCGTGGGCCTCGGGACAGTCAGTTCCTCTCGCACAGGCACAGCCCAACACTGACCTTCCACCCTCTGGTAAAACCAGCACAGCACCCACCCAGCGGGCCCATACCTCCGTACCCAGGACACGTCAATCAGCGGTGTGTCCACCACTACAGGGAACCCAGGATAACCCACCACCCCAACATCAACAGGGACCTGGGGGGAGTGGTAGTGGGCACACGTTCCGGGGGACGGAGGCACAGGAACACAGGGGAACTGGGAGGGCTGCTGTACGACAGGGGGCGGACAGGTCAAGGGAACCCACCCTCCACAATGCCCTCTCCTCCATCATGGGAGCATACCACCACTCGCAGGAGACAATGGCGACGGTCCTGGCCAAGTTTCAGGAGACCCAGCGCCTGCAGGAGGAGCAGTATTTGGGGTTCAGGGAGGAGCTCAGAACCATCAGCTCCGCCCTGTGCACCATCGTAGGGGTGCTGAAGGACATACAAAAGACAATGAGGGACACCGTGGCACTCCAAGGGGCCCCTGACACTAGCCTGGACGATGAACTGCCCACCACCTCTGCCGGCGGTAGTGGACAGGAGGCACCGCCACAGGACCACCACACCAGCACCCCACCCCTTGCAGACGGACAACCACCACGCAAGCGGTCCCTGAGATCCAGGAACAGGACAGAGCAAGATGGCAAGACCCCCGCCAGGAAATGAGACTACCCTGATTGTCCTCCCACTGTCCCACTTTGTTACCCTGTCCATACTTAAACTGCCCCAGCTCCACTTCCCATGCCCATATGGGCAGTGCACCTGTGTGACCAATTGACTGGACTCTGCCATGGACATTCCTCCACCGTCCCCCATCACCATATGACAACCCCCCTCCATTTTTGAGCATTTAAATAAACACCCTTGAACCACAAAACAATCTGGAGTCAGTCTGTGATTTGTTAAATTTGTATCATCAATGACAGTGTCAAAATGCGTTCTCAATTGCAAAGCCAACATACCAATGTCACACATCACAAGTCCTTGAAGGATGCAAGCAGATGACACATGTTGGTAACCACACCTGTGAAACCGTAATGGAAAGGTACAACTCAGTGACCAAATACTGCTATTAAATGACAGACAGGATAGAGGTAGAAGTGTGAAAGTGAATGTAATAGTAAAAAAAATGTTCTCACCTGTGTGTCACTGGAAATATTGCTGTATGACTGACTCCCTGTTGTCTATGTCTTCTTCCTCAGCTTCCTCCTCATTACTGTCCACAGGCTCCACAGCTGCCACAACACCGCCATCTGGACCATCCTCCTGCAGAAAAGGCACCTGGCGTTGCAAAGCAAGATTGTGAAGCATCAGGCAGGCGATGATGATCTGGCACACCTTCTTCGGTTAGTAGAATAGGGAACCACCTGTCATATGGAGGCACCTGAACCTGGCCTTCAGGAGGCCGAAGGTGCGTTCGACCACCCTCCTAGTCCGCCCATGGGCCTCATTGTAGCCTTCCTCTGCCCTGGTCCTGGGATTCCTCACTGGGGTTAATAGCCAGGACAGGTTGGGTTAACCAGAGTCCCCTATTAGCCACACACGGTGCCTCTGGAGTTGACCCATCATATAAGGGATGCTGCTATTCCGCAGGATGTAGGCGTCATGCACAGAGCCAGGCAACATAGCATTTACCTGGGAGATGTACTGGTCTGCCAAACATACCATCTGTACATTCATGGAATGATAACTCTTCCGGTTCCTGTACACCTGTTCACTCCTGTGGGGGGGGACCAGAGCTACGTGGGTCCCATCAATAGCACCTATGACGTTGGGGATATGTCCAAGGGCATAGAAGTCACCTTTCACTGAAGCCAAATCCTCCACCTGAGGGAAAACGACGTAGCTCCTTACGCAGGGCAGACAACACTCTGGACAACACGTTGGAAAACATAGGCTGGGACATCCCTGATGCCATGGCCAATGTTGTCTGAAAAGACCCACTTGCAAGGAAATGGAGCACTGACAGCACCTGCACGTCAGGGGTGATTCCAGTGGGATGACGGATTGGTGACATCAGGCCTGGCTCCAACTGGGTACATAGTTCCTGGATAGTGTTACGGTCAAACCTGTACGTGATGATTAAATGTCGCTCTTCCATTGTCAACAGGTCCACCAGCGGTCGGTACACCGGAGGATTCCGCCATCTTCTCACATGTCCCAGCTGACGGTGCCTAGGAAGGACAACAGCGGCCACAGAGTCAACAAAATCCCAGGTATGTACCTACAGATACACAGAACACGACACCAAAGACAAAACTCTTCCTGTATGTGTGTCGAGTGTAGGCGTAGGTATGTGTGACGCAGTAGTAAATGAAGCCATGTGGGCCCCTGAAATGGTGGCTGCCTCACCTCTAAACTGGGACAATGGGATGTGAGGTATCTGCGCTGGCATTGTACACCGTCGCGGTAGGCGGTCGTAGACCGCAGCGCAATGCTGCTTTGGTTAACATTGGACCCTATGGGTCCCAGGAGCCAATGATGAAGTGCGGCGACTTTGCGCGCAGTGGAGGGGTGCGGGTGTGGGAGGAGGGCTGTGGGTTTCCCTAAGCCAGGGCAACTTACGTAGGCTAGGCCCCTCCGTAATGCAGGCCATGTGCCACTCCACCCCACCTCAATAGAGGGCCAAGTACAGGTATACATGCCCCTGTGGCATCCATGCGTGCAGATGTCCACCATAGCCATGTAGGCCATATCCCAGGAATTGCATCTTGTAGGAAGCTGGACTGGCTTGTAGTGAGAACCAAGGGGTACTTACACCGTGCACCAGGCCCAGGTATCCCTTATTAGTGTATAGGGTGTCTAGCAGCTTTAGGCTGATAGATAATGGTAGCTTAGCAGAGCAGCTTAGGCTGAACTAGGAGACGAGTGAAGCTCCTACAGTACCACTAGTGTCACTTGCACAATATCATAAGAAAACACAATACAAAGATATACTAAAAATAAAGGTACTTTATTTTTATGACAATATGCCAAAGTATCTCAGAGTGTACCCTCAGTATGAGGATAGCAAATATACACAAGATATATATACACAATACCAAAAATATGTAGTATAGTCTTAGAAAACAGTGCAAACAATGTATAGTTACAATAGGATGCAATGGGGACACATAGGGATAGGGGCAACACAAACCATATACTCCAAAAGTGGAATGCGAACCACGAATGGACCCCAAACCTATGTGACCTTGTAGAGGGTCGCTGGGACTGTAAGAAAACAGTGAGGGTTAGAAAAATAGCCCACCCCAAGACCCTGAAAAGTGAGTGCAAAGTGCACTAAAGTTCCACAAAGAGCACAGAAGTCGTGATAGGGGAATTCTGCAGGAAAGACACAAACCAGCTATGCAACAACGATGGATTTCCAGTCGAGGGTACCTGTGGAACAAGGGGACCAAGTCCAAAAGTCACAAGCAAGTCGGAGATGGGCAGATGCCCAGGAAATGCCAGCTGTGGGTGCAAAGAAGCTGCTACTGGACAGTAGAAGCTGAAGATTCTGCAGGAACGACAAGGGCTAGAGACTTCTCCTTTGGAAGATGGATCCCACAGGCCGTGGAGAGTTGTGCAGAAGTATTTTCCCGTCAAAAGACTGCCAACAAGCCTTGCTAGCTGCAAATCATGCGGTTAAGGTTTTTGGATGCTGCTGTGGTCCAGGAGGGACCAGGATGTCGCCAATTGTGTCTGGGGACAGAGGGAGCATCAAGCAAGACAAGGAGCCCTCTCAGAAGCAGGCAGATCCCACAGAAGTGCCAGAAAAGGCACTACGAAGAGGAGTGAAATGGTGCTCACCCGAAGTTGCACAAAGGAGTCCCACGTCGCCAGAGGGCCACTTAGAAAGTCGTGCAATGCAGGTTAGAGTGCAGAGGACCCAGGCTTGGCTGTGCACAAAGGATTTCCGCCGGAAGTGTACAGAGGCCGGAGTAGCTGCAAAAGACGCGGTTCCCAGCAATGCAGTCTGGCGTGGGGAGGCAAGGACTTACCTCCACCAAACTTGGACTGAAGAGTCACTGTACTGTGCGAGTCAATTGGACAGAGTTGCTGGATTCAAGGGACCTCGCTCGTTGTGCTGAGAGGAGACCCAGGGGACCGGTGATGCAGTTCTTTGGTGCCTGCGGTAGCAGGGGGAAGATTCCGTCGACCCACGGGAGATTTCTTCAGAGCTTCTAGTGCAGAGAGGAGGCAGACTACCCTCAAAGCATGCACCACCAGGAAAACAGTTGAGAAGGCAGCAGGATCAGCGTTACAGAGTTGCAGTAGTCGTCTTTGCTACTTTGTTGCAGTTTTGCAGGCTTCCAGCGCGGTCAGCAGTCGATTCCTTGGCAGAAGGTGAAGAGAGAGATGCAGAGGAACTCTGATGATCTCTTGCATTCGTTATCTAAGGAATTCCCCAAAGCAGAGACCCTAAATAGCCAGAAAAGAGGGTTTGGCTACTTAGGAGAAAGGATAGGCTAGCAACACCTGAAGGAGCCTATCAGAAGGAGTCTCTGACGTCACCTGCTGGCCCTGGCCACTCAGAGCAGTCCAGTGTGCCAGCAGCACCTCTGTTTCCAAGATGGCAGAGGTCTGGAGCACACTGGAGGAGCTCTGGGCACCCAGGGGAGGTGCAGGTCAGGGGAGTGGTCACTCCCCTTTCCTTTGTCCAGTTTCGCGCCAGAGCAGGGCTGAGGGGTCCCTGAATCGGTGTAGACTGGCTTATGCAGAAATGGGCACCATCTGTGCCCATGAAAGCATTTCCAGAGGCTGGGGGAGGCTACTCCTCCCCTGCCTTAACACCTTTTTCCAAAGGGAGAGGGTGTAACACCCTCTCTCAGAGGAAGTCCTTTGTTCTGCCATCCTGGGACAAGCCTGGCTTGACCCCAGGGGGGCAGAAACCTGTCTGAGGGGTTGGCAGCAGCAGCAGCTGCAGTGAAACCCCTGAAAAGGCAGTTTGGCAGTACCAGGGTCTGTGCTACAGACCACTGGGATCATGGGATTGTGCCAACAATGCCAAGATGGCATAGAGGGGGCAATTCCATGATCTTAGACATGTTACATGTCCATATTCGGAGTTACCATTGTGAAGCTACACATAGGTATTGACCTATGTGTAGTGCACGTGTGTAATGGTGTCCCCGCACTCACAAAATCCGGGGAATTTGCCCTGAACAATGTGGGGGCACCTTGGCTAGTGCCAGGGTGCCCACACACTAAGTAACTTTGCACCTAACCTTTACCAGGTAAAGGTTAGACATATAGGTGACTTATAAGTTACTTAAGTGCAGTGAAAATGGCTGTGAAATAATGTGTGCATTATTTCACTCAGGCTGCAGTGGCAGGCCTGTGTAAGAATTGTCAGAGCTCCCTATAGGTGGCAAAAGAAATGCTGCACCCCATAGGGATCTCCTGGAACCCCAATACCCTGGGTACCTCAGTACCATATACTAGGGAATTATAAGGGTGTTCCAGTATGCCAATGTGACTTGGTAAAATTGGTCACTAGCCTGTTAGTGACAATTTGAAAGAAATGAGAGAGCATAACCACTGAGGTTCTGGATAGCAGAGCCTCAGTGAGACAGTTAGTCACTACACAGGTAACACAGTCAGGCACACTTATGAGCACTGTGGCCCTGGCTGGCAGGGTCCCAGTGACACATACAACTAAAACAACATATATACAGTGAAAAATGGGGGTAACATGCCAGGCAAGATGGTACTTTCCTACACAACCCCCCCCCCCAAACGAAGGACAATAAGACTAGTCATTCCCTGATGGGTCTTCATTGTCTAAGTGGAAATATCTGGAGAGTCCATCTGCATTGGAGTGGCTACTCCCAGGTCTATGTTCCACTGTATAGTCCATTCCCTGTAGGGATATGGACCACCTCAACAATTTACGATTTTCACCTTTCATTTGTTTTAGCCAAAGTAGAGGTTTGTGGTCTGTCTGAACAATGAAGTGAGTGCCAAACAGGTATGGCCTCATCTTCTTCAGTGCCCAGACCACAGCAAAGGCCTCCCTCTCAATGGCAGACCAACGCTTTTCTCTAGGGGTCAACCTCCTACTAATAAAAGCAACAGGTTGATCCTGGCCCTCAGAATTAAGTTGTGATAGGACTGCCCCTACTCCTAATTCAGATGCATCAGTTTGGACATAGAATTTTTTAGAGTAACAAGGGCTTTTCAGGACAGGTGCAGAGCACATGGCCTGCTTCAGCTCCTCAAAAGCTTTCTGACAGTTTGCTGTCCATAATACCTTTTTAGGCATTTTCTTGGATGTGAGGTCATTAAGAGGGGCTGCAATGGAGCCATAGTTCTTAATGAACCTCCTGTAATACCCAGTGAGGCCTAGGAAGGCTCTCACTTGAGTCTGAGTAGTAGGGGGAACCCAATCAATAATTGTTTGGATTTTCCCCTGAAGTGGTGCAATCTGTTCCCCACCAACAAGGTGTCCCAGATAAACCACCTTACCCTGCCCTATCTGGCACTTTGAAGCCTTGATAGTGAGGCCTGCCTTTTGCAGGGCCTCCAAAACTTTCCATAGGTGGACCAGGTGATCATCCCAGCTGGAGCTAAAGACAGCTATATCGTCCAAATATGCTGCACTGAAAGCTTCCAGCCCTTGCAGGACTGTGTTCGCCAACCTCTGAAAAGTGGCAGGGGCATTTTTCAATCCAAAAGGCATTACTGTGAACTGGTAATGGCCTCCAATGGTTGAAAATACAGTTTTAGGTTTAGCATCTTCTGATAATTTGATCTGCCAATACCCTGCAGTCAAATCAAAAGTGCTTAGATACTTGGCAGATGCCAGTGTATCTATGAGCTCATCTGCCCTGGGTATAGGGTGAGCATCAGTTTTGGTTATCTGGTTGAGACCTCTGTAGTCTACACAAAACCACATTTCCTTCTTTCCATCTTTGGAATGGGGTTTTGGTACAAGTACCACAGGAGAAGCCCATGGACTTTCAGAGTGCTCAACCACTCCTAGTTCAAGCATTTTCTGCACCTCTTGTTTTATGCAGTCTCTGACATGGTCAGGCTGCCTATAGATTTTACTTTTGACAGGCAAGCTGTCTCCAGTATCTATAGTGTGCTCACACCAAGAAGTGGTACCTGGCACAGTATAGAAGAGTTCAGAAAACTGACCCAGTAGATTTATGCAATGGTCTTTCTGCTCAGCAGTAAGACAATCAGCCAAAACTACCCCTTCCACTAGAGCATCTTGTTCTGTGGAAGGGAAGAGATCAGGTAGAGGATCACTGTCTTCTTCTTGTCCCTCATCAGTTGCCCTGTCATAGTAGGGTTTCAGGCGGTTGACATGGAGCACCCTAAGGGGACTCCTGGCAGTGCCTAAGTCAACCAAGTAGGTGACTTCACCCTTTTTCTCAACAATTGTGTGGGGTCCACTCCATTTATCTTGGAGTGCTCTTGGGGCCACAGGCTCCAAGACCCACACTTTCTGCCCTGGTTGGTACTGAACCAAAACAGCCTTCTGATCATGCCATTGCTTCTGGAGCTCTTGGCTGGCCTGAAGATTTTTACTGGCCTTTTTCATGTACTCAGCCATCCTTGATCTGAGGCCAAGTACATAATCCACAATATCTTGTTTTGGAGCTTTTAAAGGTTGTTACCAACCCTCCTTAACAAGTGTGAGGGGACCCCTAACAGGGTGTCCAAAAAGAAGTTCAAAGGGGCTAAAGCCCACTCCTTTCTGGGGTACCTCCCTGTAGGCAAAAAGGAGGGATGGTAACAGGATATCCCATCTCCTGCGGAGTTTTTCAGGGAGACCCATAATCATGCCTTTGAGAGTTTTGTTAAATCTCTCCACCAGTCCATTTGTTTGTGGATGATAGGGTGTAGTGAACTTGTAAGTCACACCACACTCCTTCCACATGGCCTTTAAGTAAATCAAATCAAATCAAATCATTAACATTTATAAAGCCCGCTACTCACCCGTGCGGGTCTCAAGGCGCTAGGGGAAAAAGGGGGGGTTATCGCTGCTCGAACAGCCAGGTCTTTAGGAGTCTCCGGAAAGCGGAGTGGTCCAGGGTGGTCCTGAGGCTGGTGGGGAGGGACTTCCAGGTCTTGGCCGCCAGGAAGGAGAAAGATCTCCCACCCGCCGTGGAGCGGCGGATGCGAGGGACAGCAGCGAGTGCGAGGCCAGAGGAGCGGAGGAGGCGGGTGGGGACGTAGAAGCTGAGGCGTCTGTTGAGGTATTCCGGTCCCTTGTCGTGGAGGGCTTTGTGTGCGTGGGTGAGAAGTCGGAAGGTGATCCTTTTACTGACTGGGAGCCAATGCAGGTGTCTCAGGTGTGCGGAGATGTGGCTGCTGCGGGGTATGTCGAGGATGAGGCGGGCCGAGGCGTTTTGAATGCGTTGCAGGCGATTTTGGAGTTTGGCTGTGGTCCCGGCGTAGAGGGTGTTGCCGTAGTCCAGGCGGCTCGTGACGAGGGCATGGGTCACGGTTTTTCTGGTGTCGGCGGGGATCCAGCGGAAGATCTTGCTGAGCATGCGGAGGGTGAGGAAGCAGGCGGAGGACACAGCGTTGACTTGCTTGGTCATGGTGAGAAGAGGGTCCAAGATGAAGCTGAGGTTGCGGGCGTGGTCTGTGGGGGTCGATGCGGTGCCGAGGGCCGTGGGCCACCAGGAGTCGTCCCAGGCGGACGGGGTGTTGCCGAGGATGAGGATTTCCGTTTTTTCAGAGTTCAGCTTTAGGCAGCTGAGCCTCATCCAATCTGCGACGTCCTTCATACCCTCTTGTAGGTTGGTCTTGGCGCTGGCGGGGTCCTTGGTGAGGGAGAGTATAAGTTGGGTGTCGTCGGCGTAGGAGGTGATGATGATGTCGTGCTTGCGTACGATGTTGGCGAGGGGGCTCATGTAGACATTGAAGAGTGTCGGGCTGAGTGATGAGCCTTGGGGTACGCCGCAGATGATCTCAATGGGTTCTGAGCGAAACAGAGGGAGGTAAACTCTTTGGGAACGGTTTGCGAGGAAGGAGACGATCCAGTCCAGGGCCTGGCCTTGGATCCCGGTGGAGCGGAGGCGGGTGATTAGGTTGCGGTGACAGACGGTGTCAAAGGCAGCCGAGAGGTCGAGCAGAATGAGGGCGACTGTTTCACCGTTGTCCATCAGGGTTCTGATGTCATCAGTGACTGAGATGAGGGCGGTTTCAGTGCTGTGGTTGGTTCGGAATCCGGTTTGTGAGGGGTCGAGCAGGTTGTTGTCTTCCAGGAAGGTGGTCAGCTGTTTGTTGACGGTCTTCTCTATTACTTTGGCTGGGAAAGGCAGAAGAGAGATGGGGCAGAAGTTTTTCAGGTCTCTCGGGTCAGCCATAGGTTTCTTTAGTAGGGCGTTGACTTCGGCGTGTTTCCAGCATTCGGGGAATGTAGCAGAAGAAAAAGAAGAGTTGATGACGGTCTGGAGGTGCGGGGCGATGATGTCGTCGGCTTTGTTAAAGATGAAGTGCGGGCAGGGGTCCGAAGGGGCGCCGGAGTGGATAGAGTTCATGATGGATTTGGTTTCTTCCGTGTTGATGTGGGTCCAGTTGTTGAGGGTGATGGCCGTGGATGCCGGTTCGGTTGTGTTTGGTTGGGTCTGGTGTCCGAAGCTGTCGTGGAGGTCGTTAATCTTGCGATGGAAGAAAGTGGCGAGGGATTCGCACAAATCCTGTGAGGGCGTGACGGCGTTGGCGTTGGCGCTGGGGTTGGAGAACTCCTTGACGATGCTGAAGAGTTCTCTGCTGTTGTGTCTGTTTTTGTCCAGTCTGTGGGTGAAAAAGTTCCTGTTGGCAGCGCGGATCAGGTGGTGGTGTTCACGGGTAGCGTTCTTGAGGGCGGTCATGTTGTCAGCGGTGTGGTCCTTGCGCCAGGCTTTCTCAAGGGCGCGACAAGTTTTCTTTGATTCTTTGAGGGTGTCAGAGAACCAGAGAGGTTTTTTGGTGTTGGTCAGTCGATGCGTGAGTTTGAGGGGAGCAAGGATGTCTGCGCAGTTGGAGATCCAGTTTGTGAGGTTGAGGGCTGCGTCGTTGGGGTCGGTGGTGAGGGTGGGTTGGTTGGCGGCGAGTGCGGAGAAGAGTTGCTCTTCGGGGATCTTGTTCCACTGTCGACGAGGGATGGGTTGGGTGCGGAGGTGGCGGGTCTCGCGTCGGAATGTGAAGTGGACGCAGCTGTGGTCGGTCCAGTGTAGGGCGGAGGCGTGGCTGAAGAAGACGTGTTTGCTGGCGGAGAAGATGGGGTCAAGCGTGTGTCCGGCGATGTGGGTGGCGGTGTTCACCAGTTGTTTGAGGCCAAGGTTGGCGAGGTTGTCGAGCAGGGTGGTGGTGTTGGGGTCGTTGTTTTGTTCCAGATGGAAGTAGAGGTCGCCTAGGAGGATGTAGTCCGAAGAGGCGAGGGCGTGCGGGGAGATGAAGTCGGCGATGGCGTCGCTGAAAGGGGCGCATGGCCCGGGAGGACGGTAGACTAGGGATCCTCTGAGGGTGGTCCTCAGGTCGGTGCGAATCTGAAAATGCAGGTGTTCAGCGGCAAGAGGGGTGTCTTCGGTGGAGGTGGTGACGCTGATGGAGTCTTTGAAGACGATGGCGATACCTCCTCCTACTTGGTTGGTGCGGTCTTTTCTGGAGCTCTTGTAGCCTTCGGGGATGGCAGTGGCGATGTCAGGGGCCGAGGAGGCGTTCATCCAGCTCTCCGTGATGAAGGCGACGTCCGGTGCTATGGAGTCCAGGAGGTCCCAGAGTTCAACGGCGTGTTTGTGGACGGAGCGAGCGTTGACTAGGATGCACTTGAGGTGGTTGATGGCGCGTGGGCTTGTGGTCGTGGTTGTTGCGTGGTGGAAGATGCGTTTGCAGGAGTTGCAGGTGAAGGGTCCATGGGTGCGTTTGGGGTGAGCTTGGAAGCAGGTGTTGGAGCGTCCTGGGTTGAGGGCGTGGAGGGTGGTGGGGTCGTAGCGGGACAGCGGGGCTTGGGAGGGCTGGGGACCAGGGGTCGTGGCGCTGGGCGCGGGACAGGCACGGACGGGCGCAGACGGGCTTGCCTCTGGTGCGCCTCTGGCGCGCCAGCGGCGCGCCCGCTGCGCAGTTGCGCAGCGGCCGCCATATGAGGTAGGAGGGGGGTAGGGGTCAGCTGGGGGCGAATGGGAGCTGGGGGGCGGGGGCGGGGGCGTGCAGGAGGTCGCGGTGGGAAAGCGCGAGGGAGGGGGGGACAGGTAGAGTGAGAAGAGCTGAGGGAGGGGGGTTTAAGGGTGGAGGGGGGTGAGTGTTAGGAGGTTTAGGAGATAAGGGAGAAAGATAGGAGTAGGGTTGAGAAGATAGGGGAGGGGGGGTTGTCGAGGTGGGTGAGGGTGAGAGGTAGAGTGAGAGGATAGGAAGATAGGTAATAGAGGGGGTGGCAGGAGGGAGGATAGATAGAGAAAATAGAAAGAGAAAATAGATAGATAGGGAAATCGATAGATAGGGAAATAGATAGAGAGATAGGAAGATAGGAGGAGGTGGAGAGTGAGGGAGTTAGATAGTGGGATAGAGAGATAGGTAGATAGGAGGAGTGAGGGAGGTAGATAGTGAACGGGTTAGATAGGGGAGATAGAGAGGGGGATGCGAGTGAGGGAGGGGGATGAGGCAGGAGGGCAGGCGGGGGGAGAGGAGGACGGAGGAGGCAGAAGAGCCGAAGGCAGAAGATAGAAGACAGAAGACAAGAAGAACAGAAGAACAGAAGAACAGAAGAACAGAAGACCAGAAGGAGAGAAGAAAGAAAGACCAGAAGACCGGAAGGAGAGAAGAAAGGAAGACCGGAAGAACAGAAGAACACAGAAGAACACAGATGAACACAGAAGAACACAGAAGAAGATACAGAAAACGAAGAACAGAGGGCAGAAGACCACAGAAGAAGATGAGGAAGAAGAGAAGAAGAGTGAAGACGGGGGAAAGAAGAGTACAGAAGAAGATTACAGACGAGGAGCGAGGAGGAAGAACAGAAGAACAGAGAAGAAGAAAAGAAGAAAAGAAGCAGGAGCAGGAGAGAGGGTGAGTAGCGCGGGGCAGAGCGAGGGGCTGGGAGGGGGGGGGAACTTACTGTGAGGTGGGTCTCAGGAACTCATGAACTCAGGAACCTGGAGGAGCTGCAGCGGCAGGGGGAGCGACCTACCCTTGGGTCAAGGGTCGCTACCACTGTCGCGCAGCGGCCGCCATATAATGTAGGGGGGGGATGGCGTCAGCTGGGGGCGAATGGGAGCTGGGGGGCGGGGGCGTGCAGGAGGTCGCGGCGGGAAAGCGCGAGGGAGGGGGTGGAACAGGTAGAGTGAGAAGAGCTGGGGGAGGGGGGTTTAAGGGTGGAGGGGGGTGAGTGTTAGGAGGTTTAGGAGATAAGGGAGAAAGATAGGAGTAGGGTTGAGAAGATAGGGGAGGGGTGGTTGTACAGGTGGGTGAGGGTGAGAGGTAGAGTGAGAGGATAGGAAGATAGGTAATAGAGGGGGTGGCGGGAGGGGGGAGAGATAGAGAAAATAGATAGAGAAAATAGATAGATAGGGAAATCGATAGATAGGGAAATAGATAGAGAGATAGGAAGATAGGAGGAGGTGGAGAGTGAGGGAGTTAGATAGTGGGATAGAGAGATAGGTAGATAGGAGGAGTGAGGGAGGTAGATAGTGAACGGGTTAGATAGGGGAGATAGAGAGGGGGATGCGAGTGAGGGAGGGGGATGAGGCAGGAGCAGGAGGGCAGGCGGGGGGAGAGGAGGACGGAGGAGGCAGAAGAGCCGAAGGCAGAAGATAGAAGACAGAAGACAAGAATAACAGAAGAACAGAAGAACAGAAGAACAGAAGACCGGAAGGAGAGAAGAAAGGAAGACCAGAAGACCGGAAGGAGAGAAGAAAGGAAGACCGGAAGAACAGAAGAACACAGAAGAACACAGAAGAACACAGATGAACACAGAAGAACACAGAAGAAGATACAGAAAACGAAGAACAGAGGGCAGAAGACCACAGAAGAAGATGAGGAAGAAGAGAAGAAGAGTGAAGACGGGGGAAAGAAGAGTACAGAAGAAGATTACAGACGAGGAGCGAGGAGGAAGAACAGAAGAACAGAGAAGAAGAAAAGAAGAAAAGAAGCAGGAGCAGGAGAGAGGGTGAGTAGCGCGGGGCAGAGCGAGGGGCTGGGAGGGGGGGGGAACTTACTGTGAGGTGGGTCTCAGGAACTCATGAACTCAGGAACCTGGAGGAGCTGCAGCGGCAGGGGGAGCGACCTACCCTTGGGTCAAGGGTCGCTACCACTGTCGCGCAGCGGCCGCCATATAATGTAGGGGGAGGATGGCGTCAGCTGGGGGCGAATGGGAGCTGGGGGGCGGGGGCGTGCAGGAGGTCGCGGCGGGAAAGCGCGAGGGAGGGGGTGGAACAGGTAGAGTGAGAAGAGCTGGGGGAGGGGGGTTTAAGGGTGGAGGGGGGTGAGTGTTAGGAGGTTTAGGAGATAAGGGAGAAAGATAGGAGTAGGGTTGAGAAGATAGGGGAGGGGTGGTTGTACAGGTGGGTGAGGGTGAGAGGTAGAGTGAGAGGATAGGAAGATAGGTAATAGAGGGGGTGGCGGGAGGGGGGAGAGATAGAGAAAATAGATAGAGAAAATAGATAGATAGGGAAATCGATAGATAGGGAAATAGATAGAGAGATAGGAAGATAGGAGGAGGTGGAGAGTGAGGGAGTTAGATAGTGGGATAGAGAGATAGGTAGATAGGAGGAGTGAGGGAGGTAGATAGTGAACGGGTTAGATAGGGGAGATAGAGAGGGGGATGCGAGTGAGGGAGGGGGATGAGGCAGGAGCAGGAGGGCAGGCGGGGGGAGAGGAGGACGGAGGAGGCAGAAGAGCCGAAGGCAGAAGATAGAAGGCAGAAGACAAGAAGAACAGAAGAACAGAAGAACAGAAGAACAGAAGAACAGAAGTCCGGAAGGAGAGAAGAAAGGAAGACCAGAAGACCGGAAGGAGAGAAGAAAGGAAGACCGGAAGAACAGAAGAACACAGAATAACACAGAAGAAGATACAGAAAACGAAGAACAGAGGGCAGAAGACCACAGAAGAAGATGAGGAAGAAGAGTGAAGTCGGGGGAAAGAAGAGTACAGAAGAAGATTACAGACGAGGAGCGAGGAGGAAGAACAGAAGAACAGAGAAGAAGAAAAGAAGAAAAGAAGCAGGAGCAGGAGAGAGGGTGAGTAGCTCGGGGCAGAGCGAGGGGCTGGTACTTACTGTGAGGTGGGTCTCAGGAACTCAGGAACCTGGAGGAGCTGCAGCGGCAGGGGGAGCGACCTACCCTTGGGTCAAGGGCCGCTACCACTGTCGCGCAGCGGCCGCCATATGAGGTAGGGGGGGGGGGGGGTCAGCTGGGGGCGAATGGGAGCTGGGGGGAGGGGCGTGCAGGAGGTCGCGGCGGGAAAGCGCGAGGGAGGGGGGGACAGGTAGAGTGAGAAGAGCTGGGGGAGGGGGGTTTAAGGGTGGAGGGGGGTGAGTGTTAGGAGGTTTAGGAGATAAGGGAGAAAGATAGGAGTAGGGTTGAGAAGATAGGGGAGGGGGGGTTGTAGAGGTGGGTGAGGGTGAGAGGTAGAGTGAGAGGATAGGAAGATAGGTAATAGAGGGGGTGGCGGGAGGGGGGGGGAGAGATAGAGAAAATAGATAGATAGGGAAATCGATAGATAGGGAAATAGATAGAGAGATAGGAAGATAGGAGGAGGTGGAGAGTGAGGGAGTTAGATAGTGGGATAGAGAGAGAGGTAGATAGGAGGAGTGAGGGAGGTAGATAGTGAACGGGTTAGATAGGGGAGATAGAGAGGGGGATGCGAGTGAGGGAGGGGGATGAGGCAGGAGCAGGAGGGCAGGCGGGGGGAGAGGAGGACGGAGGAGGCAGAAGAGCCGAAGCCAGAAGATAGAAGACAGAAGACAAGAAGAACAGAAGAACAGAAGAACAGAAGACCGGAAGGAGAGAAGAAAGGAAGACCAGAAGACCAGAAGGAGAGAAGAAAGGAAGACCGGAAGAACAGAAGAACACAGAAGAACACAGAAGAACACAGAAGAAGATACAGAAAACGAAGAACAGAGGGCAGAAGACCACAGAAGAAGATGAGGAAGAAGAGAAGAAGAGTGAAGACGGGGGAAAGAAGAGTACAGAAGAAGATTACAGACGAGGAGCGAGGAGGAAGAACAGAAGAACAGAGAAGAAGAAAAGAAGAAAAGAAGCAGGAGCAGGAGAGAGGGTGAGTAGCGCGGGGCAGAGCGAGGGGCTGGGAGGGGGGGGAACTTACTGTGAGGTGGGTCTCAGGAACTCAGGAACTCAGGAACCTGGAGGAGCTGCAGCGGCAGGGGGAGCGACCTACCCTTGGGTCAAGGGTCGCTACCACTGTCGCACAGCAGCCGCCATATGATGTAGGGGGGGGGATGGGGTCAGCTGGGGGCGAATGGGAGCTGGGGGGCGGGGGCGTGCAGGAGGTCCGGCGGGAAAGCGCGAGGGAGGGGGTGGAACAGGTAGAGTGAGAAGAGCTGGGGGAGGGGGGTTTAAGGGTGGAGGGGGGTGAGTGTTAGGAGGTTTAGGAGATAAGGGAGAAAGATAGGAGTAGGGTTGAGAAGATAGGGGAGGGGGGGTTGTACAGGTGGGTGAGGGTGAGAGGTAGAGTGAGAGGATAGGAAGATAGGTAATAGAGGGGGTGGCGGGAGGGGGGATTGATAGAGAAAATAGATAGAGAAAATAGATAGATAGGGAAATCGATAGATAGGGAAATAGATAGAGAGATAGGAAGATAGGAGGAGGTGGAGAGTGAGGGAGTTAGATAGTGGGATAGAGAGATAGGTAGATAGGAGGAGTGAGGGAGGTAGATAGTGAACAGGTTAGATAGGGGAGATAGAGAGGGGGATGCGAGTGAGGGAGGGGGATGAGGCAGGAGCAGGAGGGCAGGCGGGGGGAGAGGAGGACGGAGGAGGCAGAAGAGCCGAAGGCAGAAGATAGAAGGCAGAAGACAAGAAGAACAGAAGAACAGAAGAACAGAAGTCCGGAAGGAGAGAAGAAAGGAAGACCAGAAGACCGGAAGGAGAGAAGAAAGGAAGACCGGAAGAACAGAAGAACACAGAAGAACACAGAAGAAGATACAGAAAACGAAGAACAGAGGGCAGAAGACCACAGAAGAAGATGAGGAAGAAGAGAAGAAGAGTGAAGTCGGGGGAAAGAAGAGTACAGAAGAAGATTACAGACGAGGAGCGAGGAGGAAGAACAGAAGAACAGAGAAGAAGAAAAGAAGAAAAGAAGCAGGAGCAGGAGAGAGGGTGAGTAGCTCGGGGCAGAGCGAGGGGCTGGTACTTACTGTGAGGTGGGTCTCAGGAACTCAGGAACCTGGAGGAGCTGCAGCGGCAGGGGGAGCGACCTACCCTTGGGTCAAGGGCCGCTATCACTGTCGCGCAGCGGCCGCCATATGAGGTAGGAGGGGGGGGGTCAGCTGGGGGCGAATGGGAGCTGGGGGGCGGGGCGTGCAGGAGGTCGCGGCAGGAAAGCGCGAGGGAGGGGGGGGACAGGTAGAGTGAGAAGAGCTGGGGGAGGGGGATTTAAGGGTGGAGGGGGGTGAGTGTTAGGAGGTTTAGGAGATAAGGGAGAAAGATAGGAGTAGGGTTGAGAAGATAGGGGAGGGGGGGTTGTAGAGGTGGGTGAGGGTGAGAGGTAGAGTGAGAGGATAGGAAGATAGGTAATAGAGGGGGTGGCGGGAGGGGGGGAGAGATAGAGAAAATAGATAGAGAAAATAGATAGATAGGGAAATCGATAGATAGGGAAATAGATAGAGAGATAGGAAGATAGGAAGATAGGAGGAGGTGGAGAGTGAGGGAGTTAGATAGTGGGATAGAGAGAGAGGTAGATAGGAGGAGTGAGGGAGGTAGATAGTGAACGGGTTAGATAGGGGAGATAGAGAGGGGGATGCGAGTGAGGGAGGGGGATGAGGCAGGAGCAGGAGGGCAGGCGGGGGGAGAGGAGGACGGAGGAGGCAGAAGAGCCGAAGGCAGAAGATAGAAGACAGAAGACAAGAAGAACAGAAGAACAGAAGAACAGAAGAACAGAAGAACAGAAGACCGGAAGGAGAGAAGAAAGGAAGCCCAGAAGACCGGAAGGAGAGAAGAAAGGAAGACCGGAAGAACAGAAGAACACAGAAGAACACAGAAGAACACAGAAGAAGATACAGAAAACGAAGAACAGAGGGCAGAAGACCACAGAAGAAGATGAGGAAGAAGAGAAGAAGAGTGAAGACGGGGGAAAGAAGAGTACAGAAGAAGATTACAGACGAGGAGCGAGGAGGAAGAACAGAAGAACAGAGAAGAAGAAAAGAAGAAAAGAAGCAGGAGCAGGAGAGAGGGTGAGTAGCGCGGGGCAGAGCGAGGGGCTGGGAGGGGGGGGGAACTTACTGTGAGGTGGGTCTCAGGAACTCATGAACTCAGGAACCTGGAGGAGCTGCAGCGGCAGGGGGAGCGACCTACCCTTGGGTCAAGGGTCGCTACCACTGTCGCGCAGCGGCCGCCATATAATGTAGGGGGGGGATGGCGTCAGCTGGGGGCGAATGGGAGCTGGGGGGCGGGGGCGTGCAGGAGGTCGCGGCGGGAAAGCGCGAGGGAGGGGGTGGAACAGGTAGAGTGAGAAGAGCTGGGGGAGGGGGGTTTAAGGGTGGAGGGGGGTGAGTGTTAGGAGGTTTAGGAGATAAGGGAGAAAGATAGGAGTAGGGTTGAGAAGATAGGGGAGGGGTGGTTGTACAGGTGGGTGAGGGTGAGAGGTAGAGTGAGAGGATAGGAAGATAGGTAATAGAGGGGGTGGCGGGAGGGGGGAGAGATAGAGAAAATAGATAGAGAAAATAGATAGATAGGGAAATCGATAGATAGGGAAATAGATAGAGAGATAGGAAGATAGGAGGAGGTGGAGAGTGAGGGAGTTAGATAGTGGGATAGAGAGATAGGTAGATAGGAGGAGTGAGGGAGGTAGATAGTGAACGGGTTAGATAGGGGAGATAGAGAGGGGGATGCGAGTGAGGGAGGGGGATGAGGCAGGAGCAGGAGGGCAGGCGGGGGGAGAGGAGGACGGAGGAGGCAGAAGAGCCGAAGGCAGAAGATAGAAGACAGAAGACAAGAATAACAGAAGAACAGAAGAACAGAAGAACAGAAGACCGGAAGGAGAGAAGAAAGGAAGACCAGAAGACCGGAAGGAGAGAAGAAAGGAAGACCGGAAGAACAGAAGAACACAGAAGAACACAGAAGAACACAGATGAACACAGAAGAACACAGAAGAAGATACAGAAAACGAAGAACAGAGGGCAGAAGACCACAGAAGAAGATGAGGAACAAGAGAAGAAGAGTGAAGACGGGGGAAAGAAGAGTACAGAAGAAGATTACAGACGAGGAGCGAGGAGGAAGAACAGAAGAACAGAGAAGAAGAAAAGAAGAAAAGAAGCAGGAGCAGGAGAGAGGGTGAGTAGCGCGGGGCAGAGCGAGGGGCTGGGATGGGGGGGGTACTTACTGTGAGGTGGGTCTCAGGAACTCAGGAACTCAGGAACCTGGAGGAGCTGCAGCGGCAGGGGGAGCGACCTACCCTTGGGTCAAGGGTCGCTACCTCTGTCGCGCAGCGGCTGCCATATGAGGTAGGAGGGGGGGAGGGGTCAGCTGGGGGCAAATGGGAGCTGGGGGCGTGCAGGAGTTCGCGGCGGGAAAGCGCGAGGGAGGGGGGGAGAGGTAGAGTGAGAAGAGCTGGGGGAGGGGGGTTTAAGGGTGGAGGGGGGTGAGTGTTAGGAGGTTTAGGAGATAAGGGAGAAAGATAGGAGTAGGGTTGAGAAGATAGGGGAGGGGGGGTTGAAGAGGTGGGTGAGGGTGAGAGGTAGAGTGAGAGGATAGGAAGATAGGTAATAGAGGGGGTGGCGGGAGGGGGGGAGAGATAGAGAAAATAGATAGAGAAAATAGATAGATAGGGAAATCGATAGATAGGGAAATAGATAGAGAGATAGGAAGATAGGAGGAGGTGGAGAGTGAGGGAGTTAGATAGTGGGATAGAGAGATAGGTAGATAGGAGGAGTGAGGGAGGTAGATAGTGAACGGGTTAGATAGGGGAGATAGAGAGGGGGATGCGAGTGAGGGAGGGGGATGAGGCAGGAGCAGAAGGGCAGGCGGGGGGAGAGGAGGACGGAGGAGGCAGAAGAGCCGAAGGCAGAAGATAGAAGACAGAAGACAAGAAGAACAGAAGAACAGAAGAACAGAAGAACAGAAGAGCGGAAGGAGAGAAGAAAGGCAGACCAGAAGACCGGAAGGAGAGAAGAAAGGAAGACCGGAAGAACAGAAGAACACAGAAGAACACAGAAGAACACAGATGAACACAGAAGAAGATACAGAAAACGAAGAACAGAGGGCAGAAGACCACAGAAGAAGATGAGGAAGAAGAGAAGAAGAGTGAAGACGGGAGAAAGAAGAGTACATAAGAAGATTACAGACGAGGAGCGAGGAGGAAGAACAGAAGAACAGAGAAGAAGAAAAGAAGAAAAGAAGCAGGAGCAGGAGAGAGGGTGAGTACCGCGGGGCAGAGCGAGGGGCTGGGAGGGGGGGTATTTACTGTGAGGTGGGTCTCAGGAACTCAGGAACTCAGGAACCTGGAGGAGCTGCAGCGGCAGGGGGAGCGACCTACCTTTAAGTAAGTAAGCAGACATGAAATTGCTTCCCCTGTCTGATACCACCTCATTTGGGAAGCCCACCCTGGAAAAGATTCCCAGGAGGGCCTTTGCCACTGCAGGAGCTGTAGTGGTCCTTAGAGGAATTGCTTCAGGATATCTGGTGGCATGGTCCACTACCACCAAAATAAACCTATTGCCTGAAGCAGTAGGAGGGTCAAGGGGGCCAACTATGTCAACCCCTACCCTTTCAAAGGGAACCCCAACCACAGGCAGTGGAATAAGGGGTGCCTTTGGGGTGCCACCTGTCTTGCCACTGGCTTGACAGGTTTCACAGGACTTACAAAATTCCTTTGTGTCCTCAGACATTCTAGGCCAATGAAACAAGGGAACAAGCCTGTCCCAAGTTTTCATCTGCCCCAAATGTCCAGCTAGGGGAATGTCGTGTGCAAGAGTTAGGAGGAACTTTCTGTACTCCTGAGGAATCACTAATCTCCTGGCAGCTCCAGGTTTAGGATCCCTTGCCTCAGTGTACAAGAGGTTGCCCTCCCAGTAAACTCTGTGGGAGTCACAAACATCCCCATTAGCTTGTTTGACAGCTTGCTGTCTTAGACCCTCTAGTGTGGGACAGGTCTGCTGTGCCACACTCAGCTCCTCCCTGGCAGGCCCCCCTTCACCCAAAAGCTCAGCAGTGTCTGCTTCCAGCTCCTCTGGTGAAGGTTCTACACAGGGTGGGAATTCTTCTTCCTCTGAAGTTGAATCCACTGTAGAGGGAGGGATAGTAGGTAGTGCTTTACTTCTACTAGCCCTAGCTTTAGGGAGCACTTGGTCCATTGTTCCAGGATCCAAACTTCCCTGTCCTTTTTGCTTTTTGGCCTGAGCCCTGGTCAAAGCAAAAATATGCCCTGGAATGCCCAGCATTGCTGCATGAGCCTCCAACTCCACTTCTGCCCAAGCTGATGTCTCTAAATCATTCCCTAATAGACAGTCTACCGGTAAATCTGAGGCAACCACAACTTTCTTTGGGCCAGTAACCCCCCCCCCAGTTGAGATTTACAACAGCCATGGGGTGGCTAAGGGTGTTGTTGTGAGCATCGGTTACTTGGTACTGGTGACCAAGTAGGTGTTTGTTTAGGGTGGACCAGTTTCTCTATCATCATTGTGACACTGGCACCAGTGTCCCTGTAGGCCTGAACCTCAACACCATTTATTAGGGGTAGTTGCTTGTACTTATCCATATTCAGGGGACAACCGAGAGGGGGCAATTCCATGATCTTAGACATGTTACATGGCCATATTGGGAGTTACCATTGTGAAGCTACACATAGGTATTGACCTATGTGTAGTGCACGCGTGTAATGGTGTCCCCGCACTCACAAAGTCCGGAGAATTTGCCCTGAACAATGTGCGGGCACCTTGGCTAGTGCCAGGGTGCCCACACACTAAGTAACTTTGCACCTAACCTTTACCAGGTAAAGGTTAGACATATAGGTGACTTATAAGTTACTTAAGTGCAGTGAAAATGGCTGTGAAATAATGTGTGCATTATTTCACTCAGGCTGCAGTGGCAGGCCTGTGTAAGAATTGTCAGAGCTCCCTATGGGTGGCAAAAGAAATGCTGCAGCCCATAGGGATCTCCTGGAACCCCAATACCCTGTGTACCTCAGTACCATATACTAGGGAATTATAAGGTCACTACCTATGTGTAGCTTCACAATGGTAACTCCGAATATGGCCATGTAACATGTCTATGATCATGGAATTACCCCCTCTATGCCATCCTGGCATAGTTGGCACAATCCCATGATCCCAGTGGTCTGTAGCACAGACCCTGGTACTGCCAAACTGCCTTTTCAGGGGTTTCACTGCAGCTGCTGCTGCTGCCAACCCCTCAGACAGGTTTCTGCCCCCCCTGGGGTCAAGCCAAGCTTGTCCCAGGATGGCAGAACAAAGGACTTCCTCTGAGAGAGGGTGTTACACCCTCTCCCTTTGGAAAATGGTGTGAAGGCAGGGGAGGAGTAGCCTCCCCCAGCCTCTGGAAATGCTTTCATGGGCACAGATGTGCCCATTTCTGCATAAGCCAGTCTACACCGGTTCAGGGACCCCTTAGCCCTGCTCTGGCGCGAAACTGGACAAAGGAAAGGGGAGTGACCACTCCCCTGACCTGCACCTCCCCTGGGAGGTGTCCAGAGCTCCTCCAGTGTGCTCCAGACCTCTGCCATCTTGGAAACAGAGGTGCTGCTGGCACACTGGACTGCTCTGAGTGGCCAGGGCCAGCAGGTGACGTCAGAGACTCCTTCTGATAGGCTCCTTCAGGTGTTGCTAGCCTATCGTCTCTCCTAAGTAGCCAAACCCTCTTTTCTGGCTATTTAGGGTCTCTGCTTTGGGGATTTCCTTAGATAACAAATGCAAAAGCTCATCAGAGTTCCTCTGCATCTCTCTCTTCACCTTCTGCCAAGGAATCGACTGCTGACCACGCTGGAAGCCTTCAAAACTGCAACAAAGTAGCAAAGACGACTACTGCAACTCTGTAACGCTGATCCTGCCGCCTTCTCGACTGTTTTCCTGGTGGTGCATGCTGTGGGGGTAGTCTGCCTCCTCTCTGCACTAGAAGCTCCGAAGAAATCTCCCGTGGGTCGACGGAATCTTCCCCCTGCAACCGCAGGCACCAAAGAACTGCATTACCGGTACTCTGGGTCTCCTCTCAGCACGACGAGCGAGGTCCCTTGATTCCAGCAACTCTGTCCAAGTAACTCCTACAGTCCAGTGACTCTTCAGTCCAAGTTTGGTGGAGGTAAGTCCTTGCCTCCCCACGCCAGACTGCATTGCTGGGAACCGCGTCTTTTGCAGCTACTCCGGCTTCCGTGCACTCCCAGCGGAAATCCTTTGTGCACAGCCAAGCCTGGGTCCACGGCACTCTAACCTGCATTGCACGACTTTCTAACTTGGTCTCCGGCGACGTGGGACTCCTTTGTGCAACTTTGGGTGAGCACCGTTTTACTCTTCTTCGTAGTGTCTGTTCTGGCACTTCTGCGGGTGCTGCCTCCTTTTGAGAGGGCTTCTTGTCTTGCTCTATGCCCCCTCTGTCCCCAGACGCAATTGGCGACATCCTGGTCCCTCCTGGGCCACAGCAGCATCCAAAATCCCTAACCGCACGATTTGCAGCTAGCAAGGCTTGTTGGCGGTCTTTCGTCGGGAAAACACTTCTGCACGAGTCTCCACGGCGTGGGGGATCCATCCTTCAAAGGGGATGTCTCTAGCCATTGTCGTTCCTGCAGAATCCTCAGCTTCTACTGTCCAGTAGCAGCTTCTTTGCACCCACAGCTGGCATTTCCTGGGCAGCTGCCCATCTCCGACTTGCTTGTGACTTTTGGACTTGGTCCCCTTGTTCCACAGGTACCCTCGACTGTAAATCCATAATTGTTGCATTGCTGGTTTGTGTCGTTCCTGCAGAATTCCCCTATCACGTCTTCTAAGTCCTTTGGGGAACTTTAGTGCACTTTGCACTCACTTTTGAGGGTCTTGGGGTGGGCTATTTTTCTAACCCTTACTATTTTCTAATAGTCCCAGCGATCCTCTACAAGGTCACAAAGGTTTGGGGTCCATTCGTGTTTCGCATTACACTTTTGGAGTATATGCTTTGTGTTGCCCCTATCCCTATGTGTTCCCATTGCATCCTATTGTAACTATACATTGTTTGCACTGTTTTCTAAGACTATACTGCATATTTTTGGTATTGTGTACATATATCTTGTGTATATTTGCTATCCTCATACTGAGGGTACACTCTGAGATACTTTGGCATATTGTCATAAAAATAAAGTACCTTTATTTTTAGTATAACTGTGTATTGTGTTTTCTTATGATATTGTGCAAGTGACACTAGGGGTACTGTAGGAGCTTCACTCGTCTCCTAGTTCAGCCTAAGCTGCTCTGCTAAGCTACCATTATCTATGATCCTATGCTGCTAGACACCCTATACACTAATGAGGGATAACTGGGCCTGGTGCAAGGTGCAAGTACCCCTTGGTACTCACTACAAGCCAGTCCAGCCTCCTACAACAAGTATGGCAAGAAGAAGGATGGTAAGTCTTCTGACAACGGTGGGGACAAAAGTAAACATTCTGAGTCTTCATCAGGCCCACAAAAATCCTCTGGGGGTGGTGGGTCCAAATCCTCTTCAAACATTCAGAAAAAGCCTTGGTGTTATTTATGTAAAGTAAAAGGCCATTGGGCAAGTGATTTCACTTGTCCAAAGAAAAACACCAAAGCTCCCACCACCACAACCCCAACTGCAACCTCTAGTGCCCCTAGTAATAGCAGTGGTGGTGGGAAGTCTACTACAAATAGCCAATCCAAGGGTGTAGCTGGGCTCACTATTGGCAATGTAGTTGGGGTTGGTCTTGTTAGGGAGACCACAGAGGCTGTTTTAGTCTCTGCTGGTGGCATTGACATTGCCACCTTGGTTGCTTGTCCCCTTAATATGGATAAGTACAAGCAACTACCCCTAATCAATGGTGTTGAGGTTGAGGCCTACAGGGACACTCGAGCCAGTGTAAATATGGTGATAGAAAAACTGGTCCACCCTGATCAACACCTACTTGGTCAGCAGTGCCAAGTGACTGATGCTCATAACAACACTCTTAGCCACCCCATAGCTGTTGTGAATCTCAACTGGGGTGAGGGGGGTTACTGGTCCAAAGAAAGTTGTGGTAGCCACTGAATTACCTGTAGATTGCTTACTAGACACTGATTTGGAAACATCAGCTTGGGCAGAAATGGAGTTGGAGGCTCATGCAGCAATGCTGGGCATTCCTGGGCATATTTTTGCTTTAACAAGGGCTCAGGCCAAAAAGCAAAAAGGACAGGGTAACTTGGATTCTGGCACAATGGACGAATGGTAAATCCTTGCCCAGTATCCCTCCCTCTCCAGAAGATTCCCCTTTTGAGGAAGAGGAATCCTCTCCCTGTGCAGAACCTATACCAGAGGAGCTGGCAGCAGACACTGCTGAGCTTTTGGCTGCAGGGGGCCTGCTAGGGAAGAGCTGAGTGTGGCACAGCAGACCTGTCCCACAATAGAGGGTTTAAGACAGCAAGCTGTCAAACAGCAGAATGGGGATGTCAGTGATAGCCATAGGGTGTATTGGGAAGACAACCTCTTGTACACAGAGTTAAGGGACCCAAAACCTGGAGCTGCCAGGAGATTGGTCATTCCCTTGCAGTACTGAGAGTTTCTTGTTACCCTGGCACATGACATTCCTTTGGCTGGGCATTTGGGCCAGACGAAAACTTGGGCGACCTGCCAAGCCAGTGGCAAGACTGGTGGCACTCCAAAGGCCCCCTTAATTCCACTTCCAGTGGTTGGGGTGCCCTTTGAAAGGGTAGGGGTTGACATAGTTGCCCCCCTTGACCCTCCAACAGCTTCAGGCAATAGGTTTATCCTTATGGTAGTGGACCATGCAACTAGGTACCCTGAAGCCATCCCCTTAAGGACCACTACAGCTCCTGCAGTGGCAAAGGCCTTCCTGGGAATCTTTTCCAAAGGGGGTTTCCCTAAGGAAGCGGTGTCAGACAGAGGTTGTAACTTCATGTCTGCACCCCTCAAAGCAATGTGGAAGGAGTGTGGTGTAACTTACAAGTTCACAACTCCTTATCATCCACAAACAAATGGTCTGGTTGAGATGTTTAATAAACTCTCAAAGGTATGATAATGGGACAAGACATAGTGGACTATGCACTTGGCCTAAGATCAAGAATGGCTGAGTATTTGAAAAAGGCCAGTAAAAACCTTCAGGCCAGCCAGGACCTGCAAAGCAATGGCCTGACCAGAAGGCTGTACTGACTCAGTACCACCCAGGACAGAAGGTGTGGGTATTGGAGCCTGTGGCACCAAGAGCACTCCAGGACAAATGGAGTGGACCCCATCAAATTGTTGAAAAGAAGGGTGAGGTTACCTATTTGGTAGACCTTGGCACTGCTAGGAGTCCCCTTAGGGTAATCCATGTCAATCGCCTAAAACCCTACTATGACAGGGCTGATCTCACCCTGCTCATGGCAACAGATGAGGGAAAGGAAGAAGAGAGTGACCCTCTCCCTGATCTCTTCTCCACCACTGAAGCTGATGGCTTAGTGGAGGCAGTAGTTTTAGCAGATTGTCTTACTGCTGAACAGAAAGACAACTGTGTTAATCTCCTAAGTCAGTTTTCTGAACTCTTTTCACTTATACCAGGTACTACTACTTGGTGTGAACATACAATTGATACTGGAGACAGCCTGCCTGTCAAAAGTAAGATTTATAGGCAGCCTGACCATGTCAGGGACTGCATTAAACAAGAATTACAGAAAATGTTGTACTTAGGGGTGATTGAACCTTCAGAAAGCCCCTGGGCTAGCCCAGTTGTGCTTGGCCCAAAACCTCACACCAATGATGGAAAAAGAGAGATGAGGTTTTGTGTTGATTATAGAGGGCTCAACCAAGTAACAAATACAGATGCTCACCTTATACCCAGGGCAGATGAGCTCATTGATATACTGGTTTCTGCCAAGTATCTAAGCACTTTTGAACTAACTGCAGGGTATTGGCAGATTAGGTTATCAGAAGATGCTAAACCAAAGACTGCATTTTCAACCATTGGAGTGCACTATCAATTCACAGAAATGTCCTTTGGTTTGAAAAATGCACCTGCCACTTTTCAAAGGTTGGTGAACACAGTCCTGCAAGGGTTGGAAGCTTTTTAGTGCAGCATATCTAGATGATATAGCTGTATTTAGCTCAACCTGGGATGATCACCTGGTCCACCTGTGGAAAGTTTTGGAGGCCCTGCAAAAGGAGGGCCTCACTATCAAGGCCTCAAAATGCCCGATAGGGCAGGGGAAAGTGGTTTATCTGGGCCACCTGGTAGGTGGAGAGCAGACTGCACCACTATAGGGGAAGATCCAGACTATCATAGACTGGGCTCCCCCTACAACTCAAACCCATGTGAGAGCCTTTTTAGGCCTCACAGGGTACTATAGGAGATCCATCAAGAATGATGGCTCCATAGCAGCCTCTCTTAATGATCTCACTAGCAAAAAGATGCCTAAGAAGGTATTGTGGACAGCTAGCTGTCAAAAAGCTTTTGAGGAGTAAACAGGCCATGTGCTCTGCACCTGTCCTAAAAAGCCCTTTTTACTCCAAGAAATTCATTGTACAAACTGATGCTTCTGAATTAGGGGTAGGGGAAGTGCTATAACAGCTGAATACCGAGGGCCAGGATCATCCTGTTGCTTTTATCAGCAGGAGGTTGACCCCTAGAGAAAAGCGTTGGTCTGCCATAGAGAGGGAGGGCTTTGCTGTGGTCTGGGTACGGAAAAAGTTGAGACCATATCTGTTTAGTACTCACTTTATTGTTCAGACAGACCACAAACCTCTACTTTGGCTAAAACAAATGAAAGGGGAAAACCCTAAATTCTTGAGGTGCTCCATATCCCTACAGGGAAAGGACTATACAGTGTAACATAGACCTGGGGGTACCCACTCCACTGCAGATGGACTCTCCAGATATTTCCCTCAGAGGAGGATTGGCTACAGAGAAAGGTAAGCACCTATCAGGAGGGGTCTCTGATGTCACCCGCTGGCACTGGCCACTCAGAGCTGTCCATTGTGCCCTCACACCTCTGCATCCAAGATGGCAGAAATCTGGGACACACTGGAGGAGCTCTGGCACATGGTGCTGGCCAGGGGAGTGGTCACTCCCGTTTACTTTGTCCAGTTTCACGCCAGTTCAGGGCTGGGGGGATACCTTAACTGTTGTAGACTGGCTTATGCATGGAGGGTACCATCTGTGCCCATCAAAGCATTTCCAGAGGCTGGGGGAGGCTACTCCTCCCCAGCCCTTCACACCTATTTCCAAAGGGAGAGGGTGTAACACCCTCTCTCAGAGGAAATCCTTTGTTCTGCCTTCCTAGGACTGGGCTGCCCATTTTGGCTGTTGTATTTCCTTTATAGTTACCAATCAACTCATGTCGGTTGAGGAACTTCAGAGTGATATAGACAGGTGCATCAAAGACTTTTGTTTTTTTTTCTTTAACTTCATACATGATGCTGTGAGGCATGGCTAAAAACCATGGGCACAACCAATGGATCACAAAGGCAAGATTCCTTGGGTTTGCCATTGCTTGTTTTATCGGTGATCAAGATTTGGCACACACAAACAAACACACACCCAGGATCCAGACATGCATATGCTGACACCGGCACATACACACCGAGACCCACACTCACATAATACGCACACACACACACATGCCCACACATATAAACTTTTTAACTGTCATGAGCCATACATTTATAAAGTGAATGTATTTGTGTGTGTGCATGGGAAATCTCGAGCATTTATAAAAAGGCAATTAGCGTGGCTCAGAAGGTTAAGTATAAGATGCGGAGCATATAAAGTTACATTAGCGCATATTGAGCAGAACAGAAATTTGTTGGAGACCGGGTGAACTTTTCTAGAAGATGCATGAAAGCAACATTTTATGATCTGAAAGACCAAAATCTAGGGCTTCTTTTACAATTTTGTGAAGAGATATAAGTATGATAGAGAACAATCCTATATGCTTTGATGTAGTCAAGGCGAGATACCCCGCCAAGTGGTGTCACAAAAATTGCTCATTCTTAGCAGCAGTCGACCACAGTAACATATAAGGCTATTAGCTTGACTCAGGAAGGCAGAACAAAGGACAACCTCAGAGAGAGGGTGTTACACCCTCTCCCTTTGGAAAAAGGTGTTAGGGCTGGGAGGAGTAGCCTCCCCCAGCCTCTGGAAATGCTTTGATGGGCACAGATGGTGCCCATCTCTGCATAAGCCAGTCTGCACTGGTTCAGGGATCTCCCAGCCCTGCTCTGGCACGAAACTGGACAAAGGAAAGGGGAGTGACCACTCCCCTGACCTGCACCTCCCAGGGGAGGTGCACAGAGCTCCTCCAGTGTGCCCCAGACCTCTGCCATCTTGGATTCAGAGGTGTGCTGGCACACTGGACTGCTCTGAGTGGCCAGGGCCAGCAGGTGACGTCAGAGACTCGTTCTGATAGGCTCTTACCTGTGTTACTAGCCTATCCTCCTTCCTAGGTAGCCAAACCTCCTTTTCTGGCAATTTAGGGTCTCTGCTTTGGGGAATTCTTCAGATACCGAATGCAAGAGCTCACCAGAGTTCCTCTGCATCTCCCTCTCCACCTTCTGCCAAAGGATCGACCGCTGACTGATCAGGATGCCTGCAAAACCGCAACAAAATTGCAAAGATGACTACTGCAACCTTGTATCGCTTCATCCTGCCGGCTTTCTCACCTGTTTCCTGGTGGTGCATGCTCTGGGGGTAGCCTGCCTCCTTCTTCCACCAGGAGCTCTGAAGAAATCTCCCGTGGGTCGACGGAATCTTCCCCCTGCAACCGCAGGCAACAAAAGACTGCATCACCGGTCCTCTGGGTCCCCTCTCAGCACAATGAGCATGGTCTCTGGAACTCAGCAACTCTGTCCAAGTGAATCCCACAGTCCAGTGACTCTTCAGTCCAAGTTTGGTGGAGGTAAGTCCTTGCCTCCCAACGTTAGACATGTTACATGGCCATGTTTGGAGTTACCATTGTGACGCTGTACATAGGTAGTGACCTATGTAGAGTGCACACGTGTAATGGTGTCCCCGCACTCACAAAGTCCGGGGAATTTGCCCTGAACGATGTGGGGGCACCCTGGCTAGTGCCAGGGTGCCCACACACTAAGTTACTTAGCACCCAACCTTTACCAGGTAAAGGTTAGACATATAGGTGACTTATAAGTTACTTAAGTGTAGTGGTAAATGGCTGTTAAATAACGTGGCCCGGGGGGCCCCAGAGATCGGGGGTCCCAGGAGTGGCCCCAATATAAGAAGTGGAGGAGGTGCTTGCCACCCCCTCCCCCCAATCACCAGAGTGGCTCCGTTTGGCACAGAGGAGTGCCGGGGGCCCCCTTGTTACATCGTGGCACTAGAGGTGCCTTTACATCATAAGAACAGGTACTTTTGGAAGCATTTACAGGGATATGGCTGCTGCTCAGGTGTTGCCTGTCTTTTCCTGATGTTCCTTTTATGGGCTTGCTGGGACAGTTATACTAACCTGTTTTTGGTATGATGCACCATATATTTACTAATGTTCCTTTTATGGGCATTCTATGCTAATATGTTTTTATGACTTGCCATATGTTTTCTAATGTGCCTGGTACAGGGCAATATGATATTTTTATGACAAGTGCATTTCTGTAGTAATGTTTTCCTGACTACTGCTTATGTTGCAGAATAATAAGTAACCTGTGTGTTAGGTGTGACTACTGCTGATCTCTGCAGAGTAACTGTATTAGCAACGTTCTGACAACTGCTTGCGTAGCAGGGTATTACTGACATGTGTTTTGTCTAATAATGTTGTGTACAATACAGTTTATTTTTATATAACTTGGTGTTGTGTTTCCTTTGTGGTGGGGATAGTGTGTCACGTGTGTCACGTGTGTTGTGCAAACGCTTTACACATGGATAGGCCTGACTGCTCATGCCAAGCTACCAAGGGGGTGAGCAGGGGTTATCTTGGGTGTGTAACTCTCTTACCCTGACTTGAGTGGGTGGGTTCTGCCTGGCATAGGTGCATACCTTAGCCAACCAGAAACCCCATTTCTAACAAGGCGTTAAACTGACCTAGGGCTTTTTAACATGGGAGCCTTCCGGGTATGGCTGGATTTGCATCATTTTTTTGATGCTAGTCCAGCAATGTGCGACTTTAGCAATAGAATTTCTGTTGCATCTGTGAAAATGTTCGCCATGGAGCTCTGTATTGTAATACAGCGCATCCAAGGTGTTGTTAGGGGAGCGCAGGCCAGCGCTAGCAATCCAACTCTCCAATGCGTCATATTTTTGTAAATGAGGCCCATAGTACGTTATAGGTTTTCCTTCAATCAAACACTCCATTTCTGCACTTGTAAAAATGTGTAAAGCATTTGCACACGTCTGCTCACTTTCAACTAATGACCATAGTAGCAGGTATGGCAACTTTAGACAAAACACAGCTGCCCTTTTAAATAGAGCATTTTATGCTGTCTGTCAACAGAATTTGTTAAAAGTATTTGCTGGTGGTTTTATGAAATGACGAATCTATTAGCCAATTTTATGTATGTTTATCTTAACATTTGCATATTTAGGGGCATATTTGTACTCTATTTGCACCGGATTTGCGTAATTTGTTTTTATGCAAATTCAGCGCAAACTTAACTCCATATTTATACTGTGGCGCTAGACGCGTCTAGCGCCAAATTTATGGAATTAGAGTAATTTTTTTACTGTGGAAACCTACTTTGCGTTAATGACATGCAAGGTAGGTGTTCCCGGGCAAAAAATGACTCAAAGGCATTTGCGCCTTATTTATACTCCCGTGTCATAATGGCGCACAGGAGGGGGAGGGCCTTAAAAAATGGTGCTAAACCGGATTAGAGTCATTTTTAACGCCTGGGTCAGGGCAGGCGTTAGAGGACCTGTGGGCTCATTTCCATGGTGGGAGACCATGGAAGAACTCCACAGGTGCCCTTCCCTGCCCCCAGGGACACCCCCTGCCACCCTCGCTCACCCCTGGAGGACACCCATGGATGGGTGGACCCATCTACGGTAAGTACAGGTAAGTAGAGGTATGTATTTTTTATTTTATTTTTTAAAGTGGCATGGGAGGTCTAACTTGGGCATGTTCATTGGGCAGAGGGGCATGACTCCTGTCTTTAAGACAGGAGTCATTTCCATGGGGGTTGTGCGTCAAAAAATGACGCTAGTCAGGTTAGAGTCAACATTTTTTACTCTAACCTGACTTGCACCATTCTTTCACGCACAATCCCCATCTTCCCTACACCTCCGCTGCCCGGTTAGCGTAATTTATTTTGACGCTAACCAGGCCACAGTGCTGGCTACCGTCATTCCATAAATATGACACCCGGCTGGCGCGTTGAAATGGCGGTAGCCGGCGTTATACTTTTTGGCGCAATCTGTGCTAGCAAAGGTTTGCGTCAAAAAATATAAATATGGGCCTTAATACATTCGCTTGCCCAGATCTGTTGCCAGTCTTCTTGTAAATATGGTAGTGATGAATAATGCTGCTATAATGTGTAATTATGAATTAGAGCTGACTCAGCTACAAGCTTTTTCTGAAAATTGTTTCTTTTACACAGTTTTGAACTCTCTTTTATGGTCATAATTTGGCAGATTTTATGATGATTATGAAATACAGCATATGTTTTGAGACTTACTCATCAGGCCTCAGCCACTGCAGAGATCAAAAACAACAAATGGGAGGGAACACTACTAAAAAAGTGGACTAACTCATGCTACTGACAGGTAGATCCTGTATTCTAGTTATTGGTCACTCCGAGACTGGTCCCATAATGTTATGAGAGTCTGATGGGTCCCGAACAATCCCTGATTTTGAGTGGTGATAAAACTGAGAAGGCTATTCATAGAAACAAACAAGTCCCCTATTTTAAGCAATGATTGAGCTGCCTAGTAATTGGCAACATGTAGATTTTCTTTTTTGAGCAATTATCAAGTTGAGCGCAGTGGGCAAGAGGGAAATCTCCAATTATTGGAGCAGTGATGGAATTGGAATAGGGTTGCAATCATGGGCATAGGATATCCTATTCTGGACAATGGTCAAGCAGAGATAGGCCAGGTATGGGTAAATGACATTTAATCCGTAATGAGCAGTGATATTGGTGAGACAGACTAGTGAAAGGCAGCAGGGGTATTCTCTATTGTGAGCATTGATGGTGCTAAGTTAGGCTGGCCAAGTGCCAGAGGAAGGGTCAATTTTTGGGTAGTAATGAAGTGATGTGTGGTTTTTTACAGTTTTGTGTAGTAACTCAAACCACCAGTTCCTTCACATGATGTTTTTGTTTATTTCTCAGAGCTCTGCGGCTACACATTTACCAGTTCTCCGGGAACCGTCTCATCTCCAAATTTCTCTAATAATTACTCAGACAATATAAACTGCGGCTGCTACATCATTGCTCCAGACGGATCTCCCACTAGCAAGGTTTAATCCTGCACTGAGAAGCGGCACACCACAATAATCCAGTGAGCATCCATACTCAGAGGCACCTTAGAACTTTCCAGAACTTTTCTTGAACAGTTACTCTATATCTTCTCAATAATGGTGTTGGAAATGTGTATGTTCTCTTCATCTGGTTTCATAGGAACTAAAAAAGACATGAGAATGAGAAATGTTACTGGAGGGATACAGTAGCAACACAGGTATTTTGGGCCAGATTTAGAAGCCCCTTGTGCCAGCTTGCGCAACATTAGCATCATTTTTCTGACGCTAATGTGATCGGTTGGCAAAAATGCGAAGCCATATTTACAAAGTGGCGCAATCACGCATTGCACCACTTTGTAAACCCTTGCGTCATATTATGCCTGCGCCAGGCATAATGTGTGCAAATGGGGGCGTTCCGGCGTTAGGAGGCCCAGAAAAATGGAGCAGTGGAATCTATGAGATTCCACTGTGCCATTTCTAGTATCATTTTTAACGCCTGCCTAAGGCAGCTGTTAAAATGAGGCTCCCATTGTTGGATGCTCGGGTTGTACCAGCACGTTTGTCCATACATTCTCATAAGTATACAACTGCATTGCTTTTAATGTGACTCAAACATCAGATTCAAAGCAGCACCGCCATTTGGTTCTTTCTCATTAAAGTATGGTAAAACTATACAAACCCATGGGATACAGAGAGCAGATCACAGTATTAATCTCAGCTACCATAAGGCTGTGGTGGGGTAAGGAGATCTTCAATAACTGAACACAAAATGTGCAACTCCCTCCCAAGAGCATCCAACTTACAAACCACTTTACTAACTGCACACACAGAAGAGCACAGAGTAAACTAGCACACACCCCCACTCTCTACAGCTCTGGGATGCCTTTGAATTTAAATTTTAGATACATACAACAAGTATGAACACAGGCATTTGGCAATGGCAGTATCACCTGCATGCTAGATCAGTCGTAGTGGGAGTAATGAATAGGGTACCTTTCAGATGCCTTCAAAGGAAGGCGCTGATGTATGACTTCGCTGTGGGTGTGCCAATACTACCAGTGAAATACCATCAAAACCAAACAAACTACTGTTGATACCAAAAGTGGCCTGGCCCTGAACTCTTTGTAGGACCCACTGTTGGCAGGGCACAGTTGAGCGGAGAAGGTTGACGCACTGTGCTTCTTCCATGTGTTCCACCACCTTCTGCTGGCAGGACAGGAATGGTTTTCACAATCCATCACATGCTTCTTAATGCTTTTGTCACCGTGTAGCCGCTGGCAGGAAATACATTGACAGAGATTGACATGGAGAGCTAACATATTTCTTCTTTATGTCACACATAGGTATTTTTGACGTACACCTCTTTTGACATTGAGGATGACGTAAACTGCTATTTTGACTCCTTGTCTATTTCCAATGGTGCCAGGACCACCTCCCCCATTGTGGGCAAATACTGTGGATCTACAATAGTCCCAGTGGTGACCTCCACTGGGAGGTCCCTGCTACTCTAGTTTCAGAGTGATGCATTAGAGATCCTGAAGGGATTCCAGGCCACCTACACCTTCAATAAGTTTGCCTCTGCTAAATTCACCCTTTGGCTGCCCATCATGGAAGCCCGCACACTTGAGTGATGCATTGGTTCTTCTTCCATAATATGTGGAGGACTCCCTGGGATGCACCATGACACATAGTCTGGGTTACTGTGGAAGGCATTGGCCTGCGGCCACCTTATGCTACAGGCAGATGCCATGCAGCAGTAACTGCTCAAAAGCAGGCTATGATAGAACATTGACCAATCTACAATTAGGACATGTTCCATGCTCACTGACGTGCTGTAATTAAGAGGCCTGTATTGAATATTGAATGAATTAAACATAATCGCTATAAGCCTATCGGAAGCTGATGGAGGTCATGTGTTTGGAAAAAAGTTCGGCGCATGACTTGGTTGTTACCCCTGGCCCATGAGCCTCAATCTATGACAAAAGCAAGCTAGACCAGTGCAAGGACAATTGTCCAAACTTGTGAAATCCTCTCAGCGCACCAAGCTTGAGCAGAGTGGATCGCACTTATGACATTAGTGATATACTCAGCTATCATTGTCAGGTAAGGGCACCGTGGGAACACTGTGGCAACCAGAATTGTGGTGTTATCATGGATATTGTATGGGAGAGCTCACCCATGAGTAAAGTAGTTCATTGACCCCTTCCAGACTTACATCATTTTAGCATTAGGATTCTGTACGAGGCTCCTCCCTCAATCCTTGATCATGGTCAGGGAGAGGTGAGTTACTCTCCAAGACCACTGAAGGTTTTCAGCTGTAGCTCTGGTCAGTGACGTGTGCTCTTAGCTCCTGTTCTTCCTGTAGAAGGTCAACAGGAGGTGTTGGTGATGGCCACTCCAGTAACCACTTCCCTCTGGGTAGTTACACAGTGGGCCCCCTCACTTCACACAAACCATGTAGGATAAACCTGGCCTTTGATGTACGGGTACACAGAAATCACCACCAAATTCTTCACAGATACACATTGCAATCCTGCAGGCAGTGGTGTGTAGCAGACTCCCACTTTTTAGGTCTGGCCTTTGATAGAGCTTTAGTTGTCTTCTCAGACTACTGTTTTAGGAAATAAAACATAATGGATACTTTTTGTCAAACCACTTCAGCTGGTGCTCTGCTCCGTTGTCTTCCACTCTTTGTGTCCGCCCACCACAGTAAGCAACATGGGGCAGTGGTTCAGCCTACTTCTGCCACTTGCTCCAAGTGTTTTTTCCCATGGTTTGTGGCCCAATCGTTCCTTTTAATTATTTTTTGCCTTTGGCAATCTTTTATTCCTCTGGCAGTTTTTGTTCCTTTAGCAATCTTTTGCCATCACTCCTTTTGAGACTACAAGCGAAAGCTGGAGAGCCTCATTGTACTAGAAATAAAGTTTGTTCACTATAAAACAGAACCTTTTCTGGGTTTTAAATCCAAACACATTCAAGTCTTTCACATGCTTGGCTCAATACAGTGTTAGCAGTCAGACCCTCCTTCTTGCCTAATATTTTTTCAGGATGGAAAAGTGCTCCCATATTCTGTTCTGGGTGTAAACTGGCAGGCAAAAACATTTGAGCTTTGTCAATAATTCTTTAGTTCTGAAGGCATACTCATGTGAGTGGACATTACAGAGCATTATGGAGACGAGCATGTGACAAGCAGAAATATTCCAGGTACAATCAACAAGGTCGAAGGAGCCAGGCAAGAGACCTGTGACCTGCGAGACTAAGGTTGGGTCGAGAAGTTCTGGTTGGAATAGTATAGAGGATTTAGATTTTTCTACGAAAGGTGTCACACAAATTCCCCTGATGTAGACGCTTCAACCCTCTCTGCTGAAGACCAGTCTCTACTAACCTACTGTATGCTCACATTTCTTTTCCTGTCCTTGTTCACAGTGAATGCTTAACCTATAAAAAGATGAGGTGCTGCGGGATCATGGAAAGTCTGGCTTCACAAATTGGCCCATTTGAAGGACACAATTGGTTTGGTGGCGTGCTGCTGGCTAAAATAGATTGGCTGAAATTCCTGTCCTTTAGTTCTTGTCCCCCCCCCCCCAGGTTGGTTGTATATTTGATATTTGGGGATTTCTGCTCCTTCTTTTCAGGTTTAATCAGCTAAGGCACTATTGGTGGGTCGAGGAGCGCTGTTTGTGGCTGTTCTGTGCCAGTGTCTGAACGATTACATGAATGATCAGTCAGCTGGCACCACCATTAGCCTCTCTGTCCCAGGCTCAGTCCTGTCTTACAGGACCAGGCTGTACCTCTGCCTACCACTCAATAGCGCTTGGAAACACACATGATTAAGTGTTCCACTGGTTCACTAGCTGCAGTTGCAGTTGGTGCTGTTTACTGGAATGGGTGATGCTGTTGATTCACGGCTGCTGTCACCTTGGCAAGGGCATCTGTCCCACAGAATATATGATTTACCTCATGCTTATGAGACATCAGACAGTGTATGACATTGTGTCTGTCGAGGAGATCTTTGATCTCCATTATAATTTCTTCCACTGTTCAACAAAGATTGGAAAAGCTAACAGGTCTTGCCTAGTCAAACATTTGACTATACAACATCAGTAGAAAGCACTTGCAGATGCTATGCAGCATTGGCAAAAAAAAAGAGGCACAGTGATGCTCTGCTCCTGGCTGCCACATCATTCTACTAGCCCACACATGCGTAATGATGAATGCATGCTTATTTGGCACTATATATGTGCATGTCAGCAGTCTGACATGACTGACATTTTCTTTGTGTGCGGAGCAGTCTGGCAGCAAACTACAGCCCTCAAAAATAAACAAGCATTTGCATTTTCTTGAGTTAGAGCTATTGTGTAGGAGGCTTGCCTGGCTTGTAGTGGGTACCAGAGGTACTTACACCTTGTACCAGGTCCAGTTATCCCTTATTAATGTAGAAGAGGTGTTTCTAGCAGCTTAGGCTGATAGAAGGTAGCTATGGCAAAGCTGCTTAGGCTGAACTAGGAGACATGTAAAGCTCCTACTATACCACTGGTGTCATATGCACAATATCATGATAAAACACAATACACAGAATTACTCAAAATAAAGGTACTTTATTTTTATGACAATATGCCAGGCCAGCCTCCTACATTGGTTGTGCAGCGGTGGGATAAGTACTTGTAACTACTTACCACTTCGTCATTGTGTACTTTTCATAAGAGAATAATATACAAAACAAGTTCAGTGTATTTACAGCTAACCAAAAAAGGTTTTGCTTTTCTCCTCTTAAACTTTTTACAAAGTTCTGAAAAGTTTCTCTAAACTTCTAAAAGTTTCTAAAAAGTTAGAAAACGTGTTTTTCTTTTCTTTAAAAAGTTCTGAAACTTTTTCTTCCTTCTCACTATTTCTAGACCATTTACTATTATGTCTACAGAAGATTTTACTCTTAAAATGGTCAATACTACTTATGACAATTTGAATTATAAGAGCCTAATGAGTCTCTGCTTAGAGAGAGGTTTAGTGATAGGAAAGAACCCTACCAAATAATTTCTATTTAACATGCTTATTGTGAATGATGAGTCCCAAGCAGGTACTTCAAATGAGAGGTTAATAGAAGGTTCCCACTCTGACTCAGGGGATCTCCTTGAGACAGGTAGGGAGGGTTCTGATCTGGATTATCCCTCTAACAAGACACCCAGTAATGTTGGTAGTAATGGAGGTTCCCATCACAGTTGGAAGTCTTTATTCCTAGATGCCAAATTGCTAGGGTTCACTCAGTTAGGGACAGATCCCCCTCTGTTGTTTCCAATTTATCTTCTGTGTCCAAGCATTCCCAACCCACCCATCCTGAAGACAACATGTTAGAAAGGGAACTCAAAAATTTGAGGGTTGAAGAGACCAGACTGAAGCTTAAATAGCGACAGCTGGCCTTAGATAGGAAATCCCTAGACCTGGAGAAGGAAAGACAGAGATTGGGGTTTGGATCCCATGGTGGCAGCAGCAGTATTCCTGATAGTAATCCTGTTAGAGAGCATGATTCCAGGAATCTGCACAAGATAGTCCCCCCTTACAAGGATGGGGATGACATCAACAAGTGGTTTGCTGCACTTGAGAGGGCCTGTATGGTACAGGGGGTCCCTCAAAGGCAGTAGGCTGCTATATTGTGGCTATCTTTCCCTGGAAAGGGCAGGGTAGGCTCCTTACCGTTAGAGAAAGTGATGCTAACAATTTTGCAGTTTTGAAGGATGCAGTCTTGGATGGATTTGGCTTAACCACTGAACAATACAGGATTAAGTTCAGAGACACCAGAAAAGAGTCCTTACAAGACTGGACAGACTTTGTAGACTGTTTAGTGAAGGCCTTGGAGGGGTGGTTACATGGCAGTAGAGTTTCTGACTATGAAAGCCTGTATAATCTTATTCTGAGAGAGCATATTCTGAATAACTTTCTGTCTGACTTGTTACACCAATATCTAGTGGACTCAGATCTGACCTCTCCCCAAGAATTGGGTAAGAAGGCAGACAAATGGGTCCAAACAAGAGTGAACACAAAAGTTCATACAGGGGGTGACAAGGAAGGCAAGAAGAAGGATGGTAAGTCTTCTGACAATGGTGGGGACAAAAGTAAAACTGAGTCTTCATCAGGTACACAAAAATCCTCTGGTCGGGGTGGTGGGTCCAAATCCTCTTCAAATCAACCTTGAAAGCCTTGGTGTTATTTGTGTAAAGTCAAAGGCCATTGGACAACTGATGCCAGTTGTCCAAAGAAAAACACCAAACCTCCCACTACCACAACCCCTACTGCAATTTACAGTACCCTAGTAGTAGCAGTGGTGGTGGGAGCAAACCTACTAATGGCCAATCTAAGGGAGTAGCTGGGCTCACTTTTTGTAATTTAGTTGTGGTTGGTCTTGTTACGGAGACCACAGAGGCTGTGTTAGTCTCTGAAGGTGCCATTGATTTGGCCATCTTGGTTGCTTGGCCCCTTAATATGGATAAGTACAAGCAACTTTCCCTAATAAATGGTGTTGAGGTTCAGGCCTACTGGGACACAGGTGCCAGTGTTACCATGGTGATAGAGAAACTGGTGCACCCTGAACAACACCTACTTGGTCAGCAGTTTCAAGTGACAGACGCTCATAACAACACTCTTAGCCACCCCATGGCTGTTGTGAATCTCAACTGGGGTGGGGGGGGTTACTGGTCCAAAGAAAGTTGTGGTTGCCTCTCATTTACCTGTAGACTGTCTACTAGGGAACGATTTAGAGACATCAGCTTGGGCAGAAGTGGAGTTGGAGGCTCATGCAGCAATGCTGGGCATTCCTGGGCATATTTTTTGCTTTGACAAGGGCTAAGGCCAAAAAGCAAAAAGGACAGGGTAACTTGGATCCTGAAACAATGGACCAAGTGCTCCTTAAAGCTAGGGGTAGCAAGGGTAAATCCCTACCCACTATCCCTCCCTCTACAGATGATTCTCCTTCTGAGGAAGAAGAATTTCCTCCCTGTGCAGAACCTTCACCAGATGAGCTGGCAGCAGACACTGCTGAGCTTTTGGGTGGAGGGGGGCCTGCCAGGGAACAGCTGAGTGTGGCACAGCAAACCTGTCCCACATTAGAGGGTCTCAGACCACAAGCTGTCAAACAGCAAAATGGGGATGTCAGTGACTTACATAGAGTTTACTGGGAGGACAACCTCTTGTACACCGAGGCAAGGGACCCAAAACCTGGAGCAGCCAGGAGATTGGTCATTCCCCTGCAGTACAGAGAGTTCCCCCTAACTCTTGCACATGACATTCCTTTGGCTAGGCATTTGGGCCAGATCAAAACATGGGAAAGGCTTGTCCCCCTGTTTCACTGGCCTAGGATGTCAGAGGACACAAAAGATTTTTGCAAGTCTTGTGTGACCTGCCAAGCCAGTGGCAAGACTGGTGGCACCCCAAAGGCTCCCCTCATTCTACTACCTGTTGTTGGGGTACCCTTTGAAAGGGTAGGGGTTGACATAGCTGGCCCCCTTGACCCTCCTACTGCTTCAGGCAATAGGTTTATCTTGGTGGTTGTGGACCATGCCGCCAAGAAATCCTGAAGCAATTCCTATAAGGACCACTACAGCACATGCAGTGGCAAAGGCCCTCCTGGGAATCTTTTCCAGGGTGGGTTTCCCTAAAGAGGGTGCATCAGACAGGGGTAGGAACTTCATGTCTGCACACTTGAAGGCAATGTGGAAGGAATGCCTCAAAGTGCCAGATAGAGCAGGGAAAGGTGGTTTATCTGGGACACCTCGGTAGGTGGAGAACAGATTGCACCACTTAAGGGGAAAATCCAAACAATCATGGATTAGGTTCACCCTACAACACAGACCCAGGTGAGAGCCTTCTTAGGCCTCACTGGGAATTATAGGAGATTCATTAAACACTATGGGGGTCATTCTAACCCTGGCGGTCGGCGACCGCCAGGGCTAAAATGACGGAAGCACCGTCAACAGGCTGGTGGTGCTTCCGGGGCCATTCTGACCGCGGCGGTAAAGCCGCTGTCAGAAAAGGGCAACCGGCGGTTTCCCGCCGGTTTACCCCTGGCCCAGGGAATCCTCCATGGCGGCGCTGCTTGCAGCGCCGCCATGGGGATTCCGACCCCCTTACCGCCATCCTGTTCCTGGCGGTTTTCACCGCCAGGAACAGGATGGCGGTAACGGGTGTCGTGGGGCCCCTGGGGGCCCCTGCAGTGCCCATGCCAATGGCATGGGCACTGCAGGGGCTCCCTAACAGGGACCCACATTGATTTTCAGTGTCTGCCTAGCAGACACTGAAAATCGCGACGGGTGCCACTGCACCCGTCGCACACCAGCAACTCCGCCGGCTCCATTCGGAGCCGGCTTCATCGTTGCTGGTGCTTTCCCGCTGGACGGGCGGGCAGCCTTTTGGCGGTCGCCCGCCAGCCCAGCGGGAAAGTCAGAATGACCGCCGCGGTCTTTTGACCGCGGTACGGTCTTCTGCCGGTTCCCGCCAGACGGGCGGCTTCCGCCGCTGGCGGGGGTCAGAATGACCCCCTATGGCTCCATAGCAGCCCCTCTTAATGATCTCACAAGTAAGAAGATGCCTAAAAAGGTATTGTGGAAAGCTCGCTGTCAGAAAGCTTTTGAGGAGCTCAAACAGGCCATGTGCTTTGCACTTGTCCTAAAAAGCCCATGTTACTCCAAGAATTCATTGTTAAAACTGATGCATCTGAATTAGGGGTAGGGGCTGTCTTATCACAACTGAATTCTAAGGGCCAGGATCAACCAGTTGCTTTTATCAGCAGAAGGTTGATACATTGTAGGAGGCTGGCTTGGCTTGTAGTGGGTACCAGAGGTACTTACACCTTGTGCCAGGTCCAGTTATCCCTTATTAGTGTAGAAGAGGTGTTTCTAGCAGCTTAGGATGATAGAAGGTAGCTATGGCAAAGCAGCTTAGGCTGAACTAGGAGACATGTAAAGCTCCTACTATACCACTGGTGTCATATGCACAATATTGTAAGAAAACACAATAAACAGATATACTAAAAATAAAGATACTTTGTTTTAATGACAATATGATAAAAGTATCTCAGTGAGTATCCTCAGTATGAGGATGAGAAATATACACAAGATATATGTACACAAACCAAAATCATGCAGGTAATAGCAAAAGGAAGTAATGCAAGCAATGTAAAGTTACAGTAGATTGCAATAGGAGCACATAGGTATAGGGGCAACACAAACCATATACTCCAAAAGTGGAATGCGAACCACGAATGTACCCCAAACCTATGTGAGCTTGTAGAGGGTCACAGGGACTGTAAGAAAACAGTGAGGGTTAGAAAAATAGCCCACCCCAGACCCTGTAAGGTAGGTGCAAAGTGCACCTACAACCCCCAGAGAGCACAGAAGTCATGATAGGGGGATTCTGCAAGGAAAGCCAACACCAGCAATGCAACAACAGTGGATTTCCGGACCTGAGTACCGGTAAGACAAGGGGAACAAGTCCAAGAGTCGCAACAGTGTCGAGAGTGTGCAGGAGCCCAGGAAATGCCAGCTGAGGGTGCAAGGAAGTTGCCACAGGATGGAAGAAGGCTGTTGTTTTGCAAGAACGAAGAGGACTAGTAACTTCCCCTTTGGAGGATGGATGTCCCACGTCGTGAAGAAGCTTGCAGAGGTGTTCCTATGCAGAAACACCGTAAACAAGCCTTGCAAGCTGCAAGGGTCACGGTTAGGGTTTTTGGATGCTGCTGTGGCCCAGGAGGGACCAGGAGGGGGCTCCCAGCAAGTCAGGGAGCCCTCACAGAAGCAGGCAGCACCTGCAGAAGTCCCGGAACAGGCACTTAGAAGAGGAGTGAACCGGAGTCCACACAAAGTCACAAAAGGGAGTCCCACGATGCCTGAGTACAACTCAGAAGGTTGTGCACTTCATGTTAGATTGTCGGGGACCCAGGCTTGGCTGTGCACGAAGGAAATCCTGCAAGAGAGCACAGGCGCCGGAGCCGCTGCAAATCACGCGGTACCCAGCAATGCAGTCTAGCGTGAGGAGGCAAGGACTTACCTCCACCAAACTTGGACTGGAGAGTCACTGGACTGTGGGAGTCACTTGGACAGAGTTGCTGAGTTCCAGGGACCACGCTTGTCGTGCTGAGAGGGGACCCAGAGGACCGGTGATGCAGTCTTTTGTTGCCTGCGGTTGCAGAGGAAGATTCCGTTGTCCCACGGGAGATTTATTCAGAGCTCCTGATGCAAGAAGGAGGCAGGCTACCCCCAGAGCATGCACCACCAGGAAACAGTCGAGAAGGCGGCAGGATAAGCGATACAAGGTTGCAGTAGTTGTCTTTGCTACTTTGTTGCGGTTTTGCAGGCATCCTGAGCAGTCAGCGGTCGATCCTTTGGCAGACGGTGAAGAGAGAGATGCAGAGGAACTCTGATGAGCTCTTGCATTCGGTATCTGAAGAATTCCCCAAAGCAGAGACCCTAATAGCCAGAAAAGGAGGTTTGGCTACCTAGGAAGGAGGATAGTCTAGTAACACAGGTAAGAGCCTATCAGAAGGAGTCTCTGACGTCACATGCTGGCCCTGGTCACTCAGAGCAGTCCAGTGTCCCAGCACACCTCTGAATCCAAGATGGCAGAGGTCTGGGGCACACTGGAGGAGCTCTGGGCACCTCCCCTGGGAGGTGCAGGTCAGGGGAGTGGTCACTCCCCTTTCCTTTGTCCAGTTTCGTTCCAGAGCAGGGCTGGGGGATCCTTGAATGGTGTAGACTGGCTTATGCAGAGATGGGCACCATCTGTGCCCATCAAAGCATTTCCAGAGGCTGGGGGAAGCTACTCCTCCCCAGCCCTGACACATTTTTCCAAAGGGAGAGGGTGTAACACCCTCTCTCTGAGGAAGTCCTTTGTTCTGCCTTCCTGGGCCAAGCCTGGCTGGACCCCAGGAGGGCAGAAACCTGTCTGAGGGGTTGGCAGCAGCAGCAGCTGCAGCTGCGGTGAAACCCCGGGAAAGGTAGTTTGGCACTACCCGGGTCTGTGCTAGAGACTCGGGGGATCATGGAATTGTCTCCCCAATGCCAGAATGGCATTGGGGTGACAATTTTATGATCTTTGACATGTTACATGGCCATGTTCGGAGTTACCATTGTGACGCTATACGTAGGTAGTGACCTATGTATAGTGCATGCTTGAAATGGTATCCCCGCACTCACAAAGTCCGGGGAATTTGCCCTGAACAATGTGGGGGCACCTTGGCTAGTGCCAGGGTGCCCACACACTAAGTAACTTTGCACCCAACCTTCACCAGGTGAAGGTTAGACATATAGGTGACTTATAAGTTACTTAAGTGCAGTGGTAAATGGCTGTGAAATAACGTGGACGTTATTTCACTCAGGCTGCAGTGGCAGGCCTGTGTAAGAATTGTCAGGGCTCCCTATGGGTGGCAAAAGAAATGATGCAGCCCGTAGGGATCTCCTGGAACCCCAATACCCTGGGTACCTCAGTACCATATACTTGGGAATTATAAGGGTGTTCCAGTATGCCAATGTGAATTGGTGAAATTGGTCACTAGCCTGTTAGTGACAATTTGGAAAGCAGAGAGAGCATAACCACTGAGGTTCTGATTAGCAGAGCCTCAGTGAGACAGTTCGGCATCACACAGGGAACACATACATATAGGCCACAAACTTATGAGCACTGGGGTCCTGCCTAGCAGGGTCCCAGTGACACATAACAAACATACTGAAAACGTAGGGTTTTCACTATGAGCACTGGGCCCTGGCTAGCAGGATCCCTGTGAGATAGTGAAAACACCCTGACATATACTCACAAACAGAACAAAAGTGGGGGTAACAAGGCTAGAAAGAGGCTACTTTCTCACAGGTTCTGGTTAGCAGAACCTCAATGAGACAGTTAGGCATCACACAGGGAACACATACAGGGCACATACTTATGAGCACTGGGGCCCTGTCTGGCAGGGTCCCAGTGACACATAGACTAAAACAACATATATGCAGTGAAATATGGGGTAACATGCCAGGCAAGATGGTACTTTCCTACACAACCCCCCACCCCCCAAACGAAGGACAATAAGACTAGCCATGATAGGGGGAGCATCAGTCTTTGTGACTGTGTTGAACCCTCTATAAACTACATAGAACCTCATCTCCTTTTTCCCATTTTGAGAGTGAGGTTTGGGTACACGCACCAGTGGGCTGGCCACAGGCTATCTGAGTTCTCAATCACTCCTAAGTCCAACATATTCTGAACCTCTGACTTAATGCAGTCCCTGACATAGTCAGGCTGTCTATAATTCTTACTTTTGACAGGTAAACTGTTTCCAGTATCTATGGCGTGTTCGCACCAAGTGATCTGACCAGGTGTCAGAGAGAAAAGTTCAGAAAATTGTCCTAGGAGGTTCCTGCAATCCTCCTTCTGCTCTTCAGAAAGGCAGTCTGCAAGAATAACTCCTTCCACTGAGCCATCAGCTGCAATGTTGGAAAATAGATCAGGGAGAGGGTCAATCTCATCTTCCTGTCCCTCATCTGTGGCCATGAGTAGGGTAAAGTCAGCCCTATCATAGTAGGGTTTCAGACGGTTCACATGAAGTACTCTAAGTGGAAACCTGAGAGTGCCTTGGTCCACTAAATAAGTGACCTCACCCTTCTTTTCCACTATCAGGTTTGGACCACTCCATTTGTCCTGGAGTGCGCTTGGTGCCACAGGCTTCAGTACCTACACCTTCTATCCTGGTTGGTACACTGTCAGGAAAGCCTTCTGGTCATGTCATTGTTCTTGCTACTCTTGGCTTGCCTGAAGGTTTTTAGTGACCTTTTTCATGTACTCATCCATTCTCGATCTTAGGTCAAGTACATAGTCCACTATATCTTGTTTAGGGGCATCAAGGGTTGCTCCCACCCCTCTTTCACAGGAGGTAATGGACCCCTAACAGGGTGACCAAAAAGGAGTTCAAAGGGGCTTTAGCCCACTCCCATCTGGGGTACCTCCCTGTAGGCAAAAGAGAGGCATGGTAACAGGACATCCCATCTCCTTCAGAGTTTTTCTGAGACTCCCATAATCATGCCCTTAAGAGTTGTATTAAATCTCTCAACCAACCCATTTGTCTGTGGATGGTAGGGTGTGGTGAACTTGTAGGTTAACCAACACTCTTTCCACATTGCTTTAAGATAAGCAGACATAAAGTTGCTACCTCTGTCAGACACCACCTCTTTTGGGAAGCCCACTGTGGACAAGATTCCCAGGATGGCCTTTGCCACTGCAGGAGCTGTAGTGGTCCTCAGAGGTATTGCTTCTGGATATCTATTGGCATGGTCCACTACCACCAAGATACTCCTATTGCCAGAAGCAGTAGGAGGCTCAAGGGGGCCAACTATGTCAACCCCTACCCTTTAAAAGGCCCCTTTAATGCCACTGGCAGTGGGATTAAAGGGGCCTTTGGTGTACCACCAGTCTTACCACTGGCTTAGCAAGTGACACAAGAGCGACAAAACTCTTTTGTGTCTTCCGACATGTGAGGCAAGTGAAAGTGAAGGACCAGTCTGTCCAAGGTCTTACTTTGCCCCAGATGTCCAGCAAGGGGAATATCATGTGCAAGGTTAACACAAATTTGCTGTATTACAGAGGGATGACCAATCTCCTGGTGGCAACAGGTTTGGGTCCCCTTGCTTCTGCATACAAGAGGTTGTTCTCCCAGTACACCCTGTGGGTGTCAGTGATAATCCCTACCTTTTCTTTGACAGCTTGCTGTCTCAAACCCTCAAGTGTGGGACAAGTCTTTTGAGCCACACTTAACTCCTCCCTGGCAGGCCCCTGAACTTAAGAGTTCAGTTGTATCAGCCTAAAGTTCTTCAAGTGTAGGTTCTCTCCAGGGAGTTGATTTCTCCTCCTCAAAAGGGGAACCATCAGTGGAGAGAGGGATAGTGGAAAACATTTTACCCTTTCTACCCCTGCTTAGGGAAGCTCTTGGCCCATAGTTTCAGGATCCAAGTTTCCCTCTCCTCTTTGTTTCTTGGCCTGAGCTCTAGTCAAAACAAAGATATGCCCAGGAATGCCCAGCATGGCTGCATGGGCCTTCAACTCCACTTCAGCCCAAGCTGAAGTCTCCAATCAGTTCCCTCGTAGACATTCAACAGGCAGGTCTGTGGATACCACCACTTTTTTAGGACCAGTAACCCCCGCCCAGTTGAGATCAACAACAGCCATGGGGTGGCGTAAAGTGTTGTTAAGGGCCTCAGTCACTTGGTACTGATGACCAAGTAGGTGTTGCTCAGTGGCCACCAGTTTGTCAGTCACTATGGTGACACTGGCACCTGGGTCCCTGTAGGCCTCAACCTGAACATCATTTATCATAGGTTGTTGCTTGTACTATCCATATTAAGGGGACAAGCAACAAGGGTGGAAAGGTCAACGCCATCATCAGAGACTAAAACAGCCTCATTGGGTTCCCTAACTAAACCAACCCCCACTATATTTCCCAGAGTGCTCCCTGCTACACCCTTGGGCTGACTATTTGTAGTATTATTTTTCCCACTACCACTGCTATTGCTAGGGGTACTAGTTGTAGCAGTGGGGGTAGTGGTGGTGAGAGGCTTGGTGCTTTTCTTAGGGCATGAGCTGTCTCCTGCCATATGGCCTTTGTTTCTACAGATATAGTACCAAGGCTTTTTATTCTTATGGTTGTGAGAAGAGAATTTAGACCTACCCCCAAAAGATTTTTGTGGGCTTGATGAAGACTCTTTGGGCCAGATGTATCATCATGGTCCTTTGCGATTCGGAAATAGCGATTTTTAAGAAATCGCTATTTCTGACTCGCAAAGTACCTGGTATCACATTTGCGGTTTGGTAATAGCGATTTCTTAAAAATCGCAAATGCTATTACCGAATCGCAAATTGCAATACCGGCCCCATTCGCAGCTATGGGCCTGTTGGGTCATATCTGCAAATTTTTTGCATTTCCAAAATTGTCATTTTAAATAAATTTTTCAATTTTCCCCTGGTTACCACCAAGTTCAACTTGGTGGTAATTATCGATTCCTTAATGCCCAATTCGCATTAAGGAATTGCTTCATACATGTGCTTAAGAAATCCCAAATAAGGATTCTTTATTTGTGATTTCTTATTTAGAGAATCGCAATTTGCGATTCTCTAAATGGGGTCGCAATTTTAAGGAATCGCTATTTTTAGCCATTCATTAAAATTGCACTGCAAATACCTTTCTTACATTCAGAAAGGTGATTTGCACCATTTGTAAATGCAAAATTCTTTGATACATCTGGCTCTTTGGTTTTATCTTTGTCCCCACCTTTGTCATGTAAATTACCATTCTTATTCTTGCCCTTGCCACCCCCTATATGAGCTTTTCTACTCACTCTTCTTCTGACCCATTTGTCTTCCTTCTTTCCCAATTCTTGGGGAGAGGTCAGATCTGAGTCTACCAAGTGTTGGTGCAACAAGACAAACACACAGTTATTCAAAATATGCTCTCTCAACAACAGATTGCACAAGCCCCCATAGTCTGGCACTTTGCTGCCATGTTACCAGCCTTCTAAAGCTTCTAAAACAGAACAGTCCACAAAGTCATCCCAATCCTGTGAGACCTCTTTTCTGGTCTCCCTGAACTTGATCCTATATTGTTCAGTGGTGAGACCAAAACCTTCTAAAAGGGCAATTGTTAAAATACTGTAGTTGCCTGCATCCTTTTCTCTGACAGTGTGAAGTCTATCACTCTCCTTGTCAGAGAAAAACAACCAGAGAATAGCAGCCCACAGCCTTTGAGGGACCTCTGAATTTTACAGGCCCTCTCAAGTGCATCAAGCCACTTGTATATTTCATCCCCCACCTTGTATGATGGAACAATTTTGTGCAGGTTTCTGGAATCTATGTGGTCCTCCCTGACACTATAATCCCTGAAACTGCTGCTCCTGCCACCATGGGGTGCTAACCCCAACCCCTGCCTTTCCCTATCCACTGCCAAGGCCTCCCTATCTAGGGCTAGCTTTTGCTCTGTAGACTCAGGCTGGTCTCCTCCAGTCTCAAGTTTCTGAGCTCCCTATCTATGGAGTCATCCCCTGGGGTTTTGGAGTGTGACCACTCAGACATGGAGGTGATACAGAAATTGGCAGAGGTGGATCTTTCCCTAGTCTTTGTGACCCTAGCTACCTGTCTTCCGGGTGTAAAATGAAACCTCCTTGTGTGGCTTCGCCTCCCACTATCAGCTTCACTATTGGGGCTACTAGGTACAAGATCCTTGGAAGAACCCTCCCCGTACATGGAAGATGGCCTGGTTTGTAGTGGGTGCCTATGGTACTTACACCTTAACCCAGGTCCAGTTATCCCTTATTAGTGAAATGTAGGCAGTGTCTAGAAGCCAGGCTCTCTAGAGGTATCTGTGGATGAGCAGCCACGGCCTATCTAGGAGACATGCAAAGCCCATGGAATACCACTGTAGTCACACAGTACTCACACATGAAAGAAAATACTCAGGCCCATAATTATACTTTTTTAGCGCCGCATTTGCGCCGCTTTTTTACGCAAAAACGGCGCAAACTTGCAAAATCCAATTGTATTTTGCAAGTTTGCGCTGTTTTTGCGTCAAAAAGCGGCACAAATGCGGCGCTAAAAAAGTATAAATATGGGCCTCAGTGTTACAAAAATAAAAGTACTTTATTATGGTGACACAACTACCAAAAATACCATAGATACTATACTCCCTTAGGAGGTAATGTATATACTAGTGTGCAGAAATAGGTATAAAAACAGTTAGAAAACAGTGCAATTTGTGAAAATCACAAGAGTTAGAAATGGGCCTAGGGGGAGCACAAACTATATACTAAAAGTGGAATGCGAAAGTCAGTCTCACACCTAGGCAAGTGTAGTGTGTAGAGGGGAGCTGGGAGTACTAGAGAACCCCAAAGGTAAGTATTATATCCGACCACAGTGCCCAGGAAAGTAGGAGTAAAACAAACTAACATTCCCAGTACACACACACAAATGAAAAGAAGGATTATGTAAGAACCAGAAGAGACTGCAAGACACCAACAGTAGATTCCTGGACCTGAGGACCTGTGGAAGAAGTGGACCAAGTCCAAGAAGCACAGAAGAGTCCAGTGAGAACAGGAGCCCCTGCTAACCCAGATGAAGGTGCAAAAGAAAACCCACTGATGAAGAAGAACAGTCATTACTGCACCCAAGAAGATGGGCCCGGGTTCCTGTTTGGTGCAAGTGATGTCCCACACTGGATGGAGGGTTGCAGTCTGGTTTGCATCGCTGGAGTCCGCCTACAAGCCTTGGCATACGAAAAGCTCGCAGTTAGCGGAAAGATTCGCTGCCTGGGAAGGACCAGGTGGAGTCGAAGGGGTCTCTCAGCAACTCAAAGAGCTCACAGAAGACCAGGCAGCGTGCACAGGAGTCCCTCAGCATGGGGACAAGGACGGTGTAAGAGAGGTCCATGCAGCACGATGACAAATGGTCTCCCCTGTCTTTTTTTGCCTCTGCTTCCCATGTTTTGACTGTGCTGGACTCTGTTTTTGCTGTTTTTGGTACTCTGGGCACTTCACCACTGCTGACCAGTGCTAAAGTGCAAGTGCTCCTGGGTAATGTGTATGCGTAGTTGGCTTTTCCATGACTGTCATATATGATTTACTAGTAAGTCCTAGTAAAGTACATTAGAGGTGTCCAGGACCTGTAAATCAAATGCTACTAGTGGGCCTGCAGTACTGACTATGCCACCCACATTAGTAGCCCTGTAAACATGGCTCAGACCTGCTACAGCAGTGTCTGTGTGTCCAGTTTTAAACTGCCAATTCGACCTGGCAGGTGTATCCGCTTGCCAGGCCTAAACCTTCCCTTTTCATACATGTAAGGCACCCCTAAGGTAGGCCCTAGGTAGCCCCATGCGCAGCATGCAATGTATGTTAAAGGTGGAACATTTACTTATGTGTTTTACATGTCCTAACAGTGAAATACTTACAGATTTGTTTTTTACTGCTGCAAGGCCTATCTCTCGCATAGGTTAACATGGGGACTGCCATTAAAAGTTCTTAAATCACAATTTAGTGAAGTTGGTTATTAGATTGTTAGTTTGAATATGCCCCTTTTAAAAAGTAGGCATTTTTCTTGCTTAAACCATTCTGTGACTGCCTGTTTGTGGATTTCCTGTCTGGGTCAGAGTGACAGTTGGGCTGTTTGTGAATCTCCTCTAGACAGTGACACAAAGGGAGCTTGGGTGTAGCCTGCATATCCTGATGACCCATCTAAGGTAGAGTGGAGGGAGGAATGGTCAATTACACCTGAATGGGCTGTGCCTGCCCTGACACAAGGCAGTCTCCAAACCCCTTAGTGTGTCTGGTCCCTGGCCTGGGCAAGGCAGGATCTTGTGAACAACAGAGACTTTCCTTTGAAGTTTGCCTACTTTAAAGGCAGAAAGGGATATAAGTAGTAGACCCAACCTACACTTTACATCACTTCTGGAACCAAGAGGACCCTCTGCCAAGGAGAAGAGCTGAGGAGAAGTGCCGCCCCTGCCTGTGACTGTGCCTTGTTGGGCTATCGTGCAGTTGCTGCTTCTGCCTGTGAAAGGAGACAAAGGGGACAAAGACTGGACTTTGTTGTGTATTCCTGCTTGAAGAAGAATCTCCAAGTGCTTGAACTGAGCGTGCCTCCTGTTTTGAAGTCTCAGGGCCATCAAAGACTTCCTTTGCCAGCACCGGGTACTCTCTGCTGGGACTCATGCCCTGCCAAGTGATGCCCTATCCACTCTCTGGGCCATTGAAAGGTGAAGTTGGCAGAACAAGAGCTGAAATCCACGCACAGAACACCGTTCAGGGAAATTTTCAACGCACCATCTACCATGTGGCTGTTAAACAACGCAAAACCCGCTTTGCAGCTGAAATTGACGCTCCACCTGCACTGCCGCTGGGAGATCGATGCATCGCGACTGAAGAAACAATGCAACACCTGTAGGAAAGTACCATCTTGCCTGGCATGTTACCCCCATTTTTCACTGTATATATGTTGTTTTAGTTGTATGTGTCACTGGGACCCTGTCATCCAGGGTCCCAGTTCTCATAAGTGTGCCTGAATGTGTTACCTGTGTAGTGACTAACTGTCTCACTGAGGCTCTGCTAATCAGAACCTCAGTGGTTATGCTCTCTCATTTCTTTCAAATTGTCACTAACAGGCTAGTGACCAATTTTACCAATTTACATTGGCTTACTGGAACACCCTTATAATTCCCTAGTATATGGTACTGAGGTACCCAGGGTATTGGGGTTCCAGGAGATCCCTATGGGCTGCAGCATTTCTTTTGCCACCCATAGGGAGGTCTGACAATTCTTACACAGGCCTGCCACTGCAGCCTGAGTGAAATAACGTCCACGTTATTTCACAGCCATTTTACACTGCACTTAAGAAACTTATAAGTCACCTATATGTCTAACCTTTACCTGGTAAAGGTTAGGTGCAAAGTTACTTAGTGTGAGGGCACCCTGGCACTAGCCAAGGTGCCCCCACATTGTTCAGGGCCAATACCCCGGACTTTGTGAGTGCGGGGACACCATTACACGCGTGCACTACATATAGGTCACTACCTATATGTAGCTTCACAATGGTAACTCCGAATATGGCCATGTAACATGTCTATGATCATGGAATTGCCCCCTCTATGCCATCCTGGCATGGTTGGCACAATCCCATGATCCCAGTGGTCTGTAGCACAGACCCTGGTACTGCCAAATTGCCTTTCCTGGGGTTTCACTGCAACTGCTGCTGCTGCCAACCCCTCAGACAGGTTTCTGCCCTCCTGGGGTCAAGCCAGGCTTGTCCCAGGATGGCAGAACAAAGGACTTCGTCTGAGAGAGGGTGTTACACCCTCTCCCTTTGGAAAATGGTGTGAAGGCAGGGGAGGAGTAGCCTCCCCCCGCCTCTGGAAATGCTTTCATGGGCACATTTGGTGCCCATTTCTGAATAAGCCAGTCTACACCGGTTCAGGGACCCCTTAGCCCTGCTCTGGCGCGAAACTGGACAAAGGAAAGGGGAGTGACCACTCCCCTGACCTGCACCTCCCCTGGGAGGTGTCCAGAGCTCCTCCAGTGTGCTCCAGACCTCTGCCATCTTGGAAACAGAGGTGCTGCTGGCACACTGGACTGCTCTGAGTGGCCAGTGCCACCAGGTGACGTCAGAGACTCCTTCTGATAGGCTCCTTCAGGTGTTGCTAGCCTATCCTCTCTCCTAGGTAGCCAAACCCTCTTTTCTGGCTATTTAGGGTCTCTGTCTCTGGGGAAACTTTAGATAACGAATGCAAGAGCTCATCCGAGTTCCTCTGCATCTCTCTCTTCACCTTCTGCCAAGGAATCGACTGCTGACCGCGCTGGAAGCCTGCAAAACTGCAACAAAGTAGCTAAGACGACTACTGCAACTCTGTAACGCTGATCCTGCCGGCTTCTCGACTGTTTTACTTGTGGTGCATGCTGTGGGGGTAGTCTGCCTCCTCTCTGCACTAGAAGCTTCGAAGAAATCTCCCGTGGGTCGACGGAATCGTCCCCCTGCAACCGCAGGCACCAAAGAACTGCATCACCGGTCCCCTGGGTCTCCTCTCAGCATTATGAGCGAGGTCCCTTGAATCCAGCAACTCTGTCCAAGTGACTCCCACAGTCCAGTGACTCTTCAGTCCAAGTTTGGTGGAGGTAAGTCCTTGCCTCCCCACGCCAGGGTACATTGCTGGGAACCGCGACTTTTGCAGCTACTCTGGCCTCCGTGCACTTCCGGCAGAAATCCTTTGTGCACAGCCAAGCCTGGGTCCATGGCACTCTAACCTGCATTGCACGACTTTCTAAGTTGGTCTCCGGCGACGTGGGACTCCTTTGTGCAACTTCGGGTGAGCACTGTTTCACGCATCCTCGTAGTGCCTGTTTATGGCACTTCTCTGGGTCCTACCTGCTGCTGAGATGGCTCCTTTTCTTGCTCAACGTCCCCTCTGTCTCCTGACATAATTTGCGACATCCTGGTCCCTCCTGGGCTACAGCAGCATCCAAAAACATTAACAGCACAATTTGCAGCTAGCAAGGCTTGTTGGCAGTATTTCGGCGGGAAAACACTTCTGCACGACTCTCCACGGCGTGAGAGATGCGTCCTCCAAAGGGGAAGTCTCTATCCCTTGTCGTTCCTGCAGAAACCTAAGCTTCTCCTGTTCAGTAGAAGCTTCTTTGCACCCACAGCTGGCATTTCCTGGGCATCTGCCCATCTCCGACTTGCTTGTGACTTTTGGACTTGGTCCCCTTGTTCCACAGGTACCCTTGACTGTAAATCCATCGTTGTTGCATTGCTGGTTTGTGTCTTTCCTGCAGTATTCCCCTATCACGACTTCTTTGTCCTTTGGGGAACTTCAGTGCACTTTGCACTCACTTTTCAGGGTCTTGGGGTGGACTATTTTTCTAACCCTCACTATTTTCTAATAGTCCCAGCGACCCTCTACAAGGTCACATAGGTTTGGGGTCCATTTGTGGTTCGCATTCCACTTTTGGAGTATATGGTTTGTGTTGACCCTATCCCTATGTGTCCCCTTTGCATCCTATTGTAACTATACATTGTTTGCACTGTTTTCTAAGACTATACTGCATATTTTTGGTATTGTGTACATATATCTTGTGTATATTTCCTATCCTCTCACTGAGGGTACACTCTGAGATACTTTGGCATATTGTCATAAAAATAAAGTACCTTTATTTTTAGTATAACTGTGTATTGTGTTTTCTTATGATATTGTGCATATGACGCTAAGTGGTACTGTAGGAGCTTCACTCGTCTCCTAGTTCAGCCTAAGCTGCTCTGCTAAGCTACCATTATCTATCAGCCTATGCTGCTAGACACCCTATACACTAATAAGGGATAACTGGGCCTGGTGCAAGGTGCAAGTACCCCTTGGTACTCACTACAAGCCAGTCCAGCCTCCTACATTGGTTGTGCAGCGGTGGGATAAGTACTTTGAGACTACTTACCACTCTTGTCATTGTACTTTTCATAAGAGAAAAATATACAAAACAAGTTCAGTGTGTGTACACATAACTAAAAAGTTTTGCATTTCCTCTTTTCACTCTTTTCTAAAGTGCTGAAAAGTACTTCTAAACTTGCTAAAAAGTTCTAAAAAGTTTTACAAGTTTTTTTCTCTGTCTTTCTAAAAGCTCTGACAAACTGTTTCTCTTTTTCTATCACTTTAACTCTCTCTAAAAATGTCTGGCACAGGCCAAAATGTTGATCTGTCCAAACTTGCATATGATCACCTTAGCTGGAAAGGAGCAAGGAGTCTCTGCATAGAGAGAGGTTTGAGTGTAGTGAAGAATCCTTCCTTGGAATTGTTACTTAACATGCTTAGAGAACAAGATAAGGCTAAAAGTGCCCCATCTGTTGAAAAAGTAGCTAATGGTTCCCAATCTGATCCAGGGACTCCACCAGGAAAAGATTCAGGAAAGAAACTTCTGCCCATTACTAGACAGTCTAGCATAGTTGGTACTGAGGTGGAGTCACATCATACAGATGGTGTGCTCTCACATTACACTGTCAGCCAAGCTGTTAGGGTGCCCTCTGTAAGGGACAGGTCTCCTTCTGTTCATTCTCATCGTACTTCTGTGTCTAGGAATGTCCCTCCCACCAACCCTGATGACAGAATGTTAGAAAGGGAACTCAATAAGTTGAGGGTGGAACAAACCAGACTGAAGCTTAAAAAGCAACAGCTGGATTTGGATAGACAGTCTTTAGAACTAGAGAAGGAAAGACAGAAGATGGGTTTTGAAACCCATGGAGGCAGCAGCATTATTCCCCATAGTCATCCTGCAAAAGAGCATGATTCCAGGAATCTGCACAAGATAGTTCCCCCTTATAAGGAGGGGGATGACATTAACAAGTGGTTTGCTGCACTTGAGAGGGCCTGTGCTGTACAGGATGTCCCTCAAAGGCAGTGGGCTGCTATCCTATGGCTATCATTTAGTGGAAAAGGTAGGGATAGGCTCCTTACTGTGAAAGAAAGTGAAGCCAATGATTACAAAGTTCTTAAGAATGCACTCCTGGATGGTTATGGCTTAACCACTGAACAATACAGGAGAAAGTTCAGAGAGACCAAAAAGGAGTCTTCACAAGACTGGGATGATTTCATTGACCATTCAGTGAAGGCCTTGGAGGGGTGGTTACATGGCAGTAAAGTTACTGATTATGACAGCCTGTATAACTTGATCCTGAGAGAGCATATTTTTAATAATTGTGTGTAGGAGGCTGGACTGGCTTGTAGTGAGTACCAAGGGGTACTTGCACCTTGCACCAGGCCCAGTTATCCCTTATTAGTGTATAGGGTGTCTAGCAGCTTAGGCTGATAGATAATGGTAGCTTAGCAGAGCAGCTTAGGCTGAACTAGGAGACGTGTGAAGCTACTACAGTACCACTTAGTGTCATATGCACAATATCATAAGAAAACACAATACACAGTTATACTAAAAATAAAGGTACTTTATTTTTATGACAATATGCCAAAGTATCTTAGAGTGTACCCTCAGTGAGAGGATAGGAAATATACACAAGATATATATACACAATAGCAAAAATATGCAGTATAGTCTTAGAAAACAGTGCAAACAATGTATAGTTACAATAGGATGCAATGGGGAAACATAGGGATAGGGGCAACACAAACCATATACTCCAAAAGTGGAATGCGAACCACGAATGGACCCCAAACCTATGTGACCTTGTAGAGGGTCGCTAGGACTATTAGAAAATAGTGAGAGTTAGAAAAATAACCCTCCCCAAGACCCTGAAAAGTGAGTGCAAAGTGCACTAAAGTTCCCCTAAGGACAAAGTAGTCGTGTTAGAGGAATAATGCAGGAAAGACACAAACCAGCAATGCAACAACTGTGGATTTCCAATCTAGGGTACCTGTGGAACAAGGGGACCAAGTCCAAAAGTCACAAGCAAGTCGGAGATGGGCAGATGCCCAGGAAATGCCAGCTGCGGGTGCAAAGAAGCTTCGACTGGACAGAAGAAGCTGAGGTTTCTGCAGGAACGAAAAGGGCTATAGACTTTCCCTTTGGTGGACGGATTTCGCTCGCCGTGGAGAGTCGTGCAGAAGTGTTTTCCCTCCGAAAGAATGCCAACCGGCCTTGCTAGGCGCAAATCATGCGTTTGACGTTTTTGAACGCTGATGGGGCCCAGGAGGGACCAGGAGGTCGCAAATTGGACCTGAAGAGAGAAGGGACGTCGTGCAAGACAAAGAGCCCTCACTGAAGCAGGTAGCACCCGGAGAAGTGCCAGAAACAGGCACTACAAGGATGCGTGAAACGGTGCTCGCCGAAGTTGCACAAAGGAGTCCCACGTCGCCGGAGACCAACTTAGAAAGTCGTGCAATGCAGGTTAGAGTGCCGTGGACCCAGGCTTGGCTGTGCACAAAGGATTTCCGCCGGAAGTGCACAGGGGCCGGAGTAGCTTGCAAAGTCGCGGTTCGCAGCAATGCAGCCCAGCGAGGTGAGGCAAGGACTTACCTCCACCAAACTTGGACTGAAGAGTCACCGGACTGTGGGGGTCACTTGGACAGAGTCGCTGGATTCGAGGGACCTCGCTCGTCGTGCTGAGAGGAGACCCAAGGGACCGGTAATGCAGCTTTTTGGTGCCTGCGGTTGCAGGGGGAAGATTTCGTCGACCCACGGGAGATTTCTTCGGAGCTTCTGGTGCAGAGAGGAGGCAGGCTACCCCCACAGCATGCACAAGCAGGAAAACAGTCGAGAAGGCGGCAGGATCAGCGTTACAGAGTTGCAGTAGTCGTCTTTGCTACTATGTTGCAGGTTTGCAGGCTTCCAGCGCGGTCAGCGGTCGTTTCCTTATCAGAAGGTGAAGAGGGAGATGCAGAGGAACTCGGATGAGCTCTTGCATTCGTTATCTAAAGTTTCCCCAGAGACAGAGACCCTAAAGAGCCAGAAAAGAGGGTTTGGCTACCTAGGAGAGAGGAGAGGCTACTAACACCTGAAGGAGCCTATCACAAGGAGTCTCTGACGTCACCTGGTGGCACTGGCCACTCAGAGCAGTCCAGTGTGCCAGCAGCACCTCTGTTTCCAAGATGGCAGAGGTCTGGAGCACACTGGAGGAGCTCTGGACACCTCCCAGGGGAGGTGCAGGTCAGGGGAGTGGTGTGAGAAGGTAGCCTCTTTCTAGCCTTGTTACCCCCACTTTTGGCCTGTTTGTGAGTGTATGTCAGGGTGTTTGTCACTGTTTTCACTGTCTCACTGGGATCCTGATAGCCAGGCCTCAGTGCTCATAGTGAAAACACTATGGCCCTCATTCTGACCCTGGCGGTCGGCGGAGAGACGGCGGTCGGACCGCGAACAGACCGGCGGTATTAAAAATGGCATTCTGACCGCGGCGGTCCCCGCCGCGACCGACCGCTACTTCTCCACTCCGACCGCCGCGGCGGTCATGACCGCGGGGCTGGAGTTTGCGCACTCCGGCCCGGCGGTCGTCCCAAGACCGCCAAGGGTATTATGACCCTGCCTACCGCCGCGGTTTCTTGCGGGCGGGAACCGCCGTGCAAACCATGGCGGTAAGCACTATCGGGGCCAGGGAATTCCTTCCCTGGCACTGATAGGGGTCTCCCCCACCCCCCACTACCCACCCGAGTCCTCCCCCCACACCCTCCACCCCCCTGCCACCCCCCAGAGGTGGTACGAACCCCCTCCCCACCCCCACCCCGACATGCACATACATGTACCCCGACATGCACACACCCCCAACATGCACATATACACACCCCCTACACACACATACACAACGGGGACACATACCCGCACACATACATGCCGACATGCGCACCTGCCGAACAGCACACATTACCCATAGACACAGCAGCACCCCCCGCCCGCATACACGCACTCACACACCCCCTCTACACACTCACACGCACACCCCCATGCACGCCCACATCACACAACACCCCCCCACCCCCTCCCCTCACGGACGATCAACTTACCTTGTGCGTTGGTCCTCCGGGAGGCGACGGGAACCATAGGGACGTGACCGCCAACAGAAGACCGCCAACAGAAGACCGCCACACGGAAATGTGGGTCGTAATTCTGTGGGCGGTGTTCTGCTGGCGTGGCGGTGGAGGTTGACCAGTCTCCACTTTCCCGCCGACCGCCAGTGTGGCTGTTGGCGGTTTTCCGGCGGAACGCTCCCAGCGGTCAGAATGCGCACAGCGGCACACCGCCGCGGTCGGCGGTCTTCACCGCGGCGGTAACTCAGCGGTCTTGCGAAAAGACCGGCAAGGTCAGAATGAGGGCCTATGTTTTCAGTATGGTTGTTATGTGTCACTGGGATCCTGCTGGTCAGGACCCCAGTGCTCATAGGTTTGTGGCCTATATGTATGTGTCACTGGGACCCTGTCACACAGGGCCCCAGTGCTCATAGGTGTGCATGTGTATGTTCCCTGTGTGGTGCCTAACTGTCTCACTGAGGCTCTGCTAACCAGAACCTCAGTGGTTATGCTCTCTCATTACTTTCAAATTGTCACTAACAGGCTAGTGACCAATTTTACCAATTTACATTGGCTTACTGGAACACCCTTATAATTCCCTAGTATATGGTACTGAGGTACCCAGGGTATTGGGGTTCCAGGAGATCCCTATGGGCTGCAGCATTTCTTTTGCCACCCATAGGGAGCTCTGACAAATCTTACACAGGCCTGCCACTGCAGCCTGAGTGAAATAACGTCCACGTTATTTCACAGCCATTTTACACTGCACTTAAGTAACTTATAAGTCACCTATATGTCTAACCTTTACCTGGTAAAGGTTAGGTGCAAAGTTACTTAGTGTGAGGGCACCCTGGCACTAGCCAAGGTGCCCCCACATTGTTCAGAGCCAATTCCCTGAACTTTGTGAGTGCGGGGACACCATTACACGCGTGCACTACATATAGGTCACTACCTATATGTAGCTTCACCATGGTAACTCCGAATATGGCCATGTAACATGTCTATGATCATGGAATTGCCCCCTCTATACCATCCTGGCATAGTTGGCACAATCCCATGATCCCAGTGGTCTGTAGCACAGACCCTGGTACTGCCAGACTGCCCTTCCTGGGGTTTCACTGCAGCTGCTGCTGCTGCCAACCCCTCAGACAGGCAGCTGCCCTCCTGGGGTCCAGCCAGGCCTGGCCCAGGATGGCAGAACAAAGAACTTCCTCTGAGAGAGGGTGTGACACCCTCTCCCTTTGGAAAATGGTGTGAAGGCAGGGGAGGAGTAGCCTCCCCCAGCCTCTGGAAATGCTTTGTTGGGCACAGATGTGCCCAATTCTGCATAAGCCAGTCTACACCGGTTCAGGGACCCCTTAGCCCCTGCTCTGGCGCGAAACTGGACAAAGGAAAGGGGAGTGACCACTCCCCTGACCTGCACCTCCCCTGGGAGGTGTCCAGAGCTCCTCCAGTGTGCTCCAGACCTCTGCCATCTTGGAAACAGAGGTGCTGCTGGCACAGTGGACTGCTCTGAGTGGCCAGTGCCACCAGGTGACGTCAGAGACTCCTTGTGATAGGCTCCTTCAGGTGTTAGTAGCCTCTCCTCTCTCCTAGGTAGCCAAACCCTCTTTTCTGGCTATTTAGGGTCTCTGTCTTTGAGGAAACTTTAGATAACGAATGCATGAGCTCAGCCGAGTTCCTCTGCATCTCCCTCTTCACCTTCTGATAAGGAATCGACCGCTGACCGCGCTGGAAGCCTGCAAACCTGCAACATAGTAGCAAAGACGACTACTGCAACTCTGTAACGCTGATCCTGCCGCCTTCTCGACTGTTTTCCTGCTTGTGCATGCTGTGGGGGTAGTCTGCCTCCTCTCTGCACCAGAAGCTCCGAAGAAATCTCCCGTGGGTCGACGGAATCTTCCCCCTGCAACCGCAGGCACCAAAAAGCTGCATCTCCGGTCCCTTGGGTCTCCTCTCAGCACGACGAGCGAGGTCCCTCGAATCCAGCGACACCGTCCAAGTGACCCCCACAGTCCAGTGACTCTTCAGCCCAAGTTTGGTGGAGGTAAGTCCTTGCCTCACCTCGCTGGGCTGCATTGCTGGGAACCGCGACTTTGCAAGCTTCTCCGGCCCCTGTGCACTTCCGGCGGAAATCCTGTGTGCACAGCCAAGCCTGGGTCCACGGCACTCTAACCTGCATTGCACGACTTTCTAAGTTGGTCTCCGGCGACGTGGGACTCCTTTGTGCAACTTCGGCGAGCACCGTTTCACGCATCCTCGTAGTGCCTGTTTCTGGCACTTCTCCGGGTGCTACCTGCTTCAGTGAGGGCTCTTTGTCTTGCTCGACGTCCCCTCTCTCTGCAGGTCCAATTTGCGACCTCCTGGTCCCTCCTGGGCCCCAGCAGCGTCCAAAAACGCCAAATGCACGATTTGCGTGTAGCAAGGCTTGTTGGCGTCCATCCGGCGGGAAAACACTTCTGCACGACTCTCCAAGGCGTGGGGGATCCATCCTCCAAAGGGGAAGTCTCTAGCCCTTGTCGTTCCTGCAGTATTCACAGCTCTTCAGCCTAGTAAGAGCTTCTTTGCACCAACCGCTGGCATTTCTTGGGCATCTGCCCAGCTACGAGCTGCTTGTGACTTTTGGACTTGGTCCCCTTGTTCCACAGGTACCCTCAGACAGGAATCCATCGTTGTTGCATTGCTGATTTGTGTTTTCCTTGCATTCTCCCTCTAACACGACTATTTTGTCCTTAGGGGAACTTTGGTGCACTTTGCACTCACTTTTCAGGGTCTTGGGGAGGGTTATTTTGCTAACTCTCACTATTTTCTAATAGTCCCAGCGACCCTCTACAAGGTCACATAGGTTTGGGGTCCATTCGTGGTTCGCATTCCACTTCTGGAGTATATGGTTTGTGTTGCCCCTATCCCTATGTTTCCCCATTGCATCCTATTGTAACTATACATTGTTTGCACTGTTTTCTAAGACTATACTGCATATTTTTGCTATTGTGTATATATATCTTGTGTATATTTCCTATCCTCTCACTGAGGGTACACTCTAAGATACTTTGGCATATTGTCATAAAAATAAAGTACCTTTATTTTTAGTATAACTGTGTATTGTGTTTTCTTATGATATTGTGCATATGACACTAAGTGGTACTGTAGTAGCTTCACACGTCTCCTAGTTCAGCCTGAGCTGCTTTGCTAAGCTACCATTATCTATCAGCCTAAGCTGCTAGACACCCTATACACTAATAAGGGATAACTGGGCCTGGTGCAAGGTGCAAGTACCCCTTGGTACTCACTACAAGCCAGTCCAGCTTCCTACATTGGTTGTGCAGTGGTGGGATAAGTGCTTTGAGACTACTTACCACTCTTGTCGTTGTACTTTTCATAAGAGAAAAATATACAAAACAAGGTCAGTGTATATACACATAGCCAAAAAGTTTTGCATTTCCTCTTTTCACTCTTTTCTAAGTGCTGAAAAGTACTTCTAAACTTTCAAAAAGTTCTTAAAAGTTTAAAAAGTTTTTTCTGTCTTTCCAAAAAGTTCTGAAAACTTTTTTTTCTTTGTCTATCACTTTAACTCTCTCTAAAAATGTCTGGCACAGGCCAAAAAGTTGAACTGTCCAAACTTGCATATGATCACCTTAGCTGGAAAGGAGCAAGGAGTCTCTGCATAGAGAGAGGTTTGAGTGTAGGGAAGAATCCTTCTTTAGAACTGTTAATTAATATGCTTAGAGTACAGGATAAGGCCATAAGTGCCCAATCTGTAGAAAAAGTAGCTAATGGTTCTCAATCTGATCCAGGGACTCCCCCAGGAAAAGGTTCAGGAAAGAAACTTCTCAGCCTGCCCATTACTAGACAGTCTAGCATAGTTGGTACAGAGGTTGAATCACATCATACTGATGATGTGCTCTCACATTATACTGGTAGCCAAGCTGTTAGGGTGCCCTCTGTAAGGGACAGGTCTCCTTCTGTTCATTCCCATCATACCTCTGTATCTAGAAATGTCCCTCCCACCCACCCTGATGACAGATTGTTAGAAAGGGAGCTCAATAGATTGAGAGTGGAACAAACCAGACTGAAGCTCAAGAAGCAACAGCTGGATTTGGATAGACAATCTTTAGAAATAGAGAGGGAAAGACAGAAGTTGGGTTTAGATACCCATGGTGGCAGCAGCAGTATTCCCCATAGTCATCCTGCAAAAGAGCATGATTCCAGGAATCTGCATAAGATAGTTCCCCCTTACAAGGAGGGGGATGACATTAACAAGTGGTTTGCTGCACTTGAGAGGGCCTGTGCTGTACAGGATGTCCCTCAAAGGCAGTGGGCTGCTATCCTATGGCTATCATTTACTGGAAAAGGTAGGGATAGGCTCCTTACTGTAAAAGAAAATGATGCTAATAATTTCCAAGTTCTTAAGAATGCACTCCTGGATGGTTATGGCTTAACCACTGAACAGTACAGGATAAAGTTCAGAGAGACCAAAAAGGAGTCTTCACAAGACTGGGTTGATTTCATTGACCATTCAGTGAAGGCCTTGGAGGGGTGGTTACATGGCAGTAAAGTTACTGATTATGAAAGCCTGTATAACACAATCCTGAGAGAGCATATACTTAATAATTGTGTGTCTGATTTGTTGCACCAGTACCTGGTAGACTCTGATCTGACCTCTCCCCAAGAATTGGGAAAGAAGGCAGACAAATGGGTCAGAACAAGGGTGAACAGAAAAGTTCATACAGGGGGTGACAAAGATGGCAATAAGAAGAAAGATGGTGAAAAATCTCAAGATAAGCATGGGGATAAGGGTAAAACCAAAGATCCCACTTCAAATCTTAAACACTCTTCAGAGGGTGGGGATAAAAGAAATTCTTCCTCTTCTTCCCAACCTGCACACATTAAAAAGCCTTGGTGCTTTGTGTGTAAAAACAGAGGCCATAGGCCAGGGGATAAGTCCTGTCCAGGTAAACCCCCTGAGCCTACCACCACTAATACATCAAGCTCTAGTGCCCCTAGCAGTAGTGGTACTAGTGGTGGGACTGCTGGCAACAGTCAAGCAAAGGGTGTAGTTGGGTTCACTTATGGGTCCATAGTGGAAACTGATGTAATCAGTCCCAAGACAGTTTCTGTCACACCTAGTGGCATTGGCCTTGCCACACTGGCTGCTTGTCCCCTTACAATGGATAAGTACAGGCAGACAGTTTCAATAAATGGTGTTGAGGCCTTGGCCTACAGGGACACAGGTGCCAGTTTCACTTTGGTGACTGAAAACCTAGTGCCTCCTGAACAACACATCATTGGACAACAGTATAAGATTATTGATGTCCATAACTCCACTAAGTTTCTTCCCTTAGCTATAATTCAGTTTAGTTGGGGTGGAGTTACTGGCCCTAAGCAGGTGGTGGTATCACCTAGCTTACCTGTAGACTGTCTCTTAGGTAATGACCTAGAGGCCTCAGGTTGGGCTGATGTAGAGTTTTATGCCCATGCAGCCATGCTGGGCATCCCTGAGGAATTGTTCCCTCTCATTTCAAGTGAAATGAAAAAGCAAAGGAGAGAAGGCCTGAAAACTCAGGATCCCTCTCCATCAACAGGTAAAAAGGGTATCACAGTATCCCCTAACCACCCTACCATTCAGGATACTATTCCTGTGGTGGGAGAAACCTCTCCTGGGGTGGCACCTGTTCCAAGGGAATCATCAGCTGGCAAAGCTGGACTCCCTGAGGTGGAAGTACCTCTCTGTGGGATAACTAACATTGGTGAGAAAAAGAGCACCATTTTAGTTAACATGGAGCATCCCTCCAACCCTCCCAGAGAAACTTTAGTGCAGAAACTCTGCACTGCCTCACAACACTTAGGACAGCATCCCTGCCCTAGTGTGGAGCTGATAGGACAGCATCCCTGCCCTGCTCCAACCCAAGAGAAACAGCATCCCTGTTCTCTCTTCCAGCCATATGGACAAAGTTTTTGCCCAGCTATGGCTTTTCTGAGACAGCATCCCTGTCTGGCATTTCCATCACTACAAATAGGTTCAGTGGACAATTCCCACTGCTCTAAACTAAAACTTACTGATAGAAACTCTGAAAATACATCTTCACATTGTTGCTTAGCTAAAAAACTTCAAACAGGGTGGTTTACATCCCCACAGGGAAGTAACCATATAGTGGATGATAAAGGGAGTAACCAGTCTATTGCAGAGCTACTCTCTACTTATCACCACTTAGACAATAAAGTCTCAACTGGCCAAGGTTAGCCTTATTGTCCTTCGTTTGGGGGGGGGTTGTGTGAGAAGGTAGCCTCTTTCTAGCCTTGTTACCCCCACTTTTGGCCTGTTTGTGAGTGTATGTCAGGGTGTTTGTCACTGTTTTCATTGTCTCACTGGGATCCTGATAGCCAGGCCTCAGTGCTCATAGTGAAAACACTATGTTTTCAGTATGGTTGTTATGTGTCACTGGGATCCTGCTGGTCAGGACCCCAGTGCTCATAGGTTTGTGGCCTATATGTATGTGTCACTGGGACCCTGTCACACAGGGCCCCAGTGCTCATAGGTGTGCATGTGTATGTTCCCTGTGTGGTGCCTAACTGTCTCACTGAGGCTCTGCTAACCAGAACCTCAGTGGTTATGCTCTCTCATTACTTTCAAATTGTCACTAACAGGCTAGTGACCAATTTTACCAATTTACATTGGCTTACTGGAACACCCTTATAATTCCCTAGTATATGGTACTGAGGTACCCAGGGTATTGGGGTTCCAGGAGATCCCTATGGGCTGCAGCATTTCTTTTGCCACCCATAGGGAGCTCTGACAATTCTTACACAGGCCTGCCACTGCAGCCTGAGTGAAATAACGTCCACGTTATTTCACAGCCATTTTACACTGCACTTAAGTAACTTATAAGTCACCTATATGTCTAACCTTTACCTGGTAAAGGTTAGGTGCAAAGTTACTTAGTGTGAGGGCACCCTGGCACTAGCCAAGGTGCCCCCACATTGTTCAGAGCCAATTCCCTGAACTTTGTGAGTGCGGGGACACCATTACACGCGTGCACTACATATAGGTCACTACCTATATGTAGCTTCACCATGGTAACTCCGAATATGGCCATGTAACATGTCTATGATCATGGAATTGCCCCCTCTATACCATCCTGGCATAGTTGGCACAATCCCATGATCCCAGTGGTCTGTAGCACAGACCCTGGTACTGCCAGACTGCCCTTCCTGGGGTTTCACTGCAGCTGCTGCTGCTGCCAACCCCTCAGACAGGCAGCTGCCCTCCTGGGGTCCAGCCAGGCCTGGCCCAGGATGGCAGAACAAAGAACTTCCTCTGAGAGAGGGTGTGACACCCTCTCCCTTTGGAAAATGGTGTGAAGGCAGGGGAGGAGTAGCCTCCCCCAGCCTCTGGAAATGCTTTGTTGGGCACAGATGTGCCCAATTCTGCATAAGCCAGTCTACACCGGTTCAGGGACCCCTTAGCCCCTGCTCTGGCGCGAAACTGGACAAAGGAAAGGGGAGTGACCACTCCCCTGACCTGCACCTCCCCTGGGAGGTGTCCAGAGCTCCTCCAGTGTGCTCCAGACCTCTGCCATCTTGGAAACAGAGGTGCTGCTGGCACACTGTACTGCTCTGAGTGGCCAGTGCCACCAGGTGACGTCAGAGACTCCTTGTGATAGGCTCCTTCAGGTGTTAGTAGCCTCTCCTCTCTCCTAGGTAGCCAAACCCTCTTTTCTGGCTATTTAGGGTCTCTGTCTTTGAGGAAACTTTAGATAACGAATGCATGAGCTCAGCCGAGTTCCTCTGCATCTCCCTCTTCACCTTCTGATAAGGAATCGACCGCTGACCGCGCTGGAAGCCTGCAAACCTGCAACATAGTAGCAAAGACGACTACTGCAACTCTGTAACGCTGATCCTGCCGCCTTCTCGACTGTTTTCCTGCTTGTGCATGCTGTGGGGGTAGTCTGCCTCCTCTCTGCACCAGAAGCTCCGAAGAAATCTCCCGTGGGTCGACGGAATCTTCCCCCTGCAACCGCAGGCACCAAAAAGCTGCATCTCCGGTCCCTTGGGTCTCCTCTCAGCACGACGAGCGAGGTCCCTCGAATCCAGCGACACCGTCCAAGTGACCCCCACAGTCCAGTGACTCTTCAGCCCAAGTTTGGTGGAGGTAAGTCCTTGCCTCACCTCGCTGGGCTGCATTGCTGGGAACCGCGACTTTGCAAGCTTCTCCGGCCCCTGTGCACTTCCGGCGGAAATCCTGTGTGCACAGCCAAGCCTGGGTCCAGGGCACTCTAACCTGCATTGCACGACTTTCTAAGTTGGTCTCCGGCGACGTGGGACTCCTTTGTGCAACTTCGGCGAGCACCGTTTCACGCATCCTCGTAGGGCCTGTTTCTGGCACTTCTCTGGGAGCTACCTGCTTCAGTGAGGGTTCCTTGTCTTGCTCGACGTCCCCTCTCTCTGCAGGTCCAATTTGCGACCTCCTGGTCCCTCCTGGGCCCCAGCAGCGTCCAAAAACGCCAAACGCACGATTTGCGTGTAGCAAGGCTTGTTGGCGTCCATCCGGCGGGAAAACACTTCTGCACGACTCTCCAAGGCGTGGGGGATCCATCCTCCAAAGGGAAAGTCTCTAGCCCTTGTCGTTCCTGCAGTATTCACAGCTCTTCAGCCTAGTAAGAGCTTCTTTGCACCAACCGCTGGCATTTCTTGGGCATCTGCCCAGCTACGAGCTGCTTGTGACTTTTGGACTTGGTCCCCTTGTTCCACAGGTACCCTCAGACAGGAATCCATCGTTGTTGCATTGCTGATTTGTGTTTTCCTTGCATTCTCCCTCTAACACGACTATTTTGTCCTTAGGGGAACTTTGGTGCACTTTGCACTCACTTTTCAGGGTCTTGGGGAGGGTTATTTTGCTAACTCTCACTATTTTCTAATAGTCCCAGCGACCCTCTACAAGGTCACATAGGTTTGGGGTCCATTCGTGGTTCGCATTCCACTTCTGGAGTATATGGTTTGTGTTGCCCCTATCCCTATGTTTCCCCATTGCATCCTATTGTAACTATACATTGTTTGCACTGTTTTCTAAGACTATACTGCATATTTTTGCTATTGTGTATATATATCTTGTGTATATTTCCTATCCTCTCACTGAGGGTACACTCTAAGATACTTTGGCATATTGTCATAAAAATAAAGTACCTTTATTTTTAGTATAACTGTGTATTGTGTTTTCTTATGATATTGTGCATATGACACTAAGTGGTACTGTAGTAGCTTCACACGTCTCCTAGTTCAGCCTGAGCTGCTTTGCTAAGCTACCATTATCTATCAGCCTAAGCTGCTAGACACCCTATACACTAATAAGGGATAACTGGGCCTGGTGCAAGGTGCAAGTACCCCTTGGTACTCACTACAAGCCAGTCCAGCTTCCTACATTGGTTGTGCAGTGGTGGGATAAGTGCTTTGAGACTACTTACCACTCTTGTCGTTGTACTTTTCATAAGAGAAAAATATACAAAACAAGGTCAGTGTATATACACATAGCCAAAAAGTTTTGCATTTCCTCTTTTCACTCTTTTCTAAGTGCTGAAAAGTACTTCTAAACTTTCAAAAAGTTCTTAAAAGTTTAAAAAGTTTTTTCTGTCTTTCCAAAAAGTTCTGAAAACTTTTTTTTCTTTGTCTATCACTTTAACTCTCTCTAAAAATGTCTGGCACAGGCCAAAAAGTTGAACTGTCCAAACTTGCATATGATCACCTTAGCTGGAAAGGAGCAAGGAGTCTCTGCATAGAGAGAGGTTTGAGTGTAGGGAAGAATCCTTCTTTAGAACTGTTAATTAATATGCTTAGAGTACAGGATAAGGCCATAAGTGCCCAATCTGTAGAAAAAGTAGCTAATGGTTCTCAATCTGATCCAGGGACTCCCCCAGGAAAAGGTTCAGGAAAGAAACTTCTCAGCCTGCCCATTACTAGACAGTCTAGCATAGTTGGTACAGAGGTTGAATCACATCATACTGATGATGTGCTCTCACATTATACTGGTAGCCAAGCTGTTAGGGTGCCCTCTGTAAGGGACAGGTCTCCTTCTGTTCATTCCCATCATACCTCTGTATCTAGAAATGTCCCTCCCACCCACCCTGATGACAGATTGTTAGAAAGGGAGCTCAATAGATTGAGAGTGGAACAAACCAGACTGAAGCTCAAGAAGCAACAGCTGGATTTGGATAGACAATCTTTAGAAATAGAGAGGGAAAGACAGAAGTTGGGTTTAGATACCCATGGTGGCAGCAGCAGTATTCCCCATAGTCATCCTGCAAAAGAGCATGATTCCAGGAATCTGCATAAGATAGTTCCCCCTTACAAGGAGGGGGATGACATTAACAAGTGGTTTGCTGCACTTGAGAGGGCCTGTGCTGTACAGGATGTCCCTCAAAGGCAGTGGGCTGCTATCCTATGGCTATCATTTACTGGAAAAGGTAGGGATAGGCTCCTTACTGTAAAAGAAAATGATGCTAATAATTTCCAAGTTCTTAAGAATGCACTCCTGGATGGTTATGGCTTAACCACTGAACAGTACAGGATAAAGTTCAGAGAGACCAAAAAGGAGTCTTCACAAGACTGGGTTGATTTCATTGACCATTCAGTGAAGGCCTTGGAGGGGTGGTTACATGGCAGTAAAGTTACTGATTATGAAAGCCTGTATAACACAATCCTGAGAGAGCATATACTTAATAATTGTGTGTCTGATTTGTTGCACCAGTACCTGGTAGACTCTGATCTGACCTCTCCCCAAGAATTGGGAAAGAAGGCAGACAAATGGGTCAGAACAAGGGTGAACAGAAAAGTTCATACAGGGGGTGACAAAGATGGCAATAAGAAGAAAGATGGTGAAAAATCTCAAGATAAGCATGGGGATAAGGGTAAAACCAAAGATCCCACTTCAAATCTTAAACACTCTTCAGAGGGTGGGGATAAAAGAAATTCTTCCTCTTCTTCCCAACCTGCACACATTAAAAAGCCTTGGTGCTTTGTGTGTAAAAACAGAGGCCATAGGCCAGGGGATAAGTCCTGTCCAGGTAAACCCCCTGAGCCTACCACCACTAATACATCAAGCTCTAGTGCCCCTAGCAGTAGTGGTACTAGTGGTGGGACTGCTGGCAACAGTCAAGCAAAGGGTGTAGTTGGGTTCACTTATGGGTCCATAGTGGAAACTGATGTAATCAGTCCCAAGACAGTTTCTGTCACACCTAGTGGCATTGGCCTTGCCACACTGGCTGCTTGTCCCCTTACAATGGATAAGTACAGGCAGACAGTTTCAATAAATGGTGTTGAGGCCTTGGCCTACAGGGACACAGGTGCCAGTTTCACTTTGGTGACTGAAAACCTAGTGCCTCCTGAACAACACATCATTGGACAACAGTATAAGATTATTGATGTCCATAACTCCACTAAGTTTCTTCCCTTAGCTATAATTCAGTTTAGTTGGGGTGGAGTTACTGGCCCTAAGCAGGTGGTGGTATCACCTAGCTTACCTGTAGACTGTCTCTTAGGTAATGACCTAGAGGCCTCAGGTTGGGCTGATGTAGAGTTTTATGCCCATGCAGCCATGCTGGGCATCCCTGAGGAATTGTTCCCTCTCATTTCAAGTGAAATGAAAAAGCAAAGGAGAGAAGGCCTGAAAACTCAGGATCCCTCTCCATCAACAGGTAAAAAGGGTATCACAGTATCCCCTAACCACCCTACCATTCAGGATACTATTCCTGTGGTGGGAGAAACCTCTCCTGGGGTGGCACCTGTTCCAAGGGAATCATCAGCTGGCAAAGCTGGACTCCCTGAGGTGGAAGTACCTCTCTGTGGGATAACTAACATTGGTGAGAAAAAGAGCACCATTTTAGTTAACATGGAGCATCCCTCCAACCCTCCCAGAGAAACTTTAGTGCAGAAACTCTGCACTGCCTCACAACACTTAGGACAGCATCCCTGCCCTAGTGTGGAGCTGATAGGACAGCATCCCTGCCCTGCTCCAACCCAAGAGAAACAGCATCCCTGTTCTCTCTTCCAGCCATATGGACAAAGTTTTTGCCCAGCTATGGCTTTTCTGAGACAGCATCCCTGTCTGGCATTTCCATCACTACAAATAGGTTCAGTGGACAATTCCCACTGCTCTAAACTAAAACTTACTGATAGAAACTCTGAAAATACATCTTCACATTGTTGCTTAGCTAAAAAACTTCAAACAGGGTGGTTTACATCCCCACAGGGAAGTAACCATATAGTGGATGATAAAGGGAGTAACCAGTCTATTGCAGAGCTACTCTCTACTTATCACCACTTAGACAATAAAGTCTCAACTGGCCAAGGTTAGCCTTATTGTCCTTCGTTTGGGGGGGGGTTGTGTGAGAAGGTAGCCTCTTTCTAGCCTTGTTACCCCCACTTTTGGCCTGTTTGTGAGTGTATGTCAGGGTGTTTGTCACTGTTTTCATTGTCTCACTGGGATCCTGATAGCCAGGCCTCAGTGCTCATAGTGAAAACACTATGTTTTCAGTATGGTTGTTATGTGTCACTGGGATCCTGCTGGTCAGGACCCCAGTGCTCATAGGTTTGTGGCCTATATGTATGTGTCACTGGGACCCTGTCACACAGGGCCCCAGTGCTCATAGGTGTGCATGTGTATGTTCCCTGTGTGGTGCCTAACTGTCTCACTGAGGCTCTGCTAACCAGAACCTCAGTGGTTATGCTCTCTCATTACTTTCAAATTGTCACTAACAGGCTAGTGACCAATTTTACCAATTTACATTGGCTTACTGGAACACCCTTATAATTCCCTAGTATATGGTACTGAGGTACCCAGGGTATTGGGGTTCCAGGAGATCCCTATGGGCTGCAGCATTTCTTTTGCCACCCATAGGGAGCTCTGACAATTCTTACACAGGCCTGCCACTGCAGCCTGAGTGAAATAACGTCCACGTTATTTCACAGCCATTTTACACTGCACTTAAGTAACTTATAAGTCACCTATATGTCTAACCTTTACCTGGTAAAGGTTAGGTGCAAAGTTACTTAGTGTGAGGGCACCCTGGCACTAGCCAAGGTGCCCCCACATTGTTCAGAGCCAATTCCCTGAACTTTGTGAGTGCGGGGACACCATTACACGCGTGCACTACATATAGGTCACTACCTATATGTAGCTTCACCATGGTAACTCCGAATATGGCCATGTAACATGTCTATGATCATGGAATTGCCCCCTCTATACCATCCTGGCATAGTTGGCACAATCCCATGATCCCAGTGGTCTGTAGCACAGACCCTGGTACTGCCAGACTGCCCTTCCTGGGGTTTCACTGCAGCTGCTGCTGCTGCCAACCCCTCAGACAGGCAGCTGCCCTCCTGGGGTCCAGCCAGGCCTGGCCCAGGATGGCAGAACAAAGAACTTCCTCTGAGAGAGGGTGTGACACCCTCTCCCTTTGGAAAATGGTGTGAAGGCAGGGGAGGAGTAGCCTCCCCCAGCCTCTGGAAATGCTTTGTTGGGCACAGATGTGCCCAATTCTGCATAAGCCAGTCTACACCGGTTCAGGGACCCCTTAGCCCCTGCTCTGGCGCGAAACTGGACAAAGGAAAGGGGAGTGACCACTCCCCTGACCTGCACCTCCCCTGGGAGGTGTCCAGAGCTCCTCCAGTGTGCTCCAGACCTCTGCCATCTTGGAAACAGAGGTGCTGCTGGCACACTGTACTGCTCTGAGTGGCCAGTGCCACCAGGTGACGTCAGAGACTCCTTGTGATAGGCTCCTTCAGGTGTTAGTAGCCTCTCCTCTCTCCTAGGTAGCCAAACCCTCTTTTCTGGCTATTTAGGGTCTCTGTCTTTGAGGAAACTTTAGATAACGAATGCATGAGCTCAGCCGAGTTCCTCTGCATCTCCCTCTTCACCTTCTGATAAGGAATCGACCGCTGACCGCGCTGGAAGCCTGCAAACCTGCAACATAGTAGCAAAGACGACTACTGCAACTCTGTAACGCTGATCCTGCCGCCTTCTCGACTGTTTTCCTGCTTGTGCATGCTGTGGGGGTAGTCTGCCTCCTCTCTGCACCAGAAGCTCCGAAGAAATCTCCCGTGGGTCGACGGAATCTTCCCCCTGCAACCGCAGGCACCAAAAAGCTGCATCTCCGGTCCCTTGGGTCTCCTCTCAGCACGACGAGCGAGGTCCCTCGAATCCAGCGACACCGTCCAAGTGACCCCCACAGTCCAGTGACTCTTCAGCCCAAGTTTGGTGGAGGTAAGTCCTTGCCTCACCTCGCTGGGCTGCATTGCTGGGAACCGCGACTTTGCAAGCTTCTCCGGCCCCTGTGCACTTCCGGCGGAAATCCTGTGTGCACAGCCAAGCCTGGGTCCAGGGCACTCTAACCTGCATTGCACGACTTTCTAAGTTGGTCTCCGGCGACGTGGGACTCCTTTGTGCAACTTCGGCGAGCACCGTTTCACGCATCCTCGTAGGGCCTGTTTCTGGCACTTCTCTGGGAGCTACCTGCTTCAGTGAGGGTTCCTTGTCTTGCTCGACGTCCCCTCTCTCTGCAGGTCCAATTTGCGACCTCCTGGTCCCTCCTGGGCCCCAGCAGCGTCCAAAAACGCCAAACGCACGATTTGCGTGTAGCAAGGCTTGTTGGCGTCCATCCGGCGGGAAAACACTTCTGCACGACTCTCCAAGGCGTGGGGGATCCATCCTCCAAAGGGGAAGTCTCTAGCCCTTGTCGTTCCTGCAGTATTCACAGCTCTTCAGCCTAGTAAGAGCTTCTTTGCACCAACCGCTGGCATTTCTTGGGCATCTGCCCAGCTACGAGCTGCTTGTGACTTTTGGACTTGGTCCCCTTGTTCCACAGGTACCCTCAGACAGGAATCCATCGTTGTTGCATTGCTGATTTGTGTTTTCCTTGCATTCTCCCTCTAACACGACTATTTTGTCCTTAGGGGAACTTTGGTGCACTTTGCACTCACTTTTCAGGGTCTTGGGGAGGGTTATTTTGCTAACTCTCACTATTTTCTAATAGTCCCAGCGACCCTCTACAAGGTCACATAGGTTTGGGGTCCATTCGTGGTTCGCATTCCACTTCTGGAGTATATGGTTTGTGTTGCCCCTATCCCTATGTTTCCCCATTGCATCCTATTGTAACTATACATTGTTTGCACTGTTTTCTAAGACTATACTGCATATTTTTGCTATTGTGTATATATATCTTGTGTATATTTCCTATCCTCTCACTGAGGGTACACTCTAAGATACTTTGGCATATTGTCATAAAAATAAAGTACCTTTATTTTTAGTATAACTGTGTATTGTGTTTTCTTATGATATTGTGCATATGACACTAAGTGGTACTGTAGTAGCTTCACACGTCTCCTAGTTCAGCCTGAGCTGCTTTGCTAAGCTACCATTATCTATCAGCCTAAGCTGCTAGACACCCTATACACTAATAAGGGATAACTGGGCCTGGTGCAAGGTACAAGTACCCCTTGGTACTCACTACAAGCCAGTCCAGCTTCCTACAAGTGGTCACTCCCCTTTCCTTTGTCCAGTTTCGCGCCAGAGCAGGGGCTAAGGGGTCCCTGAACCGGTGTAGACTGGCTTATGCAGAATTGGGCACATCTGTGCCCAAGAAAGCATTTCCAGAGGCTGGGGGAGGCTACTCCTCCCCTGCCTTCACACCATTTTCCAAAGGGAGAGGGTGTCACACCCTCTCTCAGAGGAAGTTCTTTGTTCTGCCATCCTGGGCCAGGCCTGGCTGGACCCCAGGAGGGCAGATGCCTGTCTGAGGGGTTGGCAGCAGCAGCAGCTGCAGTGAAACCCCAGGAAGGGCAGTTTGGCAGTACCAGGGTCTGTGCTACAGACCACTGGGATCATGGAATTGTACCAACAATGCCAGGATGGCATAGAGGGGGCAATTCCATGATCATAGACATGTTACATGGCCATATTCGGAGTTACCATGGTGAAGCTACATATAGGTAGTGACCTATATGTAGTGCACGCGTGTAATGGTGTCCCCGCACTCACAAAGTTCAGGGAATTGGCTCTGAACAATGTGGGGGCACCTTGGCTAGTGCCAGGGTGCCCTCACACTAAGTAACTTTGCACCTAACCTTTACCAGGTAAAGGTTAGACATATAGGTGACTTATAAGTTACTTAAGTGCAGTGTAAAATGGCTGTGAAATAACGTGGACGTTATTTCACTCAGGCTGCAGTGGCAGGCCTGTGTAAGAATTGTCAGAGCTCCCTATGGGTGGCAAAAGAAATGCTGCAGCCCATAGGGATCTCCTGGAACCCCAATACCCTGGGTACCTCAGTACCATATACTAGGGAATTATAAGGGTGTTCCAGTAAGCCAATGTAAATTGGTAAAAATGGTCACTAGCCTGTTAGTGACAATTTGGAAAGAAATGAGAGAGCATAACCACTGAGGTTCTGATTAGCAGAGCCTCAGAGAGACAGTTAGTCACTACACAGGTAACACATTCAGGCACACTTATGAGCACTGGGGCCCTGGGTTACCAGGGTCCCAGTGACACATACAACTAAAACAACATATATACAGTGAAAAATGGGGGTAACATGCCAGGCAAGATGGTACTTTCCTACACAACCCCCCCCCAAACGAAGGACAATAAGACTAGCCATGACCTGATGAGTCTTCATTGTCTAAGTGGAAATATCTGGAGAGTCCATCTGCATTGGAGTGGCTACTCCCAGGTCTATGTTCCACTGCATAGTCCATTCCCTGTAGGGATATGGACCACCTCAACAATTTAGGATTTTCACCTTTCATTTGTTTAAGCCAAAGTAGAGGTTTGTGGTCTGTCTGAACAATGAAGTGAGTGCCAAACAGGTATGGCCTCAACTTCTTCAGAGCCCAGACCACAGCAAAGGCCTCCCTCTCAATGGCAGACCAACGCTTTTCTCTAGGGGTCAACCTCCTACTAATAAAAGCAACAGGTTGATCCTGGCCCTCAGAATTAAGTTGTGATAGGACTGCCCCTACTCCTAATTCAGATGCATCAGTTTGGACATAGAATTTTTTAGAGTAACAAGGGCTTTTCAGGACAGGTGCAGAGCACATGGCCTGCTTCAGCTCCTCAAAAGCTTTCTGACAGCTTGCTGTCCATAATACCTTTTTAGGCATTTTCTTGGATGTGAGGTCATTAAGAGGGGCTGCAATGGAGCCATAGTTCTTAATGAACCTCCTGTAATACCCAGTGAGGCCTAGGAAGGCTCTCACCTGAGTCTGAGTGGTAGGGGGAACCCAATCAATAATAGTTTGGATTTTCCCCTGAAGTGGTGCAATCTGTTCCCCACCAACAAGGTGTCCCAGATAAACCACCTTACCCTGCCCTATCTGGCACTTTGAAGACTTGATAGTGAGGCCTGCCTTTTGCAGAGCCTCCAAAACTTTCCATAGCTGGACCAGGTGATCATCCCAGCTGGAGCTAAAGACAGCTATATCGTCCAAATATGCTGCACTGAAAGCTTCCAGCCCTTGCAGGACTGTGTTCACCAACCTCTGAAAAGTGGCAGGTGCATTTTTCAAACCAAAAGGCATTACAGTAAACTGGTAATGTCCTCCAATGGTAGAAAATGCAGTCTTAGGTTTAGCATCTTCTGACAATTTGATCTGCCAATACCCTGCAGTCAAATCAAAAGTGCTTAGATACTTGGCAGATGCCAGTGTATCTATGAGCTCATCTGCCCTGGGTATAGGGTGAGCATCAGTTTTGGTTACCAAGATGAGACCTCTATAGTCTACACAAAACCTCATTTCCTTCTTTCCATCTTTAGAATTGGGTTTTGGTACCAGTACCACAGGAGAAGCCCATGGACTGTCAGAGTGCTCAACCACTCCTAGTTCCAACATTTTCTGAACTTCTTGCTTTATGCAGTCCCTGACATGGTCAGGCTGCCTATAGATCTTACTTTTGACAGGTAAACTGTCTCCAGTATCTATAGTGTGCTCACACCAAGAAGTGGTGCCTGGCACAGTAGAGAAGAGTTCTGAAAATTGTCCTAGGAGATTTATGCAATTATCTTTCTGCTCAGCAGTAAGACAATAAGCCAAAACTACACCTTCCACAAGAGCATCTTGTTCTGTGGAAGAGAAGAGATCAGGTAGAGGATCACTGTCTTCTTCCTGTCCCTCATCAGTTGCCATGAGCAGGGTGAGATCAGCCCTGTCATAGTAGGGTTTCAGACGGTTGACATGGAGCACCCTAAGGGGACTCCTGGCAGTGCCTAAGTCAACCAAGTAGGTGACTTCACCCTTCTTTTCAACAATTGTGTGGGGTCCACTCCATTTATCTTGGAGTGCTCTTGGGGCCACAGGCTCCGAGACCCACACTTTCTGCCCTGGTTGGTACTGAACCAAAACAGCCTTCTGATCATGCCACTGCTTCTGCAGCTCTTGGCTGGCCTGAAGGTTTTTACTGGCCTTTTTCATGTACTCAGCCATCCTTGATCTGAGGCCAAGTACATAATCCACAATATCCTGCTTAGGAGCTTTTAAAGGTTGTTCCCAACCCTCCTTTACAAGTGTGAGTGGACCCCTAACAGGGTGTCCAAAAAGAAGTTCAAAGGAGTTGAAGCCCACTCCTTTCTGGGGTACCTCCCTGTAGGCAAAAAGGAGGCATGGTAGAAGGATATCCCATCTCCTGCGGAGTTTTTCAGGGAGACCCATAATCATGCCTTTGAGAGTTTTATTAAATCTCTCCACCAGTCCATTTGTTTGTGGATGATAGGGTGTTGTGAACTTGTAAGTTACACCACACTCCTTCCACATGGCCTTTAAGTATGCAGACATGAAATTGCTTCCTCTGTCTGATACTACTTCCTTTGGGAAGCCCACCCTGGAAAATATTCCCAGGAGGGCCTTTGCCACTGCAGGTGCTGTAGTGGTCCTTAAAGGAATAGCTTCAGGATATCTTGTGGCATGGTCCACTACCACTAAGATAAACCTATTGCCTGAAGCAGTAGGAGGGTCAAGGGGGCCAACTATGTCAACCCCTACCCTTTCAAAGGGAACCCCAACCACAGGCAGTGGGATAAGGGGTGCCTTTGGAGTGCCACCTGTCTTGCCACTGGCTTGACAGGTTTCACAGGACTTACAAAATTCCTTTGTGTCCTCAGACATCCTAGGCCAATGAAACAATGGTACCAATCTGTCCCAAGTTTTCATTTGACCCAGGTGCCCAGCTAGGGGAATGTCATGTGCCAGTGTGAGGAGGAACTTTCTGTACTCCTGAGGAATCACTAATCTCCTGGCAGCTCCAGGTTTAGGATCCCTATGCTCAGTGTACAAGAGGTTGTCCTCCCAGTAAACTCTGTGAGAGTCACTGACATCCCCATTAGCCTGTTTGACAGCTTGCTGTCTGAGACCCTCTAATGTGGGACAGGTTTGCTGTGCCACACTCAGCTCCTCTCTGGCAGGCCCCCCTTCACCCAAAAGCTCAGCAGTGTCTGCTTCCAGCTCCTCTGGTGTAGGTTCTGCACAGGGAGGGAATTCTTCTTCCTCAGAAGTAGAATCCACTGTAGAGGGAGGGATAGTAGGAAGTGTTTTGCTTCTACTAGCCCTAGCTTTAGGGAGCACTTGGTCCATTGTTCCAGGATCCAAGCTTCCCTGTCCTTTTTGCTTTTTGGCCTGAGCCCTTGTCAAAGCAAAAATATGCCCTGGAATGCCCAGCATTGCTGCATGGGCCTCCAACTCCACATCTGACCAAGCTGATGTCTCCAAATCATTCCCTAATAGACAGTCTACAGGTAAATCTGAAGCTACCACAACTTTCTTTGGACCAGTTACCCCCCCCCAGTTGAGATTTACAACAGCCATGGGGTGGCTTTGTGTTATGTTGTGAGCATCGGTTACTTGGTACTGGTGTCCAAGTATGTGTTGTTCAGGGTGCACCAGTTTCTCAATCACCATTGTGACACTGGCACCTGTGTCCCTGTAGGCCTGGACCTCAACACCATTTATTAGGGTTAGTTGCTTGTACTTCTCCAAGTTATGGGGGCAAGCAACCAAAGTGGCTAAATCAATAGCCCCTTCAGAGACTAAAGTAGACTCTGTGGTCTCCCTAATTAGACCAACCCCAACTAAATTACCAAAAGTGAGACCAGCTACTCCCTTGGATTGGCTATTAGTAGGTTTGCTCCCACCACCACTGCTATTAGTAGGGACACTAGGTGTAGCAGTAGGGGTTGTAGTGGTAGGAGCTGTGGTGCCTTTCTTTGGACAACTGGGATCTGTTGTCCAATGGCCTTTTATTTTACATAAATAGCACCATGGTTTCTTTTCCTTTTTCTGATTAAAGAAGGATTTGGACCCACCACCCCCACCAGAGTGTTTTTGTGGGCCTGATGAAGACTCATTTTTAGATTTGTCACCACCCTTGTCAGAAGACTTACCATCCTTCTTTTTGTTGCCATCTTTGTCACCCCCTGTATGAACTTTTCTGTTCACTCTTGTTCTGACCCATTTGTCTGCCTTCTTTCCCAATTCTTGGGGAGAGGTCAGATCAGAGTCCACCAAGTACTGGTGCAACAAATCAGACACACAATTATTAAGAATATGCTCTCTCAGGATTAAGTTATACAGGCTGTCATAATCAGTAACTTTACTGCCATGTAACCACCCCTCCAAGGCCTTCACTGAATGGTCAATGAAATCAACCCAGTCTTGTGAAGACTCCTTTTTGGTCTCTCTGAACTTTATCCTGTACTGTTCAGTGGTTAAGCCATAACCATCCAGGAGTGCATTCTTAAGAACTTGGAAATTATTAGCATCATTTTCTTTCACAGTAAGGAGCCTATCCCTACCTTTTCCACTAAATGATAGCCATAGGATAGCAGCCCACTGCCTTTGAGGGACATCCTGTACAACACAGGCCCTCTCAAGTGCAGCAAACCACTTGTTAATGTCATCCCCCTCCTTATAAGGGGGAACTATCTTGTGCAGATTCCTGGAATCATGCTCTTTTGCAGGATGACTATGGGGAATACTGCGGCTGCCACCATGGGTTTCTATAACCAAATTCTGTCTTTCCTTCTCTAATTCAAAAGACTGTCTATCCAAATCCAGCTGTTGCTTTTTAAGCTTCAGTCTGGTTTGTTCCACCCTCAACTTATTGAGTTCCCTCTCTAACATTCTGTCATCAGGGTAGGTGGGAGGGACATTTCTAGAAACAGAGCTATGATGGGAATGAACAGAAGGAGACCTGTCCCTTACAGGAGCCACCCTAACAGCTTGGTTTACAGAAACATTACTACCAGTATGGTGAGAATATATGCTTTTGCTATGATGTGAGACAACACTATTTCTATGGTGTGGCTCATCATCATTACCATCTATGCTAGACTGTCTAGTAATGGGCAGGCTAGGAAGTTTCTTTCCTGAATCTTTTCCTGGGGGAGTCCCTGAATCAGATTGGGAACTATTAGGTACTTTTTCAACAGAAGGGGCACCTATGGCCTTATCCTGTTCTCTAAGCATGTTAAGTAACAGTTCCAAGGAAGGATTCTTCCCTACACTCAAACCTCTCTCTATACAGAGACTCCTTGCTCTCTTCCAGCTAATGTTGTCATATGCAAGTTTGGACAGATCAACACTTTGGCCTGTGCCAGACATTTTTTAGAGAGAGTTAAAGTGATAGAAAAAGAGAAAAAAGTTTTCAGAACTTTTTGGAAAGACAGAAAAAAAACTTTTTAAACTTTTAAGAACTTTTTGAAAGTTTAGGAGTACTTTTCAGCACTTAGAAAAGAGTGAAAAGAGGAAATGCAAAACTTTTTGGCTATGTGTATATACACTGACCTTGTTTTGTATATTTTTCTCTTATGAAAAGTACAATGACAAGAGTGGTAAGTAGTCTCAAGCACTTATCCCACCACTGCACAACCAATGTAGGAGGCTGGACTGGCTTGTAGTGAGTACCAAGGGGTACTTGCACCTTGCACCAGGCCCAGTTATCCCTTATTAGTGTATAGGGTGTCTAGCAGCTTAGGCTGATAGATAATGGTAGCTTAGCAGAGCAGCTTAGGCTGAACTAGGAGACGTGTGAAGCTACTACCGTACCACTTAGTGTCATATGCACAATATCATAAGAAAACACAATACACAGTTATACTAAAAATAAAGGTACTTTATTTTTATGACAATATGCCAAAGTATCTTAGAGTGTACCCTCAGTGAGAGGATAGGAAATATACACAAGATATATATACACAATAGCAAAAATATGCAGTATAGTCTTAGAAAACAGTGCAAACAATGTATAGTTACAATAGGATGCAATGGGGAAACATAGGGATAGGGGCAACACAAACCATATACTCCAAAAGTGGAATGCGAACCACGAATGGACCCCAAACCTATGTGACCTTGTAGAGGGTCGCTGGGACTATTAGAAAATAGTGAGAGTTAGAAAAATAACCCTCCCCAAGACCCTGAAAAGTGAGTGCAAAGTGCACTAAAGATCCCCTAAGGACAAAGTAGTCGTGTTAGAGGAATAATGCAGGAAAGACACAAACCAGCAATGCAACAACTGTGGATTTCCAATCTAGGGTACCTGTGGAACAAGGGGACCAAGTCCAAAAGTCACAAGCAAGTCGGAGATGGGCAGATGCCCAGGAAATGCCAGCTGCGGGTGCAAAGAAGCTTCTACTGGACAGAAGAAGCTGAGGTTTCTGCAGGAATGAAAAGGGCTAGAGACTTCCCCTTTGGTGAACTGATTCCTCTTGCCGTGGAGAGTCGTGCAGAAGTGTTTTCCCGCCGAAAGGACGCCAACAAGCCTTGCTAGGTGCAAATCGTGTGTTTTGCGTTTTTGGACGCTGCTGGGGCCCAGGAGGGACCAGGAGGTCGCAAATTGGACCTGATGAGAGAAGGGACGTCGTGCAAGACAAAGAGCCCTCACTGAAGCAGGTAGCTCCCGGAGAAGTGCCAGAAACAGGCACTACGAGGATGTGTGAAATGGTGCTCGCCGAAGTTGCACAAAGGAGTCCCACATCGCCGGAGACCAACTTAGAAAGTCGTGCAATGCAGGTTAGAGTGCCGTGGACCCAGTCTTGTCTGTGCACAAAGGATTTCCGCCGGAAGTGCACAGGGGCCGGAGTAGCTTGCAAAGTCGCGGTTCCCAGCAATGCAGCCCAGCGAGGTGAGGCAAGGACTTACCTCCACCAAACTTGGACTGAAGAGTCACTGGACTGTGGGGGTCACTTGGACAGAGTCGCTGGATTTGAGGGACCTCGCTCGTCATGCTGAGAGGAGACCCAAGGGACCGGTAATGCAGCTTTTTGGTGCCTGCGGTTGCAGGGGGAAGATTCCGTCGACCCAGGGGAGATTTCTTCGGAGCTTCTGGTGCAGAGAGGAGGCAGGCTACCCCCACAGCATGCACAAGCAGGAAAACAGTCGAGAAGGCGGCAGGATCAGCGTTACAGAGTTGCAGTAGTCGTCTTTGCTACTATGTTGCAGGTTTGCAGGCTTCCAGCGCGGTCAGCAGTCGTTTCCTTATCAGAAGGTGAAGAGGGAGATGCAGAGGAACTCGGATGAGCTCTTGCATTCGTTATCTAAAGTTTCCCCAGAGACAGAGACCCTAAATAGCCAGAAAAGAGGGTTTGGCTACCTAGGAGAGAGGAGAGGCTACTAACACCTGAAGGAGCCTATCACAAGGAGTCTCTGACGTCACCTGGTGGCACTGGCCACTCAGAGCAGTCCAGTGTGCCAGCAGCACCTCTGTTTCCAAGATGGCAGAGGTCTGGAGCACACTGGAGGAGCTCTGGACACCTCCCAGGGGAGGTGCAGGTCAGGGGAGTGGTCACTCCCCTTTCCTTTGTCCAGTTTCGAGCCAGAGCAGGGGCTAAGGGGTCCCTGAACCGGTGTAGACTGGCTTATGCAGAATTGGGCACATCTGTGCCCAAGAAAGCATTTCCAGAGGCTGGGGGAGGCTACTCCTCCCCTGCCTTCACACCATTTTCCAAAGGGAGAGGGTGTCACACCCTCTCTCAGAGGAAGTTCTTTGTTCTGCCAACCTGGGCCAGGCCTGGCTGGACCCCAGGAGGGCAGATGCCTGTCTGAGGGGTTGGCAGCAGCAGCAGCTGCAGTGAAACCCCAGGAAGGGCAGTTTGGCAGTACCAGGGTCTGTGCTACAGACCACTGGGATCATGGAATTGTACCAACAATGCCAGGATGGCATAGAGGGGGCAATTCCATGATCATAGACATGTTACCTGGCCATATTCGGAGTTACCATGGTGAAGCTACATATAGGTAGTGACCTATATGTAGTGCACGCGTGTAATGGTGTCCCGCACTCACAAAGTTCAGGGAATTGGCTCTGAACAATGTGGGGGCACCTTGGCTAGTGCCAGGGTGCCCTCACACTAAGTAACTTTGCACCTAACCTTTACCAGGTAAAGGTTAGACATATAGGTGACTTATAAGTTACTTAAGTGCAGTGTAAAATGGCTGTGAAATAACGTGGACGTTATTTCACTCAGGCTGCAGTGGCAGGCCTGTGTAAGAATTGTCAGAGCTCCCTATGGGTGGCAAAAGAAATGCTGCAGCCCATAGGGATCTCCTGGAACCCCAATACCCTGGGTACCTCAGTACCATATACTAGGGAATTATAAGGGTGTTCCAGTAAGCCAATGTAAATTGGTAAAAATGGTCACTAGCCTGTTAGTGACAATTTGGAAAGAAATGAGAGAGCATAACCACTGAGGTTCTGATTAGCAGAGCCTCAGTGAGACAGTTAGTCACTACACAGGTAACACATTCAGGCACACTTATGAGCACTGGGGCCCTGGGTTACCAGGGTCCCAGTGACACATACAACTAAAACAACATATATACAGTGAAAAATGGGGGTAACATGCCAGGCAAGATGGTACTTTCCTACATTGTGTCTCTGATTTGTTGCACCAGTACTTGGTGGACTCTGATCTGACCTCTCCCCAAGAATTGGGAAAGAAGGCAGACAAATGGGTCAGAACAAGGGTGAACAGAACAGTTCATACAGGGGGTGACAAAGATGGCAACAAGAAGAAGGATGGTAAGTCTTCTGACAAAGGTGGGGACAAATCTAAAAATGAGTCTTCATCAGGCCCACAAAAACACTCTGGTGGGAGTGGTGGGCCCAAATCCTCTTCTAATCAAAACAAGGAAAATAAACCATGGTGCTATTTATGTAAAATAACAGGCCATTGGACAACAGATCCCAGTTGTCCAAAGAAAAGCACCAAGCCTCCTACCACTACAACCCCTACTGCTACACCTAGTGTCCCTACTAATAGCAGTAGTGGTGGGAGCAAACCTACTAATAGCCAATCCAAGGGAGTAGCTGGGTTCACTTTTGGTAACTTAGTTGGTGTTGGTCTTGTTAGGGAGACCACAGAGGCTGTGTTAGTCTCTGAGGGGGATATTGATTTAGCCACCTTAGTTGCTTGTCCCCTTAATATGGATAAGTACAAACAGCTACCCCTAATAAATGGTGTTGAGGTTCAGGCCTACAGGGACATTGGTGCCAGTGTGACTATGGTCACAGAGAAACTGGTCCACCCTGAACAACACCTACTTGGTCACCAGTACCAAGTAACCCATGCTCACAACAACACACTTAGCCACCCCATGGCTGTTGTAAATCTCAACTGGGGGGGGGGGGTTACTGGTCCAAAGAAAGTTGTGGTAGCCACAGATTTACCTGTAGACTGTCTACTAGGAAATGATTTGGAGACATCAGCTTGGTCAGATGTGGAGTTGGAGGCCCTTGCAGCAATGCTGGGCATCCCAGGGCATATTTTTGCTTTAACCAGGGCTCAGGCCAAAAAGCAAAAAGGACAGGGAAGCTTGGATCCTGGAACAATGGACCAAGTGCTCCCTAAAGCTAGGGCTAGTAGAAGTAAAGCACTTCCTACTATCCCTCCCTCTACAGTGGATTCTAATTCTGAGGAAGAAGAATTTCCACCCTGTGCAGAACCTACACCAGAGGAGCTGGAAGCAGACACTGCTGAGCTTTTGGGTGAAGGGGGGCCTGCCAGGGAGGAGCTGAGTGTGGCACAGCAAACCTGTCCCACACTAGAGGGTCTAAGACAGCAAGCTGTCAAACAGGCTAATGGGGATGTCAGTGACTCTCAAAGAGTTTACTGGGAGGACAACCTCTTGTACATTGAAGCAAGGGATCCTAAACCTGGAACTGCCAGGAGGTTAGTGATTCCTCAGGAGTACAGAAAGTTCCTCCTAACTCTAGCCCACGACATTCCCCTAGCTGGACATCTGGGACAAATGAAAACTTGGGACAGGCTTGTTCCCCTGTATAATTGGCCTAGGATGTCTGAGGACACAAAGGAATTTTGTAAGCCCTGTGAAACCTGTCAAGCCAGTGGCAAGACAGGTGGCACTCCAAAGGCACCCCTTATTCCACTGCCTGTGGTTGGGGTTCACTTTGAAAGGGTAGGGGTTGACATAGTTGGCCCCCTTGACCCTCCTACTCCTTCAGGCAATAGGTTTATCTTGGTAGTAGTGGACCATGCCACAAGATATCCTGAAGCAATTCCTTTAAGGACCACTACAGCACCTGCAGTGGCAAAGGCCCTCCTGGGAATATTTTCTAGGGTGGGCTTCACAAAGGAAGTAGTATCAGACAGGGGAAGCAATTTCATGTCTGCATACTTAAAGGCCATGTGGAAGGAGTGTGGTGTGACTTACAAGTTCACTACACCCTATCATCCACAAACAAATGGACTGGTGGAGAGATTTAACAAAACTCTAAAAGGCATGATTATGGGTCTCCCTGAAAAACTCCGCAGGAGATGGGATATCCTGTTACCATGCCTCCTTTTTGCCTTCAGGGAGGTACCCCAGAAAGGAGTGGGCTTCAGCCCCATTGAACTCCTCTTTGGTCACCCTGTCAGGGGTCCACTAACACTTGTCAAGGAGGGTTGGGAACAACCTTTAAAAGCTCCAAAGCAAGATATTGTGGATTATGTACTTGGCCTCAGATCAAGGATGGCTGAGTATATGAGAAAGGCCAGTAAAAAGCTTCAGGCCAGCCAAGAGCTCGAAAAGCAATGGCATGACCAGAAGGCTGTTTTGGTTCAGTAGAAACCAGGGCAGAAAGTGTGGGTCTTGGAGCCTGTGGCCCCAAGAGCACTCCAAGATAAATGGAGTGGACCCCACACAATTGTTGAGAAAAAGGGTGAAGTCAACCTATTTAGTTGACTTAGGCACTGCCAGGAGTCCCCTTAGGGTGCTCCATGTCAACCGCCTGAAACCCTACTATGACAGGGCTGAACTCACCCTGCTCATGGCAACTGATGAGGGACAGGAAGAAGACAGTGATCCTCTACCTGATCTCTTCTCTTCCACAGAACAAGATGCTCTAGTGGAAGGTGTAGTTTTGGCTGATTGTCTTACTGCTGAGCAGAAAGACCATTGCATAAATCTCCTGGGTCAGTTTTCTGAACTCTTCTCTACTGTGCCAGGTACCACTTCTTTGTGTGAGCACACTATAGATACTGTAGACAGCTTGCCTGTCAAAAGTAAGATCTATAGGCAGCCTGACCATGTCAGGGACTGCATAAAGCAAGAGGTGCAGAAAATGTTAGAACTGGGAGTGGTTGAGCACTCTGAAAGTCCATGGGCTTCTCCTGTGGTACTTGTACCAAAACCCCATTCCAAAGATGGAAAGAAGGAAATGCGGTTTTGTGTAGACTACAGAGGTCTCAACCAGGTAACCAAAACTGATGCTCACCCTATACCCAGGGCAGATGAGCTCATAGATACACTGGCATCTGCAAGTATCTAAGCACTTTTGATTTGACTGCAGGGTATTGGCAGATCAAATGATCAGAAGATGCTAAACCTAAAACTGCATTTTCAACCATTGGAGGACATTACCAGTTCACAGTAATGCCTTTTGAATTGAAAAATGCACCTGCCACTTTTCAGAGGTTGGTGAACACAGTCCTGCAAGGGCTGGAAGCTTTTAGTGCAGCATATCTAGACGATATAGCTGTCTTTAGCTCCTGCTGGGATGATCACCTGGTCCACCTATGGAAAGTTTTGGAGGCCCTGCAAAAGGCAGGCCTCACTATCAAGGCTTCAAAGTGCCAGATAGGGCAGGGTAAGGTGGTTTATCTGGGACACCTTGTTGGTGGGGAACAGATTGCACCAGTACAGGGGAAAATCCAAACAATTATTGATTGGGTTCCCCCTACCACTCAGACTCAGGTGAGAGCCTTCCTAGGCCTCACTGGGTATTACAGGAGGTTCATTAAGAACTATGGCTCCATTGCAGCCCCTCTTAATGACCTCACATCCAAGAAAATGCCTAAAAAGGTATTATGGACAGCAAACTGTCAGAAAGCTTTTGAGGAGCTGAAACAGGCCATGTGCTCTGCACCTGTCCTGAAAAGCCCTTGTTACTCTAAAAAATTCTATGTCCAAACTGATGCATCTGAATTAGGAGTAGGGGCAGTCCTATCACAACTTAATTCTGAGGGCCAGGATCAACCTGTTGCTTTTATTAGTAGGAGGTTGACCCCTAGAGAAAAGAGTTGGTCTGCCATTGAGAGGGAGGCCTTTGCTGTGGTCTGGGCACTGAAGAAGTTGAGGCCATACCTGTTTGGCACTCACTTCATTGTTCAGACAGACCACAAACCTCTACTTTGGCTAAAACAAATGAAAGGTGAAAATCCTAAATTGTTGAGGTGGTCCATATCCCTACAGGGAATGGACTATACAGTGGAACATAGACCTGGGAGTAGCCACTCCAATGCAGATGGACTCTCCAGATATTTCCACTTAGACAATGAAGACTCATCAGGTCATGGCTAGTCTTATTGTCCTTCATTTGGGGGGGGGGGGTTGTGTAGGAAAGTACCATCTTGACTGGCATGTTACCCCCATTTTTCACTGTATATATGTTGTTTTAGTTGTATGTGTCACTGGGACCCTCTCATCCAGGGCCCCAGTGCTCCTAAGTGTGCCTGAATGTGTTACCTGTGTAGTGACTAACTGTCTCACTGAGGCTCTGCTAATCAGAACCTCAGTGTTTATGCTCTCTCATTTCTTTCAAATTGTCACTAACAGGCTAGTGACCAATTTTACCAATTTACATTGGCTTACTGGAACACCCTTATAATTCCCTAGTATATGGTACTGAGGTACCCAGGGTATTGGGGTTCCAGGAGATCCCTATGGGCTGCAGCATTTCTTTTGCCACCCATAGGGAGGTCTGACAATTCTTACACAGGCCTGCCACTGCAGCCTGAGTGAAATAACGTCCACGTTATTTCACAGCCATTTTACACTGCACTTAAGTAACTTATAAGTCACCTATATGTCTAACCTTTACCTGGTAAAGGTTAGGTGCAAAGTTACTTAGTGTGAGGGCACCCTGGCACTAGCCAAGGTGCCCCCACATTGTTCAGGGCCAATTCCCCGGACTTTGTGATTGCGGGGACACCATTACACGCGTGCACTACATATAGGTCACTACCTATATGTAGCTTCACAATGGTAACTCCAAATATGGCCATGTAACATGTCTATGATCATGGAATTGCCCCCTCTATGCCATCCTGGTATGGTTGGCACAATCCCATGATCCCAGTGGTCGGTAGCACAGACCCTGGTACTGCCAAACTGCCTTTCCTGGGGTTTCACTGCAGCTGCTGCTGCTGCCAACCCCTCAGACAGGCAGCTGCCCTCCTGGGGTCAAGCCAGGCTTGTCCCAGGATGGCAGAACAAAGGACTTCCTCTGAGAGTGGGTGTTACACCCTCTCCCTTTGGAAAATGGTGTGAAGGCAGGGGAGGAGTAGCCTCCCCCAGCCTCTGGAAATGCTTTCATGGGCACATTTGATGCCCATTTCTGCATAAGCCAGTCTACACCGGTTCAGGGACCCCTTAGCCCTGGACAAAGGAAAGGGGAGTGACCACTCCCCTGACCTGCACCTCCCCTGGGAGGTGTCCAGAGCTCCTCCAGTGTGCTCCAGACCTCTGCCATCTTGGAAACAGAGGTGCTGCTGGCACACTGGACTGCTCTGAGTGGCCAGTGCCACCAGGTGACGTCAGAGACTCCTTCTGATAGGCTCCTTCAGGTGTTGCTAGCCTATCCTCTCTCCTAGGTAGCCAAACCCTCTTTTCTGGCTATTTAGGGTCTCTGTCTCTGGGGAAACTTTAGATAACTAATGCAAGAGCTCATCCGAGTTCCTCTGCATCTCTCTCTTCACCTTCTGCCAAGGAATCGACTGCTGACCGCGCTGGAAGCCTGCAAAAGTGCAACAAAGTAGCTAAGACGACCACTGCAACTCTGTAACGCTGATCGTGCCGCCTTCTCGACTGTTTTCCTGGTGGTGCATGCTGTAGGGGTAGTCTGCCTCCTCTCTGCACTAGAAGCTCCGAAGAAATCTCCCGTGGGTCGACGGAATCGTCCCCCTGCAACCGCAGGCACCAAAGAACTGCATCACCGGTCACCTGGGTCTCCTCTCAGCACGACGAGCGAGGTCCCTTGAATCCAGCAGCTCTGTCCAAGTGACTCCCACAGTCCAGTGACTTTTCAGTCCAAGTTTGGTGGAGGTAAGTCCTTGCCTCCCCACGCCAGAGTGCATTGCTGGGAACCGTGCCTTTTGCAGTTACTCCGGCCTCCGTGCACTTCCGGCGGAAATCCTGTGTGCACAGCCAAGCCTGGGTCCACAGCACTCTAACCTGCATTGCACGACTTTCTAAGTTGGTCTCCGGCGACGTGGAACTCCTTTGTGCAACTTCGGGTGAGAACCGTTTCACGCATCCTCGTAGTGCCTGTTTCTGGCACTTCTCCGGGAGCTACCTGCTGCTGAGAGGGCTCCTTGTCTTGTTCGACGTCCCCTCTGTCTCCTGACGCAATTTGCAACATCCTGGTCCCTCCTGGGCTACAGCAGCATCCAAAAACACTAACCGCACGATTTGCAGCTAGCAAGGCTTGTTGGCGGTCTTTCGGCGGGAAAACACTTCTGCACGACTCTCCACGGCGTGTGGGATCTGTCCTCCAAAGGGGAAGTCTCTAGCCCTTGTCGTTCCTGCAGAAACCTAAGCTTCTCCTGTCTAGTAGAAGTTTCTTTGCACCCACAGCTGGCATTTCCTGGGCATCTGCCCATCTCCGACTTGCTTGTGACTCTTGGACTTGGTCCCCTTGTTCCACAGGTACCCTCGACTGGAAATCCATCATTGTTGCATTGCTGGTTTGTGTCTTTCCTGCAGTATTCCCCTATCACGACTTCTTTGTCCTTTGGGGAACTTCAGTGCACTTTGCACTCACTTTTCAGTGTCTTGGGGTGGGCTATTTTTCTAACCCTCACTATTTTCTAATAGTCCCAGCGACCCTCTACAAGGTCACATAGGTTTGGGGTCCATTCGTGGTTCGCATTCCACTTTTGGATTATATGGTTTGTGTTGCCCCTATCCCTATGTGTCCCCATTGCATCCTATAGTAACTATACATTGTTTGCACTGTTTTCTAAGACTATACTGCATATTTTTGGTATATTGTACAGATATCTTGTGTATATTTCCTATCCTCTCACTGAGGGTACACTCTGAGATGCTTTGGCATACAGTATTGTCATAAAAATAAAGTACCTTTATTTTTAGTATAACTGTGTATTGTGTTTTCTTATGATATTGTGCATATGACACTAAGTGGTACTGTAGGAGCTTCACTCGTCTCCTAGTTCAGCCTAAGCTGCTCTGCTAAGCTACCATTATCTATCAGCCTATGCTGCTAGACACCCTATACACTAATAAGGGACAACTGGGCCTGGTGCAAGGTGCAAGTACCCCTTGGTATTCACTACAAGCCAGTCCAGCCTCCTACAACACCCACTCACGGCTGATGACAATGGCGCAACCCCCATGCAGCGCGGTTTTCTGACAGCTTGCGACTGGATTTCTCACTCGTCCCTTGACATCAAAGTCATTGTGAATCGGTGTAGGAGGCTGGACTGGCTTGTAGTGAGTACCAAGGGGTACTTGCACCTTGCACCAGGCCCAGTTATCCCTTCTTAGTGTATAGGGTGTCTAGCAGCTTAGGCTGATAGATAATGGTAGCTTAGCAGAGCAGCTTAGGCTGAACTAGGAGACGTGTGAAGCTACTACCGTACCACTTAGTGTCATATGCACAATATCATAAGAAAACACAATACACAGTTATACTAAAAATAAAGGTACTTTATTTTTATGACAATATGCCAAAGTATCTTAGAGTGTACCCTCAGTGAGAGGATAGGAAATATACACAAGATATATATACACAATAGCAAAAATATGCAGTATAGTCTTAGAAAACAGTGCAAACAATGTATAGTTACAATAGGATGCAATGGGGAAACATAGGGATAGGGGCAACACAAACCATATACTCCAAAAGTGGAATGCGAACCACGAATGGACCCCAAACCTATGTGACCTTGTAGAGGGTCGCTGGGACTATTAGAAAATAGTGAGAGTTAGAAAAATAACCCTCCCCAAGACCCTGAAAAGTGAGTGCAAAGTGCACTAAAGTTCCCCTAAGGACAAAGAAGTCGTGTTAGAGGAATAATGCAGGAAAGACACAAACCAGCAATGCAACAACTGTGGATTTCCAATCTAGGGTACCTGTGGAACAAGGGGACCAAGTCCAAAAGTCACAAGCAAGTCGGAGATGGGCAGATGCCCAGGAAATGCCAGCTGCGGGTGCAAAGAAGCTTCTACTGGACAGAAGAAGCTGAGGTTCTGCAGGAACGAAAAGGGCTAGAGACTTCCCCTTTGGTGGACGGATCCAGCTCACTTTGGCGAGTCGTGCAGAAGTGTTTTCCCGCTGAAAGGACGCCAACAAGCCTTGCTAGTCGCAAATCGTGCGTTTGGCGTTTTTGGACGCTGCTGGGGCCCAGGAGAGACCAGGAGGTCGCAAATTGGACCTGATGAGAGAGGGGATGTCGTGCAAGACAAAGAGCCCTCACTGAAGCAGGTAGCACCCAGAGAAGTGCCAGAAACAGGCACTACGAGGATGCGTGAAACGGTGCTCGCCGAAGTTGCACAAAGGAGTCCCACGTCGCCGGAGACCAACTTAGAAAGTCGTGCAATGCAGGTTAGAGTGCCGTGGACCCAGGCTTGGCTGTGCACAAAGGATTTCCGCCGGAAGTGCACAGGGGCCGGAGTAGCTGCAAAGTCGCGGTTCCCAGCAATGCAGCCCAGCGAGGTGAAGCAAGGACTTACCTCCACCAAACTTGGACTGAAGAGTCACTGGACTGTGGGGGTCACTTGGACAGAGTCGCTGGATTCGAGGGATCTCGCTCGTCGTGCTGAGAGGAGACCCAAGGGACCGGGAATGCAGCTTTTTGGTGCCTGCGGTTGCAGGGGGAAGATTCCGTCGACCCACGGGAGATTTCTTCGGAGCTTCTGGTGCAGAGAGGAGGCAGACTACCCCCACAGCATGCACAAGCAGGAAAACAGTCGAGAAGGCGGCAGGATCAGCGGTACAGAGTTGCAGTAGTCGTCTTTGCTACTATGTTGCAGGTTTGCAGGCTTCCAGCGCGGTCAGCAGTCGATTCCTTATCAGAAGGTGAAGAGAGAGATGCAGAGGAACTCGGCTGAGCTCATGCATTCGTTATCTAAAGTTTCCCCAGAGGCAGAGACCCTAAATAGCCAGAAAAGAGGGTTTGGCTACCTAGGAGAGAGGATAGGCTAGCAACACCTGAAGGAGCCTATCACAAGGAGTCTCTGACGTCACCTGGTGGCACTGGCCACTCAGAGCAGTCCAGTGTGCCAGCAGCACCTCTGTTTCCAAGATGGCAGAGATCTGGAGCACACTGGAGGAGCTCTGGACACCTCCCAGGGGAGGTGTAGGTCAGGGGAGTGGTCACTCCCCTTTCCTTTGTCCAGTTTCGCACCAGAGCAGGGCTAAGGGGTCCCCTGAACCGGTGTAGACTGGCTTATGCAGAATTGGGCACATCTTTGCCCAACAAAGCATTTCCAGAGGCTGGGGGAGGCTACTCCTCCCCTGCCTTCACACCATTTTCCAAAGGGAGAGGGTGTCACACCCTCTCTCAGAGGAAGTTCTTTGTTCTGCCATCCTGGGCCAGGCCTGGCTGGACCCCAGGAGGGCAGCTGCCTGTCTGAGGTGTTGGCAGCAGCAGCAGCTGCAGTGAAACCCCAGGAAGGGCAGTTTGGCAGTACCAGGGTCTGTGCTGCAGACCACTGGGATCATGGGATTGTGCCAACTATGCCAGGATGGCATAGAGGGGGCAATTCCATGATCATAGACATGTTACATGGCCATATTCGGAGTTACCATTGTGAAGCTACATATAGGTAGTGCCCTATATGTAGTGCACGCGTGTAATGGTGTCCCCGCACTCACAAAGTTCAGGGAATTGGCTCTGAACAATGTGGGGGCACCTTGGCTAGTGCCAGGGTGCCCTCACACTAAGTAACTTTGCACCTAACCTTTACCAGGTAAAGGTTAGACATATAGGTGACTTATAAGTTACTTAAGTGCAGTGTAAAATGGCTGTGAAATAACGTGGACGTTATTTCACTCAGGCTGCAGTGGCAGGCCTGTGTAAGAATTGTCAGAGCTCCCTATGGGTGGCAAAAGAAATGCTGCAGCCCATAGGGATCTCCTGGAACCCCAATACCCTGGGTACCTCAGTACCATATACTAGGGAATTATAAGGGTGTTCCAGTAAGCCAATGTAAATTGGTAAAAATGGTCACTAGCCTGTCAGTGACAATTTGGAAAGAAATGAGAGAGCATAACCACTGAGGTTCTGGTTAGCAGAGCCTCAGTGAGACAGTTAGTCACTACACAGGTAACACATTCAGGCACACTTATGAGCACTGGGGCCCTGGGTTACCAGGGTCCCAGTGACACATACAACTAAAACAACATATATACAGTGAAAAATGGGGGTAACATGCCAGGCAAGATGGTACTTTCCTACACAACCCCCCCCCAAACGAAGGACAATAAGACTAGCCATGACCTGATGAGTCTTCATTGTCTAAGTGGAAATATCTGGAGAGTCCATCTGCATTGGAGTGGCTACTCCCAGGTCTATGTTCCACTGTATAGTCCATTCCCTGTAGGGATATGGACCACCTCAACAATTTAGGATTTTCACCTTTCATTTGTTTTAGCCAAAGTAGAGGTTTGTGGTCTGTCTGAACAATGAAGTGAGTGCCAAACAGGTATGGCCTCAACTTCTTCAGAGCCCAGACCACAGCAAAGGCCTCCCTCTCAATGGCAGACCAACGCTTTTCTCTAGGGGTCAACCTTCTACTAATAAAAGCAACAGGTTGATCCTGGCCCTCAGAATTAAGTTGTGATAGGATTGCCCCTACTCCTAATTCAGATGCATCAGTTTGGACATAGAATTTTTTAGAGTAACAAGGGCTTTTCAGGACAGGTGCAGAGCACATGGCCTGCTTCAGCTCCTCAAAAGCTTTCTGACAGTTTGCTGTCCATAATACCTTTTTAGGCATTTTCTTGGATGTGAGGTCATTAAGAGGGGCTGCAATGGAGCCATAGTTCTTAATGAACCTCCTGTAATACCCAGTGAGGCCTAGGAAGGCTCTCACCTGAGTCTGAGTGGTAGGGGGAACCCAATCAATAATAGTTTGGATTTTTCCCCTGAAGTGGTGCAATCTGTTCCCTACCAACAAGGTGTCCCAGATAAACCACCTTACCCTGCCCTATCTGGCACTTTGAAGCCTTGATAGTGAGGCCTGCCTTTTGCAGAGCCTCCAAAACTTTCCATAGGTGGACCAGGTGATCATCCCAGCTGGAGCTAAAGACAGCTATATCGTCCAAATATGCTGCAGTGAAAGCTTCCAGCCCTTGCAGGACTGTGTTCACCAACCTCTGAAAAGTGGCAGGTGCATTTTTCAAACCAAAAGGCATTACAGTAAACTGGTAATGTCCTCCAATGGTAGAAAATGCAGTCTTAGGTTTAGCATCTTCTGACAATTTGATCTTCCAATACCCTGCAGTCAAATCAAAAGTGCTTAGATACTTGGCAGATGCCAGTGTATCTATGAGCTCATCTGCCCTGGGTATAGGGTGAGCATCAGTTGTGGTTACCAAGTTGAGACCTCTATAGTCTACACAAAACCGCATTTCCTTCTTTCCATCTTTGGAATGGGGTTTTGGTACCAGTACCACAGGAGAAGCCCATGGACTGTCAGAGTGCTCAACCACTCCTAGTTCTAACATTTTCTGGACCTCTTGCTTTATGCAGTCCCTGACATGGTCAGGCTGCCTATAGATCTTACTTTTGACAGCTAAACTGTCTCCAGTATCTATAGTGTGCTCACACCAAGAAGTGGTACCTGGCACAGTAGAGAAGAGTTCAGAGAATTGATCTAGGAGATTTATGCAATTATCTTTCTGCTCAGCAGTAAGACAATCAGCGAAAACTACACCTTCCACAAGAGCATCTTGATCTGTGGAAGAGAAGAGATCAGGTAGAGGATCACTGTCTTCTTCCTGTCCCTCATCTGTTGCCATGAGCAGGGTGAGATCAGCCCTGTCATAGTAGGGTTTCAGGCGGTTGACATGGAGCACCCTAAGGGGACTCCTGGCAGTGCCTAAGTCAACCTAATAGGTGACTTCTCCCTTCTTTTCAACAATTGTGTGGGGACCACTCCATTTATCTTGGAGTGCTCTTGGGGCCACAGGCTATAAGACCCACACTTTCTGCCCTGGTTGGTACTGAACCTAAACATCCTTCTGATCATGCCATTGCTTCTGGAGCTCTTGGCTGGCCTGAAGGTTTTTACTGGCCTTTTTCATGTACTCAGCCATCCTTGATCTGAGGCCAAGTACATAATCCACACTATCCTGCTTAGGAGCTTTTAAAGGTTGTTCCCAACCCTCCTTTACAAGTGTGAGTGGACCCCTAACAGGGTGTCCAAAAAGAAGTTCAAAGGGGCTGAAGCCCACTCCTTTCTAGGGTACCTCCCTGTAGGCAAAAAGGATGCATGGTAGAAGGATATCCCATCTCCTGCGGAGTTTTTCAGGGAGACCCATAATCATGCCTTTGAGAGTTTTATTAAATCTCTCCACCAGTCCATTTGTTTGTGGATGATAGGGTGTTGTGAACTTGTATGTTACACCACACTCCTTCCACATGGCCTTTAAGTATGCAGACATGAAATTGCTTCCTCTGTCTGATACCATTTCCTTTGGGAAGCCCACCCTGGAAAATATTCCCAGGAGGGCCTTTGCCACTGCAGGTGCTGTAGTGGTCCTTAAAGGAATAGCTTCAGGATATCTTGTGGCATGGTCCACTACCACTAAGATAAACCTATTGCCTGAAGCAGTAGGAGGGTCAAGGGGGCCAACTATGTCAACCTCTACCCTTTCAAAGGGAACCCCAACCACAGGCAGTGGAATAAGGGGTGCCTTTGGGGTGCCACCTGTCTTGCCACTGGCTTGACAGGTTTCACAGGACTTACAAAATTCCTTTGTGTCCTCAGACATCCTAGGCCAATGAAACAGGGGAACAAGTCTGACCCAAGTTTTCATTTGTCCTAGATGCCCAGCTAAGGGAATGTCATGTGCCAGTGTTAGGAGGAACTTTCTGTACTCCTGAGGAATCACTAATCTCCTGGCAGCTCCAGGTTTAGGATCCCTATGCTCAGTGTACAAGAGGTTGTCCTCCCAGTAAACTCTGTGAGAGTCACTGACATCCCCATTAGCCTGTTTGACAGCTTGCTGTCTGAGACCCTCTAATGTGGGACAGGTTTGGTGTGCCACACTCAGCTCCTCTCTGGCAGGCCCCCCTTCACCCAAAAGCTCAGCAGTGTCTGCTTCCAGCTCCTCTGGTGTAGGTTCTGCACAGGGAGGGAATTCTTCTTCCTCAGAAGTTGAATCCACTGTAGAGGGAGGGATAGTAGGAAGTGGTTTGCTTCTACTAGCCCTAGCTTTAGGGAACACTTGGTCCATTGTTCCAGGATCCAAGCTTCCCTGTCCTTTTTGCTTTTTGGCCTGAGCCCTTGTCAAAGCAAAAATATGCCCTGGGATGCCCAGCATTGCTGCATGGGCCTCCAACTCCACATCTGACCAAGCTGATGTCTCCAAATCATTCCCTAATAGACAGTCTACAGGTAAATCTGAAGCTACCACAACTTTCTTTGGACCAGTAACCCCCCCCAGTTGAGATTTACAACAGCCATGGGGTGGCTAAGTGTGTTGTTGTGAGCATCGGTTACTTGGTACTGGTGACCAAGTAGGTGTTGTTCAGGGTGGACCAGTTTCTCTATGACCATAGTCACACTGGCACCAGTGTCCCTGTAGGCCTGAACCTCAACACCATTTATTAGGGGTAGCTGCTTGTACTTATCCATATTAAGGGGACAAGCAACTAAGGTGGCTAAATCAATAGCCCCCTCAGAGACTAACACAGCCTCTGTGGCCTCTCTAACAAGGCCAACCCCAAATAAGTTACCAATAGTGAGCCCAGCTACTCCCTTGGATTGGCTATTAGTAGGTTTGCTCCCACCACCACTGCTATTAGTAGGGACACTAGGTGTAGCAGTAGGGGTTGTAGTGGTAGGAGCATTGGTGCCTTTCTTTGGACAACTGGGATCTGTTGTCCAATGGCCTTTTATTTTACATAAATAGCACCATGGTTTCTTTTCCTTGTTCTGATTAAAAGAGGATTTGGACCCACCACCCTCACCAGAGTGTTTTTGTGGGCCTGATGAAGACTCATTTTTAGATTTGTCCCCACCCTTGTCTGAAGACTTACCATCCTTCTTTTTGTTGCCATCTTTGTCACCCCCTGTATGAACTTTTCTGTTCACTCTTGTTCTGACCCATTTGTCTGCCTTCTTTCCCAATTCTTGGGGAGAGGTCAGATCAGAGTCCACCAAGTACTGGTGCAACAAATCAGACACACAATTATTAAGAATATGCTCTCTCAGGATCAAGTTATACAGGCTTTCAAAGTCAGTAACCTTACTGCCATGTAACCACCCCTCCAAGGCCTTCACTGAATGGTCAATGAAATCAACCCAGTCTTGTGAAGACTCCTTTTTGGTCTCTCTGAACTTTATCCTGTACTGTTCAGTGGTTAAGCCATAACCATCCAGGAGTGCATTCTTAAGAACTTGGAAATTATTAGCATCATTTTCTTTCACAGTAAGGAGTCTATCCCTACCTTTTCCACTAAATGATAGCCATAGGATAGCAGCCCACTGCCTTTGAGGGACATCCTGTACAACACAGGCCCTCTCAAGTGCAGCAAACCACTTGTTAATGTCATCCCCCTCCTTATAAGGGGGAACTATCTTGTGCAGATTCCTGGAATCATGCTCTTTTGCAGGATGACTATGGGGAATACTGCGGCTGCCACCATGGGTTTCTAAACCCAACTTCTGTCTTTCCTTCTCTAGTTCAAAAGACTGTCTATCCAAATCCAGCTGTTGCTTTTTGAGCTTCAGCCTGGTTTGTTCCACCCTCAACTTATTGAGTTCCCTCTCGAACATTCTGTCATCAGGGTTGGTGGGAGGGACATTCCTAGATACAGAGGTATGATGGGAATGAACAGAAGGAGACCTGTCCCTTAGAGAAGCCACCCTAACAGCTTGGTTAACAGATACATTACTACCAGTATGGTGAGAATAAATGCTTTTGCTATGATGTGAGACAACACTATTTGTATGGTGTGGCTCATCATCATTACCAACTATGCTAGACTGTCTAGTAATGGGCAGGCTAGGAAGTTTCTTTCCTGAATCTTTTCCTGGGGGAGTCCCTGAATCAGATTGAGAACTATTAGGTATTTTTTCAACAGATGAGGCACCTATGGCCTTATCCTGTTCTCTAAGCATATTAAGTAACAGTTCCAAGGAAGGATTCTTCCCTACACTCAAACCTCTCTCTATACAGAGACTCCTTGATCTTTTCCAGCTAAGGTTGTCATATGCAAGTTTGGACAGATCAACATTTTGGCCTGTGCAAGACATTTTTAGAGAGAGTTAAAGTGATAGTAAAAGATAAAAAGTTTGTCAGAGCTTTTAGAAAGACAGAGAAAAAAAACTTTTTAAACTTTTTAGAACTTTTTAGAAAGTTAAAAGTACTTTTCAGCACTTAGAAAAGAGTGAAAAGAGGAAATGCAAAACTTTTTGGCTATGTGTATATACACTGACCTTGTTTTGTATATTTTTCTCTTATGAAAAGTACAATGACAAGAGTGGTAAGTAGTCTCAAGCACTTATCCCACCACTGCACAACCAATGTAGGAGGCTGGACTGGCTTGTAGTGAGTACCAAGGGGTACTTGCACCTTGCACCAGGCCCAGTTATCCCTTCTTAGTGTATAGGGTGTCTAGCAGCTTAGGCTGATAGATAATGGTAGCTTAGCAGAGCAGCTTAGGCTGAACTAGGAGACGTGTGAAGCTACTACCGTACCACTTAGTGTCATATGCACAATATCATAAGAAAACACAATACACAGTTATACTAAAAATAAAGGTACTTTATTTTTATGACAATATGCCAAAGTATCTTAGAGTGTACCCTCAGTGAGAGGATAGGAAATATACACAATATATATATACACAATAGCAAAAATATGCAGTATAGTCTTAGAAAACAGTGCAAACAATGTATAGTTACAATAGGATGCAATGGGGAAACATAGGGATAGGGGCAACACAAACCATATACTCCAAAAGTGGAATGCGAACCACGAATGGACCCCAAACCTATGTGACCTTGTAGAGGGTCGCTGGGACTATTAGAAAATAGTGAGAGTTAGAAAAATAACCCTCCCCAAGACCCTGAAAAGTGAGTGCAAAGTGCACTAAAGTTCCCCTAAGGACAAAGAAGTCGTGTTAGAGGAATAATGCAGGAAAGACACAAACCAGCAATGCAACAACTGTGGATTTCCAATCTAGGGTACCTGTGGAACAAGGGGACCAAGTCCAAAAGTCACAAGCAAGTCGGAGATGGGCAGATGCCCAGGAAATGCCAGCTGCGGGTGCAAAGAAGCTTCTACTGGACAGAAGAAGCTGAGATTTCTGCAGGAACAAAAAGGACTAGAGACCTCCCCTTTGGTGGATGGATCCGCCTAGCCTTGGAGAGTCGTGCAGAAGTCTTTTCCCGCTGAAAGGACGCCAACAAGCCTTGCTAGTTGCAAATCGTGCGTTTGGTGTTTTTGGACGCTGCTGGGGCCCAGGAGAGACCAGGAGGTCGCAAATTGGACCTGAAGAGAGAGGGGACGTCGAGCAAGACAACGCGCCCTCATTAAAGCAGGTAGCACCCGGAGAAGTGCCATAAACAGGCACTACAAGGATGCGTGAAATGGTGCTCGCCGAAGTTGCACAAAGGAGTCCCACGTCGCCGGAGACCAACTTAGAAAGTCGTGCAATGCAGGTTAGAGTGCCGTGGAACCAGGCTTGGCTGTGCACAAAGGATTTCCGCCGGAAGTGCACAGGGGCCGGAGTAGCTGCAAAGTCGCGGTTCCCAGCAATGCAGCCCAGCGAGGTGAGGCAAGGACTTACCTCCACCAATCTTGGACTGAAGAGTCACTGGACTGTGGGGGTCACTTGGACAGAGTCGCTGGATTCGAGGGACCTCGCTCGTCGTTCTGAGAGGAGACCCAAGGGACCGGTAATGCAGCTTTTTGGTGCCTGCGGTTGCAGGGGGAAGATTCCGTCGACCCACGGGAGATTTCTTCGGAGCTTCTGGTGCAGAGAGGAGGCAGACTTCCCCCACAGCATGCACAAGCAGGAAAACAGTCGAGAAGGCGGCAGGATCAGCGTTACAGAGTTGCAGTAGTCGTCTTTGCTACTATGTTGCAGGTTTGCAGGCTTCCAGCGCGGTCAGCAGTCGATTCCTTATCAGAAGGTGAAGAGAGAGATGCAGAGGAACTCGGCTGAGCTCATGCATTCATTATCTAAAGTTTCCCCAGAGGCAGAGACCCTAAATAGCCAGAAAAGAGGGTTTGGCTACCTAGGAGAGAGGATAGGCTAGCAACACCTGAAGGAGCCTATCACAAGGAGTCTCTGACGTCACCTGGTGGCACTGGCCACTCAGAGCAGTCCAGTGTGCCAGCAGCACCTCTGTTTCCAAGATGGCAGAGGTCTGGAGCACACTGGAGGAGCTCTGGACACCTCCCAGGGGAGGTGTAGGTCAGGGGAGTGGTCACTCCCCTTTCCTTTGTCCAGTTTCGCGCCAGAGCAGGGCTAAGGGGTCCCCTGAACCGGTGTAGACTGGCTTATGCAGAATTGGGCACATCTGTGCCCAACAAAGCATTTCCAGAGGCTGGGGGAGGCTACTCCTCCCCTGCCTTCACACCATTTTCCAAAGGGAGAGGGTGTCACACCCTCTCTCAGAGGAAGTTCTTTGTTCTGCCATCCTGGGCCAGGCCTGGCTGGACCCCAGGAGGGCAGCTGCCTGTCTGAGGGGTTGGCAGCAGCAGCAGCTGCAGTGAAACCCCAGGAAGGGCAGTTTGGCAGTACCAGGGTCTGTGCTGCAGACCACTGGGATCATGGGATTGTGCCAACTATGCCAGGATGGCATAGAGGGGGCAATTCCATGATCATAGACATGTTACATGGCCATATTCGGAGTTACCATTGTGAAGCTACATATAGGTAGTGCCCTATATGTAGTGCACGTGTGTAATGGTGTCCCCGCACTCACAAAGTTCAGGGAATTGGCTCTGAACAATGTGGGGGCACCTTGGCTAGTGCCAGGGTGCCCTCACACTAAGTAACTTTGCACCTAACCTTTACCAGGTAAAGGTTAGACATATAGGTGACTTATAAGTTACTTAAGTGCAGTGTAAAATGGCTGTGAAATAACGTGGACGTTATTTCACTCAGGCTGCAGTGGCAGGCCTGTGTAAGAATTGTCAGAGCTCCCTATGGGTGGCAAAAGAAATGCTGCAGCCCATAGGGATCTCCTGGAACCCCAATACCCTGGGTACCTCAGTACCATATACTAGGGAATTATAAGGGTGTTCCAGTAAGCCAATGTAAATTGGTAAAAATGGTCACTAGCCTGTCAGTGACAATTTGGAAAGAAATGAGAGAGCATAACCACTGAGGTTCTGGTTAGCAGAGCCTCAGTGAGACAGTTAGTCACTACACAGGTAACACATTCAGGCACACTTATGAGCACTGGGGCCCTGGGTTACCAGGGTCCCAGTGACACATACAACTAAAACAACATATATACAGTGAAAAATGGGGGTAACATGCCAGGCAAGATGGTACTTTCCTACAATCGGTGCGGATCTGAGGTCCCCAGTCCGGAAAACGATGCATCGCTCTCTTGCGAGGGAGAAAAATGGTGCATTGCCTACCCAGCCAGAGAATAAATGACGCACTGCCTCACTTGCAAGTAAGGAATCAACGTATCGCTGACTTTTCCAATGCACACTCGCACGTGCAGCTTTATTTTTGACGCAAACCAGGTACTTTGTGCAAAATCACTGTTTCCATTGTTTTCCATGGCGTGAGACTCTTTGGGCCATCTGTAGTAACCGTTTTGCATGGCGCAAACTGCGAAAATCGCAGTGTGCACCATGCAAAACGGCCATCGCGATGCACATTCCCGGTACCAACTCACAAAATGGGAATGCGACTCACAAATAGGAAGGGGTGTTCCCTTCCTATTTGCTACTCACACCGCGATGCAGAATTGCTTTGTGACCGTGAAAGCGGTTGCAAAGCAATTTGCAGTTAGCACTCTCTTGAAGTGGGTGCTAACTCACTCGCAAAAGGGAAGGGGTACCCATGGAACACCTTCCCCTTTGTGAATGTCGCTATAAATGTTTTTTCAGAGCAGGCAGTGGTCCAATGGACCACTGCCTACTCTGAAAAAACGAAACCAAATGGTTTAATTTTTTTTTGTATTGCAACTCGTTTTCCTTTAAGGAAAATGGGCTGCAATACAAAAAAAAAAAACAGCTTTATTGAAAAAGCAGTCACAGTCATGGAGGTCTGCTGTCTCCAGCAGGCCACCATCGCTGTGAGTGCAGGGAATCTCAAGGGGGTCTCAAATTGCAACTCACTTCATTAATATTAATGAGGTGGGTCTTTGCAACCCCCTTGAGATTCGCAGAAGGTGTCTGAGACACCATTCTGCATACGATTTTGCGAATCGGAAATTGCGAGTCGCACCGACTCGCAATTTCCGTTTTGCAAAATCGCATTTTGCTACATCTGGCCCTTACTCTTTTGAAAATTCATATCTTGACTTGTGTGTTTTGGATTTTTGTTATTTTGGCCTTGTTTGATTTCGATAAATATTACCAATGTTTCTAAACTGGTGTGGAATATTTTCCATTAAAAGGTTGTGTGATAACTGACAGGAGATCAGAACCTACCTGCTCGTGGATTCACAAGGAGTACATCACTAGTCAACCTGAATTCACAGGAAGTTCCTGCTACGTTCAATTCAGCAGCAACAAATCCTGTTCAGTGGTTCCTCTTGGGAAGGGTATCCAGTTCCATGGAGTCCTCATCAGCGATAGCCTTAAGCTTCGTCTCAGTAGAGATTTTTAACTTCCAAAAAAGTGACTTTGTATAGCAGTTTGTCAACGTCGCAGGCTCAACCTCAGACACCGCCACCACCTTGCCCGCTGATTGTTAATTTATCAGACATTTTTCTGTGGAAATTCTTGTAAGTTTGAAAGTAAGCCAAGACTCGGTCCATTCCACTTCACTTGTCCGAACTGCGCTCAGTCACGGTCAGCCTTAACTTTTGACTTTGCCCAAGTCTTGTGTGACCTGATACCTGTGGCTGGCACTATGCTCTTTTTGGCTCTATTTTTAACTTAAACTTTAAAAACGCATAACTCTGCTTCTATTGATTGAATTTAGTCTTTTTTGGCTTCATTTAAGTTATTAATATTTTTTCAATTTTTCTGCATTGGGGTTTTGTTCTGTGTTTTAATTTTGTTACTGGTTGTGTCCTGTATAAATACAGTATTTAACACAGTGTCTTTAAGGAAACCCTGAATGCTTTTGTGCCAAGCTGCCAGAGGGTTAAGCATAGGTTAATTTACTGACTTTTGTGGTTCACCCTGACAAAGATTGTGCTTGCTGCTTGAGATCCACCTTTCACCTAACATTTCAGTTACCTGCATTCATTCTACATCCTCGCCCTTCCCAGGAAGAGGAGACATTGTGCAGTCTTGTTCTTAGATTAAAAACACGTCTTCATGTTTATATGAACTCTAAATTTGGTATCAGTGACAATGTATTTCATTTGATGACCCATATCAGGAGAAAGCAGTGCAAAAGCAGGATGTTTCCAATCCTCACGTTCAATCCATTTGCTACCTGAGCTACACAGCACTACTTTGCACTGCACTGCTATGACATTGAGTATCACAGAGGACAATTATGCAAAATGATTTTTAAAGTTTGGAATAAATAATCTGGTTTCCTCACCACCCCGCCTTTAGTAGTGCTTTTGAGCATGGTTCAAGCATGGTCCAAGCAAAGAATTAATGGTAAAGAATATCCTTTGGTACAACAAGTTATTTTCCTTTAGTAATATTTTCCCTGATTCTCTCTCAGAAACCTTAATACATCTGCATCCCTCTTCATGAGGATTTTATTTCTATTGTGTAGCATCTCATGGCATGAACCGGTGTTTTTAGCTTCTGTGGAACACCAGGAAAACATGGTGGATGTCACCAGCTACAGTAATAACATAAACAGAAGGCTCCAACCAGTCCAAACAGAGAATGATCTATGTATTTAATCACAAACCTGATTATAACAAAACCCACACAAATGTTATGTGTTTCATGGATTTACTCCAAGCAGTTCTTGTCAGTTAAAAACCAAGTATGCAGTTTGTAATCAACTATTATTAACTACAAACATTTCGATATACAAAATCTGTGACAATCAAACATCCAATTATTAAAAATAAAATGAAACACTTGTGTGTCTGTTTATACTGGGTTCTTCTTAGAGGCTGTTGCCCCATAGACTTTTACATGGACCCAACCACCTTTTGTTGAGGAATGTACATAGAGACTTCAGACTCATTCTGCCCAGATGACACCTCAGACAGCATTTCTCAGTGCTATTTTGCGCCAGTGAATATATACTACAGAACCAATTTCTAGTTCCAAGTTTAAAACTGTTTATTGGTTTTTCAGAAATATTTTTGGAAGGGATTATATAAGAAAATAAAGGAGAACAGAATACATATTTCAATTATGATTGGTTTCAGGGTATTGTTGCATTTCTTCCAGAGAGGGTGGGGAAACAGTGTGTTAGGGGATTGGGGCATATTTAAGAAAAGTGGTGCTGCCCTTAAGTGCCCCCTACCGCCACCATGTGTGCGCCGTATTTAAAATAAGGCGCCCCATGGTGCAGGGTAGGGGGCTATAGCATAATTTGTTTACGCTATTGATGTTCTCTGCAGGAGCAGTGGCAAAATGTTGTATTCAATGGCATGCCCCCTTTTAACGCCTGCTCTATGCAGGCGTTAAAAGTGCAGAAAAACACGATGCAAGGAAATCTGTAAAATGTCCTTGCGCTTTTTTTTTCCGCCCCCCCTACAGCGGAACGCCCCTTTGCATACATTATGCCTGGAGCAGGCATAAGTTAGCATAACGGTTTACAAAGTGGCACAATGCATGCATTGCACCACTTTGTAAATATGGCATGGCGTTTTTGACTTTCTAACACCACATTAGCATTATCAAATGATGCTAATGTGGCTTTAGAATGGAACTAGGGGCACTTAAATATGCCCTTATGTGTGAGTCATCGTCCTGATGTGACAGTTTATTTCTTTGTATTGAATTTACAGAAACAAAAAGTGAAAGTGTTACATAGTATGAATATAAATTTCTGTTCAAGGGTGGAATCTACCCGATCTGTCACGTTCCTCTGAAGAAATGTCCCTGAAATTAAGTACCTTGTTTTTTTTAAATCAATTTCTTTGTTCATTAGACCACAAAATAACTTTAACCTGATTGACATGAGGGTGTTAGATCACAAAGAAAGTGACCACGATCCACTGATTTTATCGACCAGGGGTTTGCTGCCTTTGCTCGAAGTTTCCCACCCTAAGGCACATGCTCAAAAGCTGGCTATGACGGATAACAGACGTAATGTTAATTGGGAGTCTGTCAACACCTCTCTTGGTCCCCTCACATCAATGTATAGCTTATTAGCAGATCAAATGGAGCATATGCTTTGGTATTTAGAGGACGGTGATGGGCTTCTAGCAACGCATACCGAACTGTTTGACTCTTTAAAGCAGTGGTCCCCAAACCTTTTCGACCCGTGGCTCCCTTGACCTATTAACAGTTGGCTGCGGCTCCCCACTGTGTTATTTTTGTTTTGGCGAGAGGGGCGGGTGTGAGAAGGTAGCCTCTTTCTAGCCTTGTTACCCCCACTTTTGGCCTGTTTGTGAGTGTATGTCAGGGTGTTTGTCACTGTTTTCACTGTCTCACTGGGATCCTGATAGCCAGGCCTCAGTGCTCATAGTGAAAACACCATGTTTTCAGTATGGTTGTTATGTGTCACTGGGATCCTGCTAGTCAGGACCCCAGTGCTCATAGGTTTGTGGCCTATATGTATGTGTCACTGGGACCCTGTCACACAGGGCCCCAGTGCTCATAGGTGTGCATGTATATGTTCCCTGTGTGGTGCCTAACTGTCTCACTGAGGCTCTGCTAACCAGAACCTCAGTGGTTATGCTCTCTCATTACTTTCAAATTGTCACTAACAGGCTAGTGACCAATTTTACCAATTTACATTGGCTTACTGGAACACCCTTATAATTCCCTAGTATATGGTACTGAGGTACCCAGGGTATTGGGGTTCCAGGAGATCCCTATGGGCTGCAGCATTTCTTTTGCCACCCATAGGGAGCTCTGACAATTCTTACACAGGCCTGCCACTGCAGCCTGAGTGAAATAACGTCCACGTTATTTCACAGCCATTTTACACTGCACTTAAGTAACTTATAAGTCACCTATATGTCTAACCTTTACCTGGTAAAGGTTAGGTGCAAAGTTACTTAGTGTGAGGGCACCCTGGCACTAGCCAAGGTGCCCCCACATTGTTCAGAGCCAATTCACTGAACTTTGTGAGTGCGGGGACACCATTACACGCGTGCACTACATATAGGTCACTACCTATATGTAGCTTCACCATGGTAACTCCGAATATGGCCATGTAACATGTCTATGATCATGGAATTGCCCCCTCTATACCATCCTGGCACAGTTGGCACAATCCCATGATCCCAGTGGTCTGTAGCACAGACCCTGGTACTGCCAAACTGCCCTTCCTGGGGTTTCACTGCAGCTGCTGCTGCTGCCAACCCCTCAGACAGGCAGCTGCCCTCCTGGGGTCCAGCCAGGCCTGGCCCAGGATGGCAGAACAAAGAACTTCCTCTGAGAGAGGGTGTGACACCCTCTCCCTTTGGAAAATGGTGTGAAGGCAGGGGAGGAGTAGCCTCCCCCAGCCTCTGGAAATGCTTTGTTGGGCACAGATGTGCCCAATTCTGCATAAGCCAGTCTACACCGGTTCAGGGACCCCTTAGCCCCTGCTCTGGCGCGAAACTGGACAAAGGAAAGGGGAGTGACCACTCCCCTGACCTGCACCTCCCCTGGGAGGTGTCCAGAGCTCCTCCAGTGTGCTCCAGACCTCTGCCATCTTGGAAACAGAGGTGCTGCTGGCACACTGGACTGCTCTGAGTGGCCAGTGCCACCAGGTGACGTCAGAGACTCCTGCTGATAGGCTCCTTCAGGTGTTAGTAGCCTTTCCTCTCTCCTAGGTAGCCAAACCCTCTTTTCTGGCTATTTAGGGTCTCTGTCTCTGGGGAAACTTCAGATAACGAATGCATGAGCTCAGCCGAGTTCCTCTGCATCTCCCTCTTCACCTTCTGATAAGGAATCGACCGCTGACCGCGCTGGAAGCCTGCAAACCTGCAACATAGTAGCAAAGACGACTACTGCAACTCTGTAACGCTGATCCTGCCGCCTTCTCGACTGTTTTCCTGCTTGTGCATGCTGTGGGGGTAGTCTGCCTCCTCTCTGCACCAGAAGCTCCGAAGAAATCTCCCGTGGGTCGACGGAATCTTCCCCCTGCAACCGCAGGCACCAAAAAGCTGCATTACCGGTCCCTTGGGTCTCCTCTCAGCACGACGAGCGAGGTCCCTCGAATCCAGCGACACCGTCCAAGTGACCCCCACAGTCCAGTGACTCTTCAGCCCAAGTTTGGTGGAGGTAAGTCCTTGCCTCAATTCGCTGGGCTGCATTGCTGGGAACCGCGACTTTGCAAGCTACTCCGGCCCCTGTGCACTTCCGGCGGAAATCCTTCGTGCACAGCCAAGCCTGGGTCCACGGCACTCTAACCTGCATTGCACGACTTTCTAAGTTGGTCTCCGGCGACGTGGGACTCCTTTGTGCAACTTCGGCGAGCACCGTTTCACGCATCCTCGTAGTGCCTGTTTCTGGCACTTCTCCGGGTGCTACCTGCTTCAGTGAGAGCTCTTTGTCTTGCTCGATGTCCCCTCTCTCTGCAGCTCCAATTTGCGACCTCCTGGTCCCTCCTGGGCCCCAGCAGCGTCCAAAAACGCCAAACGCACGATTTGCGTGTAGCAAGGCTTGTTAGCGTCCATCTGGCGGGAAAACACTTCTGCACGACTCTCCAAGGCGTGGGGGATCCATCCTCCAAAGGGGAAGTCTCTAGCCCTTGTCGTTCCTGCAGTATTCACAGTTCTTCAGCCTAGTAAGAGCTTCTTTGCACCAACCGCTGGCATTTCTTGGGCATCTGCCCATCTCTGAGTTGCTTGTGACTTTTGGACTTGGTCCCCTTGTTCCACAGGTACCCTCAGTCAGGAATCCATCGTTGTTGCATTGCTGATTTGTGTTTTCCTTGCATTTTCCCTCTAACACGACTATTTTGTCCTTAGGGGAACTTTAGTGCACTTTGCACTCACTTTTCAGGGTCTTGGGGAGGGTTATTTTGCTAACTCTCACTATTTTCTAATAGTCCCAGCGACCCTCTACAAGGTCACATAGGTTTGGGGTCCATTCGTGGTTCGCATTCCACTTTTGGAGTATATGGTTTGTGTTGCCCCTATCCCTATGTTTCCCCATTGCATCCTATTGTAACTATACATTGTTTGCACTGTTTTCTAAGACTATACTGCATATTTTTGCTATTGTGTATATATATCTTGTGTATATTTCCTATCCTCTCACTGAGGGTACACTCTAAGATACTTTTGCATATTGTCATAAAAATAAAGTACCTTTATTTTTAGTATAACTGTGTATTGTGTTTTCTTATGATATTGTGCATATGACACTAAGTGGTACTGTAGTAGCTTCACACGTCTCCTAGTTCAGCCTAAGCTGCTCTGCTAAGCTACCATTATCTATCAGCCTAAGCTGCTAGACACCCTATACACTAATAAGGGATAACTGGGCCTGGTGCAAGGTGCAAGTACCCCTTGGTACTCACTACAAGCCAGTCCAGCCTCCTACAGCGGGGGGCTTGTAAGCCCGGCCTATGGAGTTCTTCCATTTTGTTCCCTCAAAAATACTTGGTAGGAACTATGAAGGTATTATAATCATAGATGTAACAAAATAAAATAAAAACATAACAGTTGTTTAATAAAAAAAAAACTTTCATTGGTTAAGACAGAAACAATGCTCTTCAGCATAGTGGTCTGCAGAATGATTTTCTTTAAAACTATGTTTTGTTCCTTAAAAATTGCCTCCAGCACAGGGAGCTCCCTTTCAAGTCATTCTAGTTGTCAAGGAGCTACTTTTGATATATAAGAATGCAGCTCCACTAATCAGCTCTACTATATTTCACTTTCAAGTACTTTACTAAAGTACTTTACTAAATGTTCCAGCAGCCACCATTATCTTAACTCTGCTTCTGTCTCTTCTAGCGTCTGATGGAGTCTTTGCACTCTCCTGTCTCAGACCTCAGTATTTGTCTGCAGTCTCTGATTCCTTCTCACTATAGTCGTGTGTCACAGTTCGTGTCAATTCAGTTTTTATTATGGTACAAAACTCAGATGGAGATCCACATAACACCATATCAAAAAAGTAAAAACACATTTATGCATTAAACATGTTGCATACTATCATAGTTATAAGAACTTATTCATACACTACAAGAGATGTTAAAACGTCTAACCACCAACTAACATTAACAAGGCTAAAAACAGTGCCCTTCAGGATTAAATAAAATATATTATTAAAACAATACCACAATTTCCTTAAAAGTGACATCGTACATACTAAAGTCCAAAACGTGCCTCAGTTTTTATTTCTGCATTACTGAAAATTTGTGTTAACTGTTCTGACAGATAGGAGCAATTCCTGTGCTATTTTGCATGTCGCACTGCCATCTAGTGGTACTAGAGGGAGTTTCATCTTAGCAAAACATGTTTGAAAGCCAGCTAGAAAAACGAAATAAATTGCACTCGGAATATTGAGGATTCACGTCGTGGCGCCCCTGGGTAGTTTTGGAGGCGCACCAGGGTGCAACGGCGCACAGATTGGGAACCTCTGCTTTAAAGCATTTTTTTACTAAAGAGATTGTTAGCAAACCTAGAAAGAAGCGCAGCGCAGGGTGGTTTAGCAACTCATGTAGGGAAGCCCAGCATAAGTTACTGAGAACCCTGCGAGGGGGTCACGCAGTGCATATGAAACAAGCAAGGAAGGATTACAAACAGGAATGTTGTAGGGCGCATAGCAGTTGGGAGGAGTCTAGATGGGTAGCCATCCTGGAGTCTGCAAAAGTAAATGATATTTCCAGGTTCTGGAAATTAATAGCAGACGACAGTGGGGACTCATCCTCCCAGCCTGGTACCTCAATCCTCCCCATAGTGTGGACTGAGCACTTTGGTCGATTATATGAAGGACCATCCGTAGCCACCTTTAGGAATCCCGATGACAGCTTGACTGCCGGGGCCACCCCTATAAAATTTACTTTAGCTGAAACTAAAGCTGCAATAATTTCTTTGAACTGGGGAAAGGCCTCGGGTCCCTACAAGATTCCTGGGGACCTATACAAGACAAGACCTGACATATGGGCCCCTTTCTTAAACCTAGTCTGTAACGCAGTTGCGGCAGGAGCCCCCGTCCCGCGCTCTTGGAAAGCTGCAGAGATAGTCCCCCTTTTAAAAAAAGGTAGTCCCAGTGATACTGCCAACTACCGTCTGATATGCTTACTTGACAACTCCCCAAAAATGTTTGCGCAGCAAATCCTGTCCCATCTGGATGAATGGATCTCAGAGTCTGAAGCTATCTCCGATCTACAGGCAGGGTTCAGACCCACAGTTAGCACCATGGATCAAGCCCTGAGGTTCCTAGCAGCCAAATGGAAGAATGTGGACTTAGGGGGGGGACCTGTATGCAGTTTGTATTGACCTCAGAGCTGTATTTGATTTGGTGCCCAGAAATTTGCTGTGGTCGACACTATCCAATATGGGTGTTCCAAAAGGTCTTTTGAAACTCATTGTTCGACTGCACGAGAATACTTATGCACAAATTAGGTGTGGTGAGGATGGTGAGTTGACAGACCCAATAGCCATTAAAAGAGGAGTCAGACAAGGATGTGTTCTAGCCCCTACCCTCTTACTCCTATTCATAAACAATTGCATACAATATTTAGAGAATTGCACCAACGATTTGCCCAAGCTGGCTGGGAAGAAAATACCGTGCCTGCTTTATGTGGACAACACTATCCTGTTAGCTAAATCACCGATGGGAATCCAAAATGTGGTCAATCAATTCTGTGTTTTCTGTAGAGATTATGGGCTGGATGTTAGTGTCAAGAAAACAAAATGTATGTTATTCAGTGCCTCGAGAAAGAGATCATGTGCAAAAATAGTAATGAATTCAACCCCTCTGGAAAGAGTCTCAGAGTTCGATTATCTAGGCATTAGGCTACCGGACTCTGGCAGATGGGAGGCAGCCATTCGAAAAAGGGCACTCATTATAAGCCAAAGAGGCGGGGCACTAGAACGCAAGGCTAGAGCTGTAGTGAGTTCCCTGTTGAACCCAATCTCCGAGATTTACAAAGTCCAAATCCGTGCTGCGGCCCTGTATGGAGCAGAACTCTGGGGCTCCTACAGACAACTGGATATTTTACAAACCAAAGAAAATCATTTTCTCAGACATGTATCCAGGTTAGGGAAGGGCACACAAATGATCCCTCTCAGATTCGATCTAGTTCTAAATAGTATCAAAGACACAGCGTCTTTAGTATCTGAGACCACTTTTATATTGGATTCGAATATGGAAAACGGATGAAATTTAACCATTTAGGGCGGCAATAAGAGATCTCATAACATCCCTGCAGGGTGGGGAAAAAATCCTATGGTTGAGGGAGATGAAATCCACCTGGGATAAGTTAGGTCTCCCTCACTATTGGATGTACCCCGAGTTGATCCCTGCCAATGCTAGACAATTGGTTAAAGGGAGGTTCTGGGGGAAAAACAACTATGAGCTTTTCCACCGCAATGGGGTAGGCCGGTTAACTGCAAAGTTTCTGCAGGTTAAACATGAACCCCGGCCGAGAATTTCATGGACCTCCCCATACCTGCGCTTGCCCGCGCCTTATTCCTCCAGCTAAGATATGGCATCTTACCTGTTAAAAGTTTAATGGCCCGTTGGTCGACAAGCAATCGATAGATGCATAAACTATCATTGATGCAAGGAATCACCCAAGCACGTGCTGTTCTTTTGCCCCATTTATAAGAGCCCCAGAGGGAGGTGGATCATCGCTTTGTGCAAGATTTTACTTTTGCAGGACCGAGCTAATGCTTTCAGAATATGCAAATATGACCCATCTACGCTGGTAGTAAGCGCAGTCACCAAATATCTGCCTGCAGCTTGGTCCATCCGTTATAGGTTCACCCTAGCATCGGGGCTCTGAGTTGATTTGGTATATTTTTTAGCTTATGGATGGGGACTCTAACTAGATTCACTTGGACAAGCCTAGCAGATTTTTAGGCTAGTGAGGTGTCATGTATTTCAATTGTGATGGGAAATTTTATCTAACCAGTGTATGGATTTTAAATATCTCAGGCTCTCTGGGGGGCTTTAGGATATGGAATTGGGATTGCATAGTTTATTCTTAACTATCATCAATTAATGGTTCTGGTGACTTTATTTAAAAAAAATATATATATTTCTTTATAGTGCAGTGTAATTGATATTGAATGCAGCCCAAAATTGTGGATTATTTTATATTCTTATAGTACATCATATCGTATATTGTTGGTGTTTGAATTTCTCTTCTTTTTACTAGGATTGTTTTTATGTGTGAAATTATGGTTTTAACAGTTTTTACAGATGCATTTTTAACTTAAATTGTATGGCATTTTTGAATGATGGTCACAAGTTTTATCTTTGCTATGTATGATTGTTTTATTGTATTGCAATGGTCTAAATTTAGACCGAATTAATAATAATAAAAAAAAACTTTTACCTAGACTCTTCCCAGTCAGAACTTTTGTACTCTGCACTTGGACCATCTGATGGCTGTAAAACAGTTCAAATTATGAAGCCTTTACAGGAGGTGTGCTCTCAGCCTCACAGCACCACTAAGTCCCACACATTGGTCATTTCAAATTGGATGCAACATTTCAGGAAACAAGAATTATCATTCAGTGAAGGAAAATGGAGAATGTCAATGAAAAGAACCAGCAAATACAACCAGTATTTGAATACACCACCTATAACGGTAAAATATCTAATTAAACTCACAATATCTCAGAAGCATCATGCCATTTCTCCATATTTCTTTGGATTTCCTTCTGGCATGCCACATAGATATAGTAGATGAGGGTAATCTTGGGAACATCCCAGCATTCAGGAATGGAAAAAAAGGGATACTGCCAGAATAAACTGGAACGTCTCAGAGCCACCATACCATCATCTTCTCTCACTGGCTGGACATTCCATAATCAGGCGACATGCACACTAGCTTATTTTTGTGTAATCAGTGTGTGATTTGCTGCTAGTGGGGGTGGAGTTACCGCATCTCAACCTCCACTGTAAACTACAAGCCATATGCACTGCAGGATCACAATATTGAGTTTTAGATAAAGCCAGGTCTTAAATGTATTGACAGTGTAAATCATAAACATTTTGATAGTGACCTAACAAAATAGTGATGAAAGTACATTGAAGAATTTGAAATGAATTTAGTAGTGCAGGAATCTTGCAACACATTTTAATTGTTTAACCTATGGGGCTTGTAACATTCATTTTGCATATAAGCTCATACATTGTTGTACATACCATTTTAAAGAGCTATCAACACTTCTTTTAAAAGATGAGATGTGTCTAATACCCGGCAGTTTTGAAAAGCACATTAAAACAATGTCTCTGACTATAAATTGCTCCTATCTACTAGAATTTTTGTGTTTAAATCGGGCCTGAGCAGAATGATGTAACACTTGGGAATGAATATACAGCCAAGCAGCCCAGCACTGGAAGCCAACATAGCAAAGATCTCCATGGCCACCATGTATTTGCCTTTGGTGCTGAGGTAGGCTGGGATGAAGGACACCCAGGTGCTGCAGAACAATAGCATGCTGAATGTGATGAATTTGGCCTCATTGAATCTATCAGGCAGGTCCCTGGATAGGAAGGCCACAAAAAAGCTCATAAAGGCCAACAGGCCCATGTAACCAATCACACTGTAGAAGGCAGTGGTAGAGCCCTGGGCACACACCAAGATCATCTTGCCGGCTTCAGACTGTGTGTCAGTGTCTGGATGAGGTGGAGAGGTGAGCACCCAAGTGGCACAAATTAGTACTTCACCCATTGTGCACAAGATGACCATAGAGGCAGATACCTGAGGTCCCAGCCATCTGCCTAACCTGCTCCCTGGCTTTGTGGCATTGAAGGCAATGACAACAGTGATGGTTTTTGCCAATACACAAGAGACAGCAACAGTAAAAATAATCCCAAATGCACCTTGTTGGGTCAAACAGTTCAATGGAGTAGGGCGTCCAATGAATAAGAGAGAGCAGAGAAAGGCTAACATTAGAGATACAAGGAGGGTGTAGCTGAGATCTCGGTTATTAGCTTTGACTATTGGTGTGTCCCGGTATGTTAGAAAGATTCCCAATACTCCAGCTGTGATTATGAAGCAACAAGTAGATATGGAGACTAAACTCACACCAAGGCCATCAATATATGAGAGATAAACCAGATCCTTCTGGATGCATCCGTCCTTCTGTTTATTGGGCCACTGGTCATCTGAGCATTGCAGGCAGCTTTCCATGTCTAAAAGCAAAAACATTTGTCTCAATTAAGATTGAAATGGTAATAGTATCATAATATTGTCACTGCCTGCTCTATAACAATAGCTTGTTAATATAGGACAAAGTGATATATACAGGTAAATAATTGTAATATCTCCAGGAACTCCTAGGCAAAGAAAAGTCTATGAGTGAGCCTATGATATTCACCTAAGCTGAAGTTACCTTTGCCAATATTAATGGAATCAATTAAAAATTAAGGTGTGACTGAGAGTATGTGGAAAAAACAACATGTATTAAGCAAAAGCTGCACATCCTCGGGCACAAGTACCATTTTGAGTTTGCATAAAACGTTTACAGAAACATTTATTTTTTAGGATCAGGCTCACAACAGGTTTTTGTTCACTTAATTGTCAAAAATGTTGTTTGTTATTTATAAATCTACATTCGTTGTGTGCACCTACACATTTGACAAGGTGGTTTTATATTTGCCATTCATAAACTCAAATACAAGTCAGCCAGAGCACAGACTCTGGGAGTGTGGCCATTCAAAATGATGTGAGTGCAAATATTTTTCAGGCTCTATATAAGCATGGAAAATATTATTGCTAAAGACTGGATTAAAACCCAATTCAGAGCAGGAATGGGAAGAGACCTGTAGGGAGCTGGCTTTTTATGTAGCTGTCCAGTGTATGGGCACAATGTGCAAAAGACCAGACCACCCATATTTGGTTTTGCAGGGCCTCCTCCAATAATCCCAAGTGCTCTACTTGTGGTAGTGTAGTTGAGCAGGTTAGGCTTAGCAGAGGGGACTGTTTGTTGTACTCATAGAGTCTAGAAATTATACACGCACTCAAGAAAGAAATCCGAGACCAATTTATACAAATAACACACTTTCTTATATTATTTTAGACACGAAGATCATCAAAAGCAGGTAAGTACCATTTGGTATTGTTGTTTGAAACGAAACACAGAAAAATACATCAATGACAGTTTTGAGACATGCGCCTCATATGGGGTAATAGTGTCCTATGAAAAGCAAAATCATTTACTGCATAACAGTACTAATAAGTCGAGTTTGGGTAGGCCCTTTGTAACATAAGGTGCTAGGTGGCCAGGGTCCAAAGAACCACCATCAGTGTGGGTTTTACTTCCCTTCCATGTCCAGGTGGAGAGGTAATGTTCAGGTTGGTAGCCTCAAATGCTACTCCTGATGTGATACTCCCTTGGTGGTCCTAATGACCAGCAAAAAACAGTGTCCCACATGCAGGGGTATGGCTCCTGCCCCCAAAGGAGATGCTAGCTTGTTTGTGAAGAGGTGGACAGTTCTCCAAGGAATTGGGAAGATGCACAGCTTTTAGCAATTGTTGAGGTTCCAGCAGCAATGCATGGTTTAGTGCCAAGTCCAGTGCAAGTCTTCAGTTTTAATGGTGATGACACTTCTTTGTCCTTCTTTTGTTTCCAGATAGATTAACCTGATTCTCTGGTGTCGGGGGGACCCTAAATACTGAATTTAGCGGTGTTTAGGGGACTGGATGGTAGCAGCAGAGTTGAAGCCTCTGGCACAGATATGCTATATTTCTAGCCACCCTGCTGGAAGAGGTGATAACACCTTCTGCTGAGCAGGTATTGTTTCTGGCCTCTAAGAGTGTGGGCGTTCCCATGCCGGGGGTCAGAAACCGGGGGAACGCCCAATAATACAACCTGTGGTGGCAGGCTGTATTATTAAACCACCCAGCACACTACAGGGCTGGTTTGTTTTGAGGGTCACCTCTAAGGTGCCCTCTGGATGCATGTCAGAATAAATCTGATATTGGCATCAGTATGGACTTATTAAGACGAGGTGTTTGATGAGAAACACCAGAATCTTCAGTGAACCAATCATGTAGCTGGGTAATTCATAATGACAAGTGCCCAGTACATGGTCTCAACATGGCTTCCTGAACACTTGCAATGCGTATCAATGGAACTAGGCATGGGTGTATCTGCTCATGCAGTTGTGCCCTCACAAGTGCTATAATGCACACTGCCTTAGGACTCAAAGGGCCAGATGTAGCAAGAAACAATTTTGCGACTTGCAAATTGCGAGTCATACCGACTCGCAAATTGCAACTCGTAAAAAAAGTGCACGCCGAAAGGTGTCTCAGACACCTTGTGTGACTGACTATGGGGTCGCAAAGACCCACCTCATGAATATTAATGAGGTGGGTCGCAAATTGCGACCCCATAGCGAGTCCCTGCACTCACAGGGATGGTGGCCTACTGGAGACAGCAGACCTCCATATCTGTGACTGCTTTTTTTAATAAAGTAGTTTTTTTTTTTTTTTTAATGCAGCCCGTTTTCCTTAAAGGAAAACGAGTTGCAATTCAAAAAAATAATGAAACCATTTGGTTTCATTTTTTCAGAGTACTCAGTGGTCCATTGGACCACTGCCTGCTCTGAAAAAATATTTTCGGTGACATTCACAAAGGGGAAGGGGTCCACTCCATTTGTCTTGGAGTGCTCTTGGGGCCACATGCTCCAAGACCCACACCTTCTGCTCTGGTTGGTACTGAATCAGAACAGCCTTCTGGTCATGCCATTGCTTTTGGAGCTCTTGGCTGGCCTGAAGGTTTTTACTGGCCTTTTTCATGTACTCCGCCATTCTGGATCTTAGGCCAAGTACATAGTCCACTATGTCTTGCTTAGGTGCTTTTAAAGTTTGTTTCCAACCCTCCTTTACAAGTGTTATAGGACCTCTTACAGGGTGCCCAAATAGGAGTTCAAAGGGGCTGAAGCCCACTCCTTTTTGGGGTACCTCCCTGTAAGCAAAAAGGAGGCAATGTAACAGGACATCCCATCTCCTCCTGAGTTTTTCAGGGAGTCCCATTATAATTCCTATGAGAGTTTTATTAAATCTCTCTACCAGTCCATTTTTTTGTGGATGATAAGGTGTGGTGAATTTGTATGTCACACCACATTCCTTCCACATGGCCTTCAAGTATGCAGACATAAAGTTGCTACCCCTGTCTGATACCACCTCTTTTGGGAAGCCCACTCTGGAAAAGATTCCCAGGAGGGTTTTTGCCACTGCAGGTGCTGTAGTGGTCCTTAGAGGAATTGCTTCATGATATCTTGTGGCATGGTCCACTACCACCAAGATAAACCTATTGCCTGAAGCAGTAGGAGGGTCAAGGGGGCCAACTATGTCCACCCCTACCCTTTCAAAGGTAACCCCCAACCACAGGCAGTGGAATAAGGGGAGCCTTTGGAGTGCCACCAGTCTTGCCACTGGCTTGGCAGGTCACGCAGGACTTACAAAAGTCTTTTGTGTCCTCTGACATCCTAGGCCAGTAAAAAAGGGGGACAAGCCTTTCCCATGTTTTAATCTGACCCAAATGTCCAGCCAAGGGAATGTCGTGTGCCAGAGTTAGGAGGAACTCTCTGTACTGCAGGGGAATGACCAATCTCCTGGCTGCTCCAGGTTTTGGGTCCCTTGCCTCTGTGTACAAGAGGTTGTCCTCCCAGTAAACTCTATGTGAGTCACTGACATCCCCATTTTGCAGTTTGACAGCTTGCTGTCTTAGACCCTCTAATGTGGGACGGGTTTGCTGTGTCACACTCAGCTCCTCTCTGGCAGGCCCCCCGCCACCCAAAAGCTCAGCAGTGTCTGCTGCCAGCTGTGAGAAAGTAGCCGCTTTCTAGCCTTGTTACCCCCACTTTTGGCCTGTTTGTGAGTGTATGTCAGGGTGTTTTCACTGTCTCACTGGGATCCTGCCAGCCAGGGCCCAGTGCTCATAGTGAAGACCCTATGTTTTCAGTATGTTTGTTATGTGTCACTGGGACTCTGCTAGCCAGGACCCCAGTGCTCATAAGTTTGTGACCTATATGTATGTGTTCCCTGTGTGATGCCTAACTGTCTCACTGAGGCTCTGCTAACCAGAACCTCAGTGGTTATGCTCTCTCTTTACAAATTGTCACTAACAGGCTAGTGACCAATTTCACCAATTTACATTGGCATACTGGAACAACCTTATAATTCCCTAGTATATGGTACTGAGGTACCCAGGGTATTGGGGTTCCAGGAGATCCCTATGGGCTGCAGCATTTTTTTTGCCACCCATAGGGAGCTCTGACAATTCTTACACAGGCCTGCCACTGCAGCCTGAGTGAAATAACGTCCACGTTATTTCACAGCCATTTACCACTGCACTTAAATAACTTATAAGTCACCTATATGTCTAACCTTTACCTGGTAAAGGTTAGGTGCAAGGTTACTTAGTGTGTGGCCACCCTGGCACTAGCCAAGGTGCCCCCACATTGTTCAGGGCAAATTCACCGGACTTTGTGAGTGCGGGGACACCATTACACGCGTGCACTACACATAGGTCACTACCTATGTGTAGCTTCACAATGGTAACTCCGAATATGGCCATGTAACATGTCTATGATCATAGAATTGCCCACTCTATGCCATCCTGGAATAGTTGGCACAATCCCATGATCCCACGGGTCTGTAGCTCAGACCCTGGTACTGCCAAACTGCCTTTCCCGGGGTTTCACTGCAGCTGCTGCTGCTGCCAACCCCTCAGACAGGTTTCTGCCCTCCTGTGGTCCAGCCAGGCTTGGCCCAGGATGGCAGAACAAAGGACTTCCTCAGAGACAGGGTGTTACACCCTCTCCCTTTGGAAAATGGTGTTAAGGCAGGGGAGGAGTAGCCTCCCCCAGCCTCTGGAAAAGCTTTCATGGGCACAGATGGTGCCCATTTCTGAATAAGCCAGTCTACACCGGTTCAGGGACCCCTCAGCCCTGCTCTGGCACGAAACTGGACAAAGGAAAGGGAAGTGACCACTCCCCTGACCTGCACCTCCCCTGGGAGGTGCCCAGAGCTCCTCCAGTGTGCTCCAGACCTCTGCCATCTTGGAAACAGAGGTGCTGCTGGCACACTGGACTGCTCTGAGTGGCCAGGGCCAGCAGGTGACGTCAGAGACTCCTTCTGATAGGCTCCTTCAGGTGTTGCTAGCCTATCCTCTCTCCTAAGTAGCCAAACCCTCTTTTCTGGCTATTTAGGGTCTCTGCTTTGGGGATTTCCTTAGATAACGAATGCAAGAGCTCATCAGAGTTCCTCTGCATCTCTCTCTTCACCTTCTGCCAAGGAATCGACTGCTGACCGCGCTGTAAGCCTGCAAAACTGCAACAAAGTAGCGAAGATGACTACTGCAACTCTGTAACGCTGATCCTGCCGCCTTCTCGACTGTTTTCCTGGTGGTGCATGCTGTGGGGGTAGTCTGCCTCCTCTCTGCACTAGAAGCTCCAAAGAAATCTCCCGTGGGTCGACGGAATCTTCCCCCTGCTACCGCAGGCACCAAAGAACTGCATCACCGGTCCCCTGGGTCTCCTCTCAGCACAAAGAGCGAGGTCCTTTGAATCCAGCAACTCTGTCCTAGTGGCTCCCACAGTCCAGTGACTCTTCAGTCCAAGTTTAGTGGAGGTAAGTCCTTGCCTCCCCACGCCAGACTGCATTGCTGGGAACCGCAATTTTTGCAGCTACTCCGGCCTCTGTTCACTTACGGCAGAAATCCTTTGTGCACAGCCAAGCCTGGGTCCACGGCAATCTAACCTGCATTGCACAACCTCCTGAGTTTTCCTCCGGCGGCGTGGGACTCCATTGTGCAACATTGAGTGAGCACCATTTCACTCCTCTTTGTAGTGCCTGTTCTGGCATTTTTGCGGGTGCTGCCTGCTTTTTAAAGGGCTCCTTGTCTTGCTGGGTGCCCCCTCTGTCCCCTGACGCATTTGGCGACATCCTGGTCCCTCCTGGGCCACAGCAGCATCCAAAAACGCTAACTGCACGACTTGCAGCTAGCAAGGCTTATTGGCGGTCTTTCTTCAGGAAAATACTTCTGCACGACTCTCCATGGCGTGGGGGATCCATCCTCCAAAGGGGAAGTCTCTAGCCCTTGTCGTTGCTGCAGAATCTTCAGCTTCTACTGTCCAGTAGCAGCTTCTTTGCACCCACAGCTGGCATTTCCTGGGCATCTGCCCATCTCCGACTTGCTTGTGACTTTTGGACTTGGTCCCCTTGTTCCACAGGTACCCTCAACTGGAAATCCATCGTTGTTGCATTGCTGGTTTGTGTCTTTCCTGCAGAATTCCCCTATCACGACTTCTTTGTCCCTTGGGGAACTTTAGTGCACTTTGCACTCACTTTTCAAGGTCTTGGGGTGGGCTATATTTCTAACCCTCACTGTTTTCTTACAGTCCCAGCGACCCTCTACAAGGTCAAATAGGTTTGGGGTCCATTCGTGGTTCACATTCCACTTTTGGAGTATATGGTTTGTGTTGCCCCTATCCCTAAGTGTCCCCATTGCATCCTATTGTAACTATACATTGTTTGCACTGTTTTCTAATACTATACTGCATATTTTTGGTATTGTGTACATATATCTTGTGTATATTTGCTATCCTCATACTGAGGGTACTCACTGAGTTACTTTTGGCATATTGTCATAAAAATAAAGTACCTTTATTTTTAGTGTATCTGTGTATTGTGTTTTCTTATGATATTGTGCATATGACACTTGTGGTACTGTAGGAGCTTCACTCGTCTCCTAGTTCAGCCTAAGCTGCTCTGCTAAGCTCTCATTATCTATCTGCCTAAGCTGCTAGACACCCTATACACTAATAAGGGATACCTGGGCCTGGTGCAAGGTGTAAGTACCCCTTGGTACTCACTACAAGCCAGTCCAGCCTCCTACACCAGCTCCTCTGGTGAAGGTTCTTCACAGGGTGGAAATACTTCTTCCTCAGAAGTTGAATCATCTGTAGAGGGAGGGATAGTGGGTAGGGATTTACCCTTACTAACCCTAGCTTTTGGGAGCACTTGGTCCATTTTTCCAGGATCCAAGTCACCCTGTCCTTTTTGATTTTTGGCCTGAGCCCTTGTCAAAGCAAACATATGCCCAGGAATGCCCAGCATTGCTGCATGAGCCTCCAACTCCACTTCTGCCCAAGCTGATGTCTCTAAATCATTTACTAGTAGACAGTCTACCAGTGGACCAGTAACCCCCCCCCCAGTTGAGATTCACAACAGCCATGGGGTGGCTAAGATTGTTGTTATGAGCGTCTGTCACTTGGTACTGGTGACCAAGTAGGTGTTGTTCAGGGTGTACCAGTTTCTCTATTACCATGGTAACACTGGCACCTGTGTCCCTGTAGGCCTGAACCTCAACACCATTGATTAGGGGAAGTTGCTTGTACTTATCCATATTAAGGGGACAAGCAACCAAGGTGGCCAAATCAAAGGCACCTTCAGAGACTAACTCAGCCGCTGTGGTCTCCCTAACAAGACCAACCCCAACTAAATTACCAAAAGTGAGCCCAGCTAATCCCTTGGATTTGCTATTAGTAGGTTTGCTCCCACCACCACTGCTATTACTAGGGGCACTAGAGGTTGCAGTAGGGGTTGTGGTAGTGGGAGGCTTGGTGCTTTTCTTTGGACAGCTGACATCAGTTGTCCAATGGCCTTTTACTTTACATAAATAGCACCATGGTTTCTTTACTTGATTAGAAGAGGATTTGGACCCACCACCCCCACCAGAGTGTTTTTGTGGGCCTTATGAAGACTCATTTTTAGATCTGTCCCCACCTTTGTCTGAAGACTTACCATCCTTCTTCTTGCCATCCTTGTCACCCCCTGTATGAACTTTTCTGTTCACTCTTGTTCTGACCCATTTGTCTGCCTTCTTTCCCAATTCTTGGGGAGAGGTCAGATCTGAGTCCCCTAGATATTGGTGTAACAAATCAGGCACACAGTTATTAAGAATATGCTCTCTCAGGATTAAGTTATACAGGCTTTCATAGTCAGAAACTTTACTGCCATGTAACCACCCCTCCAAGGCCTTCACTGAATAGTCAACAAAGTCTACCCAGTCTTGTGAGGACTCTTTTCTGGTTTCTTGGAACTTAATCCTGTATTGTTCAGTGGTTAAGCCAAATCCATCCAAGAGTACAATCTTCAAAACTGTAAAATTATTGGCATCACTTTCCTTTACAGTAAGGAGCCTATCCCTACCCTTTCCACTGAAAGATAGCCATAGGATAGCAGCCCACTGCCTTTGAGGGACCCCCTGTACCATACAGGCCCTCTCAAGTGCAGCAAACCACTTGTTAATGTCATCCCCCTCCTTGTAAGGGGGAACTATCTTACGCAGATTCCTAGAATCATGCTCTTTCACAGGATTACTCTCAGGAATACTGCTGCTGCCAACATGGGGTCCAAACCCCAACCTCTGTCTCTCTTTTTCTAAGTCTAGGGATTCCCTGTCTAGAGCCAGCGGTTGCTGTTTAAGCTCCAGCCTGGACTCTTCTACTCTCAATCTATTGAGTTCCCTTTCTAACATTCTGTCATCAGGGTGGGTGGGTTGCGAATGCTTTGACACAGAAGAATGATGTGAATGAACAGAGGGGGACCTTTCCCTAACAATTGGCACCCTAGCAACCTGGCCTGCAGGAACAAAACTATTCCTACTGTGATGGGAGCTTCCATTACTACCAGCTATGCTCGGTGGTTGTAGGAAAGTACCATCTTGCCTGGCATGTTACCCCCATTTTTCAATGCATTTATGTTGTTTTAGTTGTATGTGTCACTGGGACCCTGTTCACCAGGGCCCTAGTGCTCATAAGTGTGCCTGAATGTGTTACCTGTGTAGAGACTAACTGTCTCACTGAGGCTCTGCTAATCAGAACCTCAGTGGTTATGCTCTCTCATTTCTTTCAAATTGTCACTAACAGGCTAGTGACCAATTTTACCAATTTACATTGGCTTGCTGGAACATCCTTATAATTCCCTAGTATATGGTACTGAGGTACCCAGGGTATTGGGGTTCCAGGAGAACCCTATGGGCCGCAGCATTTCTTTTACCACCCATAGGGAGCTCCGACAATTCTTACACAGGCCTCCCACTGCAGCCTGAGTGAAATAACGTCCACATTATTTCACAGCCATTTTTCACTGCACTTAAGTAACTTATAAGTCACCTATATGTCTAACCTTTACCTGGTAAAGGTTAGGTGCAAAGTTACTTAGTGTGAGGGCACCCTGGCACTAGCCAAGGTGTCCCCACATTGTTCAGGGCTAATTCCACGGACTTTGTGAGTGCGGGGACACCATTACACTACCTATATGTAGCTTCACAATGGTAACTCCGAATATGGCCATGTAACATGTCTATGATCATGGAATTGCCCCCTCTATGCCATCCTGGCATGGTTGGCACAATCCCATGATCCCAGTGGTCTGTAGCACAGACCCTGGTACTGCCAAACTGCCTTTTCTGGGGTTTCACTGCAGCTGCTGCTGCTGCCAACCCCTCAGACAGGTTTCTGCCCTCCTGGGGTCAAGCCAGGCTTGTCCCAGGATGGCAGAACAAAGGACTTCCTCTGAGAGAGGGTGTTACACCCTCTCCCTTTGGAAAATGGTATGAAGGCAGGGGAGGAGTAGCCTCCCCCAGCCTCTGGAAATGCTTTCTTGGGCACAGATGTGCCCAATTCTGCATAAGCCAGTCTACACCGGTTCAGGGGACCCCTTAGCCCTGCTCTGGTGCGAAACTGGACAAAGGAAAGGTGAGTGACCACTCCCCTGACCTGCACCTCCCCTGGGAGGTGTCCAGAGCTCCTCCAGTGTGCTCCAGACCTCTGCCATCTTGGAAACAGAGGTGCTGCTGGCACACTGGACTGCTCTGAGTGGCCAGTGCCACCAGGTGACGTCAGAGACTCCTTCTGATAGGCTCCTTCAGGTGTTGCTAGCCTATCCTCTCTCCTAGGTAGCCAAACCCTCTTTTCTGGCTATTTAGGGTCTCTGTCTCTGGGGAAACTTTAGATAACGAATGCAAGAGCTCATCCGAGTTCCTCTGCATCTCTCTCTTCACCTTCTGCCAAGGAATCGACTGCTGACCGCGCTGGAAGCCTGCAAAACTGCAACATAGTAGCAAAGACGACTACTGCAACTCTGTAACGCTGATCCTGCCGCCTTCTCAACTGTTTTCCTGGTGGTGCATGCTGTGGGGGTAGTCTGCCTCCTCTCTGCACCAGAAGCTCCGAAGAAATCTCCCGTGGGTCGGCGGAATCTTCCCCCTGCAACCGCAGGCACCAAAAAGCTGCATTACCAGTCCCTTGGGTCTCCTCTCAGCACGACGAGCGAGGTCCCTCGAATCCAGCAACTCTGTCCAAGTGACTCCCACAGTCCGGTGACTCTTCAGTCCAAGTTTGGTGGAGGTAAGTCCTTGCCTCCCCACGCCAGACTGCATTGCTGGGAACCGCGTCTTTTGCAGCTACTCCGGCCCATGTGCACTTCCGGCGGAAATCCTTTGTGCACAGCCAAGCCTGGGTCCACGGCACTATAACCTGCATTGCACGACTTTCTAAGTTGGTCTCCGGCGACGTGGGACTCCTTTGTGTAACTTCGGGTGAGCACTGTTTCACGCATCCTCGTAGTGCCTGTTTCTGGCACTTCTCCGGGTGCTACCTGCTGCTGAGAGGGTCCTTTTCTTGCGCGACGTACCCTCTACCTCCTGGCGCACTTTGCGACATCCTGGTCCTTCCTGGGCCACAGCAGCATCCAAAAACGCTAACGGCACGATTTGCAGCTAGCAAGGCTTGTTGGCGTTCTTTCGGCGGGAATACACATCTGCACGACTCTCCACGGCAAGAGGGATCCGTCTACCAAAGGGGAAGTCTCTAGCCCTTTTTGTTCCTGCAGAAACCTCAGCTTCTTCTGTCCAGTAGAAGCTTCTTTGCACCCACAGCTGGCATTTCCTGGGCATATGCCCATCTCCGACTTGCTTGTGACTTTTGGACTTGGTCTCCTTGTTCCACAGGTACCCTAGATTGGAAATCCATCGTTGTTGCATTGTTGGTTTGTTTCTTTCCTGCCTTATTCCCCTATCACGACTTCTTTGTCCTTTGGCGAACTTTAGTGCACTTTGCACTCACTTTTCAGGGTCTTGGGGTGGGCTATTTTTCTAAGCCTCACTATTTTCTAATAGTCCCAGCGACCCTCTACAAGGTCACATAGGTTTGGGGTCCATTCGTGGTTCGCATTCCACTTTTGGAGTATATGGTTTGTGTTGCCCCTATCCCTATGTGTCCCCATTGCATCCTATTCTAACTATACATTATTTGCACTGTTTTCTAAGACTATACTGCATATTTTTGGTATTGTGTATATATATCTTGTGTATATTTATTATCCTCTCACTGAGGGTACCCTCTGAGATACTTTGGCATATTGTCATAAAAATAAAGTACCTTTATTTTTAGTATAACTGTGTATTGTGTTTTCTTATGATACTGTGCATATGACACTAAGTGGTACTGCAGGAGCTTCACTCGTCTCCTAGTTCAGCCTAAGCTGCTCTGCTAAGCTACCATTATCTATCAGCCTATGCTGCTAGACACCCTATCACTAATAAGGGATAACTGGGCCTGGTGCAAGGTGCAAGTACCCCTTGGTACTCACTACAAGCCAGTCCAGCCTCCTACATTGGTTGTGCAGCGGTGGGATAAGTACTTTGAGACTACTTACCACTCTTGTCATTGTACTTTTCATAAGAGAAAAATATACAAAACAAGTTCAGTGTATATACACATAACCAAAAAGTTTTGCATTTCCTCTTTTCACTCTTTTCTAAGTGCTGAAAAGTACTTCTAACTTTCTAAAAAGTTTTAAAACTTTTTTTTCTGTCTTTCTAAAAGTTCTGAAAACTTTTTTCTCTTTTTCTATCACTTTAACTCTTTCTAAAAATGTCTGGCACAGGCCAAAATGTTGATCTGTCCAAATTTGCATATGACCACCGTAGCTGGAAAGGAGCAAGGAGTCTCTGTGTAGAAAGAGGTTTGAGTGTAGGGAAGAATCCTTCCTTGGAATCGTTACTTAACATGCTTAGAGAACAAGATAAGGCTAAAAGTGCCCCATCTGTTGAAAAAGTAGCTAATGGTTCCCAATCTGATCCAGGGACTCTCCCTGGAAAAGAATCAGGAAAGAAACTTTCTAGCCTGCCCATTACTAGACAGTCTAGCATACTTGGTACTGAGGTTGAGTCACACCATACAGATAGTGTTGTCTCACATCATAGCAAGAGCATTCATTCTCATCACAGTAGAAATGATGTTTCTGTTAGCCAAGCTGTTAGGGTGTCCTCTGTAAGGGACAGGTCTCCTTCTGTTCATTCTCATCATACTTCTGTGTCTAAGAATGTCCCTCCCACCAACCCTGATGACAGAATGTTAGAGAGGGAACTCAATAAGTTGAGGGTGGAACAAACCAGACTGAAGCTTAAAAAGCAACAGCTGGATTTGGATAGACAGTCTTTAGAACTAGAGAAGGAAAGACAGAAGTTGGGTTTTGAAACCCATGGTGGCAGCAGCAGTATTCCCCATAGTCATCCTGCAAAAGAGCATGATTCCAGGAATCTGCACAAGATAGTTCCCCCTTATAAGGAGGGGGATGACATTAACAAGTGGTTTGCTGCACTTGAGAGGGCCTGTGTTGTACAGGATGTCCCTCAAAGGCAGTGGGCTGCTATCCTATGGCTATCATTTAGTGGAAAAGGTAGGGATAGGCTCCTTACTGTGAAAGAAAGTGATGGCAATAATTTTACAGTTCTTAAGAATGCACTCCTGGATGGTTATGGCTTAACCACTGAACAATACAGGATAAAGTTCAGAGAGACCAAAAAGGAGTCTTCACAAGACTGGGTTGATTTAATTGACCATTCAGTGAAGGCCTTGGAGGGGTGGTTACATGTCAGTAAAGTTACTGATTATGACAGCCTGTATAACTTGATCCTGAGAGTGCATATTCTTAATAATTGTGTGTCTGATTTGTTGCACCAGTACTTGGTGGACTCTGATCTGACCTCTCCCCAAGAATTGGGAAAGAAGGCAGACAAATGGGTCAGAACAAGGGTGAACAGAAAAGTTCATACAGGGGGTGACAAAGATGGCAACAAAAAGAAGGATGGTAAGTCTTCTGACAAGGGTGGGGACAAATCTAAAAATGAGTCTTCATCAGGCCCACAAAAACACTCTGGTGGGGGTGGTGGGCCCAAATCCTCTTTTAATCAAAACGAAGAAAAGAAACCATGGTGCTATTTATGTAAAGTAAAAGGCCATTGGACAACAGATCCCAGTTGTCCAAAGAAAAGCACCAAGCCTCCTACCACTACAACCCCTACTGCTACACCTAGTGTCCCTACTAATAGCAGTGGTGGTGGGAGCAAACCTACTAATAGTCAATCCAAGGGAGTAGCTGGGCTCACTATTGGTAACTTAGTTGGGGTTGGCCTTGTTAGGGAGGCCACAGAAGCTGTGTTAGTCTCTGAGGGGGCTATTGATTTAGCTACCTTAGTTGCTTGTCCCCTTAATATGGATAAGTGTAGGAGGCTGGACTGGCTTGTAGTGAGTACCAAGGGGTACTTGCACCTTGCACCAGGCCCAGTTATCCCTTATTAGTGTATAGGGTGTCTAGCAGCTTAGGCTGATAGATAATGGTAGCTTAGCAGAGCAGCTTAGGCTGAACTAGGAGACGTGTGAAGCTACTACAGTACCACTCAGTGTCATACGCACAATATCATAAGAAAACACAATACACAGTTATACTAAAAATAAAGGTACTTTATTTTTATGACAATATGCCAAAGTATCTTAGAGTGTACCCTCAGTGAGAG